>NC_139227.1:107183205-108383205 GCF_055691185.1 Crinia signifera
CACCGGTATTTTGGGATGATTGATGTTTTGCAATGTTTTTTGCCTATGTAGCAACTGCATGTGAGCCAGACTCGTCGCCTCTGCTGGGACCAATCATTATACGGCCACCTGTCCTCACCCCACAACGGCAAGGCACTCATCAACTGTACTCCCACCAAGGTAACAATATATCATGGTGCACATCCCACATCACATGACCAGCTCCAGGAGAAACACAATGCTTAATTCCAGCACTCCCATCTCATGTATGTTTAAATCTGTGTCCCAGTCCAAAACAAATGATCTCCCTACTTCAGCACAGGTGATGCTAATCATACATCAATAGGGAAGTTCATGAACATAACATTATGCCCCTCCTGTAGTGGGCAAGGTTGACAGATGGGGTTATTGTATGCGTGTGATAATGGCCACCCAATATAGGTGCATACACACACACAGATATTCTGTCTGATGTATCTGTTGGGGACCAATTCCATGAGCATTATGGTAGCATTTCAGATTCCAAAATAGCCCAATCTATTACATGTAAAACTGGCAAAGTAAGAATGTTCCAAATGGCATATATCCAAATGTTGGAACCAATTTGTCAGAGTCATCAGTCTTTACAAGCGTTCACCACCATTGCTGCCCTTGGAATTCAAAAACTTATGCTGTGTACACATGGGTCTATATGATTGCTGGGGATATTTTGATAGCAATATATCCCCATCAATCATATTGCTACTGTCTCATTTTCATCAGCGATGAAAAGGAGACACTGCTATGGGCCGTAGGCGGAGCACAACAGCAGCAGGTGATGGGAGGAGGGAGGGAGCAGCGTTGCAGGGCATGGGAGAACAGCACTGATTTATCGGGCGCTGACCTCCTGCCCAGCGATCGTTGGGGGAAGGTGCTGGTCGCAGGAGCATGCTCCTGTGACCAGCGACCATGAACGGCTGGCCGCGGGAGCACAATCCCAGGCATCTATCAGCAGCTGCACATGAAAACACTGGCAATCAGGTTGCTGGCCGAACATTTTGCCAGCAATTTCATACATAATTGCACCCGTGTGTACGCAACATCAATGTTGAAGTTTTTATTGAACAGCACTTACATCAAACATACCATCTGTAAGTGTGTACAGAACTTATAACACTTTGCTGAAAATAACATAATCTCTGCTCATGGCATAGGGTTAACACCTTTCCCCTTTAATTCCGGACACATATTAATTACACAGGTTCTGTGGAAGTTTAAAACCAGGTGAAATGGAGTCTTGAAGTCACCCAGCCACAGAACCTGTGTAATTAATATGTGTCCTGAATTAAAGGGGAAAGGTGTTAACCCTAGCTCATGGCCTTCACTACTAATTACTGGTTGTTATCACCTAATTTGACACACCCTTGTTTGGCCAGCTCATCAGTGCAGCAGATTACATCATTTATTCATTAGTGTGAAAGTCCAGAAGGTTACTGCTTTTCATCGTGGTTTTAGCCATTAGCCATACAGTGTTGTCAACATTATACCCACTACCTGTAGTTTTTCAGTAACATGTGACCTGCTAATTGAATGTGTATTAATGCAGTGCATCACTGTTATTGGTTTTGAAATCACAGCTTCAATCACATACACTGTGAGTGCTTCATGTGCTCTTTTGCTGCGGCAGCCTTATAAGTGGACATCCATGTATATTCTGCTCACAGCAAACCAAAATGTCCCAATCCAAATTGGATAACCCAGGTGCAGCGCCGGTGGGGCAGATGTAACATGGATAGCAAGTTGATCACATTTCTATGTTTTAAAACTCCAGTGCAGCCTAAATAATGTGCTTATTTTAAAGAACACAGCACTTGAGATTTCTGCTTCCACATACCCCAGGCAAATTTATCTGTCTCTGCACATGTTACATCTGGCCCAGCTGCACTGCACATGCTTTTAGCCATGTTGTTGTAAAATTTGAACTACCAGCATAACAGAATAATAGGCATACTGCAACGGTAATGCTGTGTACACACGGGGACAATAGGGTCTGAAATGGCTGGCAATATGGTCGCAGGTGATATACTTTACATCATAGGCTTAATTATGAGTGAAGATTTGAGCACACACCTAAGTTGCCTTACATAATTGATGTATTGGAAAGTGGTCTTGCTAGTGTTAGACTAGAAAATGCAAATGGACTAATAGTAATGATATATGCATCCATTTTTGTAGGTGCTGACGAGCCTGATGTGAGTGCATCAAGAGAAGAGGCGGAACAAATGTGGCCATTGCGTGAAAACACCCCATCTCCCCCACCCAGGCGAATGCCACATAGCCCCCAGCTGACTTTCAGCCCCGAACCGCAAGCTGGTGGTCCTGCTGCAGATTTTTTCAACAATTGGGCTGCCCACCAAGCCCGATGTGAGGCAACCTTTAAGGTGCAAGCAGCACATCTAGAGAGGTTACATTTGGAAACCGGACGCATTGCCAGAACACAAGCACTTCTGCATAAAGACAATCGCACCATGTTAAAGTGTGTGACGGCAATGCGGGTCGATCAGATGACATTCCAAAATAGAATGGTCTCGCTGATGGAGTCCCTATGCCAGCAACACAGTAGCCATACCAGGCTCTTTGAAGACATATCTGGGTCATTACGTGAACGAAATATTATGGCGGCCCAACAAAGCACCACATCGCAGAGCACCACATCGCAGAGCACCACATCGCAGAGCACCAGCGCTACGCCCCTGTCTACTCCCCTCCCTTCACCAACACGCCGGTCAAGCCGGCAAACTCAGAAACAAACACAAAATGTAAAGGGGGCAAGGCCTTCAAAGCGGGGGGGTAAATAATGTTGCTTGTGTACATTTTTGCATGATGTTAATGCAAGAGTAAATTTTTTTTGGTTACCACATGTTCTGCTTGGTATTACCTTTTATTGACCCACAGCACATCATCTGACATAAGGTTGAAATATTTATTGCACTACACAACCGTATGGACATCTCTTCACAGTACACATAGGAAAAAACTACAATGTATGTGGTCACCCACATACACACACAACCAAAAATCTGTGTTTGCAGATGTAACATTCACATCATCAACATTCCTGAGGAAGCCGAAGAAAATGGACATGTGTATTGACACCATAGAACACCTATTAGGAATAAAAAAAATACATTAACACATGTAAAAAACCAACACACATATAAATATAGCATTCACTTAAGCCGCGTACAGACGGGGGAGATAGATAGCTCAGCCATATATTGCTAGCAATATATGGCAGCACACTATATTGCTCTGTTTCTCCTTTTCATCATGGACCAGAGATGGTCGATGATGAAAGGGAATCTCTGGTGGAAAATGCCGCAGCCGTCATCAGCTAGTTGCAAGAGCAAGGTCCTGCCACCAGTGATGTTTATTTTGTGGGAAACCCACCTGGCAAATGATCGCCGGGGCACACACCCATCACTGCCAATATGGTTGGCTGCAAACCCATTTCAAGATATTTCTGGCCCTATTGCCCCCGTGTGTACACAGCTTTACTTCTACACAGTATAGTGCATGCAAACACATCTCGCAATATAGCCATGTCATCATTATGTGAACTATTTGGCCATTGTAGACACAAATCTGTTAGGCCAGCTCTTTATAACAATTCGCCCTAGCTGTGTGTGAAGAATCCCGGGAGGCTGCAGGAGAGAAAGACAGGTAGGTGTAACATGCAAACTACTTCATGGTGATGATGCCTGTGAGAGATGACAACAATTAGCATGGCATGTCACCATTGCAATGTACAATCCAGACCCACATTAGTTAACACTTTGACATATAGGAAGGACATAATGTACACACATGATTTGGCCAAAACTTACCATCCACATGTAGCCAAGCAGAAGTGAGGCAGACATCCATGGCAACAGCAGCACAGAAATCCGCACCCAAGCTGTGTGTGAAGGTGGTTGTGATCAACATCAGCATATGATGTTGGTTCATGCATGATGCTTTCAGCAGTGAACAATGTACACCAAAATGGAAAAAAAATGAAAAAAAATTGGAACCCTTACGTAAAATTTCAGACAACATCAAACATTACACTGAAACAATACTTACACGCAAAAGAACGGCCAGCAAATGACATCCAGGTACCAGGGAGCCCAGGAGAACAAGCCCCACACACATTCAGCCTTCAGAACCAAAGTGCAAACAATATATAAGGATTTTCGGAAATAACATGTATTGTTATGTTGGTGTGGCTTACAATTAACATTTACAGTTAAGGCATCAAGCATATACATTTGAAAATTTGAAAACACTAGTTTGCAGGAATCTATGATCTGCAAACTCTCTTTGTTCTAGGGAATAGGATTGCCACCTAGCAACAGCTGGTGGGTTATGGTGTAAGCCTCCCGACATACGCTGGAATGGTATAGTGAAATAAAATTTTCACTTACCTTACCACAGCCAGGGGAGTAGGGAGCTTAGCTGCTGATGCATGACATGTGCACAGGCAGTGCACATATACTGCAGGTCATGCAGGTGCACTCTAGTCACATGCACCTGCTGTATATAAGGCTAAGCTCCGCCCCCTGAGGTCAGATTTTACAGAAGCTTACAGATGGCAATCCTAAAGTGGAACAAGAGAGAAATACCATTGTATGCAAAGACCATTGTATGCAAAAATAAATGTTAACTAGAACATTCATAACGAACATAGATCAGATCTGAGAAACTCTACTGGAAGGAGTAAGAATGAAACTGGGTTGGACTAGGAACCAACAACTGAAATAACTTCCATGCTGTACTGTAGCCAGGCATGTTATAAACTGAGGCAAACTTGTGAGTATAGCAGAGAAGAGGAAATAATTAATTTCTGATCTTTAGGTGACTGCACTTGTTGCTTCTTCTAGGCCTTTGGAGTGCCTTGAATCAAAGGATAAGTTAGGTATATAACCGAACCTTAGAGAGAACAAGCAGCAGACCTAGCAAGGTACTGGGTGGGAAGGGTGGGAGCTGTTGCTAGGTGGCAATCCTATTCCCTAGAACAAAGAGAGTTTGCAGATCATAGATTCCTGCAAACTAGTGTTTGTTCGTCGGGAGGCTTGCCACCTAGCAACAGCTGGTGGGTAGACTACCACACACCTGGTGGTTGCTCTAAGGAACGCAATTCTTTGAGAACCAGAAGGCCTCCAGCAATGTCTAAAGAAAGTCCAAGCGGATGAACAATGTGCAGCTTGCAATACAGGCTGAAATGGTAAGCCTCTAGCAGCCATTGAATTAACTGCGTCACAGTGAAGGGGATGGCCTCTGAAGTGGAGTGTCTATTCCAGAACTCTGTATGGTGGAAACTATACACTCCCTGGTCATAAAAAGGTCTGGCAGGATGAAAAATATTCTGGCATGTGAGAGAGAAGTTTGTTTGATGTCTCTCCTTACAGGTACTGTGAGGGGTAAGTAAGTGGATTGGCAATCAACTATACAAAGATCTGGATCTGACTGGTCTCTGACCAGATCACATTCCACCAGAGGTGTGTGCATGGAACTTGTTTTTGTGTGTCCCGTAGAATAATAAGGAAACCCATTGGCGTAGGGGTCATCCAGGTTCAGATATGTGGTTTGACGAAAACTCAGCCCCTCTGGCTGCAAAGGCAGGGGCTAACAGTGAAGCTAACTTCTTTGAAAGGCCAAAGATATCTGCAGATGGTGGTATAGTGGCCAAGAAGTACAAAAAGGGATTAATGTCCCACCAGGTAGAATGCCATAGCATGGTGGGCTAGCTAGAAAGAATCCTTTAAGTATTCTTATTCTCTGAGGCCTGGGATAAGGAGAGCTAGAGTCAAGCCATATGAGCATATCTTGGCATAAGCCAAATCTGTTTCGAATGTGGTGGCAAGGAAGTCCAGAGTTATGCTAGGCTCGGAAAAGGGGGCCTGAAGAAGGAAGGTTAGAGGACTGTAAGGCTAGAAATTCAATTATGGAGTGATATCTGGATCTTATTCTAGGCCTAAAACAGGCAAGGCGTGGAAAAGGCAGAGAGGTTGGGAATGGTCTGCAACCTAGTAATGTTGCAATCCACATACAATGTGGAAGATGTTTTAGTAGGTCTGTGCTGCCCTGGAAGCAGTCTGTAGATGAACCTAGAGGAAGCCCGGAACCTTGTGAAAAAGGTTGATAAAGGGAACAAAACTCTGGAGGGCCAGACAGAGTATGCCAGAAATATTTGGGTATTTTGGACACGTCTGTTTTGATTTTGTGGATGACCCACAACCACAGAGCCAGAGGGAAAAAGGCATATGAAAGTGGAATGTCAGCCCGCGAAAAAGGACATAGCATCCATGTGGAGAGTCCCTTGATATTTGGATATGAATGTCAGAACTTGTACGTTTGATGGTGTTGCAAACGTATCCACTTGTGGGTGACCCAAGGTCTTTGCAATTCTGAGAAAGATCTCTGGTGTGTTATGGCAGCAGTGGGATCTAAATCTACACCTCCGAAGGAACTGGAGAGTCGCTCAATCCACAGTATGACTGGTTATGTATAAGGAAATGGCTATCTTGTTTAACTCTTCTTGTATGCATGTAGCAAACAGGAGAATGGACCGCTGTACTGCCCACTTCCAGGCATTTATTGCCTGCTGACAGAGAATGCAAGATCAAGTGCCTCTTATTCTTTTGAGGTAGATAAACAGTGGTTTTGTTGTCCAGACAGAGCTGAACTGAATTATCCCGTGGGTCTGAGGGAAATACAGAGGATATAGCCAATCTGGCAGCTCTTAGCTCTGAGATTGATATGAGCTTTAGAATCTCAAGCGGTCCACTTCCCTCCTACTGTATTGCACTGGGTGAATGCCCCCCAGCCCATGAGGGATGCATCTGATGTGATGACTATGTCTGGAGTAGGAGGTAGGGGAGATCTGGAATAGGAAATGTTTTCCAACTGTGAATCTCCCTGTGGACTATGGGATATAGTATCATTTTGTCTGTCCTAATCCTGTCAAATAAGGGATGATAGGAGGTTCTGGAATTGTCTGCATATGAGAGGTACGTGGAGAAAACCCAGGATCTGAGGCTCTCATTTTCCTTATCAGCCTAGCCAAGTCTCTCAGTGAAAACTGAGCACCTAAGAAACAGACTTGTATGGCGTTCCACTTGTCTGAGGGAACCGCTATTGATAAAGAAGAGGAATCTATCAAAGACCCCAGAAAGACAACAGATTGGGAAGGTATTAATACAAATTTCTCAAGGTTCTTATGAAAACCTAGATGCCAGAGGAGCGACAGGATAAGATACCTGGGAGAAAAGGGGGACAATTGTTCTGCATGCACTACCAGGAGATTACCTAGGTAGATAATAACAGTGAACCCTTTACTGTCTGAGGTGTGTAATTGCTGCCTTCATGATGCATATGAGTATGTAAGGGGCATTGGACAGTCCGAAATCCATTACAGTCCAGTTGCATGGAACGTCTCTCCACAGGGAACTTAGCAGCCTCCTATGATTTGGATGTTCCAGTATCATGTTCAATGCCTCCTTCGGGTCTGTTTAGCTACAATGTTTAGCTTGGACCAGCCTAAAGGGTATATCTGCTAAACCCTCCATATGGAAAGACCAAGGTTTCATATATATTCAGTACTGGCCTATATGAAAGGTCCTGTTTCCTTACAGGGAAATGGTAGCTGACCCAACCTATTTGCAATTGTCTGCCGAATCGATCTAGCCCTGTTAAAGGGCCAGGGACATTATTTATCCAGCATCCAGAACTAGTGTTCCCTGGATGGGAGCATATCTGGTTAGGAAAAGGAACAAGGGGAATATGCCCTTCCTCCCACCTGTACATGGTAGTTCGCCTACAGGAGGCCAATGCTCTGGAAAGACAGGGAGGAATCCTCTGTCTTTATTAGGATGATATTCACTTCACCTCTCGTGACCTGTGTCTGGGAGAAGCCTCCTCTGAGCACTCTGTGGCTGTCACATTGCTCTAGGTTCAAACTGCTGGCTCTAACAGAATGACCCTCCTAGCAAACAGGCCCCTTGAAGGGCTGGGGACTTTAGCAGAACTTAACCTTGTGTATGAAGTCAGGACTGAAAGATCAGAATTAGGTTTGGGACATCCACTGATGCAGGAGCTACATTACTGAGATCTGCACTTGCTTGCTGGCAGTTCTGCAGGCATTTGAAATAGAATTAAAGGCCTGGCCAATCATCAGGGTAGCTCTATTAACAGCTTTCAATAGGGCCATTTGGAAGCAGGGAATCTAGGGAGTTCGCTGGAACCCTTTTTACTCTGCCTTATCCAGGGCAAATAATACTGGCCCACAGTGTCAGTTACTATGAACTTTATTTATTTTTATTTATTTATTTTTTGCAGCACTTTTCCCCCCACTTGTGCTGAGAAAGCAGAGTCAATCTCTAGGGTAAAAAGGGCAGGGATTTCAGGAATGCCCAGGTGTTACAGAGAACAATCTGTCCTCCTTAATGAGGGGCTGCAAAAGCCAGCTGGGTGAATTACTACACCTCAAGCACTTGTTCAGGGCAGAGTGTGCTGTGTATAGCATAAATGGGGCATTTCACTTGCCAATGCCACTCAGGTCATTTGCAAATCACTATATTCACCCCTGTGAGAGGATTCACTGGATCTTGTTACATCCTCCAACTCCCAAGCCACTCCCTGTGAGTTAGCTGGGGACTGTGTACTGTGGTGACTAGTCCCTTTTCTGAGCACTAGTCCCTGTTATGAGCTTGTTGTTGAGCATACTGCCAGTGACAGGCAGGAAAATGTGCTGGCCATGGGCAAGAGAGGGTGGTCTGTTACAGACCTCTCAGGTATTCCTCCTGCAGGCAATACCTGGTAAAGAGATGTTATTGCCTGAACAGGCATCTCTTGAAGAAACATGTACTGTTGTTTGTTTATTTTTGTGCCTTTCCACAACACTGTGAGAATAGGCAAGGGGAGGAGGAGACTCTGCCTGTCTGGGCTCTCCTTTCTCCTTTTACAGACCTCTCAGGTATTCCTACTGCAGGCAATACCTGGTAAAGAGATGTTATTGCCTGAACAGGCATCTCTTGAAGAAACTCTGCCTGACTGGGCTCTCCTTTCTCCACAGAAACTTCCCTGCTGTCTTCCGACCTGACAGGGTTAAATAACTTTCTCCTCTTAAATAATACCTCATTCTGTGAGGAAGAGGAGGTATAAGCAGCCACAGCCATGTAATGTTTGGAGGGCCGTTTGTTTTGCTGAAGGATGGGGATTTTATTAGTCTGTCTGTAGCAGACACAGACACAGCTTCCTCCTTCCTTCAGCGCTGAGGTAAAATCTGACCTCAGGGGGCGGAGCTTAGCCTTATATACAGCAGGTGCATGTGACTAGAGTGCACCTGCATGACCTGCAGTATATGTGCACTGCCTGTGCACATGTCATGCATCAGCAGCTAAGCTCCCTACTCCCCTGGCTGTGGTAAGGTAAGTGAAAATTTTATTTCACTATACCATTCCAGCGTATGTCGGGAGGCTTACACCATAACCCACCAGCTGTTGCTAGGTGGCAAGCCTCCCGACGAACAAATTATGTACGTTCTACTATTACAAAGGTTACGTAGACACCACTAATGGTAGACATGTGAAGCCAATTGTTAAGTGTAAACGTGCCCACACACTAGAAAGATCTGCCACTCTAAGATTTGCGCATCAATTAGCCTTGCAATCTTTTGTTGGTGTTGGACAAAATAATTTGGTGAAGCGGACATCTTTATCAAAGATATGTGTAAAATTTGCATGTGCGTTCCTAGGGATCTTTTGACAAATATACTGATCTTTCGTGCAGCACTTAACATCATAATATTCAGATAAAGATCCACAGGAGCACACATCTGACTGAAATGGAGAGATGTATGACCGATTATCGGAACACATTTGACGATATATCGGGCAAATGTTTAGAAATTGCATACCAAATTTATGACGTCTGTGGCCACCTTAACAGTTATTTATATTGTGACCCGTGATATGTGCATAGAGGATGTCTTGATTGTTGGCCATATGCCATTGTTACTCACCACTAAAGGATGCCTGGATGAGCTCATCGCGAATCTGCCGCCCAGAAGCTGTACTCCATCTATCACCAGATCTTTCATTTTCCAAATCAGTCTCACTGTCTTCTCCGCCCTCAATGTCTGGTAGATCTTGATCCAGACAGAGGTTGTGAAGAAAACAGCAAGCCATCACAATTTTCGAGACCTTTTGGGGGCTGTACAACAACAAGCCACCAGACTTATCTAGGCACCGAAAGCGAGATTTTAATACGCCAAAGCATCTTTCTATCACACATCTGGTGGCCTTATGTGCACGTTGAAAATTGTGATCTGCTTCAGAAAGGGGGTTCGACAGTGGAGTAAGGAGCCAGGATAAACAGGGAAACCCCTTATCACCTGAAATTTAGAAAAACAAGATTAACACACCTCACTACATGATTGAACAAGGACACAATTTAGGGCAGAAATGCTGCATGCATAACATTATTTTTGGTTGTGCAAACATGTAGAAATGTCACTACTTGCATCTTCTTACACATATATAAGTATTATCAACATGCATTATTGATGTAAAGCAGCATACAAAACCACAACACCAATCTATCAATCAATCAATCAAACAATCAATCAATCTATCTATCTATTTGTATCTATCTATCTATCTATCTATCTATCTATCTACTTGTAGTGTGACCAGGCACAACAGGTTGCTGGTTGGGTGCATTAGTTGACGGCAATGTCGACTTATTTGGTATTGAGAGGCGGCACTCCAACCTTGTCCAATTAGACATACATACAGCAATGTTTCAATGCGTGTGCATTATTATCAGGCTATATATATATATATATATATATATATATATATATATATATATATATATATATATAATTGCAGATGGGTCTATGATAGACCAGGCCGGCACTCCAGAGACTGACGCAAGATAATAATGTAGACTACACCATGTCAACCTTTTTCATTGTCGACCATAGCCATGTCAGTGTTTTGCAGGTGAATCGCGGGAGGGGGGTGGCAGGGGGGGTGCCGCCAATCGTGCAAGGGGGGATTGCGGGGGGGTTCTTTTTGCCGCGAATCACAGGAGGGAGGTCGCGGGGGGGTGTTTTTTCCGCAAATGGAGGGGGGGGGGTCACAGGGGAGGGTTTGCCGCGATTCGTGGGAGGGGGGGGTCGCGGGGTGGTGGTTATGCCGCGAATTGCGGGAGGGGTCGTGGGGGGGTTCTTTTTGCAGCGAATCGCGGGAGGGGGGGTCGCGGGGGGTGTTTTTGCTGTGAATCGCGGTAGGGGGGGTCACGGGGGAGCGGGTGTTTTTGCCGCGAATCACGGGAGGGGGGGGGGGCGCGGGAGGGGGGGGGGGAGGTTTTGCCGCAAATCGCGGGAGGGGGGCGCTCATCTGGTGGCTGTGGAGTAGCAGTGCTGGGCAACATGGGAAGGCAGTGGGTGTCTGGCACTGTCTGTGGGCTCACTGGACTGGTTCTCTGTCACATACCTCCCAACATGACCCTCTCCAGGAGGGACACAATGCTCTGTTTCTAGACTTCCCCTTAATGTATGATTGCCATCACCTGTTTTAAACAGGTTAATTTCTCAGAAAGGTGTTCAGCACAGATGAAGGCAATCACACATTAAGAGGAAAGTCCAGGAACAGAGCGTTATAGACACAGACACCCACTTTGAGTGACAGATGTAGCCAAATATATAGGAGATATATCGAGAGAGAGAGAGAGAGAGAGAGAGAGAACCAGAGACTGAGAGAGAGCCAGAGACATTTTCAAATGTATATATGCATACACACACACACACATTGCCAGAGAGATAAACACACATGTGTAATCAATTCCCTATATATCACAGACTACAGTTTATACACTATTAGACACTTACCCAGTAGCCAGCCCTCTGCCATTGATCCGGCTTCAAACTCATCAAAGAGGACTGACTGGCCGAGGATGTAGGAGTCATGACATGAGCCAGGGTAGCCTGCAAACACACTCATGATCTTAAGATTTGCATCACAGACCACCTGCACGTTGGTACTTGTGCTTCCATGTCGATTATAATAGGAACGGGCAGTATCCCGAGGTGGTCTCAGCGGAATGTGGGTGCAGTCAATAGCACCAAGCACATTGGGCATGGATGCAATGCGATGGAATGCTACCCTAACATCATGCCACTCTGTCTCCTGGCTTGGGAAGCAGATTGAGGCATCTATATGTGGCTGAAGGGCTTCAAGCACCTGGGTCAGGTACCTGGACAGTGTGGGCTGAGACATGCCAATGCCTTGGGCAGTGACATGTTGAAAACTACCAGACGCCAGAAAGTACAACACAGCCAGCAGTTTGTGCAGGCCTGAGACAGCGCATGAGCGTCCTGTCACAGGATCTAGCTCCAGTCTAATGAGGCCATACAGACGGAGAATGTTGGTACGATTAAGCCGGAACATCTGTATAACCACATCATCCGGCAATGCGTCAAAACATAAACGCGGCCTAAATAAACGAGGCCTACGCAGCCTCTGTGATACCTGCTGGACCTGCTGGTCATGCTCAGTTTCATGATGCCGGCGTCTTCTTCCTTGACACAGCCAAGACATCAGCTGTCTCAAAGCCCACACTGAAGCACCCTGAAATAGCATATAGTCTGCCATGCTAGAAGTCAGGAAGTGTTTGTAGGTGGATATTAGGCTTTTATAAGGCACACATTTGTGATTACAAAGGTCTGTGATGTGTTGTTAAAATGATAACACATGTGTTCCATTGAACCAGGTGAAATACACTTCAAAATACACCTTGTCAAGGAGGGTGTATTTTGTTTCACAATTTTTTTTACCATTCGTAGTGGTTTACGAATACGAATTTTCAAAATCACGAATACGAATTTTTAGTACATGATGAAAAGACGGCTTGGCAATGCAAAAATCATTCGTATTCTATCGATGGTGTAGACTTTTCGTACACATGCGTAGTCGTATTTTTAAATACGAATACGAACGCGATATTACAAGTTTACGCCTAGAAACATTTCACGATTCTACGATTTTTCCACTTGTTAACTTGGCATTTCACGAATACGACAGAAATTCACGCCATTTTGCCTACGAATACGACTTTTTACATTTTTAAAATACGAATCCATTTTGGTAAATGTCCCCCTTTATCCAACAAATAAAACTCTCCCCGATACCAAGGGCTCTTAACACGGCCCATAAATACTCCCACTCAATTACATCAAAAGCCCTACTGGCATCAAACGATGCCACCACCGCGCTCTTGTTACCAAGGTTGGTTATTTGAATATAGGAAAGGACCCTCCTCAGGTTGACCATCGTCGACCTCCCCGGTCTAAAACCGGTCTGATCTTGGTGTACAATTTCATCCAACACCTTACCCAAACGGTTGGCCAGAATTTTCGCAAAAATCTTGGCGTCCGAAGTCATAATGGATATGGGTCGGTAAGAATCAACCCTAAAGGGGTCCTTCCCAGCCTTAGGGATCATGGCTATATATGCCTCCTCCATAGAGGGCGGAAGCGTACCCTCAACCTGGACTCCACCCAACAATTCCCACAGCGGAGTAACCAGAACATTAGAATATTTTAAATAAAACTCCCCTGGTAACCCGTCCAACCCCGGGGCCTTATTTCGAGGGAGGCCTTGAATTACTGTCGCCACCTCCTCCAAGGTAATTGGAGATTCCAAAAAGTCTCTAGAGACCCCAGAGATCTGCGGAAGTTCCATCGTCCCCAAAAAATCAGTAATGATCTCGTGACTGTTCAAAAGTTGGGATGTATATAATTTTTTATAATATGAAACAAAACTGGACACAATTGCAGGAGTATCCGTCAAGCTATTACCATTATCATCCTTAATTTCAGAGATGAGATTGGAGGAGCGCTCATTCTTGGCCACCAACGCTAGCCACTTCCCACCCCGATCCGAGTTAATATACTGTCTATGGTCTCCTACTTTAACCCTCTGACAAGCGGAATCTTGGACGTGGTCACGCCACTCATTAAGAGCCGCCTGCCATGCCACCCTATCGTCTTCTAAACCACTGGACACATAGATGTTTTCTAGGTCCGCTGACCTGCCCTCCAGCCTGACTGTTTCCACCCGATAGTTCTTTTTTACAAAAGCGATTTTCTTAATAAAAACCCCTCTAATATAGGCTTTAAAGGAATCCCATAGAGTGGAACCACTGACCGAGCCAGAATTCCATTGAAAAAACTCCCTTATTACCTGCTCCATCTCCTCCAACTCACCCATCTGAGAGAGCCAAAAAGGCTGCAATTTCCAACTCCTGTATCCAACCTGCCCTGCCAAATCAAGATCAATAACAACCGGGGAGTGGTCAGAGATACCCCGCGACCTGTATTCAACCAACAGCACCTTATTTAATAAATCCTTCGATACGAGCACTAAATCCAGTCTCGAAAAAACCCCATAAGAGTCAGAATAGCATGAAAATTGTTTACGGTCAGGGTACCTGATCCACCATGGATCCCACAATCCCACCTCCTGAATAAATTCCCTAAACTTACTACCCTCATAAGTGGGCTGCATACCTGGCCTCCACCTGTCCAATCGAGAATCTAGGACTTTATTAAAGTCGCCTATACATATAACAGACGCTTGGGGGAAGCCAGCTGCAAATTCCACTGCTTGCCTAATAACATCATACGAAAAGGGGGGGGGGGGGGATATATACCGATAAAATACAAATCTGGACTTGATCTATACGACCTTCAATGAATATATACCGACCACCCGGATCAATTTTATGAGAACCTAGTGTAAATGCCAGGGTTTTCTTAATCAATATACAAACCCCCCTAGACATATTGGAAAAAGGGGCATGAAAGACAGAGCCAATCCAGGGCCGCCCTAGGGAAATCGATCTTTCCGCGCTGAGATGAGTCTCTTGGAGGCATATGACCTCTGCCTCATACCTTCTACATTGCCCCAAGACGGTCGCCCTCTTGACTCTGTCGTTCAGGCCCCTAACGTTCCATGACAAAAAACGGACCCCCATACCACATCGCCATTATCTAGAGGGCCGCCATCTACAGCCAGCAATTTATCGGTATCCAACCATAGGATCTTAACCCACTCAGGGGTGACCGGACCATGTAAGCTCCCACAGACAACATTAACACAAACAAACAGAAACCCTATCCCCCCCCCCACCCTGTAACCCCAATCTTCACTCTCCCCCCCTCTTTTGAGGCTTAAATTATTTAACCACAGGGAAACCCTCCTCCCCCCCCCTATCCTCCAATCCACTCACTTCATAACCACTAGTAGAATCCAACTGAGTCCCCCAATACCCAGTAGACAGTATAGTAAACTTAACCACCCGGGCTGACCCCCTAAACTGCCCACCCTTCTACTCAACTAGCCAGAACTTGGTGCTTTCCGGGATGAGAGCGGTCAAGCCACTCTGCAACATCAGCTGGAGAAAAAAAAATGTTAGTAACCCCGTCCGCCACCACTTTCAATTTAGATGGGTACAGCATATTAAACTGGATGTTCAGCTCACGCAGACGAGCCTTGACCAATTTAAACTTCATTCTGTCTCTCTGCACATCAATGGGAAAATCAGGAAAAGTAGAGATTTTTTTCCCATTGTGAAGCAAGTCTGCCTTATCCCTTGCCAACCGAAGAATGGTATCCCGGTCCTTGAAATGCAGGAACTTGGCAATAAGTGTTCGCAGAGAAGCCCCTGGTACAGGGGGTCTCCCCGGAATACGATGGGCCCGTTCAATGGCAAACTGGGGGGAAAAAACATTCCTGCCAAACATTTGGACCAGCCAATCCTCTAGAAATTTTTCCGGCTCCCTTCCTTCTACTCTCTCATCGAAGCCCAGAAAGCGAACATTGCTTCTTCTAAGCCTGCCTTCCATATCTGTGAGCTTGGACCTCAACTCTCCTACTTGTGAGGAAATAGATTTAATCTGGGAGCTTAAAGGTGTAGCCAAGTCTTCCAAAGACGAAACCCGCGTCTCCACCTCTGTCATACATTCTCTCATTCTCTCGGCATCTTGCCGGATAAGCATAATGTCCGACTGCACTTTACCCAGCTGTTCAGCCAGGCGAGTTTCACACTTATTAATCGCCTCTATTACTTGCTGCAGGGTTATATCAGAGGTGGCCTGAGCCGCATCACTCTTACTGGGAGAGGTTACAGGAGTTGACGTACGTGAACTGCCCCCAGACTGGGCCTGAGTTCTAGCATACTTCTCCAGTCTGGCAGCCGCAGAGCTTTGACCAGTTTTCCCCATATTGCCAGACTAGGAGTCGACTGCAAAGCTTAAATAGGCAGAAGAAGGTGATTGAAATAGCAGTCCCACACTTCAGCCAGAGAGATAGGCAGCAAATATTTGTTTACATCACCGTCACCGTCACAGTCCACCCTATGGCTCAGAGTGATATACAGCGGCCCACAAGTTGTGCCCCACTCGCCCCCGACCGGGTCAACAGGATACCCCCTCTGATGCTCTCATGGCACGGTACTTGACATCATGCCCGATATTTCAGCAGACACAGCCGCAAGCAGTGTAGAACCAAGATCCTTCAGATAATAGAAAATCAGGCACTCACAGTTTTTCTCCTTTGCAGAGCATCCAGAACGAGGGGGGAACAGGAAAGTCTCGCTGTTTGTTCAAAATGGGCTGAACCGTGGCCTTAAACCGGCCTTGGGCAGGCACTCCTCCCGACTCCTTGCCTTCTGTGGTCAACCCCCCGCCTGCACTCTTCACTTTTGGCAACTTGCCTTTGTGTTCTGGGCTGCAGCACGGCACGGTGCGATGGGTCTGGTCGCGTGCTCACGCTCCCCACACTACAACCGGCTCAGGGAAGTGACGCGGCGGGCTCAGGGAGATGACGCGGCGGACACCACACGCGTCTCCTATGACTCCTGCCGCAACAGGAGGACGCCGATGCACCAGCCGGACACCGCCAGAGAGGCCCGCCGCCTGCAAAGAGGGCACCACCTCAACTATCCTCCGGCGGAAGGGAGCACAGGGATCGCCTCCAACCACGCGCTGCTCAGGTTTCAGGGGGGTCACACGCCGCATCAGGCTCGGCTACCAGGCCTCAGGAGCTCCATACGTGTCGGAGGAGGAGGGGAGGGGGAGAGCGCGTTGCCTCACGCTACGTGCGCCGTGGTCCGCCCCTTCCCATCTGCGGGATATTTCAGGAATGTGTCCTTCTACTTTTACTGTGTCATAGTATGTAAGTTAATAGTGAGGGTGTTACGGATAACCTCAGCAGTGGAACAACTTGTCTCACCCTCGTAGCCTGCTGATTCTGCAGGGGTATCAGCCAGGTCATAGTCCACCACATTCCACTCAGGTAAAAAGTTCTCTTTCTGAAGCTCACACACATTATGCAGAATGTAGCAAGCTGCCACCACATCTGGAACCAGGGTAATGGTAATGTCATTCCTCTTGAGTAGACACCGCCATCGCCCCTTTAGTCTACCAAAGGCATTTTCCACCACCATTCGAGCCGAGCTCAGAGTGTGGGTGTAGTGGACTTGGTCAGGAGACAGTGGGGTATGTTGCGTGAATCCCTTTATAAGCCAATGCCTCAAAGGGTATGCCGCATCTTCAATAAGATGGACTGGGATCTTCATCCCAGATACAAACTTTGACCACTGTAAAAGGTAAAAAAACAAACATTAGAATTGTAGAGGTGGCAACTGTATGTTGGTTTACTTGTGTCTCGATCTACTGTTTATTACATGTGAATGGCTGTAGTTAAAGAACACACTTTTAAAAAATAGACAAAGTTACCTCTCTAGGGAACAACCAGCCACCTCTCTTCTCCTCCGCGATCTGGAACAAGTCCGAATTGGCAAGTACCCGTGAGTCATGAGCACGACCTGGCCAGCCAATGTAGACATCTGTGAAACTGAACAGAAAATGTATTTGTGTTTAACAATATACAGTGCGGCCCAATCATATCACTCACATGTAAATACTGCATACTGTACTACTTACCAATGGTCCACCACAGCCTGATGAGATGTACGGTATTTCCCTGGTGTTGCATACCCCCACAACACAATCCCCAGTCTCCTGCATGGCTCGATGGTTTTCCAATAATTGGTGCATCCCCTTGTAAGTTCCGGGGTGACCAGTTCCAGCAGGTAGTTGAAGGTAGCTCGTGACATCCGGAAATGTGCCAGCCACTGCTCAGGTGCAAAACGTTCCACAATTTCCCAGAAACTTCTCCATGCCTGCGGTCTCTGGCCCACAAAGACCGGTTTGAGGCACTTGTAGACTTCAGGATGGAGGTAACACTGGACAAAATCAGGGCTCTCCTCCGGTGCAAATACCTGCGTCGAGTGGAAGCCCTCTCCACCAAAAATTGTGCCTTCCTCCTCCTGGCATAACACTGTGCCAGGTAGCACAGTGTAAGCATCTGCATAATGCTCTGATTTGCTGTAAGCAGCAAAACACGCAGAGCACTCATGACTTCCAGGTTCTGCAACTTGTCAGCCATGTTTAATGCAATGCAGTGCGCAGACACCTCCCACTTTTCATGATCTCATCTCTGTGTGCCTTTAAAACTGTCCTTTTCTTATGACACACAGAGTTTTGCAGGAAAAATCAGGCTTCTGTGTGAAAGGGGTCGACACGGGAAATACCCGGGGTTTTGCTCCTGTGTGAAAGGGGGTCAGCACCTTGCTGCCTAGTTCTACCCGGGTTTTGTATCCGGGAAATACCTGGGTTTTTGGGATTTTTCTGTCTGAAAGGGGCATAAGCAGTGTGTCTGATTGTGTTGTAATTGAGGTGGCAAATGCTGGGACCATTATTGGGTGTGGTATAGCTCACAGACGTCTAGGTAGACAGTCAAAAGGTTGAAACCAATAGGTCAACAGTGTCACGACCACCATAGCAGCTACCCTCGCTCCCTGTGCTGTTTCCGACCTGCAGTGCCCTGGCGCTATGCCCTCTACCCTGGCGCTCACCTCCTCTTCTGGTGCCGGCGCCGACCTGCCGTACTCTGTCGCTCTGTCGCCCACCATGGTCCATGTCCCTTCGCCAGGTGTCAGTTCTGGTGCGCAGTTTCTTGGCGTTCTGGCTCCGGGCAGCGCAAGGCGGGATCCGCCATGATGGTGTCCGCGTCCTTCTAGGCCTCAGGTTAGGAAGCGCTGGCTGCAGCGCCTCCGCGTAGTATTCCTCGCCAGCTGGTGTGTGTCGTCACACAGGCGGCGGCCATCTTGTTGGTTCCCAGAGCCTATACTTAGCAGCTCCAGCCATGATGTCAATCCTGCGGCCAATCACAGTGTAGCTCAGCACTTAAATACTGACTAGCCGGGCCAGACCGGCAGTCAGTACAATGTTGTCCAACTGCATCTTGCATCTTTGACAATTCCTGCAGCTCTCCGCTGCAGCCTGACTCCAAATCCTCTGGGTGAAGTCTTCTCTTCGTTTCCTCCTGCTGGTCGTCCACTGCCTATCCACATTCTACCACGGAACCTCCATTGCCGCCTACAGGGATTCATCTTCTGCCCTCTGATCCTGACGGTCATTATACGTGGCCAGTTTTCCTGGTGCCCTCGCAGCCACGACCTCATTCAGAAAACCTCATTTCATTGACTTCATCTTATTCAAATTCCTTAATTTAATATCTTCAGTCATCACTACCTTCAAATTCCTTCATTAACATCTTCAGTCATCATTACCTTCAATTCATTCAGCAAGATCTTTATTGTCTTTAATACTTCTCATTCAATATCTACAGTTATATCATTGTGCCATCACCAATATCATTGTATCGCAGTATCTTTCATTGAAAGGTTTAATTTTATTCAATTGACTCATTCCGCTCTGTCGTCTACGGAACAGCCCTACATCAAAGCACCCAGCCTCTGTTACACTCCGGCTGGTGCTTCACCAAGTTCACGATACGTGACAAACAGTGAACAGGTCAACATTGACAAAAGGTTGGCAGTCAAAACGTCAAGTCAACAGTCAAAAGGTAGTGACAAAATTTGACACTAGCTTTCATTAGTTTCTTTGGTGTCAATGACACCCGAGCACGTGGAGCCCCAATTAGTAAAACCGATTCCCTTGCATGGCTTGCAGCTTCAGGCCAGCTTACGACTCCCATTCAGAGTACACGTGAAGGGTAATGCATAAAAACATTCCCAAAAATGTGAAAAACTCATGTCAACCTTTTCCATGTTGACTTATTGTCAATGTCAACCTTTTGGTGTTGACCTCTACCTGGACATTGTGTATGATTCATCTGAATCCCAGAGTATTAACACTCGTCCCCCTGGTGGGAGACTTTGACATCCCCACAAGCAGCGGACAGAGGTGTTCTATTTATGAAGAAGGGCATTCTATTGAAGATGGGATGTTGCCCATAGTAACCAATCAGAATCTTTGTCTTATTTAACACCTTCTGATTGGTTGCCATAGCCACATCCCGTCTTCAACAGAATTCCCATCTAAGTAAATTTCCCCCAGAGAGTCTGAGAAGATAAACATTCCCACAACACAAGTAGGAAACTTTCCTTTTTCTTTTGTTGGGATATCAACTACCTGACCTTTTGTTAAAACCTAACAATTTAAAGAATAGGAAAAAAGAAACTTAGATAGAAAAGAGCCCTTTTAGGTGAACATACGCTCATGACGCAAGATGACGCACACCATTAAGTAAAATACTAAGGGGAAATTTACTAAAGGAAATTTGTAAAAAAAAATAGGTGTATTTGTATCCAGAAATACACTTATTTTTGACATTTACTATCCCGAAAATAGGGCAATTCGTAGTCGTAATTTAAATTACTCTTTGTTGGGCATTAGGAAGATTTGGAAGAAGTTATACAACTAAGGCAATCTCTGCCCTGCAAATGTCATCAACAGTTATCCTGGGTCACCGAATGTATGTTGTGACAACTGCAAGAGCTGCTATACAGTCGTTTTATCACATTAGCTACCCAAAGCTAGCAAATGTCACGATGGCTTTTCCTATCCAGAACTGGAATCTTCTTCAAGGCACGAAAAAAGTTATTTTACAAAGCACAAAATGGATCAAAGGGCAAACCAAGGGCAAGCGTACGTTAGCTTAACATTGACTGACAGTAAAAGGAATAATCACTTAAACAGAAAACTAAGGACATGACTAAGATGTGCATACATAAACACAACGTTCAATAATTCATCCAAGCATATGTACACTGCAATAAATAATGTTTTAAGATACTATGGCGACTATTTTAGCAAAAATCTCCATAAGGACCTGTATACCATTCCTTCTCCTTGTAAATACAGGTTTAATCATATGATACAAATGACATTTAAAAAAAATTTTTTGCCTACGAATAAGTGAAATAAATAGATCATTAAAAATGTCATCCCCTCCGGACAGAATACATAATACAAAAACACACCATTGGTTTTGGGTCATATTAAAAAGGTTGAAGTAGTGATGAGATTGGGGAAATGGACCAGTGGATAGGTGGCTCTCGCAATAGGCATACTAGTGCCTTAAAGAGCAGTAGCAGGACCACCACTGTAAATAAAATGCCATGGTCTGAGTCTCCTTGCAACTGCATGTGGTGTATGGCGTGTTGGCTATTTAACATTTTTCGACAGTCATTTTTCCCAGGATTGAAACACATCAGGGGAGTGGATTTATCCACTAACCCAGTGGTTCCCAAACTGTGCGCCTAGGCTCCCTGGGGTGCCTCAGGACACTTGCAGGGGTGCCTCAGGTTGGTGATCCAAGACCAAGTCACATTATTTATGGTCAATTATTTATGAACAAAACCAGTTCTGGTGACTACCAATCATAAAATGTGTGTACAAACAAAACCCTTTACCATATAACTGAACCTAAGGATCACATATAAACACAATTCATTTAAAATTCATTTAATTTTGTTTATTTTTTTCGGTGCCCCAAACCAAGCTACTCTACTGCTCTGGGGGATTGTTCGCTTGGTTTTTGGGAGCCTACTGACCAGTTGGCGGGAATATGCAAGTATGGACATGTCAAACAATAGCACATGAAAGCTGCCTTGCTAGTAGTTACTTTCAAGTCAATTAAATAGTAACTACTGTACTTTAACTCCGGCCAGCTCAAACTGATTCTATAAAGCGGTATAATGGAAGACACAGATAATAAGATTTGAGATCAAATATTAATGGAGGCTGAATATAAGAAATTGTAGGAAAAATTATTGCTTAAACAAGATTTTATCCTAAAGAAGCACTTAATAATAACATGTGAAAACCAAGGTGATAGAGTTGGAGTTTTCGGAACAAGTTTTGCTACAGCGAGAGGGCTGTGTGTTATCCGAAATTTAGATAAATGAATAACAATTTGCAAATCACAGCAAAATGTTTCCTTTGAGTTTCTACTTTCAAATTGTGACTCGTTTAATCCCAGCTCCAACTCACTAACAGGGTAGATATTATGGGCCTGATTCAGAGCGGATTGCTAATCTGCCTATGAACGCAGCCTAGGGAACAGGTAAACACCACCCAACGGATTGCCCCCCTGAGATAGTACACAAACTTTGCTTTATGAGTAAATATATTTTGGGTGTATTTCATGTGTTTGATGTGCTTATACAACATAAATGCAAGATACCTAAGGATACATCATCGAAATATAAATATATCCTGAAATACGGAATAATCCGTTATCCAAAATTCTTCTTGTCCTGAGCATTTTGGATAATGGAACTTGTACTTACAAACATGAATCATGAATCAGGGTCAAAATGAATAACATGGTTTTGTTATATGGGTAATAAATATTTATTAGTCATTTAAAGCAGTGGTTTTCAACCTGGGCGGTAGTGCCCCCTGGTGGGCGTTCTTGATTTCCAGGGAGGCAGTGAAACAAAAGGGGGCGGTGAGGGGGCGGTGGATTTTACAGGACTTTAGGAGGGCAGCGGATCCATCGAAGAGCTTAGGCAGGGTTTCTTCCTCCTTACATGGCTGCCGAGAAGAAGCTGGCTGTGTGGCTGCTGGCTGCCTGTAGGGGGAGCAGCAGCCTCATCACACAGCTCCTCTCAGGCAGATCAGGAGTCAAAGTTAACATGGAGCTTTGAAACCGTTACAGAGCTGGTAGAGGCAGTGGTTATCACCAGCATTCCCTGTGACTCTGCAGCAGCCAGGTGGGTGTTACCTATTTTCAGGGGGTGAAGGAAGGCAAGTACTGTTAGTGGGGTTACATGATGTCCCTATTACAGCAGCAGTTTGTGTAAATTGTTTGAATAACATGGGTAAGGGGAAGAGGTGTGTGTGTGTGTGTGTGTGTGTGTGCGTGTGTGTGTGTGTGGGGGGGGTGGTGGTGGTGGTGGTCCTGCTGAGTTTCATGTTAATGGTATGTACATATGCTGTGTGCATGTATACTGTGTGTATGCTTTGTGCATGTATATTGTGTGTGCATGTATACTGTGTGCATGTATACTGTGTATATATGTGTGTATTTTTGTATGTTGTGTGCATGTATACAGCCTGGGTGTGTATAGTGTGCATGTATACTGACTGCGACTAACCAAGATGGAACCAGATATTGAAAAAATTGCGTCCACTCATCAAGCTAAAGACAGCCATTAACAATACCGACGCGTTCATGCTATACATATTGTAGGTACAAAGTACATCATTGTATTTGGGAAAGAGTTACAAATATTTTACCGTCTTGACAATTATACTGTAATTATTCGTGATTTGGAATTACTGTTCTACTCTTTTACTTATTTATATGTTTTAGAGTTTGAAAATTAAAGGTTTCTTTGAAAATTAAAGGTTGTCTCCTGTGAATGCAATTTGAAATTCTGACGGCCTGAGTTATCAAAATAGTGGTTAGAATTAAGAAGGCTTTGCGCTCACTTTCGACATGTCATCTAAAAAAGATGTCCCACCTTGTGAGTGGAAAGGGGGGGGGAGACGAAATATAGTTAGGTAGTTAGGGGGCACTGGACAACTGGGGCAGTAGGCTGGAAAGGTTGAGAACCGCTGATTTAAAGCATCACTGCTATTATTACCTATCATGAGGTAAACATTTGTATTATTTCTCTAAATGGAGCAGATATATGGGGTGACATTCTATGGGCTGAGAGAAAAGCGCATAGATTTTTCGCACTCCACATCGCCGCTCTTCGCACTTTCAGAAATCGCATTTTTTAGTCTTAATTCGCATATTTAATGGCATGCGCATTAGAGGCTAAAAAGTGCGATGTAGTGCGATTTGCGGCGAATTGATGTGAAATTATGTCACTAAAAAGTGTGATTTCTTCCGCCGGTCATGTGCGAATTTTAGACCAACCGGAGTGCTATTTACAAGACTGTCTCCACATGCCAAATAACCCCCTAACCTATTGGCCCACCTAGGTCCCCTCTATTATGCATCACACCCCCTATATAAAGGGGCATTGGCGCCATTTCACTCTTTGATAGGAAGTAAGGAGCATGGAGAGGAGCAGTGGCAGTGTGAGAAGAGGAAGAGGTGTTGGTGGCAGAGTGAGGAGTGGCAGAGGGAGCAGTGGCAGAGTGACCAGAGGAAGAGGGGCCAGTGGCAGAGGGAGCAGTGGCAGCAGCCAGGCAAGAGGAGCCAGTGGGAGAGGCAGCAGAGGACTGGTGAGGTCGACCTCCATTACAGGGAGTGGCAGCAGTGTGGCAGCCACCATGGCCACTGCAAGGGCAGCCCCAGACCAGGCCCTGGCGGACCAGGCCCAGCAGGAGGAGGTGGAGGATCCGCTGGCATCCCCATCCTGTAGCCAG
Source organism: Crinia signifera (assembly GCF_055691185.1). Taxonomy (NCBI): domain Eukaryota; kingdom Metazoa; phylum Chordata; class Amphibia; order Anura; family Myobatrachidae; genus Crinia; species Crinia signifera. The sequence continues at coordinate 107,207,975 of NC_139227.1, forward strand.
GACCTTGCCCATACCCCACAGCAGCTGCAGGAGGGCCACATGTCCGAGATGGAGGAAGATGGAGGTGCGGAGGAGGAGGAGGAGGAAGAGACTGGCATGGAGGAGGATTTTGACATGCATGTGGAAGATATAGAGGATGAGGAGGAGGGTGAAGCTGGCCACACCAAAAGTGGGAGAAAGGTCCGATTCAGTTATGAGGAGAATGTGGCGCTTGTCTGGGCAATCATACCCCTGTATGACCGCTTACTGGGAAAAAACCAGCACAAGACCACCTCACATCGTAAACGTGGTATGTGGAAGGACATCACCCAGGCGGTCAACGCTGTCAGTCACCGCAAGAGGCTAATCAAAAACATTAAAAAGCGGTTTAACGACATCAAGCGGCAGCTGAAAAAGAAAATGGCCATGGAGATGGAGGAGGCCACCAAGACTGGTGGAGGAAGCCCCACCACAATATCCTACACCTCATATGAGGTGAAGCTCCAAAGAATTATCCCCCCTGAGGTCCTGCCTGGGATGCACATTGCGGATACCGATAGGCCGTCAAGCCCACCCCGAGCTGGTAAGTGTCACCACATGCAATATGAAACATACATGCCAATGTATTGAAACTGCAATGTTATTTTGTATACTAATTAATGTGGTGCTGTGGAACTACATAGCCCAGCAAGGTCTGTCAATGGCAATAGTTTACACCTACTTTAAAACTGATCAGAATGCTGGGCCTTGTAGTTCCACGACTGCACATCTATCGTTCCACACTGTAACATTTTTTTCTAGCAGCTTCATATGTATGTGGCCCAAAAACATTGGTGTACTGGTGGTTTAGCAGTCACGCCTACATACCACAGATTTGCCAACAGTTGTAATGTGTCAAGCAGTGTTTTAATTTTTTTGCCTGACTACAGGTGCAAAACATCAATGTAAAAATATAAATAGTAAATAATATAGCCCTAAACCAAAGGTAAATTTGTCCATTATTGTAATTTATTTGATGATTTTTGCACAAAAGCATCTCCATTGCTCGGTACATAAAGTCTGCCGATCTTTCCTTTCACAGATTGTCCGTCCCGAAGTGATCAAGCATCCAAGAAAAGAAGCTCCGATGGTGCCGCATCTGTGGAAGCAGGTAAATGTTCAAACCACAGGCCATTACACATACAGTACACACACCCATGTCACATCAAATAATAAATCACATTACAGTCATCTCCAGCTGCTACATTGCAACGGACATGAATGTAATGTGGCCTTGCCATGTCAATGAAGATTATTGTCAATGTTTCATGCAGGATCGGGGTCCATTTGTAAGTACATAGTACCCCTAGGTATGGGCGTCTACCATCTCAGACCCTTTCCAAAACAGTACTGACGACAGAAAGGACAATATATGCATCTGTACTTACCTCTTCCTCTGTATCCGCAGGTACTGTACAACTAGGACAACAATCCACAGAATCCTCTGATATGCCGGTGGATGATATAGAGATAATTCTGGAACCAGTGGACACGTTTGCGGCTGAGGAGGAAATAAACACATCATCACAGAGTGATCTTCCACCAAGTGGGGTGACTCCAAACCCACCCCCACCCAGAAATACTCCCCCTACAGCTGCTTCTGCTGCCCAAGTAGCTACCTCCTTGGTACATTTCAAGGACAAACAACTAGAATTTATGGCCTCCCAAAGTCTGGAAATGGGCAACATTAAGGGGTACATGCGTGACACCTTTCTACAGTTGAGAAAATTGTCTAGGAGTGTACGGGTTGGTGTAGGCACTCAGGTGCGTATGGCAAATAGCATAGACACCCGTCTTGCTGAACTTAGTTCTGCTGTAAGGGAGCAGAATATCCATATTGGCAGCCTTGCACAAAGTATTCATTCAACTAGTCAATCGTGTACTGCGTAGACCAATGCGTTGATCGGTATGCAGGCACAAATCCATCAAATGGAGGTGTCAGGTGTCATAGGTGCAACTACATCTACAATTAGTAGTGTATCTAGCACACCAGGAGGGAAAAAATAATTATTTGACATAAAATAAATTGATAATACATGTACTATGCTTGAATTTTTGTTACATTAATAGACATTTCTATTGTTTGCGACTGACAAATGCAGGTTATGTATGACATAATATACTGTAGTAAAAATGTCACAACGCATACCATTTTGTCTGTGTGTTATTCTTCAAACATTTGTGGTGTGATCTGTTCCATAATGTAATGATATATGGTCAAGGTATTGGTGGAAGATGCTGTTGTCTCAAATCTGGCCCGTCCGAGGTTGTGGAACTACATATTTCAGCAAGCTGTGGCAGTCATGTTTTGAGCTGTCATGCTTACAGTGTGTCAGGGCATGCTGGGACATGTAGTTCCACAACAACAGGTGAGCCATAGTTGATTGCGCAAAAATCACACACATGTTGTTAATATACTTACAAGGTTTTTTACAGCAAGGGATAGGTCTGCACCACCAACTGTACTCTTGGACTGTGTCTATTGGGCTAAATGTGGGGGCAAAAAGATGTTAGTGATAAATGTAATGTAGGTGAGTTCACTTCCAGCAAAGGTACATGTAGGAATAGAGGGCACATGTGCTTACCATAAAAATAGTGCCTGATGATGTCTGTACGCACCAGATTCCCCCTCTGCGTACCCCTCACTACCCGAGGTGTGGTAGGTTGGGCTTCCTGCACGACTGCTGCATGATCCTCCTACACACATAGGCTGGTTGGTATAGGGCTATGTTGTGTAACATGCAGCAAGCCTGGACGATCATCACTACTTTTGCAGGGTGGTAAAGCAGCAAACCAGATGACCGGTCCAAACACCGGAATCTACTTTTCAACACTCCAAACGTACGCTCCACCACATTGCGGGTTGCAATATGGGCTTCATTATACCGGTGCTGTGCAGGGCCATCGGGGGTGCGCTAAGGTGTCATGAGCCAGGAAAGACACCCATATCCTGAGTCACCTAAACCAAAGAAAGGAAGTTATTGCCTTATATGGTAAGGTATGTGCAGTGGGCAAATAGTATTTACTTGGACAAGAGTAGTAGGCTGGTGAAAATTGAAACACACACACATTTCAGCAGGTACAAATACGAATAGAGAGGGTAATATGTAAAAATGTACTTACCAAGTAGCCAGCCCTCTGGCATTTGTTGTTGGGTAAATCGGTTCCAGAGGCCGGAGTGTCTCAGAATATAGGCGTCATGGCAGTTTCCAGGGAAGCCTGCAACCACACTTAGGATTTTGAGATGAGCATCACATACAACCTGCACGTTCAGAGAGTGCCGCCCACGCCTATTGACATAGACGTGGCCCCGCACGTGCGGTGCCCTAATCCCAATGTGTGTGCAGTCTATAGCTCCCAGCACGTGAGGGAATACTGAGAGTCTGTAGAAAGCCAACTTGTGGTCCTGCCACTCTGACTCTGAACTGGGGAATCTGATGTATGTACGCCACAACTTCTTTAAAGCAAGTAACACTTGAGTAAAATGCTTTGAGAAAGTGGCTTGTGATACCCCCAAGGACCATGAGGTCACGGACTGAGTGGAGCCAGTGGCCAAATAGTAGAGGGTACACATTAATTTCTGCAGCCCAGACACTGCATAGTTGCCCCCCCCAAAAGGGTCCAAATCATCTCTCACCTGCTCATATAAGTTCAACAAGTTATTGCGGTTTAGCCTAAACATTCCCACAACCTGTTGATCCGAGAGGGAGTCCAGCTACAGCCTAGCAGGATACATACGTGGGGTACGCACTATTTTGGGTGGTACCTGGTTCTGGTGCGCAGCTTCCTCCCTCCTGCCCAGCTCCTCCAAATGGGCCAAATCCAAAATGAGCAACTCAAATCCACTCTGCACAATCTCCATGTCTCAAACCCTCACAGGTGTCCTTAATGATGTGGGGGTATATGTAGGAGTGTTTGTGAGTGAAATTAAGGACACCTGTGATGACATTAACCATGTGTGCACTTGACCAAATTGAGTTCTGGGCCAAATCGCCCAACAGAACTTGGTCTGAAAAAATGGCGATTATTAGACACCTTAAAAGTGCGATTTGCGAAATCCCATTCCATTAAATAAGCGATTTGTATACTTTTCTATTGGAAAACATCTGGATGCGATAAAAGTGTGAATTTTTACCGCACTTTCAGTACGCATGACTTATCGCACAAAATATGCGATTTAGGGACCTTTTCGCATCTGATTAAATATGCGATTTCACGGAAAAATGCGAATTAGCCGTTTTTTTGGAGTAAAATTCGCCAAAAAACACAACTCTCATTCCATAGAATGTCACCCATGATTTGGTAATGAAAACTTTTACAATTTATTTAAAGGATGCACAAATATTGTTTCTCTAAAATTGGCATTATGACATCTTTCATATATTAGTGTCCAACACTTGTAGTTTACCAGATACAAATTTCTGGTGCTTGTTGCACGTTTGGGTATTAAAATACATAATTCCAATAAATCTATAGACAATTTCAACCCAATCAAGGAGGTTATCTCATCTTTAGTTTTAATGATCTAATTTGTCCATATTAATTGAAGTAAGTAATTAAAGCGCTTCGGTAGACATCATCTATATAGCTACAGTAGTTGTCAACATAAAGTGGTAGAAAATAGCAACTCTTAATTTAACTAATGGTTTGGAACTGGTTTATTTTCTGAATTCAATAAATAAAAGCCAGCATGAAACCTTTATTGGATTTTTAACCACAAAAAGACACTAAACAGGTCTAGTTGTTAAGCATATTTGTCAGTAAAACATCAAATACATAAGAATAAATATGGCTAAGTTAAATGAATGATTAAATACAAATGATAGACAATAAGTACATCTGTTCATTTCCAAATAATGGCAGTAGTTAGGAATGTGTATTTGGACTATTGTGCACAATCATTATCTGAATAAAGATTAATGAAGCAAATATCATCGTATTATGTGAATGATTTGCATGAGAATTCAAGTAATCTAACGTAATCTGGAATCACATAGAAAATCATCCTGAATGATATTGCCAATTACAGGTCATAAGAGAGATATTAGCTCCTTTGGGGAGCCAAGTTTACACCTGCACACTAATATTTTTAAGGTACCTAGGAAGGTTTTATATCCCCAGAATATATCTTTTGTTATTTGTGGGGGTGCTGTTTCCAACAGTCAGAGGTTATTATAGAATATACAAAAAGAGGAAAGGGACTGTTTTCGGGAACGTTCCCGAAAACAGTCCCTTTCCTCTTTTTGTATATTCTACAATTACAGGTCATGCCAGATTTTTTTTTTTCATATAAATATATAGCATTTTAGTTTATATTGCACAGTACAATAAAATATTATTTTTGAAGCCATATGTGTACATAAGCAATTTGAAGTGCTGAGGCCACCTCGGGTAAGGAGAAGATTGGGGAGGGGACGTCCCTCGTATCCACTTACAGCTGCCCCCTCCTCCCACAGGACTGTGCATATTGTTGTGTGGGCGGTGGTGCTAATAGCTGGCAGCATGTATTTCTGTGCGGAAACAGCGGCACGGTCATGTCCCCTAACGAGGAGAGTTCAGCGGTGGTCCTACAGGGGGCTGAAGGCAGCTGCTGTCAGGAGACTGGGCTGCTCCTTGAACTTCCTCGGCGGCATGAGAAATGTAAGGGTCAGCACAGCGTCATCAGAATGGGACTGGACGTAGTGTGTAAGGGAAAGGAGATGAATGTTGATGTAGATGTTCATCATTTCTGGCCAGGCATCATAACAGGTGTTCTCCTTCCTGTTTCCGTGCCTGTGTATAACTGCCGTGTGCCTTGTTGCCATGGTGTTTAACCGGTGTCATAAAACTGTCTTCTACAACCTCACCTTTGTAACAGAGTTTTGCTGCTCCTCACCCAGTTTTAAGCACCCTAGACAACTGTTTCTGTTTCAGTTAATGACTGTGTTTCAACCCACATTTTAAATCGATGATAATTATCACCTGTTTGGTATGTTTGGTTAATCATAACTGGCTACAATTCTACAATCTTCCTGACTTTGTACACGTGTACCTAGAATTGATGCTGTTTGGAAGGCAAAGGCTGGTCACACCAAATAATGATAAGATTTACATTATGTTCATTCTCTGTGAATTGTGTTAATTAATCAAAATGAACTATACTTCTATTTATGAAAGTTTTCTGTTAGGAATAAAACAAAATGCTGAAAATAATTAAAACATTAAAATAAAACCTGTCATGCAATGGACTCTGATTCCCTCCAAATGGACCCAATAATGCTTTACCTGCTGGGGTGCTTTCACTGGCAAGTACGGTAAATATATGCATATTGGATCCGGTTAGCTGCTGGTAATTTGAGCCATTCCACTTTTCTGTGATGCAAACCCTCTCCAGGAGGGACACACTGCTCTGTTTCTGGTCTTCCCTCTTAATGTGTGATTGCCATCACCTGTGTGGAAGCACCTTTCCACAGAACAGCCGCATACGGACGGTCACAAACACTGACAATGGGGAGTGGCGTACACTTGAGCGTATGCCACCATATACGGACGGGTCTCCCTCTTAGCCATCGATACCTGGCGTACATCAGAGCATACGCCACCGTATACGGACGGGACTCGCTTTTTTTCAATGGAAAACTCAGCGTGTGTCACCGATCGTGAGCGTACATCCGTGCACGGTGGCATACCCTTCACATATATGGCACTGCAAATCTTGCCTTTCAACTATAATTAAGACAATTAATTAATTATTCTAACTGTTATTCAATAATTGTTTTATATTAACTCAATTGTCTACCTTAATAAACACCCTAATAAAACAACATTTTAACCCTCATTACATGTATATTTATTATGTTGTAATGTTGCATTTTAATCACTATCTATGTGTCCCCACATTGGTTTTACTTTTAAATAAAGTTATGTTTTGGTGTTACAGTGAAAAAGTTGACACGTGTCGACTTCTGTGAATTGAGTGTCCTGCTTTTTAAAGTATACAAAAACACTTACTGAATGGGTGTAGATGGTTATAAAATAACTACCTTGACATATGTAAGCAGGTCTTAGAATGAATCTTACCTAAAATTAGTACTCTTATATATAGACAGGGAAAGATGACTCTCTTTGTTGGGGCACAACTTATTAAAATATTTTAATTTTTATTGATATACGTTAAAAGTTTGTTAGGACTCTCTATACAACCTCCAACACAATTCTATTAAAAAAAAATATATAGAATATTTTAATAAGTTGTGCCCCAACAAAGAGAGTTTTCCCTGTCTATATATAAGTGTACTATATTATGACTCATGGGAGCACCACCAACAAATGAAGATGAATTAGGACAAAAGAAGTCAGGAATTATCACTATAGTTGGTTTATAGATTGTAGTCAGTGCTAGTCTCCCCCCTCAGCGTATTACTAAAATTAGTACTGTAGCTTCACCTGACCAGAGGCACCAATGACTAATCAGATAACCCTATTTATTCTCCAGTGGCGTAACTATAGCTCCGCAGCCCCCGCGGTGGCGGGAGGGCGCAGAGAAATTGGGGGCGCCGCCGGGGGGGCTGCGGGGCTATAGTTACCCGCAGTCTGCGTCTCGCCCGGCTCTCTGTCGGGACCTTCCTGACGTCACGGTCCCGGCCGGCTCCTGCTGCAATGAAAACTGACAATTAGAAAATGGCTGCCCCCATACTGCAGACAGTTTTCTGTCTGCAGTATGGGGGCAGCCATTTTCTAAGAGTCCGTTTTCACTGTAGCAGCAGGAGCCGGCCGGGACCGTGACATCAGGAAGGTCCCGACAGAGAGTTGTGCGAGACGCAGACCGCGGGTAAGAAGGGGGGGCAGGTTAGGTGCGGCGGGGGGGGGGGTGCCCCCCCCACGTGCGGCGGGGGGGGCGCTAAATAGTTAGTTACGCCCCTGTTATTCTCTTCACTTTACATCTACTTATTGCCGATACAACTTGTTTCTTACTAGTTCCTGGTTTTAGTATCAGCAGCTCTGCTTCCTGAATCTGGCTGTCTGGTGTACCTTCCATGGTGAATGGTCAAGCTCACAAGCTCCAGATCTTTGCTACAGTTTCTCTAAAATAGTTTCTGCCTGTAATCCCAAGCAGTTAGAACACTGCTATTATTATCTCCACCTTGCAGAGACTGTGCGATCAACCACTCCTATTCTGTGCATTTCCAGTCTGATAACCATTCTTATATCCAGTATCTATGTGCACTATTATTTTAATCTGCAGAGTGAACATCCATTACCTGAGTGCATTACCGCTCTTAACCTACAGAATGCTTCATTTCAGTGGTGGTTTTTACCTATGGGCTGGGGAGCTGGTAAAATCCGCCACTGTTCTCTGTCTGTCTGTGAGACTGCCCTGGCTTCAATGTGACTGCAAGTGCCTTCCTATTGGACGTCTGACTTGCCAGTCATTCAAGGCAGTCCCATTGGGAGGTGTTTCCTCCCTCCAGGATGCCTCTCTGTGTGCAACTGCGGGGCAGCCCCAAAAACGAGTTCTGCACATGTGCAGTACAGCGGACGATACTGCGCATAGAGGCTTGGGCCAGCGAATGTGCAGTATGTATGAAGTTACTGCTCATGCGCTGGCCCAGTGTAGGGGACCGGCGGCTGGGAGGGGGGTCCCACATAGCAGCAACCCCCCTCCTCCGCAAGCGTAAGAGCCACCACTGCTTAATTTAGTTCCTACTTCAGAACTCATGCTGATTTTAGTTCTACCAGCTATACCCCTATTTATGCTGTATTTTATCAACACACCCTGTATGTTACCTTGTCATTTGTTTTTTGTTTGCTATGTACGGCGCTGCGGACACTTTGTGGCGCCTTATAAATAAACGTACTACTACTACTACTAACCTATAACAATGTGTGAAAACCACCCCTCATCTGAACTTCCTCTGGAGCAGCGGGCGGCATGAAGCGTGGCGGCAATGGGGGAGAGGAGGAGGCAGCGCTGTGCTTTACCGGCGGTGAGCGCTGTACACCCCCGGCGGTGAGCGCTGTACACCCCCAGCGGTGAGCGCTGTACATCCCCGGCGGAGAACCGGAGCACAGCAGCAGGATGGCTGGAGCCCCCCACCCCCCCCCTGCAGCACCATCAGCCTGCGGGCGCTCCCCTCAAACCCCAGCGATGATCGCGGAGAACAGGAGCAGGACAGCAGCAGGATGGCCGGAACACAGCCGCGCGGTGGTTCCCCCCCCCCCCCCCGCAGCACCATCAGCCTGGGGTCGGCGGTGGACGCACACTGTGCCCATGGAGACACCGGTGGTCTGGCCTAGTGGAGGCCCAACACAGACACTGGCAATGCGGCATTCAGGCTCCCGGTGACCATCGGAGGGAGAGGGGAGGGGAAGCTGCACGAGGGCCCCAGTGGTAGCCCCCTGCCCAGTGCTGGCCGGATCATGCGCTCCAGCTCTCATCCCCAGGAGAGAGACTCCAGTCTCGGCCCAGGGTTCTAACTCCATCCCAAGGCCTCACTGACCTTGCCCAGGCGTCACTGACTCCCCCTCCCCCCTCCAACTCCAGCCCTGACTGACTCTGCCCAGGCTTCAGTGACTCTCTCTTCCCCCAAACCCCTCCATCGCCGCCACCACCACCCATGCCACCACCACCCATGCCGCCCACGGCTCTCCCTACAGGAAGATTCAAGATGGCGCCACAATGGCTGCCTAGGAACTGTGCACTCAGCCATATATATCCCGTGTCTCCTGTGTGATAACTGTACTGTCTCTGTTACAACTGTGCTGTCTTTGCTCATACTGTTACTGTTCCCCACCTGGCTGCTGCAATGACCAGTGGCGCCGCTGATGGCTGCCTAGGCGCTGTGCAGCTCGGCAGGTATGTGTTCCCTGTGTAATAACTGTACTGTCCCTGCTTATATTGTCACCTACCTCGCTGCTGCTGCGACCACTGGTGCCACTGATAGCTGCCTAGGCGCTGTGCAGCACGGCGGGTATGTGTTCCCATGTGATAACTGTACTGCTCATAATGTTACCCACCTGGCTGCTGCAACGACCAGTGGCGCCGCTGATTGGCTGCCTAGGCGCTGCGCAGCTCGGCGGGCATGTGCCCCCAGTATGTAACGTCTTAATGTAACATATGTAATATCCTCCCCCCTTCATCCCTGCTTGATGCTGCACTGTAATCCACAAAAAATTCCTAGTGTGCGCAAGCATACATGGCCAATAAAGTTGATTCTATTCTATCTACAAGGTGTCTATACTCACCAGTGTGCACCAGTGTCCCTCTACTTGGCTCAATATTGGTTTATAAATGCAAGGGGATTCGTGACTATCTTGCCTTTCTTTCTTCCCAAAACGCTTGGCCTTACAGGAAGATTAAATATCTAGAAAAAAAAATAATCTCTATCCCAAGCACACCTTTAATTATGTTTACATTTTTGAGAAAAACTTTTTTTTTACTAACTCAATACCGATTTTCCACCATGACATGTAATTTCTCAGCTAACACTCACAAAACTGCACAGAAGTATTGAAACTAAAATTAGATTTCCAAACGAATCAGAAAGCAAAGACATCTTTACTGCAATTATTCCTTCTTTTCCTTTCAAATAAAATATGAGATACAAAAAAATAAATAATACTCCTTTCAGAGCAACAAAAGCTCAAATGTTCCCCAGCCCACGAGCATACAGTTTTAATGATGCATACAGCAAATAATATATATGCATACAGGATTAAACATTTTTGTTATTAGCTCTGTGGGTTTGGTGAAGAGTGTGGCTTAAAATGAAAATGTACCATTAACTAGCAACAGATAGCCTTATTTAGAAAGCCAGTATCAGTTTCAATTGGATGTTTTTTTTTCTTTACAGTAAAATTTATTTTGAAGTTATAATAGACACAGGTGCTGCTTGCAAATGTCTAAAAATATGGAATGAAGATATGAGGTTTGTTTGCCAAATGTGATTGACTTATTGTGACAGTTCTTTAATTTTTTGAAAGTGACAAGCTGTTTTTCTCTTGGCAAACCTTTAGTGCCTTAATTATATGCCATCGTTTGTAGTGGATGGTATTATAGACACAGCGCAGGTGCTTTTAAAGTGCTGTAATTGTAAATCACAGCACATGAGTCATTGTATAGAAGTGCGGTCAGTTTTTATTTCGTTGTTTCTACTTTTGTATTATTTCAATTCCTCAATTATACAACCGAACGTGTTAACCCTGTGAGTGCCAGGTGAATTTGTCGGTACTCTTTACTTAGCACGGCGCCCATCCCGGGCATTGAATGCACTAAAAAATCGGGTGCGACGCGACCGACGCGATGCCCGCGATTTCCCATAGGGAACAATGTTAAATGCCTCAATTGACCCGATTTTTCCATAGGAAACAATGTTAAATGGCCCACAGAGGCCAAATAGGCACCCTGAAGTGTGAAATGGCCCCCACAATTGTAAACGCCACCCCACGATCAACGTCAACCCGAAGCGTGGCGAGCGCAGCGAGCCCGCGAGGGGCAGCGGTACATGTCCTACGACCTTTTCATACCCCCACTATCCACGTCGGCGTGGAGCTGAGAATAGAATAGTGTGGCGAGCGCAGCGAGCCACCGAGCCCGAAGCGTGGCGAGCGCAGAGAGCCCCGCGAGGGGACGCGGATACCTGCGAAGCCCGCGAAGGGACGCGTTTACCTGTGAAGGTATCCGCGTCCCCTCGCGGGGCTCGCTGCGCTCGCCACGCTTCGGGCTCGGTGGCTCGCTGCGCTCGCCACACTATTCTATTCTCAACTCCACGCCGACGTGGATAGTGGGGGTATGAAAAGGTCATAGGACGCGTACCGCCGCCCCTTGCGGGCCCGCTGCGCTCGCCACGCTTCGGGTTGGCGTTGATCGTGGGGTGGCGTTAACAATTGTGGGGGCCATTTCACACTTCAGGGTGGCTATTTGGCCTCTGTGGGCCATTCAACATTGTTTCCTATGGAAAAATCGGGTCAATTGAGGCATTGAACAGGAAAATCGGGTCAGTTGAGACATTTAACATTGTTCCCTATGGGAAATCGCGGGCATCGCGTCGGTCGCGTCGCACCCGATTTTTAGTGCATTCAATGCCCGCGATGCCCGTGATTTTTTTACCTGCGATGCCCACGATCAAAATCGTGGGTGCCGTGCTAGGTAAAGAGTACCAATTTGTCAAAATACTGTAGGTGTGAAAATTTCCAAGCAAACATTTTTATTCATCATAATGACCTGTAACGTTTACCTTATATAGGAAATATCTTATTTTATTTATTTTTTTTTTACACATTTTTATTTGAATCTATATAACAAATGTGAGTGATACTGGCATTTTTAGCACTGATGTTGGCACTTATAGGGTTAATAAGACGTTTCAGCAATTTAATATGTAAATGGCAGCAACTTCTTCTATTTTTATATGGTGTAAAGATTAAACGCACACAATTCAATTTAATCATATATATTCAGATTTTATAAAACTTTTATTTCTCCGACTACTTTTACAAAATCACGCTGCATATCACCCACTCTCCCGAATCTCTCACTTATCTCCTGTCTTTCCTTATGCACCATTTTCTCTCTCTGAATCATACTCCCTCAGTCTCATTTTTCCTTTTTTCCCCTCTCCGATACTTTAAAAAAGTACAAAAGTTTAGGTGTCCAATAACCCAGAGCAACCAGTGAGACCTTTGGTTTCATATTCTAACTTGTTCCAGATATGTCAAAGCTAATTGGTGACTAGTTGTTCTGGGCTATTGCGCATTCACAAAGGACACCTTTGACACATCAAAGGCTCAGGTCTTCCTCAGATGAAAGGAGTGTTTCTCTGCCCAAAATGATAAATCTCAGGCATTGAAAATCCAACATGTACTTGATTGTTCTTTTAGGAGGAATTGCGGACTATACTGTATATTCTTTCTTGATAGTGATACTGTACAGTATGTAAGGTTCTTCGAAATCTATGAAAAATGTATACATTTTTGTTACTTATACTATTTGTACAGGTCTGGATTATTACATACATGTCTGGTTGATTGGTAAGCCTTTAATGTTGTTTTGCATAAATCAAAATAAATCCAATTAAAGTTTAGCAAATAGTATTTCTTCTTTTATTTATTAAAGTCAAGAATATATATTTAACTATTTTTGTAAGAAATAAAAGGGTGTCTACCACCACCCTGGGGCGTGACTGTCAAGCACCCATAGAAATGTAGAGGGCAAAAATAACATGAGCAGCCATCAATAAACTACCGTTTTAGAACATAAGTAAATATGTGTTGATGAAGGGGGGTTTAAAGGATTTGTCACTTGACCCAAACAAATAAAACAAGAAAAATAAATGATAAGATAATATAAAATGTACACTTTCTTTAACATTAATAGTTGGTCACACCAATTATTGGAAATATAATATAGCCTATTAATGAAAATATGTTATAGTCTATTGGTGCATTAACATTGTCACAGTTACCCTCATTACAAGGCATTATCCAACTGCTGCCCAGTACTGACAATGGTTATTTATATTCCCTGACCCAACCCACATAAGTGGTAGGGTAACCATCCCATCCCATGCCAAGCCCATCTCATTTGCTGTCTAGAGCTTTGGGGTATCTTCAGAGCTATGAGCACACTTCTGCATTATATAACTATAACCGTTCCTAGAGGGGAGAGACCCTGCATCACTGTCCAGGACGGGAAACCCCTTGAATAAATTGCCGCTGTCTGCAGGATTTATTTAAGTATATTGAGCACTTACAGTAGATACATTTTACATTATAAATACAGGTAAGCAGTTGTCTCTGAATGGCCACGAATTAATGTGGAGGTGATAGGTTGCTAAATAGTGCCATTTTTGGGGCAGGGGATTAGTATACGACTGTTCATGTTTCAGGGGGCATTTTTGTGAGGTTCTAGACATTTACCCATTCTTACCACCCCTACCAAGGGCTAATATTGAAACACACTGAACATGTGCATTTATTCACCATATAGGGAGAACTTTCACAAAAGAATAGTGCAACCCCCACCTGCAGTCTGTAAAGTTTACTGTACATAACCTGGCAAATTGCACATTGGTGCACAGTGCTGTGACTATTCATTTTGGTACCCTGTATGAGGAAGAGCATTCACTCCACCAACCCCCCTCTCCCCTGCCTACACACACATACAAACACTTTGAGTAGGGTCAGCGTTGTTTCATGGGGTTGGAGGAATTGCCAAACAATAGTACCCCTAATTCAAATAATGCCACACACACTGGACAAACCTTGTTCACATTACACTGCACAGTTCTACCCCCTATTCACATTATGATACACAGTAATGCTCCTTATAGTACATTATGCCACACAATTGTATAGTCCCTCTTTTCCACTGAGTTGGGTGGGCTACTGCTGGGGGCCCCACAAGCATGAGGGCCCCAGAGCAGTCTAAGGCAGGATAAATCAAGAACAAAATGTTGCATACGGCAATACCATTAGCATTGGCCAGCACTCCTCCTCCCCCTGTCCTCCTCCTCCAGTGGTCGCACTTATTGCTAGGCATGATGTCCTCACACCCAATGCTATCAGTGCGAAGCACTGAGAGAGGAGCCACCACCGCCGCTGACAAGAATACAGAAGAGAAGAAATCAGAGAGAAGAAATCAGAAGAGGAAAAATCAGAAGAAGTAAGGTAATAGAAAGGTTAGTGAAGGGGAGCAAAAGCTGCATAATGGAGGGAAAAGTGTAAAAAGGGAGTGGTTGTGCAGGTATGGGCCCTACTGCACTGCTTTGTCCAGGGGCCCATAATGCTGTTAAGATGGCCTTGCCCATGCACATAATATTGCATAGCAGTAGTGCCCCTTTTTCTAATGGCTACATAGATAATATATACCAGTCCTGAATGTGAAAACTTGCAAAATCAGAATATATATATATATATATATATATATATATATATTTTTTTTTTTTATAAAGTAGGATACAGTAATAGCAACTTTTTTGACCATTTTTGCCAATCAGTACTGCCCCACAACATTGGTACCTCACAGAGAAACTGAAAAATGGGCACTGTTTATGCACAAAGGCACACGGTGTAAACACCATGTCCCTGCTATCAGGGGGAGGTGGGGACAGTTGCTACATGGCAACTGCACAGTTACGTAAAGCATGTTTTAATGTACAATACCTTTAGGTACCATTAAGGAAGATGGTGAAGCAACGCACGGCAGGCTGACAGTTTTTGAGGTGAGCTGTGGAGGGCTCCATGGTATCCCATTGGTCTAAGTATATCTCCTCCCAGAACCTGCGGTGTGTGAAAGATAGGCAACCAGACACGCATTTGAGCCTTCTGTGCTACTACGGTAAGCAGTGTTGTGAGAGTCAGGAAGGGAAATGATATAAGTGGGCTTCTTAGTTCTGGCAACACTTGGAAGTCCAGAGATCTCGATGGAATGAAAATCAATGAGAATTGCTCCTCTTAGTGTCTCAAAACTGAACAGAAATCCAGAAGTTGCCTGAGAAGGTTCTTGAGCCTGCACGGACTGGATTTGGACTAAATCAGGAGGACAAACCACCTTCCAAAAAATTTAGCTCAGCCCCTGGGATACCCGTTGCACCTATAGTTGCACTGCCTGCAGCACTTCTATCCCACCAAGTCCTAGCCTCTCCTATAGAAGGGCTCCCCTAAGAGCTCATTTACAACTTTGTGGGTGATTCAATCAGGACTCTCCCTCTTTTGTGCTGTAAGACCCACTGGACTGTCAAGATCCTACAGGATAAAACCACCTGGTATAATCATTGATGATCTGTGCGCCCCCCTTTTTTCCTGAAGTTTCTCATATATTTTTCTACAAATGTTGCCCCTACATTGCTGAATGGTTTATGGTATCCTCCTGTTAAACAAGTACTCTGCTATACCCAGCCAATTGTACGCCACAGCTTCCATTGCTAATACCTGATCTCTCTGGGCTTTGCTGCCATCTACTGGTGTACTAACCAATTACACCCTGCCAGTTGTAGACAGCAAATCCATTACTGTGCATTTCATTCTTTTCCTTTTGGTTTGTTAATTACTTTTTTACCCTAGGGCACTGCTTAAAATCTTGCGACACCCAACTATCTATACTGTCGCGCCCTACACGTGTACACGGGAGAGGGAAGGGGGTTAAGGGGGGGAAGAAATTTATCATGGTCAAAACTGTCCTTATAGCGGACACTATGTAACCTTACAACGTTGAACTAGGGGTATTGTTCTGTGCTTTATCCAGTAGCCCTTCTAGAACCTAATTGTTCCACACTCATCGTAGTTGGCAAAGAGAGTCGAGAAAAAAAAAAAAAAAAAAACAAGAACACAGAAAAAGAGCATACACTTAAACTACCCGACTTAGAGGTGGCTTCAGGCCCTCGGGGCATGGACAGATATTTGGCTAAGGCCTCTACGTCTGACTCCTCTGATAGCTCTTCTACTGACACAATGGTTAAAAATAAACACTCATCTGGTAAACCTGCCCCCCACTCCTCCCAGGGGCCCGCAAATAACCAGACACCTCCAACATCAGAGACCCCAAATACAATCCCCATTTCCTCCCTACCTATACATGAAATGGCAGAAGCTATCTCTAAGGTGCTCATGCCACAATTCGATAAAAGGTTAGAAAGCACCGAAATGAAGATAGACGCGGCCCTAACTAGAATAGACGCACATGCTGCACGTCTAACCACATTAGAGTCGAGAGTTAGTGACGCAGAGGATAGGGTTCAGTCCATCCACGATGACACATCTTCCCACTCTGCCACTATCCAGTCCCTCTTGGAAAAGGTCGACGACCTGGAAAATCGTCATAGAAGGAATAACCTTCGATTTATAGGTATTCCCGAATCCTTCAAGGGACAGCAACTCCTTGACTTCCTAGCCAAGGACCTACCCCTAGCCTTAGACATCTCGGATGTGCTCGGTACTCCTCAAATAGAAAGGGCCCATCGGTTAGGACCCGAACGTCAGGAAAATAATACCAGACCTCGCCCGGTCATAGCCAAGTTTCTAGATTATAGGGCCAAAGAACAGATTCTAGCTGCCTATCGTAAGTCACCCTCAGTTGTGGTCCAATCCCACAAAGTTATGATCTTTCAAGACTTCTCGACACTAGTTGCCAAAAAACGTAAAGCCTTCTCCGAGGTCTGCAATTATCTTCACTCCCACAATCGTAGGTTTGCTCTCCTCTACCCAGCGAAGCTAAGAATCTTCGAGGACGGTCGCCCACTATTCTTCGATGACCCTGAACAGGCAAAACACCACATTTTGCCTACTGAATCGCCGCCTCGTTCACCCAACCCCCCATAGAATGGAAGAGAGAGAGATATAAAATGACCTTACATAGGGAGAACAACTATTTGTAATTTATTTTTCTCTGCTGTCAAGTTCATGATAGATAGATATAATCTATTATAAATTTGAAATAATATAGCTTTATAGACTATGACGATTCTAAAAGTTAAACTGGGTTACTTAGTGTTGCTTTGTTCCCTTGTCTTTACGGTCAATACCCCTGGTAAACGGTAATACCCTGTCTAATGTTCTATTTGTTTTATTGGTTAAATACCTGGATATGTGTCGCCTACTCTAGACGGCACCTATCCTTTTTTTCTGTTAGGAGGAAAATTGAAAATAGGTGTTATTTGAAGCAGAATATCGTATACTTTTTCGTACTTACATGTAACATACATTTGAAATTCTTTGTATTGTTTGTCTGGCGCTCACCTGTGGAGATACTCTCCACTCCCTTTTTAGCATTCATGATGGCCATCAAAATCCTTTACCCAAATAAATGTCACAGGTAACGAGTACCTCCCCAACTGGTGTAGATCCTATGCCTACTAACAGCCCTGTCCAATTACGCCTTGCCTCTTGGAACGTCGGGGGTCTAAACTCACCTATTAAACGGAAAAAAGTCCTAACTCACTTGAAGAAATTGCGACCCGATATAATGTTCCTACAGGAGACCCACTGGCGCACGGGTGATACTGCCACCATCCACGCACCATGGATTGATACATGCGTTGCAGCAACATTTCATAACAAGTCCAGAGGTGTTGCCATTCTATTCAGGCGAGGCCTACCATACACGATATTAAACCAACAGACAGATCGTCAGGGTAGATATCTTATACTTGATGTGGAAATTTTACAATCTCGCTTCACATTAGTTAACGTCTATGCACCTAATGCAGACTCCCTGATTTTTTTCAGCTATCTCACTAAGATATTACAGCAGAGAGAGAACTATCCACTGATTTTGGGTGGAGACCTTAATACTGTGCTAGATCCCCATCTCGATAAGACTCCCTTACCTTCTAGGATATCCCCCACTCTATGGCGTTCTCTACCGTCATTGCTAACTTCCCTACAATTGTCAGACCCGTGGCGCCTCCTTAACCCCACTGAACGTTCATACACACACCTTTCGGCAGCACACGGCTCTCTATCGCGCATTGACTATTTGCTACTATCTGATTCTCTAATGTCACGCCTACACAACGCACGTCTACATGATATTTTGATATCAGATCATGCCCCATTAACTCTAACCCTCACATTTCCCCCAAACATCTATCGGGACAACCTATGGCGTTTCCCCACTCAATTAGCCACCTCAGCAGACTTTCAACAGTTTCTTAAATCACAATGGTCCAACTTCGTAGATGACAACTTAGAGCATTGGGATAACCCTGGGCTTCTATGGGAAACCTCCAAAGCTGTCATGCGTGGGCACATTATCAGCTACATGAGCAAGAAAAAGCGTGAAGCAGAAGCCACTTGTTTGTCATTACGTAATAGTGTCACTCAAACATTCACCAATTACACATCTGATCCAACCCCTGAGAATTTAAACACATATAAACAAGCACGTCATACACTGGAAGACTTTCTTCTCACCAGAGCTAAACATAGCTTGGAGATCTCTAAACATAAATATTACCGTTGGGGCAACAAAGCCGGACGCCTATTAGCCTCTATTGCCAAATCACGGAAACATAAGAGCCATATCACGACAATCCTCAATCCAAACACGAAATCCCCAGCCTCAGACCCACAAACTATTCTATCCTTATTTGACTCTTATTACTCTACACTTTATTCCTCCCAATCTGTTGACACTGATAAACAGAAATCATTGCTGGACGAGGCGCGTTTACCCAAACTTACCCAGGAACAGCGTGACTTTTTAGACTCCGAAATTACAGAACAAGAACTTCTCGACACTATTAAGAACCTCCCCTCCCACAAGGCCCCTGGCCCTGATGGGTATTCGGGAGAATATTACAAAATTCTCCAAAGAGACCATTCCTCACTTTTGTTAGACTTATTTAGACATATTCACCGTACCTCCCCCTCTCTCCCATTCTTCAACTCCTCACATACAATCCTCCTACCCAAACCAGGTAAAGACCCCCTACTCTTAGGTTCATACCGCCCCATCACTCTGTTAAACACAGATTTTAAAATCTTAGCAAAGATTATGGCTACTCGCTTGCAACAAATTTTACCCACGCTCTTGACAGAGCACCAGCTGGGATTTGTTGCAGGGAGACACTCCGTGAAAGGTATACGCACGGCCTTAGCCGCCATAATTGCCTCCTCCAAAGACCCCCATGCCCACAACATGCTACTTAGTTTGGATACGCACAAGGCATTTGACACCATCCTATGGTCCCATTTGTTTGAGGTCCTTTCCCGCAGAGAATTTGCCCCGGATTTTACTAGATTATTACATTTCTTTTACCACTCCCCCACTACATCCTTATTGATTAATGGTATGCGCGGCCAACCTATAAATCTGAAGAGAGGCACACGGCAGGGATGCCCCCTTTCTCCCCTCCTTTTCAACCTCGCCATAGACCCACTTCTTCGCATACTACACCAGTGGCCTTCGTTTCAGGGAGTTAAGGTAGGTACACGTCATATTAAACTCACAGTATATGCAGACGACATTCTTTTATACATAAGCGACCCTCAAAACACATTACCCCTGATACTGGAGAAATTTGAGAGCTTTGGCAGTATCTCCGGACTACACATAAATGCAGACAAATCAAGGGCGATGTATCTCCACCCTACAATTATTATCCCCTCCTGGAGTCCATCCTTTCCATTTACCTGGGCTCCCTCACATTTAGAATATCTGGGCATTTTTCTGCCTAGAAACCCAGCTCTCTTATATGACATAAATGTCTCACGGATCATTAAATCAATCGGAGAGGAGCTCAGGGGATGGAAACATATGACCGTCTCATACTTAGGCAGAGCCGCTCTTATTAAAATGATGACCTTTCCACGTCTCCTATATATTTTGCAGGCATTACCCATCCTTCTTACTAAGAAAGACGTACAACAGATAAACAAGCTGTTCCGGTCATTCCTCTGGAAGGATGGCAGAGCCCGTATTAGCCTTAGAAAATTGTGTCAACTCAGATCTAATGGGGGTGTAAACTTTCCTAATATTACTGACTATAACCACGCTTCTCTAATGAGATTTTTATCTGACTGGTTGCAGAACCAAGGAGTTTATGCCAACATTCCCATTGAATCACAATTTTTACCCGCAATGGCTCTTACGTCCTTCCTCCACATTCATGATCAAGAGGTCCCAGAGGAGGTCCGTGACAATCCCTTGCTTATGACAACTAGGCGTCTCTGGCACATCTTGCGGCATAAAAACTGTCTTAATGCACATAAATCGATTCACCTTCCATTCATACGGAATCCGGAATTCCAAAATGGATTGGCAACTTACCCCTTTGATGTGTGGAGGGTGGGAGGGATACATGACATACGACACCTGATTGACTTCGTCGCAAGACGGCCCCTGACGTTCCTTGAGGCAACTGCTAAATTTGAGACTATACAGGCATACCCTTTGGCTTTCTTACAGGCCCAACATTACATTTCCTCAGTAATAAGAACCTTCTCTGAAAAGGACTGGGATAATCCTCTTGACCGTTGTCTCTCTAAACCAACCCCCCAAAGTAAAGCTATGTCCGTGTACCATAACTTTTTACATGAGAACATAGACCACGACCTTATTAGTCAGGGAATGCGCCAATGGTTGACTCAATTTCCGTCCCTCACTACACCTGATTTGTTAAAAGGCTTATTAAGATCTCGTACTTCACTAACGGCTAGTACATATAACGAACTCTTCTTAAATATTTACCACAGGACCTACCTATCCCCCCATAGGCGATTCAGAATGGGCCTATCTGACAGCCACATATGCCCCAGATGTGCTGGGGAAGAAGCGGATCTCTACCATTGCCTCTGGGGGTGCCCGGTGGTCCAAGGGTTCTGGAGACTGGTTAAGAGAGACGCTGAAGCCCACCTGATCAGTTCTGTGCCATTGACTCCCGAATGGGCAATACTGGGCATCCTCCCGAGGGGACAGAGATTCGCCCCTGGCTGCAGAAAATTGCTGCTAGCAATTAGCGCTGCAGCTAAAAAAAACATCCTGCAAGACTGGATCCAACCAACCCCTGTAAACTTCTGTCTATATAAAGAAAAACTCAACTTTATCTTTCGCATGGACTGGGTGGAAACCATGTTTGATAAGGAAAAGAAGGCTGCCTCCTTTTTCAACACATGGGAAAGTTTCATTGCAACTTTACCTACTCCAATACAGTCTCAGATTCATAATTCTATGCGATTGACACAATGGTACGAGCACCGTGTCCTAATCGGCGACCCGCCAATTGAACTGCCCAATAGGTGAGCGCCAGTCACTTTTCTTTTTGTTTAATTATTACGTTATTGTTATTATATTTCCTGAGCATAGCTTCTTATGGTACTTTCTGTATGCCAAATATACAACCTGTATCTATGTAATTGATGTAAATTTAAAGACCAGACATTATTTTGTATCACAACTTTATTCTGCTAAAATTGTACGGAAACCTTGTTGTTATTTGTGCTGTGCTCAATTCACTTGTGCATTCTGTATGTCTATACCTCTGCTTCAATAAATAAAATATATAAAAAAAAAAAAAAAAAAAATTTTAGCTCAAACAATCAGTATCAAAGGTATTGAGATATTTTGGACTGAAAGGAAATTCCACCATAAGGCACCAGCCTGGTCTGGTCTTAGATCCTGATCTGTAGGTGATGTTAAAGATGAATCTAGCAAAGAATAGTGCCCATTGTGCCTGCCTTGTTAGTGGATATGATACGTTATTATGGTCTGTGCACATAGTGATGGGATGCCTCGCACCTTAGAACCAATGCCTCCAATCCTCAAATGTCTATTTGATTGCTAACAGTTCCTAATTACCAACATCATAACTGTGGAGGAGAATGATGAGACAATAAAGCACACGGATGTATCCTGGAATCCTTGGGATCTCTTCGAATACAAGACTGCTTCAATATCCACTACTGACACATACACTTCTGGCAAGAATGGCAGCTCTGGATTAGGATGGCAGAAGACTGGAGCAGAAAAAACAGCTTTCTTTAAATTTTAAAAAGTCAAGGGTGACCAGTGAGTGGTGTCAGCTCCTTTCTTAGTCAACTTGACGATGGAGCAAATGTATGATTGCAAAGAAACTCATAAATCTCCTATAGTCATTTGTGAGACACAGGAAGTGCTGAGTTTCACTTGTTAGGACAAGCCCAATTGACAACCGCCTGGAGCTAAAAGCCTTTGGGGGTAATGCTAAAACACAAAAAAGAAAAATGTGTGTCTCTAATTCACACCTCCAATTTGGCATAGAAACTATTTTCCTAAAGGATTTGAAGAGAATACTCAACATGTTGGCGGTGCTCCTCCTGGGACCAAGAATAGATCAAGATGTCATTGAGAAATACTGCAAAAAAACTCTTAAGATACTCCTAAAGGACAATGTTAAGCGGTAGTGGGTACAAATTCTTGATGGTCATCTTGCTGAGGCTACATTAGTCAATACAAGGCCACAGAGAGCCATCCTTCTTAGCCACAAAGAAAAGGCCCACAACTACAGGATACTTTGATGGGCAAATAAAGACTTTGCTGAGATTCTCTTGTACAGAAGTGTCCATGTCCACCTAGCCTCCTTTCATGTTAAACTGTCCTTTTAGTCGTGCCAAGCTTATTTTTTTAAGACTTTTTCCATTAAATATCATCTTATTTGCAAAATAAAATGATGTGTGGCATGTTTATATTCAGATATGCTATATTACACTATTTTCCAGAGAAACACTGAAAAGTTCAATTTCTTCTGCAGATACAGCAACAGTCACACATTGGCCTGCCACATATCATTTTAATCAGCAGAAGCTGCTTGTGCAGAATATTCCCTCCGTTTTGCTATTTAACAGAAACAAGTCACAAAAAAGATGCCCTGTACTATAGAGTCACATGGAGCTCACACACTTATGTACAACGCATTGTGTATCACATAGATTATAGATGTATCACAGTAAGGAAAACTTGTAAAACCTGCACTTAGGATGCTTAGTATCAGGTGAATGTCACATTCATAAGGTTAATGGCTAAATACAGTATATATATTTATATATTTTGCTTTGCCTTTGAGTCCCTGTTATTTGAGTGCCGCCTGCCTTTGACTATATATATATATATATATATATATATATATATATATATATATATATATATATATATATACATATATACAGGGCTATTTTTGTGCAGGCTCCAGCAGGAACTGTGGCCCTTATTCTAGTTCACTCTTTCTGACAAAATATTCCTCAGATGGACAAAACCATGTGCACTGCAGGTGTGGCAGGTGTAAACCCCCACCCAAATCTAATTATCTCTGCACAAGTAACACCTGCCTCACCTGCAGTACACATGGTTTTGTCCATCTGAGGAATATTTTGTCAGAAAGAGTGAACTAGAATAAGGGCCACAGTTCCTGCTGGAGCCTGCACAAAAATAGCCCTGCATATATATATATATATATATATATATATATATATATATATATATACACACAGATGGAGCCCCCTCATTGTTGGCCGCCGCCCGCCAGAACGTCACCTCCGGCGATCGCCGGTGGAGAGGGACTCCATTAAACTGTCTCATGCGCATGCGCGTCCTAGTCTCTTTGCAGCTGGGCAGTTGGTCCCTGCCCGTCTCCACTTCAGGGAGGGGGGTCGGGCGGTGGTGGGGACCGCCTCTGGTGGCGGGAAAGCGGCAGACAGCGGCGGAGAGCTCCATCGCCATGGAGCGTGCAAGCGTCTCGTGTGCACGCGCCCCCTGGTGGGTGCTGGTGGCGGGCGCCCTCTGGGGATACTCTTGTTCTATATTATATATATGTATAGTACACTGTTATTTTAAATAAATATTTTTATGAAAATGTGATACAATTTCTTGTATCACATTAAAAAACGTAAGTTCCCGCGTCACTCCAGGGGACTTTAGTTTTGAGCAAAAGGTTCTTTATGGAAACAAAATGCCAAAGAGGTCGACTTTCAACACACTTAAGTATTTTTGTCAAGACAACATATGCACAGCAGTGTAGTACCCACATGGAGGCAAGATATGTTATCTCGCCTCCTATATATATAACGAGATAATATATAACAATATAATATATATATATATCCATAATGGATTGTATTGCATTTTCATAAAAATATTTAATATAACAGTGTACTATACATTTAACAGAAGAAATACTGTGTAATTAACAATTCAGCTAAATAGTGTATTTTATGTGTATGTCTACAATTTACTGCACATTTTAATGGTGTTTGCTTCAACATCACTCTGCAGCTGATGAATATGCATTAATTGAAGGACTGCTTTATAATGAACCATTCCTGACTGCCTTCATAACTCATTACAGAAACAGGGTAGATGAGACAGGTATGATCATTATGTGAGTATGCTTTAATATACAGTACACATTCCTAGTAATAATCTGCTACAGCTCTTTACCAACTGATTGATGAGATCACTCATCCTTACACTGAGATTGCAATATACATCTAAAACATTTCAGCTGTTTTTATTGAATGATTTTTATAAGCATCATTAGGAGTTTACACCTTAACGTCTGCAGAAATGTATTAGTGCCATCTGCTTCCCTCACACTGATAAACTAATGGAACACAATCTCAGCAATATCCATCACAGTCCCATGTATCATGCTGGCTATTTTTCTTTCTGTTTGATTTTAGAGTTTTATTTAAACGTAGGGATGTTTTTCAATAAAGATATTTTTGATTGTTAGATAAGTTCTCAAAGAGGAAATAAGTTCATATAAGTTACATATTGTTTTTGCCACACTTGCCTACCCTGGCCGGAAAGGTGGGCAAGTCTCACGCATGCTCTGCGGAGCCACTGCACCCTCTTTTCTCACTGAGACAAATGCCAGAATTGGCGGCTCTTGGAGAGCCGCGAAACACTGCATTTCTGCGGAAAAGAAATATATATATATATATATAAAGTCTGCAGTTTATGGCACTCAGTGATAACGAGGGTACACAGGCTCCGGTGCCTTCCTCCAGGTTAGGACTCCATACGAGTAGGCTCCCAATCTAGAAATCTGTAGGACGGCGGCACTCGGACAAAAGACACAACACACATGCCTTGTTTCACCAACGTTTCAATGCTGGTCGCATTTTCGTCAGGGCAGTAACTGTCTTTTGTCCGAGTGCTGCCGTCCTACAGATTTATATATATATATATATATATATATATATATATATATATACACAGGGCTATTTTTGTGCAGGCTCCAGCAGGAAGTGTGGCCCTTATTCTAGATCACTCTTTCTGACAAAATATTTCTTAGATGGACAAAACCATGTGCACTGCAGGTGAGGCAGGTGTTACTTGTGCAGAGATAATTAGATTTGGGTGGGGTTTTACACCTGCCTCACCTGCAGTGCACATGGTTTTGTCCATCTAAGAAATATTTTGTCAGAAAGAGTGAACTAGAATAAGGGCCACAGTTCCTGCTGGAGCCTGCACAAAAATAGCCCTGTATATATATATATATATATATATATATATATATATATATATATATATATATATATATATATATATATATATACTGTATATATACTGCGGCACTCCACAGACAAATTCAAAGGTGCTTTTATAGGTGTCACCTATAAAAGCACCTTTGAATTTGTCTGTGGAGTGCCGCTATTTGATTCTCAAGCTGACTCATATACCATTGTGCCAGGAGGCACCCGCAGCAGTTGTTTCTGAACGTGCATATATATATATACTGTATATATATATATATATATATATATATATATATATAACAAACAGGACACGGAGACCTTGGCTTACATCAACGTTTCAATTGCTATATTGGAATTTTCACCAGTCCTGATGAAAATTGCAATACAGCAATGAAAACGTTGATGTAAGCCAAGGTCTCCGTGTCCTGTTTTGAAGTGGAATCGGTATAAAATCCTGACGGTCAAAATCCCGACAAGGTCAAAATCCCGACATTTAAAATCCAGACAAGGACAAAAACCCGACATTTGAAATCCCGACAAGGTCGAAATACCGACATATAGAATGTACAGGTGAAACAGTCAACATGACATTAGGTCGACAGTTCGCTCCTCCTGGCTCCTGCAAATTAAAATTCTCCCTCACAAAATGTCTGCTCCCTTACTGCAGGCAGTTTTTAAGGATGCTAGAGGAGTTCTGCTGTAAGGGGGCGGACATTTTGTGAGGAGATTTTTAATTAGCAGGAGCCAGGAGGAGCGCCGGGACCACAGACGGGTAGCTCTGCGGGTCCCAGTTACAGAGGCGGCGGCAAGTGGAGGGTAAGGCTGGTCAGCGCAGAAATAGCCCCCCGCAGACCCACGGCACCCACACTTACTCTGTGCCTCCTGACCACCGTGGGGTCTGTGGGGCTATTATTACCCCACTGATTCTGTCCACTAGGAAATGGGCATAATGAGATAGGGGTAACTACACTTCCTGGGGTCCTAGTGAGTAGCCAAATAAATGTCTACCATAGGAACTGGGAGCGTAGGCAAGGATGCATCATGTGCAGTATAATCCTTTAATCAAAACCACAGAAAAGAAGATTCCTATTCCTCAGACACATTTTAAACATATATCACTGTCACACTCTGGAGTCTTATAATGAGTACCTACCTTTAAAGTGTCACAAATGGTGCAGAGATCCAATCACGTTGCACTAAACTTTTAAAAGGAAATAGCGCCTTCTGTCCCTACACAGTGTTCCCCATCTGGCTTAGATGATACAGTATCACCTGTTATGCTCCTCTGTGTTCTGTATCCGCTAAGTGTCCCAGATAACATATTTCACATAAAACCAGATGGACCACCACCACCATGGATACATTCAGCTGATTATCCAAAGCCAATCCAATCATTGTTCCAAGACCAGTAAATTGCTGCATCCAATCGGCTTTTGCTCAGTGATATAAAGGGGACGTTCCGATCAATATACAGGAAGTGCGGTCGATACAGGAGGCTAGCGTATTTTCTTGGGAGCTTAGAAGTGGTCCACAAAGTTTGTCAGTCTTCTGACATTCTGACATTCCGGAGAGCCGTACGCTATTGTCTACAAACTCTTTTAAACTGTTATTTTGCTTTTGTCTCACAAACTAGTTTCTTAATTTAGTCACAGAAGGCGAGTTTATTAACCAATGGCCGACATTCCAGCAAGCATTGCATACATATCAATCACATATGTCCTAACATGTGCAATTAGCATTTCAAAGGACAACTCTTCCAAAAAGCTGAAGTCTGTAATCCCTGTACCAACTGCAATCATTTAAAAAAAAAAAAGTTTGCATGACCCACAAACCATGGAGCACCCCAAAAATGAACCTTTCCACCTATCAAATGTTAATTTAATATTTCATTACAGCAGCTCATTTTATGGATACAAACAATATGTGCTATGCAGGTGCTTTTGTTGTTGTATTAGGCAGTAAAGAGGATGGGAAATCAATCAGATTTAAGGTGGCATTTATCTAATCCATTATGTAAAATGATAGGTAGAAGCTATGATATAGGCAATTTTTCCTCTTCACTCTTTTCACTGCTGGATACATCAACCCCAAAGTGAAGTCATGATTGATATGGGATATTTTTCAGGGGAACTTTTAATCCGTGTACACACGGCTGCGTTAGGGGCTGAAATCGCTGGGAATATGGTCACTGGCAACCATATTGCCAGTGATGGGAGTTTGCCCTGATGATAAATTGCCGGGTGCGCGCTCCCGTTTTCAGCCCCGTTCTAGACCAGCTGATTACCTCTGAAGCTCCCCCGGCAGAGGTTCCTTTTCATCAGCAACCATCTCTGGTCGCTGATGAAAAAGAGACACTGAGCAATATATCTCCCCCCGTGTGTACACACCTTTATTCAGAAACATTTAGAGGAAAGATAAAAAGAAAAGACTTGCTGCTTTTCATAAATAACTTCATTAACATACAGTAGATTATCTATGACTCTGTGTTCCAGGTGTAAAAATTATCTCTCTCTCCTCACTCTACTTAATGTAATATATTGAGATATTGTTGTTCAAATATCACTCAGATATACATGGAATTCTAATATATTAAACATTCTAGATTTATAAAAAAAAAAAATATGCAACTATTTATAATTTGGAATAACACATTTTGATATACAGCACATATAGTACCATGATTAATTCTTAAGCTGGGAACACAGTAAACAGTATTTGATACAAATTTGCAGAAAACAACATTTAATTACGGCAAATTAATTTTGTGTATGCACCATATTGCTGGTGAAGAGCACTCCCGCGAGTCGCTAGCAAAGTCTTCTGTAGTCTGTACATGTAGCTCAATACTCTATCGTTTGTACAGACGTCCCATGGAAATCATAAACGACATTGTATATTGTATATTTGGCATGTTGCCTAGTGTGTTCCCACACCAGCATTACATTTTATAAAGATCCATGAAGATATTATCTACAGTAATGCTTCAGCCTGCCGTCCAGCAGTATTTGTAGGCATAGAATGAGAGATAAAGTAAGTCTCAGTGTATGGCCCATGATATCTGGGTTCATCCCCTGCAGAGGAGATATTTCCCCACTCCCCATTTCTGAAGGAATAGGGGAAATGTCAGCCGGTCAAACAGATCATACACTGCCAACTATGGCCAACCAATTATTAGATCTTTTCGACACGTAAGTTTAATTTTGCGTGCCGACAGACCAATAAGTACAGAATGTTTGTAAAATGTAATGGTCAATCCACCAATAACCAGTGGTCCTGAGAGGCGAGGAGCATGTATTGCCCCTCCCCCCTTCTGGAGTGTACCTATGGCCAGCACCATCTTCAGGGTGATATCTTTGAGAAGACTGCACTGCATATTTAAAGCAAAGACTCTGGAAAAGTGCTCTTTGGGAAGATGGACAGTATCATATTCCCAAATATCACTGGGGAGATGACATGTGGCGGAGGGACCCTGTTTCATGATCTAGTAAGTTAGGAAGTTGGTGCCCCCTGCCACTCCTGTGTTAAAACAGCGCCACCGCCTTCCACTCTATCCCTCCCCCCCCCTCGTAGTATGTGCAGGGCCACATGGCGTACCTGCAACTATTTTTTTTAATAATATTAATGACTGCTATCCTGCCCATTTTTATACCATGCCATGCATGGCTCTCTTAAAGAAACAATAAATATTTAATTTAAATCTTTAATTAGATTATTATTATTATAAATAGTAAATAAAAGAGTCAAAATTGTAACTGTACCTTATAGATTATTTCTCTTCACATGAAAAAATATACAGGACATTCCCCATTACAGTGACAGCAAAGTCTACAATAATTCACACTCTGGAACCTCTACACAAACCCTGCATTGTTTTTCCCATATGAGGACATTGGAACAGAAAAATTAATTAAAATTGTAGTAAGAATGAATAGGTTTTGTTTGGAAGATAATATACCCAGTGTTTACCTATTCTGAGCATGTACTTTATCTAATTAAAAGTTAGATGAAGGAGCATTGAAGGATACCACTGCATAAAAATATAGGTTTCATATTTACATAAATTAGAATGCCTTAAAGAAAGCGTCTATTGTTTATTTACCGTAATTGCAATTTGTGTAAATGTGAAAGCAATCAAATAAAATATTCACAAAATCACTGGTGCCTGACTTGGCATTACAGTAAGTTCGGAAAAACTAATTAGATGTGTATTTTTATTTTTATTTATATTCAACTGTATTGTTCTGTAAGGGTGTTTTCTATGTGTGGCATTTTCTTAAATTATTATATATTGTTATATTTTATTTTACATATTAGAGTGTTTGCTTGGATTACAAACTTAGAGGCATGTTGCATTTTTAGGATTCAATGATTTGTCAAGCTTAAAAATGTGTCTGTTTACTTTTGAAATTGAAATATCTCACTGGTGTTTTATATAATGGAAAATGGATTGGGTGTACATACTGTGGGAACTGGCAAAATGCAATTATTAACATTATAGATTAACCTAAAGCATTTGAGTTAGTTAGTATTTTGTGCATGGTATATTACCTTGTTTTACTTTTTAGGGGACCCAATTAACTGCATTAATTTACCAAGGGTGCTGTAATTGTATCGTCAGTGCCTATCCTATAGTCCCCAAAAGGTAACCGCAAGCTGTAGCTTAGTAGGGATTTTGTTTCACCTGCCTTAAGCACACAAAACAAATTCACTGATAAACGCAGATTTTCAAAACATTAACGTGAAAATAGAAACTAGAACTTGTGTGTTCTCTTGACAAAATGGATTTTTGCAGACAACTTTACAGGATTTTGTGAAATATCAGGAAAAAATCGAGTAACTTGCGTTTTTCGCATCTGATGAATATCTGACGATAATTGGAAACCTTCCTTAAGGTGCCCATACACGTAATATTGTATACAATATCGCATCTCATCGCATCTCGGTTTTGCGATGAGATGAGATGAGATCTAGTACAAAAAGTATGTGCTGCACATACTTTTTGTACAAGAAATTGATTACACCTGCGCTGCTGAGCCTATGAGCTTTTTGCTGAACAAAAGGACAACCGGAGACACTCAATAGTAATGTAACAAATTTTATATAAAAAGAATATAAATAAAGATATATAAATTCATACAGATATATTTAAAAACAGATACAATAAAGCATGCTCAATAGAGAAATGTATAGCAGAAAACACTCTCCACTTGGATCATAAAATAAATGCCTGATAGCAGAATTATAGCCAGTCTTGTTAATTTAGCAGAGTTCAGCTGTTAAATAGCAAGGGGAGAAGGGGGGAAGGTTGCGGGGGACACAAGCCAGTAACGATGGAAGCAGGCAGATAGAATATGCACAGATGACAATAGCGCAGTACCCTTTTTAGCGCGTGTAACGCAGATGGATGGTATTCGGGGAACGCACTAATGTCCAGGACCATATGCTCACCCTCCTTAGAATGGATAGCTGGAGGGGCCGGGGAGCACGATGTTGTAGGTTGCTCGACCCGGTGTCCGTGATGTTACTGTGTCTGCAGCTCTGACGGGGAACCCGATGGTGGCAGGGGCTCTACCCGGAGCGATGGCTTGGTGACGTCCGCCGGAGGGGAGAGACGGAGGCTCCAATCTGCTGCCGGCTGAGATGGAGAGCCGTGGGCAGTAGTGGTTGATGGGAAATGTAGTCGGCTGGCTTGTAGTTTGAGCTCAAGTGAGCAGCGTGAGTCGGCTCCAAGATAGCGTGTGGCTGTGATCACAAACAGTGGGAGGTTTCTGCTGTAAAGCGGAAGTAGGCGTCAACGCGTTTCGTACCCTTGGAAATGGGAACTTTCTCAAGTCTTGAGAAAGTTCCCATTTCCAAGGGTACGAAACGCGTTGACGCCTACTTCCGCTTTACAGCAGAAACCTCCCACTGTTTGTGATCACAGCCACACGCTATCTTGGAGCCGACTCACGCTGCTCACTTGAGCTCAAACTACAAGCCAGCCGACTACATTTCCCATCAACCACTACTGCCCACGGCTCTCCATCTCAGCCGGCAGCAGATTGGAGCCTCCGTCTCTCCCCTCCGGCGGACGTCACCAAGCCATCGCTCCGGGTAGAGCCCCTGCCACCATCGGGTTCCCCGTCAGAGCTGCAGACACAGTAACATCACGGACACCGGGTCGAGCAACCTACAACATCGTGCTCCCCGGCCCCTCCAGCTATCCATTCTAAGGAGGGTGAGCATATGGTCCTGGACATTAGTGCGTTCCCCGAATACCATCCATCTGCGTTACACGCGCTAAAAAGGGTACTGCGCTATTGTCATCTGTGCATATTCTATCTGCCTGCTTCCATCGTTACTGGCTTGTGTCCCCCGCAACCTTCCCCCCTTCTCCCCTTGCTATTTAACAGCTGAACTCTGCTAAATTAACAAGACTGGCTATAATTCTGCTATCAGGCATTTATTTTATGATCCAAGTGGAGAGTGTTTTCTGCTATACATTTCTCTATTGAGCATGCTTTATTGTATCTGTTTTTAAATATATCTGTATGAATTTATATATCTTTATTTATATTCTTTTTATATAAAATTTGTTACATTACTATTGAGTGTCTCCGGTTGTCCTTTTGTTCAGCAAAAAGCTCATAGGCTCAGCAGCGCAGGTGTAATCAATTTCTTGTCCTATTAACCCTTAGTGAGATTTAGCACTCTCACTTACACCTTGCAGCAGCCATCCTTATATACGGTTTTGATTATATCATCTTTTTTGGTTAAGCCCTTTTGCTTATCTAAAACAGCGCCAGGATCTGTGAACTTGAGGGGCTCTTCTTGGGTCCTCTTACGCTCACAAAAATCACATACTTTTTGTACTAGGTCTCATCTCATGGCAAAACCGAGATGCTATGAGATGCGATATTGTATACAATATTACGTGTATGGGCACCTTACGTCCTTCAGCCTTTACATTATTGCTCTCTTTGCAGGCAATGTTATAATAATTATAAGACAACACAGGGGACTAAGATAGCACAAGAAGTATTACATAAAGCAATCCATTAACAACCAATTAAAATGTAAAGAAAATAAAGATATTTTAATCCATAAAAAAATGTCAGAATACACACATATAGATACCGGCCGGTATTATTAAATAAAATTAAAAAAGGAGCAACTGTGCACATCAGCAGATCTTCAACATCGGTTCACAACAGGGCAAGTGAACTAGAATCACCCCCCAATGAGTCAACTCATTTTAATTATACAACACTGTGTAGGTAGCTACTTTTCAAGCAAGACCGTAGTATGAGGTAATTTGTCATCATAAAGTGGGGGAAATTTAGATGTGTATTGTCAGTCACATGACAACATCTGGTTTGGAGGCACGGAGATCCCTGATTTGCACAGATTGTACAGAAATGACATGGGTGTCCGGGCAAGGTGGTGGAATTTATCAAATGGTTATAATACCCAGAACCTGATAAGTGGAGGACACCATTGCTTCAGGGGCCATGCCACAGGAAAGCTGGTCTGCCCCCACATCATTTGAGGGTAACCAATCAAAATCTCAAAACTGTTCAGAGACATTTGGGAAGCAATTCTTATCTGAGGCTCCCAAGTCTTGTCTTTCACCTGGAAAAGGTCCTTTTATAGACTGTGCTAGATAAATAATAACTAGAAGCTGATTGGCTACAATGGACAGTTTGATACATCTTAATATATAAAAGGCTAACTACTCCTCACCTCTGTAAGGTGAAGTACCACAACTGTCCACTAGAGGCCACTCAATGGACCAAATTACTCCTTGGTGTGTTAAAAGATGCAAAAACAGAAAGTGAAAGCATATTGTGCAGGGACACTGTTCTCTTTCAAACTCGCTGGATATGGAGAGAGGGAGCTGTGGAGACATGGAGCAGATTGGGGTGGGGTGGAGTTTGTGCGCTATAAACTGTGACCGCTCAAAGTGAAAGTACATTGCAGAAGCCGTTATTTTGATAGGCTTTTATCTAGTCTCACCATAAATGAGATACAGAGAATAGGTCAGGAAGGTGTTGGAGTCGTGGTGTCCTGAGCTCTTTCTTATGGCAGCCTTAAACGTTGTCACTTTAAGGTCTCCATCAGACCTTAGAATTTATGGATAGAGTGGGTTGGTGTGACAATAGTACCAGGCGCCAAAGATTAAAATGAAAGGTTTTATTTAAACATACAAAATAGATAAGATATAAATAAACTTGAAGAGGTTCTTTCCCTTAAGGGTATCGGAGCCAGCAAGGATGGTAAAAGGCAGGGATGCAGTCCGGAAGTGCACCCTGCCCAGGCTCCAGAGAGGTCCTCAGTCACCCCCAACGCGTTTCGAGCACTAGATGCTCAAAACGCATCGGCATTGACTAAGGACCTCTCTTTAGACCTACCCAGTGCTAAGCTATTTGGAGCCTGGGCAGAGTGCACGTCTGGACTTTTACCATCCTTGCCGACTCAAAATACCCTTAGGGGTAAGAACCTCTTCAGGTTTATTTATATCTTATCTATTTTATCTGTTTAAATAAAACCTTTCATTTTAATCTTTGGCTCCTGGTACTATTGTCACACCAAACCACTCTATCCATAAATGAGATACACCTTATACCACAGGTCTTCAACCTGTGGCCCTCCAGATGTTGTGAAACTACATATCCCAGCATTCCCTGACAGTTTTGGCATGCTCTTATAGGAAAAAATGCATGCTGGAACATGTAGTTTCACAACATCCGGAGGGCCGCAGGTGGAAGACCTGTGCTTTATACCTTTTGGAATTCCTTCCATCTAGGAGCAGAATTCTAAGCATATTTTATACAACGTGAAAGCAAATGTCTCGCACACTAAGTGGCACATATAATAGTAGCAGTTCTGATTTTCCCTCATTGTTCGTATTAAATGATGCTAAAACAAGCAATATTCTTTGGAGAAAAAAGTAACAGTTTAATTTAGGCAAATGAATGGTTCTATAGAAGCAGCAGGTTAGACTTTGATGTGACTATTAGAGTTCTGCTAGGTACAATGCTGTGAATTAGAATAAAAGTCCCAGTTTGAATTGTAGCCTCTGGAATTGACGTCCCTACTGAGCTGCGCAGCCTTCATCTTGGGGGAGACGGATGCACAATGCTTCCTCCGTCAGAGAGATACCACTTCTATTCATACATACTAGGGAGATAGGCATGGCAGACAGTATGGATAGTGCTATCAATTATAGATAAAGGTTGGAAGAAAGGTAAGAATGTAGAAATAATGGCCTGAGACAAGGGGGATGCTGTCACCACTATTTCCTGATGATTAGCAAGCTGATTTCACATCTTTTCCATTTTGCAGATTACTACGTGAGCCATAAATTATGTGAAGGACTTTATCTTTATCATATACAAATTAACCGTTTGTTTCCTCCGAGCAAGAAATGCAGACATGGTCGAATTTTGCTGAAGACTGAACACACCTGAACTTTGGTGTCTGGGATCACATTCGTTTCTGAGAAGATCTGAGTTCCTTCTCGAGTCTTTTTGCACAGTCAATATCTCGTATAGATGTACCCATGCTTATCGTGGCTGCAATGTGGACAAAGGTGTCTGATTGGTGCGCCACTCGTGACTCAGATGCAGAGCCGGCCCTAGCCTAAATGATGCCCTAGGCAAGATTTTGGCTGGTGCCTCCTAGCACCGCCACTAGTTCCGCCTCTGACCCTGCTCCCCTTTCCCAGCACCATCAACCCTCATCATAGCAGTCATCATTTTGGTGCTCTTACCCGCAATATTTTAAATAGAAACAGTGCACACATTCAGTGCGCAGCCCAAACAGGGGTGTGTTCTTGCTGGGAAGGGGCATGGCCACACAATAGTACCCCCAATTCAAATTATGCCACACAGTAGTGCAACTTTATTCACATTATATCATGCGATGGTGTCCCTTTCACGTTACATCTCACAGTAGTACCACTTTACCTTATGTACATTACTCCTCACATTATTCACATTATACCCTTAGAAAAAAATCCTGAGAAATTATTGTATTTTAAGCACCCTCCATTGCCACACTGCAACCCAGCACAAAGCAGTGTGTGCTGGGCAGAGGAAAAGAGCTGCAGCTGCTACTGTCACTTAAGGGGAGGGGGATTGTGGCCCCCACAGGGCCCTTCCATCAGACTTTGGCCTGGGTAATTTGTACCCCCTACCCCTTTCTCTCGGCACCCATGATAATACCACACAGTAATGCCCCTTACACATGACACACATTATTAATGTCCTTATAACCATAATGCCCCTTACACATTATGCCAACCTTTATTAATGCCCTTCATACACATAATGAGTCACCCATAATGCCCCTTACACATATGTTGCACATTATTAATGCCCTTATACACATGACACACATTATGCCCCTTACACATATGCCGAACACTTTTGCACAACCAACCCACCCGCAGACAGCACTCGCACAGCCGCTAACACTGTGACCTCTGCCTCTGCTTGGATACAGATGTTTCCTCATACATCTTGCCTCATTAGGCCATGCAGCTCCTGGACAGTTCTGCTAACGTTGGGCGCCTTTTTTGCTGAAAATGTGTCTAATTTGCATTGTTATGTGACCAGGACACACAAGGAGGTTCCGATGATTAAAATGATATGTGGCATGAATATATTCTGTGTGTGACTGTGCCTGTACCTGAATACGGAATGCTATGTTACAATGATTTCCATGAATACACTATTTCATATGCAGATACAGCCTCACTCACACACAGAATATAGGCATGCTGCATATCATTTTAATCAACAGAAGTTGCTGGTGCCCCTAGGCATTCCAAATTCCCTAGGCAATTGCCTAGTTTGCCTATGCCTAAGGCCGGCTCTGCTCAGATGCATGACAGTAAGCACATGTACTGCTGCACCATGTCGGAACCAAAATGAGCGTGGTTACATCTGTAAGTCCCTCTCTAGTGATTCCAGGTGCCCAGGGCCATCTTAGCATATGGGCTTGAAGGGCAATTGCCCAGGGGCCCCAAAATTAGGAGCCCAAAGCCACTACCACCCACCCCCATCATAAAGGGCCTCCTAGCCACAGTGTACCTACCACCCTAATATCCATTGGTGCCGCTGCTGATACCCACTGCCAACCCTGCAGTCTGTAATCCATTACCACTGCAGAGCATTACTGGTCGGCAAAGAGGGAACGTGGTGGCCGCACCTATGACCTGCAGCAGGAGGCGGGATCCCTGCTTCCCTTCTGGGAGCTGCTGCCTCTCACGGGAGCCAGGCCTGCTGCCTCACGGTAGCTGCTGCCTCTCAGGGTAGCCAGGAGCTGAGAGGGGGGAGCCCGGAAATGAGACACGGAGCTTTTCTTATTTTTCTTCTTTTTTAGTTTTTTCAGTTTCTTAATTTATATTATTAATTTGTTTAATTCCATACAACTGTATCCATAAGATCCAGAAACTAATCTCCCTGGTCATGTGACTTGACCAGGCGACAAAGCTGGCCCAGTGTTTGGCCGTCTGGTCCGATCATGTGATCAGTAAGAACTAGGAATTAGGCTTACTTTTTTTGGAACTGACACGTACTTCATGCCCTACCATCCACTAGGGCGAGGAGGGAGAATAAAATAGTGTGCCGAGCGCAGCGAGCCATGTGAGGGGACGCGGTGCTACGTTTCCGCGCCCATGACGACTGTTTGGGACAAAACTTTTGAAAAACCCCATGTCGACCTTTTGACTGTTGACCTTCCCCATGTCGGCCTAATGCTTGTGTCAACCTAATGACCCTGTCAACCTAACCCACATCGACCTTCAGTCATGTCGACCTTCATGCTTGTAGACCTTGTTTCTGTCTATCCAATGATCCTAATACTCTCTGACATGCACTGCCACGTGTGGGACCTTATATAGACAGGTGTATTCCTTTCCAAATCATGTTCAATCCACTGAATTTACCACATGTGGTCTCAAATTAAGCTGTAGGAACATCTCAAGGATGATCAGTGGAAACAGGATGCAACTCCGCTCAATTCTGAGATTCATGGCAAAGGCTGTGAATACTTACTGTATGTACATGTGATGCCTTAGTTTTTTTTTTTTGTCTCCCAAAAACTTTTTTCATGGTGACATAATGGGGTATTGTGTGTAGAATTTTGAGGGGAAAAATGTATTTATTCCACATTGGAATAAGGCTGTAACATAACCAAATGTGGAAAAAGTGAAGCACCGTGAAAACTTTCTGGATGCTCTGTATATTTTGACTGAGGATGTTTTGAGCCTGCCAATGTCATGTCCATGTCGACATTTTGACCATGTCAACATTCTGACATTGTTGTGTCTAAATTTTTGCTACCTGAATGTGTAGTACATCCTGGTGTAGTGTAACTACCAATTCTGTGCAGTAATGGTGTGTACGCACGGTAAGATTCCCTTGCTATTCAACTTAAGATTCGAGTGCTATGCAATCTTTGCTAACTCAGTACTACAGGTTGAGTATCCCGTATCCGTATATCCGTTATCCAAATTATTCCAAATAACGTGGTCTTTTTGGAATAGTTAAAAAAAAAATTCTCCCCCCCCCCGACCCTTTGTTTATACTTACCTAGTCCCCCGGCATCCACGGCAGGCCTTCGTCTTCATCTCCGGTGTCTCCAGCGGTCCCAGGAGTGCATTGCACGAGTTCCCAGGCTCGCCAGTGACGTCACCGGAGCGCCTGGGAACTCACGCAATGCACTACTGGGACCGCTGGAGACACCAGAAATGAAGCTGAAGGCCTGCTGTGGATGCCGGAGGACTCCATGGACACCGAGATTAGTATGTAAAAAAAAAATATTCCAAAAACAGTAAAAATCCCATATCCAGAATGCTCATGGTCCCGAGCATTTTCGGAAAAGGGATACTCAACCTGTATTTATATATAATTCATGCTATCTACATTAGATCTGCACTATATAGTCATTGCTGCCCTGTCTATCTGGGTTTAAATTTGTGCTGCCATGGGAGCGCGCATCGGGATCGCAAGGCAAAAAACCTGTGCGATCTGCATACGATCTGCTTGCGATCCACTATATAGTCAAAATCTCATGCTGATTGTACCCGTGTGTACACACCATAAGAGTAGACAGACATAGAGTGGCAGATTTATTAAGCCTGGTGAAGGGATAAAGTAACCAGTGATAATGCGGCAGCCTATCACCTCAAAACTGTCATTTTCAAACCCAGCCTGTAACTTGACAGTTAGGAGCCAATTCGCTGGTATTAAAGTACCAGCCACTTTATCACTTCACCGAGCCTAATAAATCTGTCCCACAGTTAGTTAAGATACACTCATGATATTCACCCTTTAATGGTTTACACCACAGGTTCTCAAAGTCGGTCCTCAGGACCCCACACAGTGCATGTTTTGCAGGTCTCCTCACAGAATCAAGTGAAATAATTAACTCCACCTGTGGGTCTTTTAAAATCTGTCAGTGAGTAATTAGTGCACCTGTCGGGTGCCCTGGAAAATGTGAACTGTGTGGGGCTCCTGTGGAACGAGTTTGAGAACCATTTGATAACACTAATCTTTGGAATACATTCCTCAAGAGATGTATATTTTGCACCTACACAAGATGGGCCCAGTAGATGATGATGACGGTGATCACTCTACGCTAGAAGCATCTTCAAGCTAGGTTAAAGGTCACATAGATATACATATAGATGTAAAGATGCACGCAGCTTAATATACAGAAAAGGAACCGTTCATATGTGTATATTTAATCTTTGATTTTGTCCATATAACTTATGTTATAAGGTCTATGACAATATATGCTTTACAGTTTATTACTTACTGTGCTTTTGTAGGAACATATTTTTTTAAGGACTAAAGGCAGATGAAAAACAACTTAGCAAATCACCCTAAACCCTTCACAAGTCTCCTATGAATAACATTAATTCCCAAACAATTTGCATTATTTCTGTCTAACATTTTTCTCAGAATTGAATATCTTCCTGTTGCACCGCTGTGTTCCAGGCCCTGGATAGCTGCAGTTACTTTTATGTAAATTGTACATCACAGTATAGTGAGAAAGCTGTTTTGGTATGATAAATATATGGCATTATGATAAGTATATGCATAAAATAGAAAAAAAAAACAATCATACACTAAGCAAAGCACTGTAGACATATCATTTGAATATATTCTCTGCTGTCAATTATATTTGTACTGAACATTTTAGAACAGTCAGTGAGGTCACCAATTTGTATTGCTACATTGCAGCCATAGAAAATCGGTTCCCTTTTACTGGCAATAAAGAGGAAGTCATGCCAGAGAAGGTTCCATTCAGAATCACCCCAGGATACAGATAAACCGGGTTCATTTATTCCCCACAGAAGGTCCCAAGTATCCATATTCATTTATTCTCCACAAAAGGTCCAAAGAGCCATATGCATTTATTCCTCACTGAAGGTCCCAATGAGCCATATGCATTTATTATCCACAGAAGGTTTCAATGAGCCTCATGCATTTATTCCCCACAGAAGGTTTCAATGAACCATATGCCTTTATTCCTCACAGAAGGTCCAAGGAGCCATATGCATTTATTCCCCACAGAAGGTTTCAATGAACCATATGCATTTATTCCCCACAGAAGGTTTCAATGAACCATATGCATTTATTCCCCACAGAAGGTCCCAAGGAACCATATGCATTTATTCTCCACAAATGGTCCCAAGGAACCATATGCATTTATTCCCCACAGAAGGTTCCAATGAACCATATGCATTTATTACTCACAGAAGGTCCCAAGGAGCCATATGCATTTATTATCCACGGAAGGTTCCAATGAGCCTTATGCATTTATTCCCCACAGAAGGTCCCAATGAGCCATATGCATTTATTATCCACAGAAAGTTTCAATGAACCAAATGCATTTATTATCCACAGAAGGTTCCAATGAACCATATGCATTTATTCCCCACAGAAGGTACCAAGGAACCATATACATTTATTACCCATAAAAGGTTCCAATTAACCATTTGCATTTATTCCCCACAGAAGGTCCCAAGGAACCATATGCATTTATTATCCACAGAAGGTTCCAATGAACCATATGCATTTATTACCCACAGAAGGTACCAAGGAACCATATACATTTATTACCCATTAAAAGGTTCCAATTAACCATTTGCATTTATTCCCCACAAAAGGTCCAAAGAGCCATATGCATTTATTCCTTACAGAAGGTTCCAATGAACCATATGCATTTATTCTCCACAAAAGGTCCAAGGAGCCATATGCATTTATTCCCCACAGAAGGTCCCAATGAGCCATATGCATTTATTATCCACAGAAGGTTTCAATGAACCATTTGCATTTATTCCCCACAGAAGGTTCCAAGTATCCATATGCATTTATTTCCCACAGAAGTTTCCAATGAACCATATGTATTTATTACCCACAGAAGGTCCCAAGGAACCATATGCATTTATTACCCACAGAAGGTCCCAAGGAGCCATATGCATTTATTACCCATAAAAGGTTCAAATAAAACATTTGCATTTATTCCCCACAGAAGGTCCCAAGGAACCATATGCATTTATTACCCACAAAAGGTCCAAAGAGCCATATGCATTTATTTCTCACAGAAGGTTCCAATGAACCATATGCATTTATTCTCCACAAAAGGTCCAAGGAGCCATATGCATTTATTCCTCATAGAAGGTTCCAATGAAACATATGCATTTATTCTCCACAAAAGGTCCAAGAAGCCATATGCATTTATTCCCCACAGAAGGTCCCAAGGAACCATTTGAATTTATTACCCACAGAAGGTTCCGATGAACCATATGCATTTATTCCCCACAGAAGGTCCCAATGAGCCATATGCATTTATTATCCACAGAAGGTTTCAATGAACCATTTGCATTTATTCCCCACAGAAGGTTCCAAGTATCCATATGCATTTATTACCCACAGAAGTTTCCAATGAACCATATGTATTTATTACCCACAGAAGGTCCCAAGGAACCATATGCATTTATTACCCAAAGAAGGTCCCAAGGAGCCATATGCATTTATTACCCATAAAAGGTTCAAATAAAACATTTGCATTTATTCCCCACAGAAGGTCCCAAGGAACCATATGCATTTATTACCCGCAAAAGGTCCAAAGAGCCATATGCATTTATTTCTCACAGAAGGTTCCAATGAACCATATGCATTTATTCTCCACAAAAGGTCCAAGGAGCCATATGCATTTATTCCTCATAGAAGGTTCCAATGAAAAATATGCATTTATTCTCCACAAAAGGTCCAAGAAGCCATATGCATTTATTCCCCACAGAAGGTCCCAAGGAACCATTTGAATTTATTACCCACAGAAGGTTCCGATGAACCATATGCATTTATTCCCCACAGAAGGTCCCAATGAGCCATATGCATTTATTATCCACAGAAGGTTTCAATGAACCATATGCATTTATTCCCCACAGAAGGTTTCAATGAACCATATGCATTTATTACCCACAGAAGGTCCCAAGGAGCCATTGCATTTATTACCCACAGAAGGTTCCAATGAACCATATGTATTTATTCCCCACTGAAGGTCCCAATGAGCCATATGCATTTACTGAATGTATGAATTGTCAGTTTAAAATTCATTACTACTTATGTTGCCTGAATTATTTAGAAGATGTTATTGCCACAAGAGAGCATTAAATGGTTTTCCCAGAGGCGGAACTGCCATTAGTGCAGCAGGTGCACTGCACTTCGGCCCTTAAGGACTAAGGGACCCAATGCTGCCAAGACAAGCAGCTTGTTCCCCTTTCACCCACTTGGTGTGGGGCCCAAATTCTATTTTTGCACCTGGGCCCACCACTCACAAGTTCTGCCATTGGATTTGCCTGTATTTAAAGGATATTGCAATATTTTTGTAATTTTCTTTTGAATATATTAAGAATATAATTAGCTAATTTCATCTATATACTTATTTACTTAACCAACTGAACTAGTATTTCTCTGTGGTCAAAGTGACACCTACCATTTTATTGCACTGTACTGGGCTATTGCATACATAGGTACACATATGATATCCCGGTGGTCGAAAGACAGGCCTCGGCTCCATATTTACCCTATGCCTCACCCCTTCCTTTGCAGCAGTCTAAAACTAACTGTAACACCCCAATAAGGGTTAATGTTTATACATAAACTAAAATGTTATATGGTTGTGATACAGTAAATTTAGCAGATATCAAAAGTAATA
Source organism: Crinia signifera (assembly GCF_055691185.1). Taxonomy (NCBI): domain Eukaryota; kingdom Metazoa; phylum Chordata; class Amphibia; order Anura; family Myobatrachidae; genus Crinia; species Crinia signifera. The sequence continues at coordinate 107,251,139 of NC_139227.1, forward strand.
TTAGTAGTTAATTAATTATTTAGGAAAAGTATTAATGTGTTAATACCCCTTATTAATAGAATATTGTGAACTGAACACTGTTTACCCCTTTCCTGAACTGACAATGGACTTGTCCTCCTAGCCCATTAGGGTGGACTATACCATATACCCTGCTTTAAAGGGGAGAACTGTGAGGAATATTCCAGAAAGGAAAATATACTCTGACAGTTGGCAGAGCCCCTGCTCATCAGGAAACCCCAGAGGAGGAACTATAGAGATGCTCAGGGAAAAGAGCGTTAGGTGTGTTGTGGATAGGGGTTGAGGAAAGCTTAAGTGCAGCAGAAAGGACACTGTGTAGCAGTGGTGGAGAGAAAGTTAAGGCAGCAGAGCTGCGCAGCTGGAAAAGTGTGTGATGCGTTGCTGTAATTAGGAGAATACTTACCAAAAGGGCTCCGGTGATTTCCCGAGGTCCCCTTGAGCAGCGGTGACAGAGGTGGTGGCTGATCCAAGCTGTGATCGATAAAGAAGAGGGTGTGGTAAGAGATTGTCCAGCCCCAAGGCAGCACAGTACAGCCTCCTGCATATCCCACAGATCAGCCCAGAGATAGTCCAGCCGGAGACAGCCTACAGGATGGCCCACAGATAGCTGTAACGCCCCTGCAATACCCTCATAGCCAGCCTAACACCTCTCCCGGCTAAAGAAAGCATTGTGTGTAACATTCACCTCATCCAGGCAGCAATAAGCAGTACCTACACTGGCATTTGGGGAGAGACTCTAGTAGTTAATACTGCACACAATACCCAAGTCGTCCTTAGCTACAAGTTAGGAGGAAGGGAGTAGTGGCTGCTGAATCAGCCCCAAAGCTGCATATTACAGAAGTGGACTGACACTTATAGAGACACTTGTGGCAATTATACTGCTAAGGGAAAATTGCTTATATCATTCTACTCAGGATATTCCAAAAATATTGCTAGCTTTTGTCATCTATTATCAGATTATTTGACGTTCAAGTTAAAAGTCAGCAGCATTATTACGCAAGACTTACCTCATGCATTCTCTTGACTTTGGATTACAAATACACAGAGAGTTGACCTTGCAGCGTGGGACCTAAAAAAAAAGAAAGAATATTTGTTATAAATAAGCGCTTAAAGAACAGGTGACTGCAGTCATAATAGGGTTAACCCAAGACTATTGTAGACATAAACAATTATTGCGCAATGATAATCTAGTTCTGGTAAAACGCTATAACCTGTTTTGATATTGTAACGGTTTGTTATACATTGCAGGTGAATGGATAGTTGCTTATTTGCTTGTTGCAGAATAGTACAACTTATGCTCTAAGTAATATTGTTATACATCAATATCTCACCAATGTTACGTGGGAAGAATCTCTGATGTTTGTATTTATATATTGATATTTTGTGCATAATAGTATCCTTAATTTCCATCAGTTCCTTTAAGAAAAACGGAGTTCCAGCTTAATAAAATTACTCTATTATTTTTCCTCGTGAGTTATTGTGGTGAGCTGTTGATAATTGCTGTTGCAAAATAACCTGTAAGGATAAAGATACTTATCTGAGAGAGTATCACATAACCCCCTCTTCTAAGTGCATAAACCTAATTCCCCCCTCCCCGCAGGGTCCCCCCCACTTGTGCCTAACCCTCCCATCCCTGGCTGCACTCTAGACACATACTCAATGATCGGCATACTGGCTGTTGATATTTCGGTATAGTCATACAGACTCTGTCCAAAGTCTTGGTGCCGGTCTTCTGAGAGCAGACAGGATTCCGGAGTCGCTATGTTGAATATCCTGACCACCAGCATTGATTGATAAAACCAATATTTATGTTTGTAGTTTAAATGAATTTCACACATATCATTGTATATTTGTTGTTACCTTTGTGTTGTCTATAGAAAAAAATGTTGTGGTCTATTGTAAGACCCTTTGTAGCTAAACAAAGGGGAGCAAATATACTGTTTGTACAATTGTTACACCCATGCAAGTGGATTTGAGCTTCTTATACAGGGGATAATCCAGACCAATTGTATGGCCGTGAATGTGCAGCAGCCGGCATTCAGGTACACGCCACCCTGCAATAGGGAAATCCCACCCTGCAAATTCATGTGTACGCCTACTGAAGACATCACAGCCAAGCCCATATGTCCAAAACCCTTACTTGGCAGCTGCAATGACTACAGGCACATCTCAAACCCTCCCCTAAAAGCTCGGGTATGCCTGCATTTACCCAGACACTTCCAGCATATTTTTTTGGGCATGCCAAGCGGTTTTCATGAAACGGCCGGTTACCACCAACCAGACCCCTACTTCCTGTCAATGACCTTGCGGACGGCTTGCAAATAGAAAAAAGTAGCAGGACTTCATCGCTGGAAGCTGTCATGCACATACATACGCTTGTGCAGCTGATCGATCATCGGCCACTGTGTGATCAGGTCTGAATTACCCCCACAATTTCAATATACTGTAGTAATCACTTATTATTTTCCTGTTCACATGTGCCATACAGGTCTGGAATAGATGTTTAAACATTCATTATAGACAAATTAATTTGGCCTTTTCTTGACACATGACTTTGTTCTTCAATTATTGTCATATACATCTTTTTTTTATGAAAAGCTTCATATTTCTATGTGAAATGTGAAACTACTCTTTCAACAGAACAAAATACACAAAATCAGAGCAAATAGAGACAACCTGTACTCAAATTTTTTGTCGATTCTGAAGCATGACACGTAGAACACCATCAAATCGAACGATAGAAGAAACCAAAGTTAGGATTTAAAATTAATGCTTTAAGATTTGGAAGCTAAAAATTAAGAATGAAGGTGAAGGTGTTCTCTGTGAACCTAAAGGATATCGCTTTAAGAAATAACAGGGTCAATGTGCACAAGTCTCCTTAGGTACAATGAGGTAAAAGAAAAGTATTGAGCTAGCTTCAGTGAGTGTGTGTTTTGGGGAGGTGCGAGAGTATTGATATGTACTGTAGCTCTCCCAAACTTCAATACACCTAGCAAAGCCTCTAGAAAATCAATAGATATAAAACAAACTCCTTATAGACGGATAATTTACTCTTACTTTTAATAAAAGTTAAGTTTTAATGAAAGACTTTGATAATGCGAACACAATGGCCATGCCCCCACACAAGGCTCAGTTGTTGGGCTCCGCCTCCACCCCCGTCCCTGTTATGGCACACCTGCTTCCTCTATCTGGCTGTCCTGTCTCGGAGAGGACAGTCTAAGGGGGGTATTCAATCCCCCACCGCTATTCACGAATGGGGGAAATAGCGGCGAGGCCCTATTTAATGCTGTCTTCCCTGACAGCATTGAGCAGGGATCTCTGCAGAACGGGCCCGACTTTACAAGCCGGGAATTGTCACGCTCTCAGCCACAGCTCAACGATTTACTGCTGTATCCCAAGGCCAGGCCCCCTTTTCAGCGCTCGGCAGGTGGGACATTGAATCCCGCCTGCCAAGCTGCAGTCCAGCTGCCCAAGAACGGGACAGGCTCATGGCTGCCGGGCTAGCCCGACAGGCGTGACCGAGGATTGAATATCCCCCTAAAAGTAGGAAACCCTGTACTAATTTGGTGAAGAAAATGAGTAGCCCCAACAGTGGGATTTTCTATTAAAATGGAGAAATGCTGCAAGAGTCCTGGATTTAGTTGGATGCGTGCTTCCTGGCTGTAACTCTCAATACACAGGCCTGTGTGCTTAAATAGTTCAATAAACAACTGCACTGCCTGCATGTTTCATTCAGAGTGTTCATTTGTAAATAACTAACCCATCAAGCGTATCTAATGTCGGCGGAAAGAAGCATCCTATTGTCAGTAATCGAGCACATAGAAGGCAAGGTGGCAGAAATTTGGCTCTGCTAAATCCTGAGAAATGACGGAGCAAGTCAGCATTATTTGCCGACCCAATATTCTTAGCACTCACCTGTCATTAGTTCATACTGACACAGAGCAGTATCTTCTTGCTTAAATGGATTTTAATTAAACGAAACTGTTTTGTACAGCAATTACGTTTTATATATAGTAGCTGTAATCACTTACGGTAAATGAATAAAGCTCTTTGAATTAACTTTTTACCATTTGAATTTAAATATTAATAAAATGAACTTTCATCTAACTATTTAGCTATGTACATGAATAACTTGTATGCTTGCCCTGTTCTAAGTTTGTTAAAGTGAATATATGCTTCACTGGGGCAGATGTATTAAGCGTGGTGAAGAGATAAAGTGGAGATAAAGAGGAAGGAGATAACGCACCAGCCAATCAACTCTCAACTGTCTTTTTTCAAACACAGCTGATTGGCTGGTGCATTACCTCCTTCCTCTTTATCTCCACTTTTCTCCACTTTATCTCTTCACCAGGCTTAATACATCTGCCCCATTGTACTGTAGCTGGGGTCCGGATCCTCTCATCAGGTTTCTCTGCTGTTCATTTATTTCAATGTATAATAATGAAAATATATCACAAGTTGTTTGTAGCACAATCTGCATTCAGGTCCTGTTCACGCCTGTTAGATAGGCTGCGTATACTCGCTAGGCGTGGCTATGATTGTCAGTATACTGTACATACAGTATAAATTTTAACAGTATATATTAGGCAAACCATATACGAATTCACCTTAATGGGAACTGACATGGAGTCTTAGAGGGAAATTTACTAAGACCGAATGGGTACGAATGCACACACAAAGTGCCGAATTTGTCAAAAAAGTGTTCAAACAAATGAATAGACCATCGATACTGTTGAACTTGGTCGCAAAGATCATTTCATTTACAATCATTTGTATTGGTGAATTCGGTCTAATGGGAAATGGAAGATGTCACTGCATTTGATGCAGCATGCATAAATCAGTGAGGTCCATGCATGTTTCTATGTACAAAAATTAAGAGAAATAGTAAAAAAAAAACACATTGGGTCGCCCCCCCCCCCCCCCCCCCCCCCCCCAAGCATACCCAGCTCCGATCTCTTCGAGCCAGTCCTGGTTTCAGAAATACTGTGGACAAAATGACTAGGGTCCCTCTGTATTTAAAAAATGAGCACTGGGCTGTTGGATCGGTCCTGGTTCCAAAAATATGGGGGAGGAAAAGAGTTGGGGTCCCCCATATTTTCTGTAACCAGCACCGGGCTCCAACAGCCATCAGGGTAATGCCACAGCGCCATCCCATTGACCACTGGCTGGTCAGCCCTGGGGGAGTGGAGACCCCACCAACAAAGGGGGTCCCCCCCATTCACACCCAGCCAGGTTTGAAGCCAAGGGCATTCCCCGGCACCCCTTGTGATCGGTGCTGGGTTGATCACTTAAACTGGGTTTAAGTGTAAAAATAAGTTTAACATGAGCGTCTATGCAGGAAACCCTATTTAATAGCCTCATTCATAGTCTCGTCTATTCTTAAATGCATATCTAAAAGCAGCTTATGAAACCATGTTTTATCGGATGAATTCAGTGATTCTCCACATTTAGCATCTTTGAGCATGAAACATTCATAGAGTTACTTGAACAACCAATGAAAATACTGCGCTAATCATTGCTCAATGTCACGTCGTGCTATAGACACCTCTTGCACGGGAACACGATTTCTTCCCAATGCATATTTACTTTCTTTTTTGTTAACTTTGTTTAATGTACTCATTGCCTTTCTTATTATCCCTTGATCATACTCATCAGCATTGCATAGTCCTGATCATTTAATGAAGTGGAGTAGATCTCATTTTGATATAGCCGCTTCTAATTTGACTCTTTACCTGCATGCTAAGGAAGGTTAATCAAATTTATCTTAAAAAAATAGCACCCAGTCCCATGAAACGTCTCCACGCCTTTCAAACCGCGACCTTCCATCTTATCTCCTTCTGCCATGCAAGGGAAAAAAAAGTTTAAGAAAAAAAAGTTTGGGGGATTAAATTCTGAATGAATTAATGTTTGCGTTTGATAACACTGCTACGTTGTTAAGATAACCAGGAACACAGTCTATATAACTTTGTAGGTTTTATTTCCTTCAACATTAAATTAGATCAAGCTACACGGAAAGCAGATACAAGCTGGGTAGTAAATTAATCAGTTATTCTACACTTCATATATTTTTATTTCAATGTGTCTCGGTGATTAATTGATGTCTTTGAAGATTGAGCACTTTAAGCTAATAAATGCTGTCAATACTCATAGACTAGTCAGGTGGATAACTGCTGCAAGAAATCCTCATTTTAATGTTTTACTAAATAAACGCACGCCGACGTTTTAATTTGGATTAAATAACATTACAGTTAATCTGTATTATTGAGGCGTAGCTGCAGATAAATGACTAATTTGTACATTGCTTCCATCCTAGAATGATTTGTTGATTGGGTTTTCTCCCTCCGGCTGTGCCATCTATAACATTTCATTGTAAAGTTAGGTTATTTCACATTAAAAGAGTTTTGTGTCATAAAGGAAGCACACGTATTTATAATCAGACATTTTAATTGCCTTTTTATTTGAAATATTTGAAATGAACTTAAATCTATTACATATTACTGTAGGTCATTCACTAATCGCATTAACCAATGAATGCGCGGCAGATTTACAGTAGCTTTGTGACTTGTGTTTGTGTGTAGTGATCAGCGGCGGGTCCTACCGCCATGTTGCCCCCCTCCACTACCGCTGGTCCCTGTCACCTGCCCCCACCTTCAGCAGCAGTCCACAGAAGCTAAATCATGGTCCCGGCGCCTTTACACTGCAGATGACAGGCACCGGGACCATAACATGCGCAGTATCGGCCTCGGTCCTGCGCATGCAAATACCCCAGATTCTATGGGCTACAGCCGAAGCAACCCATAGGGGCATCCCGAGGAAGGGATACCTACAAATGGGACTGCCCTCAATGTCTGGCAGGTCAGACTTCCAATAGGAAGTCCTGCCAGTCACTGTGAAGCCAGTGCGGTCTCACACACTGTGTCTGGCTTCACTTGTCAGAGCACAGTGGCGGATTTTACCCGGGGGATGCTGCAGTCCTGCAACCCATAGGTAAAAACCACCAATGGTAGTGATTGTGTATTTTTAAAAGAATTTCTTCTTGATAACAATTTAGGGCTACTTAATCATATCTCCCAACATCCTTGATGACAAATCGGTATCCTCCATTGCCGAAAAGGGTGCATGGGCTCATAGGTTGCCCATAGGCCCACTGATGTGTTGTATATTGTGAACTTGGGATGGTGTGGAGGAGAATTCTATGTTTGCACCTTGGCCAACCACTCACAAGTTCCGCCACTTTGTGGGCTCTCTGAAGTGGATGTGGCTTCTTGCCATGGGAGATAGGTGTCACAGGAAATACAGTACCCGTGAGCCTTGTCTCCCCATCTTCATCTCAATGGGGGTATGCCCAACACTATGGGAGCTGCTCGGCTTCCCACAGACCCTCTCTAAACTTAATAGATCCTGCATGACATCTGTATTTCATTCACACACAAATCCCTGCTCTTTTATATACATTTATGTAATTTCTTTACTATGTGCTTTTAAAAAAAATAAAAATCAATGACCTTTATGTGAAGGAATCTTGTCTTGGCTCCCTTTAATATTTTATATAACTTTAAATGCAGTTTTATTCATATAAAATATGTATACACAATATTGCACGCCGCCGCCCGGCATTCTCTGCACCCGGGCGGACGGCGGAGGTGACGCAGGGTGACGCGGCTGGGGACGTTGCCGGGCAGCGTCCCAAGCCTCACTCTGAGACTGGGCGACGGGGCGTTTCCAGGCAACGTCCCCGAACTTCCGCCCGGCAGCTAGGTTCACGCGCGCCTGACGTCACTCAGGCGGCGCGGTTTTCTAATAAATAGCCGGCGTCTGCTGGGCACAGACGCCGGTTATAGCTATATGCTCACCTTGTATCTAGCGTGTAAACCCGGTTCCCTTGGTCTTGGTCCTCGGTCCTGGGCTTTGGAGATTTGCTTCCAGCTGCATCCTGTCACCCAGTCTTCTGTGGGTGTTCCTCCATTGGTCCTTGTCTGTGGACATCTGCTTCCAGCTGCATCCTGTCACCCAGTCTTCTGTGGGTGTTCTGTCCATCGGTCCTTGTCTGTGGAGATTTGCTTCCAGCTTCGTCCAGTCTCCCAGCCTCCTGTGGGTGTCCTGTGCCTGGGTTGAGCCTGCGTCTGACCCGCAGTTTCCATCTTGCCGTGGGTCACGTAAGTGCTCCAGTGGAGCCCCGGTCTTCTCTTTCTCTTTTCAGCAGCCCTCCGTGGCTTCGCCCCTCCGTGGGCCTGTTGTCATACCTATCCAGCTCCGATACTTCTTAGAATCCCTCCTGGATTCTTTCCCTGTCTTACTTCTTTAGATTCGGTAAGGCAGGAATTGTTCTCTTCCTTTTTATCCCGGCTTTGAGGAGTCATTGTCCCAGGGGTGTGTTGTGTGGGACTCCTCGCTGTCAGTTGTGCCTGCGACTAGGTCGCAATCCCGTCTTGGCCTGGTGCCGGCAGTCAGGGGTCATTTTCCCAGCTAGGCCCAGTAGTCAGATTATCCTCTTGGGCTACCCCGTGGCGATCGCTTTCCCCTTGTCATATCCTAAGACCTGGCTGTATCGGGGTCGGAGCGGGCTTAACTCGCTCCTTCGGACGCGGCGGCCACAGGCGAATCCTAGCTCTGCAGGGGTTTGCCATCTGCCTCAGGGACTCAACAGAGTTAGAGTAGGATCTGCTGTGGCCGTCCTAACCGGCGGTCCCAGCTGCGGGCTCACGCCTGATCCCCTGCTTCCTGTAGTGAGCAACAGCCATCAACGTCCCGGTGGGTATCGTAACACACAAGTAAACAAGTTCAAACTTTAGCAATTTTTTAAAATCATTTACAACTCAACATTAAAACCACTAGAACATTTTCTGGATAGAAATAGCATTGATACATTTTAATGTAAAAAAAAAAAATATATGGTTTAAGGCCCCATATTGAAAACATCCAGAAAACAATTGTTAATATTTTTTCACAGATATGGCTAGGGAAAAGGAATGAGAGTTCATGACGGGCTTCAGGGAGCTGTACAGGGAGAAAGATTGCCAGTGGAGGGTAAATTCCTAGGACTATTCAAAGAAGTAAAGAAGATTTTAGCCCTCCAGGAACTTGTGGACTACAGCATGCCCTCCAAAGATGGCAAGTGAAGTGTGTTGGAGATGAGCTTCTTACAGAATGCCTTCTGTTCGAATGACCCATCATCCAAAGCATGGCCATTTTTGCCAACATCAACAAAGATAAACTCATCATTGGCATTCACCACATGAGAATAATACTAAAGAAACCTTTATAGTTGTAGTAAAAAGAGCCGGTGTGTCAGGGCTTGGGTCTCTGGTGTTCCCGGCTGTAGCAGCAATGGCCCAGTGGTGGATGCTGGGAACTGATACACAGGAGGCTTTATGTAGGGGCAGTTCATAAAAGTATCACTGGCACTGCGGGCACAGCTAGGTGGGGGAGTTGACGAGTCTCTGGTCAGAGGTGTGGAGTCTAACGCCACCGACAGTTTTCACCAGGGACCCCTGCAAGGAGGCTTGGACTTCACTGCGTTCGGTGGCAAGGTCGCGGCCATCTGACCTGAGTTGCCCACAGCTAACTGGCCAGTCACAAGAGATGGAAGGTGACTAGTGGCAGTGAGCTTGGAACTGAGGAACTTTTTTCTTGGTCTGCGCTGGCCTGGAAGGCCGGAGTGATAGCAGTGGCTTAAGACCCGGCATGGAGTGTGGACAACCTGGAAGCTGACACAATACTGTAGACAGCCTGGGAACCAGAGGGTATTCGATGGCCTGGGAGCCGGAGGGATCTTGACGACCTGGGAATCGACAGGAGCATGTTGACAACCTGGGAGTCTACAGGAGCTTGTCGAAGACCTGGGAGTTGACATGGGAGTTGAGGGCCTTGGAGCTGGAGGAATCTTGATGACCTGGGAGTCGACAGTAGCTTGTTGACGACCTTAGAGTCGACACGTGAGTTGATGGCCTGGGAGCCGAAGGGATCTTGATGACCTGGGAGTCGTCAGGAGCTTGTTGATGACAACACAGGAGTTTACGGCCTGGGAGCCAACACGGCTCTTGTGAGTCTAAAGGTGGTGTGGCCCTTTAAGGGCAACAGCAAACTCTGCTTGCAGATGCTGGAGTGCTCTATCTTCTTCCCTTGGGAGCTGGAGATGGAAGACAACGAGGACGGTAACCTGGTAGCTTTAATATCAGCAGCAGATGACAGCAGCAGGTTGCACAGGGTTTTACACAGGGTAACCACAGGGACTCTGGACAGGATCCTGGAGCCTTGGACCGCTGAGGACTGGATACTGACAGGGATCAGACTAGTTGTTCAAGCCAGGGGTAATGGGCCAGAGGCCTTACCTATATCCCCCCAGCTGGTCTGTGATTGGCTGCAAGCTGCAGCAGCAATTAAGTCCAGGAAGTACCTGTGCACAACTTTGGTCACTTGAGTCAGAACACAGGTCAGAGCAACAAGGTCACAGGGAAATCATTGGACAACAAAGTCATGTGTTTGCAGGTGTCATAGCAGTGCCCATGTGGTGTGGGCCCAGCCCGGGACCAGAGTAGGACGCTGGCAATAGTTCAGGGCAATGCCACTCAGATCCTGCCATGGAGAGTACCTGGGAGCAGCACAGGACAGGCCTTGCACCACCCCAGCAAGCAGGTAAGGAACGCAGACGCGCGCGCCGATGCGAATGTGCACCACGGTTTCTGACACAGTGTTGGTAGGTAGAGTTAAGTTTCCCATCAATGTCTCCCCCTCAGTTAGGGAGATTCCAGCGTTGTTTGAATTTATTAGCGATGATTTTCCACTCCTCAACAGTTGTAAGGAATTAGAAAAGGAAATGGTTAAAACATGATCTTTATGTATTTTTTTCTCTCAACAGATGCCCAGCCAATACCTAGATATCACTGCTAGTCCTGACCTCAGCCCAATTACAGAAAGTGAGGGCGAATCCTCTCTCACACCACTTTGCCCCCCCAAAAGAGAGAACTGCGTACCCAACAAGAGCCAGCGCCAACCTTCAGCCGCAAACCAGTTTCTGCAGAAGGAGTAAAAAGTTTTTAAAAAATCCTCCGGACCAGTTGGACTATCTAGCCTTACACATCTGTAGCTCCATGTGCCAGATGGATCCAGAACAGCAGATCCACCTAGAGAGGCTAGTGTACAATCTGGTCATCCAGGGAAAAACCAAAAACCTCAATGATGAAACATATATAGATATATATAATGATGCCTCAGCAACACCCAACTGCCCCTCCCATTACAGTAATGGCTCCCACTCCATCGCGCCATACTCCCCCAGCCACCTACCCGCCCACATCTTTCCAAGTCATTTATAGTGCCTTACTAAAGATGCAGGAGGAGCGGACTTCATTTTATAATTTTTAAGACACTTCTATTTTTGGACCAAGTTTTATCACCCCAAAAGCTACAATATGATACATGTAGCTTCTGAGACAGATTAAACTACAGTATGTCAATAAGCACATGCTGTAAGGGCCGATTGTTGGGGCTGAGACCACAAATGTTTATTGATCTTATCAAATCAGCACCACAAGCACCATATATAATAGAAAACAATAGTTATTGGGCTGATAAAACACTTGTTAATAATTTAGTTTATATTTGTTTTATAAATGATTTCATATTAAAGTACAATTTAATATTTAATATATTTCAAGTTTTTGAAATTAAAGCTAGATTGGAGTCCAGAAGTTAACCCGTTTAGTGCCAACATCTCTTTTAGAGTTGTGCAAAATATCTGCTAAAAATGCGTCGCTCACATTTGATTTTTAGTGCAATTTAAGTTTAATTGGTTTTGAATACAACAGATATATAAATGATTTTGGTAACAGTGTCATATGGTATAAAATGGTTCAGAGGGTCCACATACCAAAATATACAGATCTTAATAATTCGGTAAAAGGTTGTACAGTGAGGTATAGAAAAAGAAAGAGGGGGAGAGCCAGAAAGAAAAGGAAGTAAGGAAAAGAGGAGGATAGGGAGGGGATTACTCCGGATTATTCTGAGTAGGTATAAAGGTTATTTTTACCATACAGGCGAAAACAAAAACTAGCTAGTAACCAGGAAAGGAAGGGTCTAGGAGGGTTGGGGCGCCATGATATCACTATAAGTCTTTGTATCCCGAAATGCTGACCAGCAGGACCATGTATCCATGAACTGAGCATGTCTATCATCTACAGAGGACAGGATGTCCTCCATGTCCATGTAGAAATCTATTTTTTTAAACCAGTCTCTGATTGTTGGATGAGAGGAAGACCGCCACCTCACCGGAATAATTGATTTAGCAGCATTATTTAAACGACACAGTAGGGATTTTTTGTATCACGAGTAATGAGATCGCATCACATGCAATTTGTGTGCAATGCAATGGTACTAGTTCATTTTCACTGCACCTCCTGGCCGTGGATCGCATCGCACACAAATCGCATGCGAGAGCATGCGATTTTATCTCATGCGAGTTAGCACATCCCCACTATCCACGTCGATGCGATGCAATGCGATTTAGCACACCCCCACTATCCACATCACCCAGAAGCGTGGTGAGCGCAGCGAGCCCCAGGAGGGGATGCTGAACATGTCCTCCCGACCTTTTCATACCCCTACTATCCACGTCAGCGTGGATGACACGCTAGAGGTACACTGTGGATCTGCCTGAGGCCCGGAGGATAGAGAGTCACTGTCTGGAGGAGACTGAAGAGTAGCAGGTTTAATATAAGTCTTTCTCATAAAAGAAACACCGGGAGATAAGGCCAGCTAGGGAAGCTGCGGAACAGGGAACCCAGCAGGCCCACTGGGTGACTGGGATACCGTTCACAGAGAACGAGAATGATTAGTCCAGGAATCTTTACCAGGTGACTGGGCTGGACCGTGAAGAAAAAGAAGACTTGTCTGGGAACCTTTAACAGAAGACTGGGCCGGATCGAAGAAGAAGAAGACTTGTCCGGGAACCTTTACCAGATGACTGGACCGGATCATGAAAAAGAAGAAGACTTGCCCGGGAACCTTTACTAGATGACTGCCAGCAGGCACAGATGACTGGCAGCGGGTACAGCTGGCTGGCAGAGGGTGCTGATGGCTGGAAGCAGGTACTGATGGCTGGCAGCTGGTACAGATGGCTGGCAGCGGTTACCGATGGCTGGCAGTGGTTACCGATGGCTGGCAGTGGGTACAGAAGGCTGGCAGTGGGTGTAGAACTGCAGGGAATGGGTGCAGGATACAAGTGCAGGATTTCAGGTACCGGGTGCTGAACTGTGAATAAGGAGTGCAGGATACAAATTCAGGATTCCAGGTAACAGGTGCTGAACTGTGAATAAGGAGTGCTGGAGACAAATGCTGGATTTCAGGTAACAGGTGCTGAACTGTGAATAAGGAGTGCTGGAGACAAATGCTGGATTCCAGGTAACAGGTGCTGAACTGTGAGTAATGAGTGCTGGAGACAAATGCTGGATTCCAGGTAACAGGTGCTGAACTGTGAGTAATGAGTGCTGGAGACAAATGCTGGATTCCAGGTAACAGGTGCTGAACTGTGAGTAATGAGTGCTGGAGACAAATGCAGGATTACAGGTAACAGGTGCTGGATAACAGGTGCTGAACTTGCAGATAACGAATGCAGGACTCAGGTGCAGGATCTCAGGAAACAAATGCTGGGAAACAGGAACACCAAAGAGCATAAGCTGGAGCACAGGTTGAAGCTTCCTCCCAAGGTATTGACAACAAAGCACTGGCGTATGTATGCCCCAAAGAGCCCGGCTTTATCCCCCTGAGCAGATCCTGATCGGTGGGGCAGAACTGAGGACCGGCGCTATTGGCTGGCTACAACAAGATGGCCTGGAGACAAACACTTACTACTGGTTCCCCTGCCGGGAGTGCACACAGGAGACCCCAGGATGATGGTCGCGGCCGGGAGAACTGAACGCCACGCTCCCCGCCCTGCACCCGGACAGACAGCCAACAGACCCCGCCGCTGGACAGATCCGGCAGTGACAGTGGAGTTGATGTTATAAAGTGTGGCGAGCGCAGCAAGCCACCAAGCCTGAAGCATGACGAGTGCAGCGAAAAATGAGCCCGAAGCATGGCAAGCGGACACGGATTACTTGACCTGTATTCTGCGTCCCCTTGCAGGGATCGCCACCCTTTGGCCTTGTTTTTCACAGCTTGCTGCGATCACCACATTTCGGGCTCGGTGACTCGCTGTGCTCACCACACTTTATAAAATCAACTCCACGCCGACGTGGATAGTGGGGGTTTGAAAAGGTCGGAAAGACGCGTTCCGTGTCCCGTTGCGGGGCTCGATGCACTCGCTGCGCTTCGGGGTGACATGGATAGTGGGGGTGTTCTAAATCGCATTGCATGGCATTGCATGCAATAAAATCGCATGCGATTGCATGCAATTTGCGTGCGATGCGATCCATGGCCAGGGGTGCCTTCAACAAGTACCATCGCATTTAATCACATGCGATTGCATGCGATGCAATGCGATCTTTACGCCAGCGTACGTAGTCAAATTGGGCGCCGTGATAATACACAAGTAGCAAGGTAACATTAGAGGTCATTAAGATGAATAAAAATGTTTGCTTTTGACAAATTCTCTTGCCACTCAAATGGGTAAAGATATTTTAAGCTGGTTTTATAACAGTTTAACCCTTTGAGTTCCAACATTGCTGTGAAAGTTGTGCAAAATATCCACTAAAAATGCCAGGGTCGAAGTTGAGCAAAATTAATCACTTTAGTTATTGACGGCAAATGATCAGAAGTCTATTAATTTAAGTTTTGTTAAACAAAACCGTAAGCGGAGCTGGAATTTTTTGTGGATATTTTGCACATCTCTCACAGCAACATTGTCCCGCAAAGGGGATGCAGTTTAAATCCCGGCGGTCGGGATCCCGGCGTTCAAAATCCCGACGCTGGAATCCCGAACGCCGAAATACCGACACTTTCTCCCCCCGTGGGTGTCCACAACACCCTCGGAAGGAGAATAAATTAGTGTGCTGAGCGTAGCGAGGCACCGGGCCCACTGCGTGGCGAGCGCAGCGAGCCCGCAAGGGGGGGGCGATCCACGTCCCCCCCTTGTCGGGATTTCGGCGTTCAGGATTCCGGCGTCTGGATTTTGAACACCGGGATCCCGACCGCCGGCTTTTCATGCCGAATCCCCTGCAAAGGTTTCATAAAATAACTATTTTCTTGGACAAGAAAGAAAAATGTGGTGTGTTTTCTTTTATAGCTAAAAGGATCCATCACCGCACAATGCAGGATAGAAGTCAGGATAAATAATTTGTGAAGCGCAAACAAAACAAAGGATAGCAGTAAAGCAATTTACAGAGTTCAGCAGCCTCACTAGTCACAGAGTAGAACTGCACAGAGCTCCAGTAAAATGGTGTCTGCTTTATATACTCTCCAGATATGGGGCTCTCAAACTACTTGGCTCTGGGACCCATCAGATAATAACAGGAATGAAAGGACCACTAATGTGATCACTTAGGGCCTAATTGATATTCATTCGGAACGGGGAGAATTCAGGGAGGAGAACTGAGCTAGAGGAGAAGTGGTCCATGGCAACCAATCAGCTGGTCTGTATAATTTCATAGTATGACAAAGAATAGAGTGGAACTGACAGGTGGCGCTCAGATGGTAACTAAGTATAGAGGGTGATACCTGTCAGTTCCACTCTATTCTTTGTCACAGTTGTCTTTTTGAGTAGTCAGAGGTGTATCTACTCTGTGGTTCTGTATGGTAGCTGCACTGAGGTTTAATTGCGCATTCACACAGCTTAAACTACTGTAATTTCATAGTATGCAAATTACAGATGTTACTTTAGTGCTGATTGGTTGCCATGGGCAACTTCTCCTCTGGCTCACTTCTCCTCCCTTATCACTCCATTATATATCTACCACCCAATCCCATGTAGGCAGGGTCAAACTGGCCCACAGGTTAAACCACCAGTGGGCCCCACTGCCTGGCTTTGAGAACGTGCACTTGCAATATGTACTGTATTATACTTGTTACTTTATGCTGCACAGGTCTGTGGTGTATACTATGTCATTTTGATACAAAGTGCCTGTTCCCACTCCCAATGGTAACCCATGTAGTATGTTGTCCCATGCAGGCCCATTTGAGGTCAAACAAGGTTATTTTTTTCCGCTCACTATTGTAGTCCTATAATGTGTGTTTTCTATTTCCATTTCCTTGTCACCACTAGCATGAATTGTATAGCTTTGTGCCACAGGGTAGTGGTATAGTACAATCTCCAGATCTCTGCTATTTCATAACAAGGTCTTATCCTGTTGGGAACTATTTTGTTTAATACTTCACTCTCAATTGTGTTAATAATTGGGTTTTGGGTCGTCTGAGGTAAAAAAAAAAGAAAAAAAGATCCACAGCGAAAAATATGTATATAGTGTATTATATAGCAAGGGGGGTCCCGACACTCGTCCTCGGAGGAGTAGCTTCTTGGGTTACCTTTCCTTTCCAACTGGAAAACAATGTAACAGACAAATATAGATGGCACTCCCAAGATTTGTAATAACTGCACGGCGGCAGACTCAAAAGAAATATAAGCAAACACAAGGCTTGTGTGTCAACGTTTCGGGTAAAGCCCTTTGCCTTAAGACATGTCTTGCTATATAATACACTATATACATATTTTTCGCTGTGGATCTTTTTTTTCTTTTTTTTTTACCTCAGACGACCTAAAACCCAATTATTAACACAATTGAGAGTGAAGTATTAAACAAAACAGTTCCCAACAGGATTTTAGCAGATGATTGGGATTGCAGATGCAGACAGCGACATCTCCAGAATATAGCCAAGACAAGCCCCCATTTTTTGCTGCCACTTCGACTTACAAATGGCAACTTCCTGGGCCTGGTGACACCTGGTGTGGTAATCGAGATTCCGGTGCATGCCAATAGGGAGTGTGGTCTCGTGGAAAGGGGGAATGACTTTTCCAGATATACTGGGCTACCCCTGGAGACTCCATCAGTACTGCCACCTCCTACTGAGTGACAGGAGCCTGATGCTACACTATAATGTCACAGCAGAGGATCCATCATGTTGGTGACATTTTCCCCACTTGCCCATAGTTAAGCTTTGTCCGTTACCTCACCCAGACGGTCCCATCCTGTGAATCATTTTGTGCATAAATCCTCAATGAGCGAGACTATGCCGCTACGCTTGGCACACTAGTCCAATCCCCACCGCTATTTCCAACAAGGGAAATAGCGGCGGGCACCTATTCAATGCTGTCTTGCCCGACAGCATTGAACAGGCAGATACACAGAATGGGCCCAACTTTGAAAGCTGTCTGGCCCATTGTTTCGATTACGGATGTGAATTGTCACGATCACAGCCGAACCTCGACAATCCACGGCCATTTACGCAGACCGCCAAGCGGGACATTGAATCTCGCCTGTCAATATGCTGTCAAGCAAATGGAAAACGGGCCCGGGTCACGGCTGTCGGGATGGATCGACAGTTGTGAACCGGGATTAAATACCCCCCATAGACAGTTGGACAATAAAATAGATCCATACGCGTGTCCACGGCAGCGCGGGAGTGAGGGAGTGTGAGGAGAGCGCTCCCTGGAAGTTATCCTACCGAGATCCTGACGCCGTCTCCAGGAGCTTGAATTGGGAGCGGCTTGTGCCCACAGAACGCTGCCGATTCCGCCATCCTGTGGCAGCTCGTCCTCCTGCCGGACCCCTGGCCAGTCTTGTTGTCGGAGGAGAAGGGAGCAGGGACGGGCATTGATGCCGGGCAAGTCGCTCGGCGGCGGAGAGGAGGCGCCGAAGTGACGTAGCTCCGGCGCATCAGCTGACGGGGAGCTTTGCCGGGCGCGAACGTCTGCAGAGAGAAGCAGCGTCGGAGGGCGCAAATGGCGGCTATAACTATCTGCTGACGGAGAGCTCTGCCGGGGGCTATCCAGGAGAAGCAGCGTCTGAGGGCGCAAGTGACTGCGAGGCCCTGGCATATGAGGCTCAGAGTTAAAAGAAGCCACTTGGAGTAATTACACTTGGACTACTGGCCACCTTCCTACCAGCTGACCTCTATATTTACAAGCTGCATACAAGTATCAGATGCCCACCTGCTACCCCAAATACAGTGAAAGGTTGTGCGGCTCGCTCCCTGCATAGTCACCAAGCAGCGGCCTGCCCGCTTTTTGCCGACCGCTGAGCGGTTGTAGCTGGAGCCGCACTCGCTATTTAACCCGCTGGCCTCAGCAGGAATCCAGATTGAGCAGAGAAAGGACAGTACAGAGGAGAGACTACCGGCTGAGGGGAAAGGTGGAGAAGTGGCAGCCATCCGCCGGGCCATACAAAGTGCAACAGACGGCAGACTTGGAAAGGTGGAAAAGAGAGAGGTGCGGTAACCCTAGAGGAACAGTGTGGATGTAAAAACTGCAGTCGGGACTCTGGAAAACCTTTGTACAGCTTAAAGGTAATATACATGCACACTGTATTAATTGAATATCATCCAGGAATCCTTAATATAAGCACCTCTTGTACTATTTTTTTTCTCCTCTCTTGTTTGTTTGCTTTTTGGCGGTCTTCTTTGACCCCTTCACATTGTTTCTGAAAACATAAGCCGACATAAAGTATAACCCGTATTGAACTCAGGGTTAGGCCGGCACGACTGTGTGTTTACTTAAATGGTGAGCTATGGGGAAAACTGGAAATGCATCGGCCGCAGCACGGTTAGAAACAAGGACACAGGCAACTAATAATAATATACAGACACCGTCAACCACTCCCGTGTCGACACCTGTTAAAAGCACTGTTTCTCAGAGTACACCTGACATTACGTTACAACAAGTGCTGGAGGTCATCATGGGTAGTGAACAACACCTGACAGAAAAAAATCACAGAAATACAGGCAGAAGTTAGCTCCCTGAGACATGACATTAAAAATGTAAAAGAACAAGTGAAGAAGGCAGAGAACCGGATCTCAAACCTAGAGGACGGCAGCAAAACACTAATCACAAAAGACGACACCCTCACTGATCAGATGCGAGACATGAAACTTAAACTCTCTGACATCGAGGGGAGATTAAGGAGAAATAATTTGAGATTTGTGGGGTTTCCTGAAAGGGAAGAAGGAACTGAGCCCATAAAATTCATGGAAAAGTGGATCAAAGATAAATTTGGCAGCGAGGCCTTTTCAATTTTTTTGCCATTGAGAGAGCTCATAGAGTACCTTTTAGACCTTTACCCCCAGGTGCCCCCCCCCCCCCCCACGGACTATGATAATAAGGATCGGGATAAGGTACTCCGACTTGCCCGAGAAAAAGGTCCCTTGGAATACAATGGAGCGAAAATATCCATCTTTCCGGACTTTGCTATCGAAATACAAAAAGAAAGGGCCAAATATGTGGAGGTGAAGAAAAGATTACGTGAGAAGGGAGTAAACTACTCTATGATCTACCCAGCAAAGCTAAGAGTAATAGCTGAGGACGAAACAGTATTTTTCCAGTCACCTAGAGAAGCCGCAAGATGGATAGACAAATGGGTGCCAGGGCCACGTCAAATTGCAGACAATGAGGCGTAAAAAAGACTGATCTATTTAAAGTTCCAGGGAGCTCACCGTGTTTTGGTGGCATTAAAGTAAAGCTCTACAGGGTTAGGTTACAGGGGGAGGATGGGTATAGGTATGCCACAGGGGGGTTGGTATACAGGGTGGGGGGAAGGAGGGGAGGGGGGGAGGGGATATTTGTTGTATGTTTGTGTATGTCCAGTGTTGCCCAAGAAACTCAGGAAGTTAGATCTGATAAGAATGTGGTGTAGATGGTAAAAATTATGTCATGGAATATAAGGGGAATAAATGACAAAATCAAGAGATCTTTGGTCATGAAGCAAATAAAACAATACAATACGGATATTACAATCCTTGTTGAAACCCACTTGGTGGGCAATAAATTTAAATCCTTGAACAGACCCTGGGTGGATCAAACATATCCTGCCCCCTTCACCACAACAGCAAGGGGGGTCTCTGTTTTGATCAAAAGATCTCTTCCTTTTGCCAGCAAAAGGGTAAAAATAGATAGCCTGGGGCGTTATGTATTTTTGGAATGCTCTATTCAATCTGTACAAATGTTTTTGTTGGCAGTGTATATCCCACCACCTTTTTCCTACAGCGTTTTAACAGATGCGGTCGAATTTATTTCCCTCCCCGGGCCTGCCTGTAATATGTACAGGTGACTTTAATAACATTCTGGACACCCATCTGGATAGATGGAGTGGAGTCCGGGCAGGGACTGGGAGGGGAAACAAAGGATTTGACCGATTCTTAACTGATCTGGGTTGGACAGATGTATGGAGGGAAAGAAATCCGGGAAAAAAACAGTTCTCATGTTTCTCAGCCTCATATCAGTCATTTTCAAGGATTGATCTGATGCTGATGTCTAATATATTAATTCCAAATGTGGTTAAGATAGAATATAAAACGAGAGGTATATCTGACCACTCCCCAGTAGTAGTAGAATTGAAGGAGCCCAATTATAAAGAAAATTCTTTCTGGAAATTTGACGCCAGGTGGTTAGAGAAAATGGAGGAAGTGGACAAGATAAGGGATCAGTGGGAGGAATTTTGGAGGCTGAATAGGGGGTCAGCGCCCATTAGTGTGGTCTTCCCAGCATTTATAGGAGGTGTATTGAAAAAGGGGGTTACCGATATGAAAAGGAGAAGTAAAAGCAAAACAACAGACCTAGAAAAAAAATGCGAAACTTCGGAAACTGTGTATTTGGAGACCAATACAGAGGAAAGTAAAAGAGAATGGTTAGAGGCGCAAAAAAAATGGCTAGAGTGTGTTGAGGAGGAAAACTCTAGGATGATTCAAAATAACTCCTACTACAATTATGCAAGCTCAGATAAGGCGGGGAGCTTCTTGGCATATATTGCACAAACAGATAGCCCCTCGATAGTCATCACTAAAATAGCCGACAACACAGGGAAAATAAAAGTGACGAACGCTGAAATAATAGAGGTTTTTAAAAATTACTTCTCAAAAATCTATGAATCTAGATCAGTGTACAATCAAGAGGAATTAGAAAACTTTGTAAGGAATATAAAACTCCCCTCTTTAACAGCAGAAAGCAACATAGAGTTGGAAGCGCCATTAAGCTTACAAGAGATAAAAGAAGCCATCAATTTACTACCAAATGGGAAATCTCTGGGGTTGGATGGTATACCTGGGGAAATCTACAAAAGATTTGCAGAAGTTCTGGCCCCTATGTTATTAGAAACATTTAATAGAGGATTTCAGGATAATAATCTCCCGAGATCCATGCTAGAGGCTAAGATTGTGGTTTTATTGAAAGCCGAAAAAAATCCCACACTGTTAGATTCATACCGCCCAATCTCCCTCATAGCCACGGAGGCCAAAATGTTGGCCAAAATATTGGCAATTAGATTGAATAGACATATTGGGGAGGTAGTGCATATAGATCAGACCGGCTTTATGCCAGGGAAAGCCACCTCAATAAATATACGCAAGGTATATACAAAGATGCAAATCTCTAGAGATAGTGACCCATGCCCGGTGATAATGTCACTCGACTCGGTGAAGGCATTCGACGCTGTCGAGTGGCATTATCTCTGGGCAGTACTGAGAGCATTTGGGTTCGGACCCAGATTTATTAAATGGATTCAATTATTGTATGCATCACCAAGGGCTAGAATGGCCATAAATGGATGTATATCTCAATCTTTTGCCCTCTCAAGGGGACCAGGCAGGGCTGTCCTCTTTCGCCCAGTCTGTTCGCCCTGGCGATAGAGCCCTTGGCGTGTATCTTACGGAATCCTCCAGAGATAGCGGGTTTTAAGATGGGAGAAAGCTCGGAAGCGGTGGCTCTATACGCCGACGATTTATTAATATTTTTGGCTGATGGCCCTAAATCCAGTTCCCTGGTTCTAAAGGTGATAGAAAAATTTGGAGATTACTCCGGGTTCAGGGTCAATTGGAAAAAATCTAATATATTCCCAGTAAGACCCGGGGCGATTACATCCGTCAAATTTAATGTACCTCTTGAACCCGTAGAAAACTCCAAATACCTGGGAATATGGATATCTCGGGATCCAAATGAGTATATGAAACTGAATCTGGACCCATTAGTGACATATTTAAACAAAAAATAGGTACTTATGTACTAACTGGGCTGCCGATTTTGAAATCGGGTCCATCGCATCGCATCGCATCCGACCATATCGCATGCGTTGCAATGCGATGCGATGGACCCGATTTTTCCATAGGATTCCATGTTAAAATGGACTGAGTCCATTTTAACATGGAATTCAATGGGAAAAGGGGTCCTTTTCATACCCCTACTATCCAAGTGGGCATGGAGTTGGATATAAACCTGTGGCGAGCGTAGCGAGCCACCGAGCCCGAAGCGTGGCGAGCGTAGCGAGCCCCGCGAGGGGACACAGAATACCGTCCCCTCGCGGGGCTCGCTTCGCTCGCCACGCTTCGGGCTCGGTGGCTCGCTACGCTCGCCACAGGTTTATATCCAACTCCATGCCCACTTGGATAGTAGGGGTATGAAAAGGACCCCTTTTTCCCATTGAATTCCATGTTAAAATGGACTCAGTCCATTTTAACATTGAATCCTATGGAAAAATCGGGTCATCGCATCGCATGCGATATGGTCGTATGCGATGCGATATCACATCGCATCGCATCTGATTGTATGTCTTAAGTTAAGGCATACAATCAAAAAATCAGCAGCCCAGATAATACATAAGTACCAAAAAATAAAACAATGGCGTAAATTACCGTTAATTACAACGGGTAGGGTGAACCTAATCATTTTCCGGGTGAACCTCCTGAAAATGATTATCCTCCCGAAGTTCCTATATGTTTTGCAACACTCACCTTGCTATATACCAAACACCTTTTTCAGGAAGATAAACAGCATTTTCTCCTCATTTATATGGAGTAATACACGCCCTAAGATTCGATTACAGACCCTAACGAGAAAAAGAGGAGAAGGCGGGATGGCATTACCTGACCTCAGATTATTTTATCTGGCGGGTCAAATATCATCCTTAGCAGGATGGATGGAGGGCACCATAGGTAATGAGGGGATAGTCGAGCTGGTAAAT
The DNA here is from genome assembly GCF_055691185.1 of Crinia signifera. Taxonomy (NCBI): domain Eukaryota; kingdom Metazoa; phylum Chordata; class Amphibia; order Anura; family Myobatrachidae; genus Crinia; species Crinia signifera. The sequence continues at coordinate 107,274,247 of NC_139227.1, forward strand.
CAGTGCGAAAAAGGTGTCTCACCCATGCAAAAATTAATAAAAGGCCACATGTTAAAAAGGGACCCCCCAATGGTTAATCAAGCAATAAAAATCTGGAAAGAAGCTAATACAATGATGAAATTCCAAGCATTAGAGTATGACCACCCATTGCAGGATATAAGAAGGTTGGCAGAATTGAGAGATCTTCAGGTAAATGGAATATGGGGGCCATATAACATCATCACGCTGAGCCAATTATATCGAGGCAAAGAATTTAAACCATTTAGCCAACTTCAGGAGGAATACCACCTACCTCCTTCCTACTTTTTTAGATATACACAGTTGAGAAATGCACTGTTTAACCCCTTCCCGACATTTGACGTACATTTACGTCATGGTCGGGAAGTACTTCCCGACACATGGCATAAATGTACGTCATGCCATTTAACTGCCACCGCGTCTATAGACGCGGTGACAGTTTAAACATGTCTGCTGTCCCTGACAGCAGACATGTCCCTGCATGCCCAGGGGGGGCTGCGATGCCGCCCCCCCCGTCGGCGATCGCTGTGATTGGCTGTTCAGTGTGAACAGCCATTCACAGCGTTTTCTGTGTCACCGGCGAATAACGTTCGCCGGTGACACAGGGATCGGAGGTGATTGGTGCTGTAAAGTACAGCACCAATCACCGCGGGGTGTAAGGGTGACACTGGTGTCACCCCACCTCACCCCGCCCGCCCCCAAAGGCCGTGATTGGTTCGTCGGACCGACGAACCAATCACAGCCATGGAGGGGGGTTTAAACTAATGGTGACTGCACTGCAGACGCCATTCCGGTCTGGAATTGCGTGCAGTGCGGTCACCGTGCCTAGCTGCCGCAGTATACTGACCTGAACCTTGCAAAATACTTACCTGATCACTGCCTGGATCTTGCTACTTCTTGTGACTTCCTGTGCTGTGTTGTGCTGTGTTGTGCTGCTGCAGTGTCATCGAGTTATAGATAGAGAGATAGAGAGAGAGAGATAGAGAGAGATAGAGAGGGCTAGTGACAGAGAGTGCTATATTTTGTGCTGCTGCAGTGTGATAGAGTTATAGATAGAGAGATAGAGAGAGATAGAGAGAGATAGAGAGAGATAGAGAGATAGTGACAGATTGTGCTATATATTTTTTATATAACTGACTGCTGCCCCCCCTTTTGTGCTGATCAGTATAAATTAACTGATCAGCAACTTTTTGGGGGCGCAGGTTTTTTTTTTATATATATATACCTGTCAGTGCTGCTGCTGCAGTGTCATAGAGTGATAGATAGTGAGAGATAGAGAGATAGAGAGAGATAGTGACAGAGAGTGATAGAGACTGCTATATTTTGTGTCTGCTGCCCCCCTTTTGTGCACCCCCAGCAACTTTTTGGGGGTGCAGGGGTTATTTTTCATATATATATATAACTGTCAGTGCTGCTGCTGCAGTGTCATAGAGTGATAGATAGTGAGAGATAGAGAGATAGAGAGAGATAGTGACAGAGAGTGATAGAGAGTGCTATATTTTGTGTCTGCTGCCCCCGCCTTTTGTGCTGATCACTATATCTGAGGTGATCAGCAACTTTTTGGGGGTGCAGAGGTTTTTTTTTTTATATATACCTGTCAGTTGCTGCCAGTTGCACTGTCAGTTGCACCAAAGGTTGTGCACCTGCTGCCCCTCACTGGTAATCAGTGTCGCATCACTGATCACCTTTTTTTTTTTTGAGGGTGCTGTGGGGTCTTTTTTTAATTTTTTTTTTACACACACTGTGATTTTGTGGGTGTCCTGTGGCCACTGTGCGCTAATCAGTGACGTACATCACTGATCAGCTTTTTCGGCACAGGGTTGATCTATTTTTTTTTTTTTTTTTTTGATCAAATTCCTGTTGCCTTTGAGCGCTGTTCAGTGACGGACGTTACTGACCAACATCTGTGCTCAATTTTTGGCGCAGGACCTTTTTTTTTTTTTTTTAACCCCTTAAATTTTTTTTTTTTTAACCCCTTCAATTTTTTTTTTTTATTGTATAAAGTATTTTTTTTTTCTGCACTACATACACACTACACACTACATACCCCCCGGGTTGAAATAAAGTTTGTACCCCCCCCTACACTATACACGTGTTGAAACATTTCACTACGAGTAACACAAAAATAAAAATGGCATCCCAAATGTCATCCCAAATGTCATCCCAAATGTCATCCCAGTCATCCAGAAGAATGTATTCAGCGGAGGAGGCATATGCCATGCTTGCCTCTGACTCTGACACAGCCAGTGAGGCAAGCGGGGAATTTGAAGGATTCGTCTTAAGCTCCTCTTCCTCCTCTGGTGATGAGGGACCCCCTCAAAGACGCCCCCGTAGAGCAGCTGAGACCCCCCCCCCCCAATAATTGATCTCGTATGGACCCCACCACCAGACAATTTTGAGCCCCAGGTTCCTGAGTTTTTGGCCATGCCAGGAATCCAATTTGATTCCACAGGTCTCAGAGAAATTGACTTTTTCAAATTATTTTTCTCTGATGATTTTATAAATTTAATGGTGGACCAAACTAATTTATATGCCCAGCAGTTTATTGCTCAAAACCCCACGTCATCATTTGCTAGGTGGACCCCTGTACATGCAGTAGAGATGATGACGTTTTGGGGTCTGGTGTTTCATATGGGCATAGTAAAAAAGCCAGAAATTAGGCAATATTGGAGTACAGATGTTCTGTACAGCACCCCATTTTACCGTATGGCCATGACTCGGGCTCGTTTTGAGATGATCCTTAAATTTTTGCATTACAACGATAATGCACAGTGCCCACCCAGAGATGATCCCACCTTTGACAGGCTATTCAAAGTCAGGCCGGTCATTGATCATTTCAGTGCCAAATTTGCAGAGATGTACATCCCTGAAAAATTTATTTGTATTGACGAGTCCCTTATACATTTTAAAGGAAGGGTTAAATTCCGCCAGTACCTTCCCAGTAAGAGGGCAAGGTATGGCATAAAAATGTATAAGCTGTGTGAAAGCACCTCAGGGTACACCCACAGGTTTAGGGTATATGAAGGGAAGGATTCAAGAATTGAACCGCCAGAATGCCCCCCCTCCCTCGTAGGTGTTAGTGGAAAAATTGTCTGGGATTTAGTGCACCCCTTCCTGGATAAAGGTTATCACCTCTATGTGGATAACTTTTACACTAGCATCCCCCTGTTTAAGGCCCTTGGTTCAAGAGGTACAGCAGCTTGCGGTACTGTGCGCAAGAACCAAAGAGTCCTCCCAAAAACGCACATTGCCCAAGTAATGAGAAGGGGTGAAAGCAGGGGAATATGCACCGAAAATATGTTGTTGGTCAAATATAAGGACAAGAGGGATGTCCTTATACTGACAACAATTCACGGAGACAGTACCACCTCCGTCCCTGTACGAGGTACCAGTACCCACACCTCAAAACCTAATTGTATCCTGGATTACAATAGGTACATGGGCGGAGTGGATCTTTCAGATCAGGTACTGAAGCCGTACAGTGCCCTGCGGAAAAAAAAATCTGGTACAAGAAGCTGGCCGTGTATATCATCCAGATGGCACTGTATAACGCTTACGTGCTATTCCGTTCTACCGGCCAGAGGGGGACATTTATGCACTTTCAAGAGGAAGTCATAAAGGGCCTAATATTTGGGAACCAGCAGGCAGAGGGCCCCAGTACTTCTAGTACTGGCCCCCGTATTGTACCAGGGCAGCATTTTCCTGATGAAATCCCCTCCACTGGAAAAAAGGGCAGGACACAAAAAAGGTGCAAAGTTTGCTATAAAAAGGGAATAAGAAAGCAAACTATTTTCCAGTGTGACACTTGCCCCGACAAACCCGGCCTATGTATAAAGGAGTGTTTTAAAATATACCACACATCTATGGATTATTAGGTTCATAATTTCACCGTGCTTCGGGGGTCTTGCTAATGCCACATAGCACCCACCATTCATTCCACCAGAATCTGAGCCGCAAAATCCAAAAATCACTCCTTCCCTTCTGAGTCCTGCCATGCACCCAAATGGTATTTTTGGTCACATGTGAGGCATTGCCGTACTCGGAAGAAATTGGGGCACAGATTTTGGGGTGCTTTTTCTCCTTCATACCTTCTGAAAATGAAAAATTTTGAGCCAGAACTGCATTTTTGTGTAAAAAAATGTAATTTTTCATTTTCACTGCCCAGTTGTATCAAAATTGGTGAAACCCCTGGGGGTTTGAAATGTACACTATACCCCTAGATGAATTCCCTGAGGGGTGTAGTTTGCAAAATGGGGTCACTTGTGGGGGGGTTCCACTGTATTGGTGCTTTGGGGGTCTTGCTAATGCGACATAGCACCCACCAACATTCCACCAGAATTTGTGCTGCAAAATCCAAATATCACTCCTTCCCTTCTGAGTCCTGCCACTTTTTGGTCACACATGAGGCATTGCCGTACTCGGGAGAAATTGGGGCACAGATTTTGGGGTGCTTTGTCTCCTTCATTCCTTGTGAAAATGAAAAATTTTGAGCCAGAACTGCATTTTTGTGTAAAAAATGTAATTTTTCATTTGCACAGCCCAGTTGTATCAAAATTGGTGAAACCCCTGGGGATATGAAATGTACACTATACCCCTAGATGAATTCCCTGAGGGGTGTAGTTTGCAAAATGGGGTCACTTGTGGGGGGGGTTCCACTGTATTGGTGCTTGGGGGGTCTTGCTAATGCGACATAGCACCCACCAGCATTCCACCAGAATCTGAGCTGCAAAATCCCAAAATCACTCCTTCCCTTCTGAGTCCTGCCATGCACCCAAATGGTATTTTTTGGTCACATGTGAGGCATTGCCGTACTCGGGAGAAATTGGGGCACAGATTTTGGGGTGCTTTGTCTCCTTCATTCCTTGTGAAAATGAAAAATTTTGAGCCAGAACTGCATTTTTGTGTAAAAAATGTAATTTTTCATTTGCACAGCCCAGTTGTATCAAAATTGGTGAAACCCCTGGGGGTATGAAATGTACACTATACCCCTAGATGAATTCCCTGAGGGGTGTAGTTTGCAAAATGGGGTCACTTGTGGGGGGGTTCCACTGTATTGGTGCTCGGGGGGTCTTGCTAATGCGACATAGCACCCACCAACATTCCACCAGAATCTGAGCTGCAAAATCCCAAAATCACTCCTTCCCTTCTGAGTCCTGCCATGCACCCAAATGGTATTTTTTGGTCACATGTGAGGCATTGCCGTACTCGGGAGAAATTGGGGCACAGATTTTGAGGTGCTTTGTCTCCTTCATTCCTTGTGAAAATGAAATATTTTGAGCCAGAACTGCATTTTTGTGTAAAAAATTTAATTTTTCATTTGCACAGCCCAGTTGTATCAAAATTGGTGAAACCCCTGGGGGTATGAAATGTACACTATACCCCTAGATGAATTCCCTGAGGGGTGTAGTTTGCAAAATGGGGTCACTTGTGGGGGGGTTCCACTGTATTGGTGCTTGGGGGGTCTTGCTAATGCGACATAGCACCCACCAACATTCCACCAGAATCTGAGCTGCAAAATCCCAAAATCACTCCTTCCCTTCTGAGTCCTGCCATGCACCCAAATGGTATTTTTTGGTCACATGTGAGGCATTGCCGTACTCGGGAGAAATTGGGGCACAGATTTTGAGGTGCTTTGTCTCCTTCATTCCTTGTGAAAATTAAAAATTTTGAGCCAGAACTGCATTTTTGTGTAAAAAATTTAATTTTTCATTTGCACAGCCCAGTTGTATCAAAATTGGTGAAACCCCTGGGGGTATGAAATGTACACTATACCCCTAGATGAATTCCCTGAGGGGTGTAGTTTGCAAAATGGGGTCACTTGTGGGGGGGTTCCACTGTATTGGTGCTTGGGGGGTCTTGCTAATGCGACATAGCACCCACCAACATTCCACCAGAATCTGAGCTGCAAAATCCCAAAATCACTCCTTCCCTTCTGAGTCTTGCCATGCACCCAAATGGTATTTTTTGGTCACATGTGAGGCATTGCCGTACTCGGGAGAAATTGGGGCACAGATTTTGAGGTGCTTTGTCTCCTTCATTCCTTGTGAAAATGAAATATTTTGAGCCAGAACTGCATTTTTGTGTAAAAAATTTAATTTTTCATTTGCACAGCCCAGTTGTATCAAAATTGGTGAAACCCCTGGGGGTATGAAATGTACACTATACCCCTAGATGAATTCCCTGAGGGGTGTAGTTTGCAAAATGGGGTCACTTGTGGGGGGGTTCCACTGTATTGGTGCTTGGGGGGTCTTGCTAATGCGACATAGCACCCACCAACATTCCACCAGAATCTGAGCTGCAAAATCCCAAAATCACTCCTTCCCTTCTGAGTCCTGCCATGCACCCAAATGGTATTTTTTGGTCACATGTGAGGCATTGCCGTACTCGGGAGAAATTGGGGCACAGATTTTGAGGTGCTTTGTCTCCTTCATTCCTTGTGAAAATTAAAAATTTTGAGCCAGAACTGCATTTTTGTGTAAAAAATTTAATTTTTCATTTGCACAGCCCAGTTGTATCAAAATTGGTGAAACCCCTGGGGGTATGAAATGTACACTATACCCCTAGATGAATTCCCTGAGGGGTGTAGTTTGCAAAATGGGGTCACTTGTGGGGGGGTTCCACTGTATTGGTGCTTGGGGGGTCTTGCTAATGCGACATAGCACCCACCAACATTCCACCAGAATCTGAGCTGCAAAATCCCAAAATCACTCCTTCCCTTCTGAGTCTTGCCATGCACCCAAATGGTATTTTTTGGTCACATGTGAGGCATTGCCGTACTCGGGAGAAATTGGGGCACAGATTTTGAGGTGCTTTGTCTCCTTCATTCCTTGTGAAAATGAAAAATTTTGAGCCAGAACTGCATTTTTGTGTAAAAAATGTAATTTTTCATTTGCACAGCCCAGTTGTATCAAAATTGGTGAAACCCCTGGGGGTATGAAATGTACACTATACCCCTAGATGAATTCCCTGAGGGGTGTAGTTTGCAAAATGGGGTCACTTGTGGGGGGGTTCCACTGTATTGGTGCTTGGGGGGTCTTGCTAATGCGACATAGCACCCACCAACATTCCACCAGAATCTGAGCTGCAAAATCCCAAAATCACTCCTTCCCTTCTGAGTCCTGCCATGCACCCAAATGGTATTTTTTGGTCACATGTGAGGCATTGCCGTACTCGGGAGAAATTGGGGCACAGATTTTGAGGTGCTTTGTCTCCTTCATTCCTTGTGAAAATGAAAAATTTTGAGCCAGAACTGCATTTTTGTGTAAAAAATGTAATTTTTCATTTGCACAGCCCAGTTGTATCAAAATTGGTGAAACCCCTGGGGGTTTGAAATGTACACTATACCCCTAGATGAATTCCCTGAGGGGTGTAGTTTGCAAAATGGGGTCACTTGTGGGGGGGTTCCTAAATTTTAGCATCTTATGGTGCCTAGAAACCTACATGGTGCCTAAAAAATAATCTCATAAAAAGGAGGCTCCAAAATCAAGTAGGTGCTCCTTCTATTATGAAGCCTGTAGTTTGGTCAACGTGCACACTAGGGCCACATATAGGATATTTATGAAAACAAAAGAATTGGGGGAATCAATTTTTAGTCACATTTCTCTAGTAAAATCTACGGTGTTCCTTAGAAAAATGTATTAAAATTGCAAATCTGCAAAAAAAAAGAAATTTTGAAATTTCACCTACACTTTGTTTTAATTCCTGTGAAACACCTAAAGGGTTAACAAACTTCCAAAATGCTGTTTTGAATACTGTGAGGGGTGCAGTTTTTGAAATGGCATCATTTATGGGGATGTCTCACATACAAGTCCCTCAAAGTCACATCAGAACTGAACTGGTCCCTAAAAAAATCAGTGTTTGAAATTTTCTTGAAAATTTGAGAATTTGCTATTCATATTGTAAGCCTCCTAGTGTCCAAAAAAATTAAAAGGAAGTTGAAATAATGATGGAAACATAAAGTAGACATATGGTCTATGTTAGTTATTAACTATTTTGAGTGGTATGATTATTTGTCTCACAAGCAGAAAATTTAACATTTTGCAAATTGCTAAATTTTCCATTTTTTTACGACATTTTGGTATTTTTCACAAAAAAACACAGACTGTATCGACCCAAATTTACCACTAATTTGAAGTACAATGTGTCACGAGAAAACAATCTCAAAATCACTGGGATAAGTAAAAGCAAAAAAAAGTTATCCCCACTTAAGTGATACATGTCAGATTTGAAAAAAAGGGCTCTGTCAGGAAGGCAAAAACATGCTGTGTCAGGAAGGGGTTAAACAATTTAAGGGGGAAACCCCAAATTTTGGAGTATCTCCAATTAAAAAACTCATAGTGGAGGGCAATAAGCCGAAAAGCATTTCAAAAATATACAACATACTATTACAATCTAGAGAAGAGGAAGGCTTAAGGAATCTCAAGGAGAAATGTGAGAGTGATATAGGACAAATCGAGGAGGAAGATTGGAGGGAGGCGGTATCATCAGTCCAAAAAGCAACAAACTCACTCAAAGTACAACAAATACAGCTATATATTTTACACAGATCATATATGACTATGGGGAAATTAGTGAAATTTGGAGGGAAAACCTCAGATAAATGTCCAAAATGTGGAATCAGTCCAGGCACTTTTATTCACCTAATGTGGGAATGTCGGGAGGTTCAAAGGTTCTGGGAGGAGGTGAAAATAATACTGGTAAAATCGGGAGTGGATGAGCTGACCCTAACCCCTAAATGTTGTCTCCTGAACATATTTGAAGGTAGACGGACAAACAGAATTGATAGGAATTTTATAATAAATATGTGTGCATTGGCAAAGGTCATGATTGCCAGGACATGGATGGCAAAAACAGGCCCGGATATATATGCCTGGAAAGCCTTAGTGGAGTACACGGTAGTACATGAAAAACATATACATATTCGGAGAAACACGTTGACTAAATTTCAGAAAATTTTGGGGAAATGGTTGAAGATGTAAATTCCTTAGAAGGGTTTTTTCCTTTCTTTCTTTTTTTTTTTCTCTTTTTTTTTTATTATATATATATATATATATATATATCTATATATATATATATATATAGATATATATATATATATATATCTATATATATATATATATATATATATATAGATATATATATATATATATATATATATATATATATATAGCATCCAATCCCCCCAGGCTTGGGAGAAATAAACGGCACTCAGAGACGGTTTAAATATCAGCAAGTGTATTGAGGAATCCTAAACGTTTTCGGGGTATCAGCCCCGTCTTTAGACAATTCCTACAGCCTACGGCTGTAGGAATTGTCTGAGGACGGGGCTGATACCCCGAAAACGTTTATGATTCCTCAATACACTTGCTGATATTTAAACCGTCTCTGAGTGCCGTTTATTTCTCCCAAGCCTGGGGGGATTGGATGCTATCTATACTCATTCTGGCACCAGGGCAAGTTGTTCACTGAAACCGAGTGCCGGCAAATTTGGATTGCTATATATATATATATATATATATATATATATATATATATGCACATATACTCACTAAAAGGAAAGCAATAAGTATAAACAAAGTATAATTGCCGCTGGAAACAGCAAGTATCAATTATTAGTAGCACTATTTTTAAATTTTGCACAATACACAAGTTATTAGAGTAAATGTAAGTAAAGTTTAAGATAAGCTAATTATGAATAACACAAAGAAGGACAATATATCCGGGGTCCGTAAACTTTGCCACGTATTTTGTTTTTTCTTTGCAGAGAATCTATCCCTCCTTCGGGACTCCCGGCGGGGACGCAACTTGAGTGACGTCACTGTTAGACGCCGGAGATGCTGTGCTACGCCGCGAGCCCCGACAGGACTGAGACAGGTATTTAAGTCACGCTTGTTTGCACATTGTTTGGTTATGTATTTTTGAGCACCTTGATAAAGAGGCAACCTGCCTCGAAACGTTGGACACCTATTTTGGTGTGGTCTTATTATTTGCGAGTGCCGCCGCCCCCCACCCCCCTTGCAGATTCACAGCTTAATGCTGCACAGTGGACGGGCACCGCGTTATTTATCTTTAACTATCCATACCAGGATTGCTTGGAGTGCCACCATCCCCCCTTGCATACATTGGATAGCCGGAAGGTATTTTCCTAGGAGGGCACCCAGCAGCATCATTCATTGGACCTAGTGTAGGTCTGAGGAGGATTTTCATCCAGGCGAAGATTGCACATGCCATAGCTGACGTTCAGTTGATTTCCAGCAACATGTCTACCCACACCGAGTCGACACTGCCGTCGCAAACAAGGGTGGAATTGCCCTTGGGAGCGATGTTCAGTTATTCAGATTCAGATTATGACCGCGTGTTATTCAAAGAGGATTTACAAACATCCACCGGTTCCCCTGACAATATCCAATTATATCATGACTTGCTGAATCTCAAAAGAAAGGAGATGGACTACCATTTTCATGGGGTGACCCTGTCGGACTACGTAAGGGAGAAGATGATACCCAGAGGGTTTAGGGTCAAAAATGTCCCCACCATAGGACGGTACAGCATACCCTTTTGTAAGACCTGGACGGCCATACTGAACAAATGTTCATTTGATCTAATGGTGGCCGTCATAGAAGAGGTATCGAGGGAATTATTATCTATCCGTTCTAAGTTGGCAGAGTTCGATACCATACACCAACAAAAATTGGTAACAGATCCAGAGACCAACTGGATGGAGAAACTCACCAACCAGATGGACAAATACAAAAAAGACCTATTAGCTTACAAAAGAAATAAAAAAGACAGAGTAAACCTGGATTACGATAAGCATATGATTTATCCTTGGTTAACCGGGGGGGACACATCTACACGTCCCTTCAAAAAACGGTCGTTCGTCCGCTACCAAAGAAGAGGAGTCGATTCCGAGTCATCAAGGGACGACAACTCCTCCAATAGCGAAGTTGAACACTCAAACTCCAACCAAGGTCTTCCCCCTTTAGGGGCACGCCAGGCTACACACGCAAATCAAGACCCCGGAGGTTCACGCGTCGGGGGGGACAGAACAAGAGGTCGGGGTGCAAAGACCCGCTTCCAACCTCCACGCCATCCCAAGAAATAACCTTCAATCTATCTTCCCGCTCCCTGTCCGACACAGAAAAGCAGGTATTATCAATGGGACTCAAATTTGTGCCGACTACGAAAACCGACCCATTTATGATGAAAGTAGAGCAGTTTAGATTGAATCGGCAATTGAAATTAAGAGAATATTTCCAATCTAAACCCCCAGATCCTGTGTCGCAACAGACACCTCTACCGTACCCCAAGATATTGAAAAAGAAATCCAAATTTGAGCCCCAGACGTTCAACCATTCCCTAAAAACTTTTTCACGTCTAGTGGAACAGGATATTGGCACTGTTTTGAATAATCCTCCTACATCTAGATCGAACCTCTCCAAAATACAGTGGCAGGCCCTGAAAAATTTGAGCAATGATTCTTCCATAGTAATTCGCCCCGCTGACAAAGGCGGGGGCACGGTTATCATGGACACAGTGGACTATGTTCATGATCTAAATTCACAATTGCAAGACTGTGAGACTTATTGTCCATTATCTAATGATCCCACTAGGGAGTACAAGCTCGAATTGGACAATATCCTAAACAAAGCATGCAATGACGGCATCATAGATGCAGACACGAAGGATGCATTAATTGTACCATTTCCTGTTGTGCCCATCATGTACTCCATTCCAAAAGTGCATAAAGATGCAAGAAAACCCCCGGGCAGACCAATTATATCTGCCCGGTGTTCTCTGTATCAAGCTATTTCTGTTTATTTAGATCATTTTTTACAGCCTTGTGTTCAAAACGACAGTGCTTATTTGAAAGACACTAACATGTTGTTGCATAAATTGTTGTCGGTTACAGAACTTCCCCCGGATGTTGTTATGGCCACTATAGACGTATCCAGCCTGTACACTGTGATTCCACATCAGGCAGGCTTGGATGCGGTGGAACAGCTCATTTCCAACAGCGATCTGTATAAGGGACCATCCATACCTTTTTTTATGCAACTGTTAGAACTAACCCTTAAGAGGAATTATTTCCGTTTCAACGGGAAGTTCTTCTTGCAGTTAAGGGGGTGCGCGATGGGGTCCTCAGTGGCCCCATCGCTCGCCAATTCTTACATGTTCGGAGTGGAACAAAAATTGTTCACCCAAAACGCACAGGTCAATGAACATCTCATTATATACCTGAGATATATTGACGACCTCCTGGTCTTTTGGTCAGGGGGCCGCGATCAGCTGGAAAACCATATTTTGGCCCATAACGCCACCGAATCTCCAGTGAAGTTCACCTATTCATTAAGTTCAGATTCGGTTCAATACCTGGATGTTGATATTCGCATCCAGGATGGCAAGATCAACACGGCCTTATTTTCAAAATTAACAGACAGAAATAATACACTTCTGGCCAATAGTTTCCATCCCACCCCTCTCAAAAAGGGACTTCCCTTTTCACAGATGTTGCGGGCTCGCCGCATCTGTAGTCAACCAGCCAGCTTGGAAGACACTCTTAGCAAAATGTGCACTAAATTTGAGGAAAGGGGATACTCCGCCAGTGAGTTACAGTCCACAAAGAACAGAGTGTTGAAAATGACCCGTGATGAGGCCTTGGCCCCTAGGACCCTTAAAAGACAAACAGATGACAAAATCATCTGGGTCAATAAATATCATCCCGCTAGTTCTAAAATTAAAAAAGTCATCAACTCTCACTGGCCGATCGTCACATCAGACCCTAGTCTGCCAGCCTTGCACGACAAAAAGATCATGAATTCCTACACACGTGGCAAGAACTTAAAAGATTATTTGGTTAAAAATGATGTCACATTTCCACCCATCAATAACCCCACCTTTTTAGGGACACCTAAATTAGGTTGCTACAGGTGCTGCGGCTGCACCACCTGCAGCTTTATGATCCCAGGGGATTCCTTCCATCACTCACATACGGGGAAGAAGTTTAAAATAAACCATCGATTGGGGTGCAGTACCAAATATGTCATTTACTTGATTTGTTGTCCCTGTGGATTCCATTACGTGGGAAAAACTGATCGAATGTTTAAAGAAAGAGCTGCAGCTCATCGATCAGCCATCAAAAAAGCCATTGCTTCAGGTCACAGCGACCAACCTGTCGCACGCCATTTTGTAGAGGCCCGACATAATTTAACCACCCTGCGACATTGCATCATAGATCATGTACCCCCCCTGTCTAGAGGGGGTGACAGATCCCTGCGGCTTCTCCAACTTGAAAGCCGATGGATCTTTCGTTTGGACACATTGACCCCTAGGGGTCTTAATGACCATGCGGGGTTATCTCATTTTTTATAACATCAGTGATAAATGCCACGAATCATTATCCTTTCTGCTGCCCATAATATTCCAGGCACGTCTCGGTGCGCCAATCATGTTGACAGTGGTTACCAGTCCCCAATGTGGGGGGTACCACTGGTTCATTAGAGATATATTCATTATACAGATGTATATACATTAACTGATAGATGTGTTAGATTGACATGTACTTTGATTTTAACTCTTTTAATTTTCTATTTCTTTTTTTCACTTATTCGATGTTTTAGCACTGTCTCTTTAAATTAGCAGCCATCTTGGCAGCGTTTACATAGCATGCACATAGCACTTTATATTGCCGTTTTTATCCATGTATATATTAGATGGTCTTATCACAGTGCACATCGTACACAATTTAACTTTGCCACGTATTTTGTTTTTTCTTTGCAGAGAATCTATCCCTCCTTCGGGACTCCCGGCGGGGACGCAACTTGAGTGACGTCACTGTTAGACGCCGGAGATGCTGTGCTACGCCGCGAGCCCCGACAGGACTGAGACAGGTATTTAAGTCACGCTTGTTTGCACATTGTTTGGTTATGTATTTTTGAGCACCTTGATAAAGAGGCAACCTGCCTCGAAACGTTGGACACCTATTTTGGTGTGGTCTTATTATTTGCGAGTGCCGCCGCCCCCCACCCCCCTTGCAGATTCACAGCTTAATGCTGCACAGTGGACGGGCACCGCGTTATTCATCTTTAACTATCCATACCAGGATTGGAGTGCCACCATCCCCCATTGCATGCATGCATATGCATGCATATATATATATATATATATATATATATATATGCACATATACTCACTAAAAGGAAAGCAATAAGTATAAACAAAGTATAATTGCCGCTGGAAACAGCAAATATCAATTATTAGTAGCACTATTTTTAAATTTTGCACAATACACAAGTTATTAGAGTAAATGTAAGTAAAGTTTAAGATAAGCTAATTATGAATAACACAAAGAAGGACAATATATCCGGGGTCCGTAAATGCACACGGCAGAAGGAGAAACAAAGCGAAAAGGGGGAAAAAGAGAAGATAGTGAGTAGCAGCAAACCTCAAGTTATAGAGCAGGAAAGACCTGGGAAAATATTTAGAAATACCCCAGAAAAACGAGTAATAACCACAGGGAATGACAGATCATATAATATTTTAGACGAAGGGGAAAAAAAGGGCAACGCTGGATAAGTATTTTATATGTTGTATGTGTGCGAAATGGGGAAATTACGTGAACCAAATTTGATTGTGAGATCATACAATAATTCCCGTGTTTCGCAATGTTTGTTATTTACATTTGTAATAAAAAAATAAAATAAAAAATAAAATAGATCCATACATACATATATATATATATATATATATATATAGAGAGAGAGAGAGAGAGAGAGTGAGAGAGAGAGTGAGAGAGTGAGAGAGAGAGCGAGAGAGCGAGCGAGAGAGAGAGAATGCATTTCTTTTTTATTTTGTACCCAACTCTGCATTTGGCCTTATATGACCACGGTTGTGTAGTCATTAAAAATACCATTGAGGAATTATTGAGGGAAAGGAAGTTTGCATTATAATGCAATACACTCATTGGTTAAAACAGGAGTACTATTGATTGTCTTCAACACTCCTGTCGCTGAGGCATCAGATCGGTAAATTAAACTTGATGATTGCCTATGTAATGTAAGAACTTTTAATCATTGAAAAATATAGAAGGCAGCCAGTTAACCAATCACTTCCAGGATTCCAGAATAAAAAAAATATATAGTGGATAGTGTCATCTCCATCTGCATCATTAATAGTTAATTCAGTATTGTATCTCCATTATTACCTAAACACCAATAATTAACTGTTTGCAAGTGAATCATCTACTGTAATTCACTGATTGTAGAGGGATTAATTAGGAGAGCAACACATACACAGTAGGCTTATCTTGATCTGATTTGTTAACTGTTACAATAATTACTGGATGCATTTCATCAATTACCTATGGTACAGTATGTAATAAAATAATCAAACTAAGCCGTAATGCCTTGATTTAGGCATATTTATCCCCTCATAGAATTCCATGTATGGCTGAATGCAGGGATTCGCATCTTGCAGTGTCCAGTCTCCGTGTGTTCTTTTGGTTTCCTACTTATCACCATTATCATCATCAATACTAAAATCTATACTATGTGTGTATATGCCTGGAAACAGTCTTCTTAGCTGGGCACGCCATTGCCACACCCTCTTTAAACTTGTCGTATCCAGGGCCGGCGCCACCACTAGGCAGCTCTAGGCATTTGCCTAGGGCGCCGGCACCTGGAGGGCGGCAGTTCGCCCCTCACCCCCAGCATGGAGGGTTAGCGAACTGTGGTACCTGTGTAAAAAACTTGCGTCCCCGGCGTCCCTGCAGTGCTGGAGCGTGCAGGGGTGTCCGTGCCGCCGGGGGAACCTGCGGCGCTGTCATTGTGTATAAGCTGGCCGCGGCTGGCGGGGTCCCTACAGTGAATAGAAAATAACTAGCGCTATGCGCGCGGCGGCGCGGGAAGCACTAGCTATTTTCTATTCACTGCAGGGACCCCGCCGGCCGCGGCCAGCTTATACACAATGACAGCGCCGCAGGTTCCCCGGCCGGCACGGACACCCCTGCACGCTCCAGCACTGCAGGGACGCCGGGGACGCAAGTTTTTTACACAGGTACCCCCCCCGGCACCGGGGCGCCCCCACCCCGACTTGCCTGGGGCGCTCCGGTGCCTTGCACCGGCCCTGGTCGTATCACAACCCAGTTACAGTTCTTTAGGTATAAGAAGGCTTACCATACTATCCCTTTAAACTGGGGCACTCATGAATTACACAGGGTCTGTGGCAGATTAAAACCAGGGGAAAGGCACGCTTGTAGACAGACCCATAACCTGTGTAATTCATGAGTATTTCAGTTTAAAGGAATAGTACGGTCGTAGCACAGCAATGAGAGTGTGAAAAAGCCTGTGCTACCCATCCACGTGTAACCTCGTTACCAGAGCATCCTTAGTGATAAACCTCGCTGGATACAGTCCACAAAGTGATGAACATTGAGCTTAATATTAGCCTCTATGCAGCGGCGTAACTATAATTTGGGTGCCCCCCCCCCCACCGCCGATAATAAAGCACGCCCCCCCTCCACCACCCCTGAACATTGAGCTTAATATTAGCCTCTATGCAGCGGCGTAACTATAATTTGGGTGCCCCCCCCCACCGCTGTCCATGCCCCCCCCATCCCCTGCATATTTACCTGTATTCACTGCGCTGGTCCCGGCTCCCCTCCTGGCTTCATTCTGATGCTAAACATGGACCATCACAAAATGGCCGCCCCATACAGCAGACAGTTTCATAGAACAGTTTGCTATATGGGGGTGGACATTTTATGATAGCCCGTCGAAATAGCATCAGAATGAAGCCAGGGTAGCCGGGACCACCGCAGCGAACATAGGTAAAGCTGCGGGGGATGGGGCATTATAATAGCACCGCAGCCCCCCGGCGCCCGCACTTACCCAGCGCCTCCCCGCGACCACGGGGGCTGCGGTGCTCTAGTTACGCCACTGCCTCTATATGATTATTCATCAAAGACTGTGGGCCAGATGCACTAAGCGCCAAAAAGTTATAAAATGGAGAGTGATGAACAACCAACCAATCAGCTCCTGTCGGACATTTTTCAAACACAGTCTGTGACATGACAGGCAGGAGCTGATTGGCTGCTTTTTTATCACTCTCCATTTTATCACTTTTGAAGCTTAGTGCATCTGGCCCAGTAAGTAACTTTTCAATGATCAATATTCCTGAGAGAAGTATGTCAGCATTTCTTTGCAGCTCACCTGGGCAACTCATACAGTTTCTGGAACATATTTCTTCTTGGCTCCCTTACCTTCCATCCTCTGACATGTCCACTGTCATCATGGGTAACTTCAACATTACAGTACTACTGTGTTTATATTCTGACTTCGGCTGCTCATGCCTCCAAACTACTAAATCCGACCTCTCTTCAGCCTGTATTGTTAATTCTATACAGGTTTAATTTTCCACAGAATAATAAACATCTCTTGTTATATAGAGTGCACTGTATTGAGTGCACTCTATATAACAAGAGATGTTTATTATTCTGTGGAAAATTAAACCTGTATAGAATTAACAATACAGGCTGAATTGCTGAATCGGGACAGAGGTCATTACCCTCCCTGGATAAATTACGTCAGCACAAATCATATGTGTAATAAAACCAACACAAAATAATCACCGTATAGGACAGGGCTGGGCAACACCGGCCCTCCAGATGTTAGTGAACTACACATCCCAGGATGCTTTGCATCAGTTTCAGCATGGCCACATAGCAAAACTAATGCAAAGCATCCTGGGATGTGTAGTTCACTAACATCTGGAAGGCCGGTGTTGCCCAGCCCTGGTATAGGAGAAATTTTATTCATGCCTGAGGTGATTGATATATCCCACGAATTTGCACAGAACTTTGAGTAACCTCTTACAAAACCAGGGTTCAATAAAGGTCTAGTATAGATACACAAACAATTGAGCATGATAAGCAAATATATGCAACATATGATTGTTAGATACCCATAAGGGGTCAAATAATACCATATTGTGTATCTTGGTGATATAAATCCCAAGCTCATAAACAGGCACCACACCATACAATCCGGTCTACCTATATTTTAAAAAACTATTGTACACCTATTCTCATCTTTATCACTAAATGTATGTACTTGTTGTATGTCAGAAATTTTAACCTCTTGTATTTTGCAAAACTACTGTGGGTATATCCTGAATCCCAACCACAATAAAGATTAAAAGGATTCCCCACTTAAGATATAAAACCTCAATAAACTCCTCATTAAGACTAAAACCATCCCAAATGTATGTGGTGTGCATCCGCTACGACTACTTTTCTTTCTCTTTCTTGTTATAATTAATGTATCTAGTTGACAGGATAGCACCCCCCGCTAGCAGAAATCAATATAGCGGAAAATACCCTTATCCAGTAGAGTAAAAAATTCCTCCTTTTTTTGTGTGCAGATTTCTATCCCAACCCCCCTCTTTTCTAGCACTCTCTCAGATCACAAACTTATCACCTGCATGCTCTCCTCCTTTACTGCACAGTCAATGTCCCTCCCCAACGTCTCCAATCCCCAACACTGGCCATGCCCCCAAAGTGATGGAAAACAGGGGTGTGGCCTGCGGCTTAGGCATCCCCCGAAAAGTCATGCCCTATGACATAGGTCACACCCCTTTTTTGGGCACGCGGCTGCCCTCATTTATACAGTGAAAATGTTTGGAGGAATGCATAGGCCTTTATTAAAGGTGCCCATACTGTACATGGTACAATTATTGTATGCAATTTGGACTAGATTGTATCGCATCGCATATGTTTTGCAATGCATTGCTATGCGATCTAGTCCAAATTGCATACAATAATTGTACCGTGTATGGGCACCTTAAGATGAGAGTTCTATTGAAGATGAGATGTTGCCCATAGCAACCAATCAGATTCTACTTCTTATTTATTTTGAACCTTCTAGAAGATTGCTATGGGCAAAATCCAATTCCCATCTTGGCAAATTTACCCCTTACCGCAGGCATGTCCAAACTATGGCCCTCCAGCTGTTGTGAAACTGCACGTCCCATCATGCCTTGCCACAGTTTTGCTATTAGGGAATGCTGAAACTATGGCAAGGCATGCTGGGATGTGTAGTTTCACAACAGCTGGAGGGCCACAGTTTGGACATGCCTGCCTTAGTGTTTTACATGGAAGGCGTTTTGTAAATGATCCCTCTCTGAGAAGTCTGATAAGGAAAAATGTTCTTGTGGTCAAAACAATGCAAAAACTATATTCAATTTGATATTTAAATTAAATTCTATAAAACATATGGAACATGACATAACAGGGTCTGCAGCTGTACGCAGGAGGGCAAGTATGATATTCACAGCAAAGGCAGCTATGATCAATAAGCCATCTGTGTGATCAGGCTTGATGACTAACTACAGTACTCTATATATATATATATCTGGTACTCTATATATATCTGTTACTAGATATTGACATATACAGTAGATGTATCCTGTAAGAAGGGAAGTTCCAGCATTAAAAGGTTGGATAACTAAATCAGAAATCATAGTACAGTATCAGTCTAATTTGAAAATGAAGATAAAGTAGAAAGGCCACTGAATCAACATACTACTGAACAGTGGCGGCTCGTACCTTTTGTGGGTGGGGGGGCTGCTGCTGGCCACAGCCGCCACGGACGTGCCGCAATGCAGGCACAATTCCCCCCTGCCACCACCACCGCCACAACCACTGCTCCTTCTGGTTCCCAGCGCCTGTGCACCATAGTATGATGACAGGCGCCAGGACTGGCGTATGCGCAATAAGAACCTCTGTACTGCGCATGCGGCCAGCTTCTATGGGCTGCTTTGGCAACAGTCCATAGAAGGGGAATCATGGGCCCGGTACCTGTATAATACAGATGACAGACACAGGGACCGGCATGTGCGCAGTACCGATGTAGGCATGCTCAATCTTCAGATTTGCTTGGCAGCCCATTGAGAGGTGTCCCGGAGGGATGGAACACCTCCCAACGGGACTGCCTTGGTGACTTTAGCATTTTCAGATAGCAAGATGTTTGGTTCATAGACTAGAGCAGTGGTTCCCAAACTGTGTGCCGTGGCACCCTGCGGTGCCTTGGGACACTTGCAGGGGTACCCTGGGTTGGTGGTCCAGGACCAATTCAATTTATTTATTGTCAATGTAATATGAAAAACCAGTGCTTGTGGCTGCCAATTATTAATATGTGGACACACAGAAGCAAATCCTGTCCCTCACCAAATAAGTGAACCTAAATTTCTCAATAAAAGCTTTTTGCTTAGGGGTGCCATAAAAAATTCTGATACAGGTCGGGTATCCAGTATCCGTGCATCCCGTATCCGAATTATTCCAAAAACCGTGTTTTTTTGGAATAATTCAAATTATTTTTTTTTCCCCCCTAACCCTCTTTTAATACTTACCAAGTCCTCCGGCGTCTACGGCAGGCCTTCAGCATCCTCTCCGGCGTCTCCAGCGGTCCCAGGAGTGCTTTGCGCGAGTGCGCGCGCGTGCCGGTGACGTCACCGGCGCGCCTGGGAACTTGCGCATAGCACTCCTGGGACCGCTGGAGATGCCGGAGGCGGTGCTGGTGGCCTGCCGTGGACGCCGGAGGTCTCCATGGACGCCGAGGGACCATCGGGGACCCACCAGGGGCAGGTACTGTAAGTATGGCAAAAAAAAAAATATTCCAAAAACCGTAATTTTCCCTTATACGGAAAAGATAGCTGAGAAAGTCGGCTCCTGATTGGCCGCTAGGCGGCCAATAGAAACATCCGGAGGAAAGGTGCAGAAGATGAACATCTCTGCGCCTCTCCAGTCCGTGAGCCGGGAGCAGCGCGTCTGCCGGAGAAGATGCCGAGGTCGTCGCCGGGGACCAGGTGAGTAGGATTTCCTTCCTTAGGTACCCCTTTTGTACTACTTTGGATCCTGGACCCCGGAGACATCAGCCCTGGAGCCCAGGACCCCGGACCAGCCCCGGAACCAGGACCAAGGCCCCGGAACCGGACTCTTCTGTCCAGGAGCCCCGGACCCAGGATCCAGGGACCGACCTACGGGCTCAAGGTAGGTAAGTATCAGTGTGTGTGTTATGTGTGTATTAAACTTTTATTTTTCAGGGTGTCAGTGTGTTTTATTTAACTATTTTTTGTACTGTAGAACTACAAGTGCCAGCGGGCCCTTTAATGCCCCGCATGCTTGGACTTGTGGTTCTCCAAGTCCCAGCATGCGGGGTAGGCTTGCTGGGACTCATAGTTCTACAGTAGAAAACAATAGTTTTTATTCTATTTTTTACACTTTCCATCAGCCCGATGCCCACCGCCCAGGGGCATCGGGGACAGCCCCGGACTTTCAGCATGGACTGGTAAGTCCTGGATGGGGGGGACCCTTTCATTGGGGGCATCCCCACTTCCCCAGGACCCCTGCCCATGCTGACCAGCCACGGGTATAATGCTTTGGCCGCGGGACCTTATATAATAAATGTCCCCCGGCTGTGGCATTACCCTGCTGGCTGGTTGGGTCTGGTGCTGGTTCTTAAAATACGGGGGACCCCTAGTCATTTTGTCCCCCGTATTTCGGGAACCAGCGCCGGACCTTGAGCCTGGTGCTGGTTTCATTAAATCAAGGGGACCCCTATTTGTCGGGGACCCTGATTTTATGTCACCAGCACCGGCTCAATGAGCCCGGGACTGGTTATGCTCTGGCGGGGAACCCCGCGCTGTTTTTTTTTTTTATTTTAACTGTTTAAACTTTTTTTTACACCAGAACCCTGCACAGATCATTGCGATCTGTGCAGGGTTCTGGCTAATTCGCCCATCAGAACCTGGTCTGATTTTTGGGCGAATTATAGACACACTTTATACAAATCGCATACCATTAAATATGCGATTTGTATACTTTTTAATGTGAAAACATCTGGATTCGATGTGCTGCGAAAAGCAGCCATCGCATTTCCAGTGTGTCCAACTTGTTGGCCAAAATCACACTTTTTCACATTTTCGCAGCTCATTAAATATGCGAAAATGGAAAAAAATGCGATTTTGTCCGTTTTTGCGAAACAACTCGCCAAAGTCTAATTATCTCATCCCATAGAATGTCACCCTTAGAGTTTATTCTTTCATTTCCATTGGGGGAAAAAATATTGATGTACATTATCTATTTCATAATGGTTAATCCTTGGTTTGTGCTTTTGTAAATAGACAAATCACTAAACTTCTGGAAAACCACCAGAACCCAATGCTCAGTACATTTCCCCAATGAATTCTGCTCATTCACCTGTTATGGACCCCACCTGCAAGACACAAAGTGAAAGTGTTATCCCACTCCAGATTTATACTATTTGTGGATCTGGAAACCACAAACATTTCAACAACTGTACTAGAGGTTTTTGTTTTTACAACCTTTTGCATTCTGATTATTATTATTAAGACAAGGAAACCACATGATAAATTATTTTATAGCGTAATTGTAATATCATGTTTCATCTCAATATACAGTACTGCAAATTACAATGTATTTTTTTTTAACCACAGGCAATTGATGGAAACAGTTGAGGCTCTGACCAAAGAAAATGTCAAAATCTTGCGCAACAAATAAAATACTTTTCCCCAAATATAATGAAAACTTCCTTTTTGACAACTTAAACGTTGCTCAAAAGGCTGATATTGAAATACTGAATACCGGATACCATTATTGTGGTACTATTTCAGATTAAATTACTGTAGTTTTAAAAATTCACTTATTATTCCTTGATAACACATTTTATTTAAAAATCACATATAGAATATAATTAAATTAAAACATTTTCACATTCTGTAAGTATACATTAGTGTCAAGACAAAAAAATATATATATTTATACACTTTTTGTCACCATTTGGGCTGTAAGCTTGCCTAACAGCCCACATTAAATTGTGATAGCGTGCTCCTCTAATACGTTTCGTAAAAAAATGTCTTCTTTAGGGGTGTCCAATAAATCAAATAAAGGTGCATTAGTGACATATTTAACATACAACAATGAATAAAATACTATCCATATATAGACAATTAGTCTGGGTCTAATTATGTTACAATGAAAATTCCTGGCACACACAGTTAATAAATGTGATGACATCATGACAATTAGTGAAACCAAAGTCTGGTTTGACAAGACTTTGTAATATTTTTGTACGAGTAATATTTTTGTACAAGTAACCAAACACAAGAAACTCTTACCACATAACAGATAACTCTTACATACTACAGGTACTGGAATAATTGTAAGTATTTTTCTATTAATGGTATAAAAATAAAGGCAGTGATTAAAATTATACCAACATTCACGTTGTGTCAGGCACATTGCCTTCTTCCAAGAGTCCACAATGTTTAACATTCCTTCTGTGTCCACATGTCTACTAAGATAGCACTTTCAATTTTTGTAACTCCAAACAGCATTGTG
Organism: Crinia signifera; assembly: GCF_055691185.1. Lineage (NCBI taxonomy): Eukaryota > Metazoa > Chordata > Amphibia > Anura > Myobatrachidae > Crinia > Crinia signifera. Next base: position 107,297,678 of record NC_139227.1, read on the forward strand.
TATTCTGCAAGCCCAACACATATCTGAATTACGGTACAACATAAAACAACAGCTATTTATACAGTTCAAAGTTGCAATATTTTCCAAGGGCACTATCACTTACTGTATAGATTATTGTGTTATTTCTGAAGGAATACTCAATTATTTTTTTCCCGCCTAAAATTTATTGTATTTAGCCTCGAGAAAAATAATTTTTTTTTCACAGAAGCAAGGAAGTTGACTTTCCAAGTGTGTCTTAAATATATTTATATAGCTAGGAAAACAGAAAATTCTTGTAGCTATCATTTAAAAGTTTCCTGTGGAAATCTGTTGTAAATGTAAGATTAAAAATAAATGTGCCATCTGGTTTTATAACATTTTCCTACAGTAAAAATAATAAATACGTTCAATATAATAGATTGTTCCTATTCCACAACTACCAGAGACCTTCAGACATTCCGGGAACAGACTGACTGAAAATACACTCAAAATCCTTCACAAAAACTAGAAGCAAACGAGAAAAAAGTTCAAATCCAGTTTAAACTTTTTGCACATGGAAATCTGTGTGACTTTTACACACTGTACGATAAAGGGAACTCAAGCTAACCTTACTGTTTGTTAAACTAGATCTGATAAATAAATAATCAGAACTTTCGAGTTCCATAACTAAGCGGTTATGGTATATTATATCTACAATGTCTAGGTCTACAGTCATATGGTCGACCGCTAATGGTCGACAGTCAAAAGGCTGACAGGGTCCAATGGTCAACAGTCAAAAGGTCTAAAGGGTCTAAAGGTCAACAGTCAAAAAGTTGACTGGGTCCAAAGGTTGACAGGGTCGAAATGTCAACATGGAAAAGGTCAACATGAGTTTTTGATTTTTTTTGGTGTCTATGCCAACATAGGTCGACTTGGACACTAAATGTACCACGTCCCCTCCCATGGCTTGCTACACCCCCATGCTTCCGGCTCAGTGCCTCGCTGCACTCGGCACACTATTATGTTCTCCCTCCATGCCGTAGTGAATGGTAGGGTATGTAATACCGCCTGCCGGCTCATGTCTGCTCGAAACCTTGTTAAAAAATGCATGTCGACCTTTAGCATGCCGACCTTTTCCATCTTGACCTTTGGGCCCTGTTGACCTTTGGGCCCTGTTGACCTTTGGGCCCTGTGGACCAATAGTGGTCGACCTTATGACAGTTGACCTAGAGTCAATCTATTATGAGTCTGGATACCAAGTAAACTACCAGTGCCCATGACCAATGGTGGCTGCTGTCTTTGGGCTGTCATGACAACCACATACTAGAGGGGGGAAGCAGATTAGCCCATATAACCATACAGTACTGTACATGCCTACTGCCTTACCAGGGTCAGCAGTGCAGCTGTGTTTTACCGAATCGCTGTAACATGGGACACAGTGCTCAGCTGGAATATCTTTTACAAGCCCACCCCCAGACTAGATTGTATTTCCATTGCCAATTGGAGTTTGGGGGTGGGCTTAAAGAAAATAGACAATCTGAGAGCTATTGTTGCAGCAGGTCAGTGAAACACAATGGCTGTGTTGGTCCCAGGTAAGGCAGCCAGAGCATATATTACGTACAATATAACGTGTATATTTATATGGGCTGACCAACTCTGCTCCCAAACTGTATAGCCAACCCTGCAGTTGAGGGTCAGCAGCCGCCACTGGCCAAGACTGACATGAAAATCAAGAGAAATTAAAATGTCAAACATTCAAATAATTAAGTAGAATCTGATTGGTTGCTATGAGAAACTTCACTTGTCCACTTCTCCATTCCTAATAAGGTTTCATACCTCTTCCCCCGACTTGTTAACTGACCAGATTAATGATGTGGCTGCTCGTCCTAGTAGCTCTGGTGAGAATGCTTCACCACCTTACTTTCAAAATGCTCAGGGGTGTAGATTTAATAAAGCTTCTAGACAAACAAGTCGTGACACTGCCCATAACGACATAGGGGGATCCTCTAACATCCGCACCCCAGCTCCGCCCCCTATCGCCGCACTTCGCATTCATAATTATCGCATATGCACTAACATATGCGATAATTATGGCAAAGGACAGCTCTTGCGTTAAGAGCGGTCCTTTGCGATAGAGTCAGCAGGTCCTATGGGGACCCGGCGGCTCTCCCCTCCCTCCCTCCCTTACCCGGCGCTGCTGCTGCTGCGCCGGGCTCTCCTCCTCCCTGCAACCGGAAGAGGATCAGTGCAGGGAGCAGGAGGTCACAGGTCCGGGCAGCACAGCTCTGTGCTGGCCGGACACCGGTGAGAGGTTCTATGGGTGAGAGCTTCTATGGGGCATCGCCAGATTTTTCTGGTGATGCCCCCCGCCGCGGTAACCCGGCGGGGGATGCTTACAGCATCCCAAATGCGGTAAAAACACGATAACGAGGTTTTTACTGTATTTTTAGCTTAGAGAATCTCCCCCTAAAACTCCGAAAACAGACAAATAGTGGTGTGGTCTATAGCTACAAATCAGATTATATCTGTCTTGTCTCTAATGCTTTCTAGAAAATGATAGATGGAAGTCTGTTTGGTCACTATGGGCAACACCACCACATGTATATTGGCAGCTCAGGAGAACTGTCAATTATATCCCTTTCACACAGAAAGAAAATGACTGGGTTAAACATTTCTACCTGGTAATTTGCTGATTAGCTTCTGTGTGAAAGGGTCGACCTGGGTTGAAAATCCCAAGTCCTCGACCCTGTTTTTTTCAGGGTTTTTCACATTGGATGCTGCTATGAGCAAGTCATCAGTATTTATTATCTTCTAGAAGGTGCTAAAAAAAATAAGTAGAATCTGGTTGGTTGCCCATAGCAACATCACAATAAAACTCCTATCTTAGTAAATGTCCCACATACTATTTCAGGAAATATTTGTGAAGGAACATTTGACAACTAAAAACAAAACAAAACAAAAAAACTATTACATGTATGTCCTATCAGTTTATATTACATTACATTTTATTGACAAGTTTACAAATGATATCAGACTGAAATTGATCTGTCCAATCAAATATGAGCTTTCAGGTTTGCCTTAAATGACATTGTTTTTTTTGTTACTAAATCTATTTATATAACGGCACATTTACTAAAAATGTTTGGATATCATTGGAAAAATCTTTTTCCAAGTACTGTAGTATATTGAGAATAAAAAAAAAATACATTAAAGATAGAAATAAGATAGAGGATCATAGATTAGAACATTGGTTCACAATGTTATTTCTGTCCCGTACCACTTGATTAGGTTTTTCATTTATGAGTACCCTCTGCTCTCAATTTGAGATATCCACAGTTCCTACAGTGTAGTGGAAGTGAGTGGTATGTGTGTCCTTATATAGGAGGAGTAGTGTGCAGTCAGGAATCGGGTCCCTCTGTGTCTATCTGCTGACTGTGTACTGTCTCAGGTAGCAGAGGAGTAGTGTGCAGTCAGGAATCGGGTCCCTCTGTGTCTGGCTGCTGGCTGTGTACTGTCTCTGGTAGCGGAGGAGTAGTGTGCAGTCAGGAATCGGGTCCCTCTGTGTCTGTCCGCTGACTGTGTACTGTCTCCGGTAGTGGAGGAGCAGTGTGCAGTAAGGAATCGGGTCCCTCTGTGTCTGTCTGTTGACTGTGTACTGTCTCCAGTAGTGGAGGAGCAGTGTGCAGTCAGAAATCGGTTCCCTCTGTGTCTGGACGCTGGCTGTGTACTGTCTCCAGTAGTGGAGAAGTAGTGTGCGGTCAGGAATCAGGTCCCTCTGTGTCTGGCCGCTGGCTGTCCGGTAGCGGAGGAGTAGTGTGCAGTCAGGAATCAGGTCCCTCTGTGTCTGGCTGCTGGCTGTGTACTGTCTCCGGTAGAGGAGGAGTAGTGTGCGGTCAGGAATCGGGTCCCTCTGTGTCTGGCCGCTGGCTGTGTACTGTCTCCAGTAGCGGAGGAGTAGTGTGCGGTAAGGAATCGGGTCCCTCTGTGTCTGGCCGCTGGCTGTGTACTGTCTCCAGTAGCGGAGGAGTAGTGTGCGGTCAGGAATCAGGTCCCTCTGTGTTGGCCGCTGGCTGTGTACTGTCTCTGGTAGCGGAGGAGTAGTGTGCAGTCAGGAATCGGGTCCCTCTGTGTCTGTCCGCTGACTGTGTACTGTCTCCGGTAGCGGAGGAGTAGTGTGCGGTCAGGAATCGGGTCCCTCTGTGTCTTGCCGCTGGCTGTGTACTGTCTCCGGTATTGGAGGAGTAGTGTGCGGTCAGGAATCGGGTCCCTCTGTGTCTGGCCGCTGGCTGTGTACTGTCTCCGGTAGCGGAGGAGTAGTGTGCGGTCAGGAATCGGGTCTCTCTGTGTCTGGCTGCTGGCTGTGTACTGTCTCCGGTAGCGGAGGAGTAGTGTGCAGTCAGGAATCAGGTCCCTCTGTGTCTGGCCGCTGGCTGTGTACTGTCTCCGGTAGCGGAGGAGTAGTGTGCGGTCAGGAATCGGGTCCCTCTGTGTCTGGCCGCTGGCTGTGTACTGTCTCCGGTAGCGGAGGAGTAGTGTGCGGTCAGGAATCGGGTCTCTCTGTGTCTGGCTGCTGGCTGTGTACTGTCTCCGGTAGCGGAGGAGTAGTGTGCGGTCAGGAATCGGGTCCCTCTGTGTCTGGCCGCTGGCTGTGTACTGTCTCCGGTAGCGGAGGAGTAGTGTGCGGTCAGGAATCGGGTCTCTCTGTGTCTGGCTGCTGGCTGTGTACTGTCTCCGGTAGCGGAGGAGTAGTGTGCGGTCAGGAATCGGGTCCCTCTGTGTCTGGCTGCTGGCTGTGTACTGTCTCCGGTAGCGGAGGAGTAGTGTGCGGTCAGGAATCGGGTCCCTCTGTGTCTGGCAGCTGGCTGTGTACTGTCTCCGGTAGCGGAGGAGTAGTGTGCGGTCAGGAATCGGGTCCCTCTGTGTCTGGCTGCTGGCTGTGTACTGTCTCCGGTAGCGGAGGAGTAGTGTGCGGTCAGGAATCAGGTCCCTCTGTGTCTGGCCACTGACTGTGTACTGTCTCCGGTGTTCCTGCTAACACCTGTAGGGTTGCTGCCACTGCTTCCTCCACCATTGGGAGACTTCTTCTTCCGCCATTACCAATTTTATTCTAAGTACACCCAACCGGTCTGCAGAGTACCCCCAGGGGTATGAGTACCTCAGGTTGGGAACGACTGCATTACATAATGGTTTAATACAATCCAATATTATGAGCCTACTAAAAAAATAACACTGAAAAAATAAAGAAATTAAAAAATAAAACATTTCTTGGGACAATACCAGATAAATCTAATAAGAATTTGCAAAAGGAATGTGTAAGATAGAATCACCTTATTATATAGAAATAATATAAGTAAAGTAAGAATATGAACAAACTCCTGTAATTATTGATATATCCCCTGTATAAAATCACTCCACATACACACTAGTACTTTTATATGGATTTAACAGGAACAGATCTCCTCAGCAAATGTTATTATCACCTGCGAATGGCACCTCTTCAGGACAGGGAGATAGCTGGAGGCTGCCCAACTACTCTGAAACACAGGGGACATCACCCAAAGTGACGAGAACGGGGGAAGCTGTGACAGGACACACCCTTTTCTAAGGCCGCACCCTCTCAGACATTGGGCTTCATCCCCTTCTCGGGATGGCCATAATTTAGTGCAGGGCCGGCTTCAGGCCTCCTAGTGCCCCAAGCAAAATTTTGCAGTGCCCTCCCTAGGGGTTGTGGGTGCAGCTGCGCAAAGTGCAGTCCGGGACGGATACCGGGGGAGGCAGGTGGTACCTGGGCATCGTGGGGTCCGGGCAGCATGAAGCACCCAGGGGCTGTGGGTGCAGCGGCGGAGCGGGCAGACCGCAGTGTCCAGGACGCTCTGAGTGAGGGGACACTGCGGGCAGCGTGGACAGAATTTGAAAATGCAAAAGATAGACTGGCTGCTGACTGGCTGAGAGTTCTCTCTCAGCCAATCAGTAGCCTCAGCTTCTGACTGGCTGGGAGAGAGAGAGCACTCTCATTTAGCCAATCACTGGCTATTCCATCTTTTGAATTTTCAAATTCTGCCGCTGCTGTCCGCAGTGTTCTCTCACTCAGCGTGTCCTGGACACTACGGACTGCCCGATCCGCTGAGGGACCCTCCTATTGAGCATCCCTCGAACCGTGTCCTAATTTGTATACACCTCTCTATCTCTTTAGCATCTATAGATGATGCTTTAGACTAGGTCACCTGGCAATATATAGAGGTGTACGTAAGTGCCAGCATTACTTCAATTTTAATATATATATATATATATATATATATATATATATATATATATATATATGGATTTGCAGATTTGACAGTGTACCATGGCATCCACACCTTGTATGCATATACGGAGAGTGTTATAAATAGGAAAGTTGTGTTTGCTGTTCCTTTCATGGTAAATTCAGCATTTCTGGGTCATTTCCTTTCATGTGGAAAGCGTTCAACTACCTCTCTGAATGACAAGTCTGCCAAGCAGTGTGAGCTTATCGATTTCCCTCATGGAAGGAACTCCGTGCCTGTGTGCCTGGCTCTGGAACTCAGCTGTCAGTCTGCTAAGAACAGGACTCACTGGCTGTGAAACACATGAAGGCTTTATTAATATTCACTGTCATAATAAAAATCAATTAAAGCAACATCACTTATGAATTCATTCCCAGTCAGTGACATTTAATGGCAACGGTGAAAGGATAAAGCCGTGTCAGAATACAGTATGTTCTATGTTGTGAAAGCAAAACAGTGTTCTAAGAAAATTATTCATAGCCAGGGCCGGTGCAAGGCACCGGAGCGCCCCAGGCGAGGGGGGGTGGGGCGCCCCGGTGCCTATGGGGGGGGGTACCTGCGGCGCTGTGTGATCTGGCGGCGGGGTCCCTGCAGTGATGCGCGTTATCCGGCAGCCTGGCGGCGCGGGAAGCGCTGATGGGTTTGAAAACTCGCCGCACGCTGATTGGCTGAATCTCAGCCAATCAGCATGCGGAATGTTTTCAAACCCAGCAGCGCTTCCCGCGCCGCCTGGCTGCCGGATACCATGCATCACTGCAGGGACCCCACCGCCAGATCACACAGTGCCGCAGGTACCCGGCACGGACACCCCTGCAGCCTCCATGCGAGAGGCGAGGGGCGAAGTGCCGCCCTCCAGTGACTGGCGCCCTAGGCAAATGCCTAGATTTGCCTAGTGGTGGCTCCGGCCCTGTTCATAGCCTCAAACCTGAAATACTATTCATATTGTGCCATATAAATGACTGTACAGCCCTGTAGGATACTGGTTACCAAAAAATAATAATATCTGTCATAGGGGAGATGTACTAAGTCTTCAAGAGTGATAAAGTGGAGAGAGATTATTGTTCCAACCAATCAGCTCTTAACTGCCATGTTATAACAGATAGGAGCTGATTGGTTGGTAGTTTATTTCTCTCCATTTTATCACTCTCCAAGGCATACTCTTTTTCCTATAACCCTTTGAGTGCCATCATCTCTGTGAGAGATGTTCCAAATATCCGCTAAAAATGCCGGCGTCGCTCACATTTGTTATATAAATTCAAATAAAAAAATAATGTGTAAAATAAGATTATATTTCTTATATAAGGTAAACAATACAGGTCATTTTAATGAATAAAAATGTTTGCTTGGCAATTTTCATACCTATTTTGACCAATTCACCTCCACTCAAAGGGTTAATCATGCAGAAACCGCCCTATTTTCACCCTGTTTATGATATTATAGTACTTGAGATATCACAGTTTTATAGGGTGTTCTTGTCAAAATAATTGTATTAGGGTTAGACCACCACTACACATTATGCAATTTGATAAAACAAAAAGATTTTCAAGCATGTATACAGAAAGTAAGGTCAGGGGTTAAAGAGGGTGGGATCAGGGTGGAACTGAGTTCCACCACCTGTACTTGTGAGATGGAACTAGTTCAACCTCCACCTTGTCCCTACACAGTCATTCTAACTGTAAACCGTTATAGTTTGCAGGGAGATGCCAAGGAATCCGAACCGCTCATCTCTAATTTCAAGTATAGGAATAGTGGCATGGCCATGTCCAATTTACCCGTAGATATGCCCCCTTTCTGAATTTGGACCAGTTTTTGCTCTTGATGTTGGATGGTATGTAGTAACATGTAGGACCTATGTGCAGTAGCGCACTCCTCCTCCATCATGGTCACCAAGTATTAATAAATAGCCCCTCCTTAAATGCGTAATCTCCAACTAATAAAAATAGAATTTGTTGTATCTTGTGTGTTAGATGTTCCTACTAGTTTTGTAAGCATCACAAATACTGGTGCTTTGCAATGTTTTTTATTTTATTTTTAAATTGTAGTATTTATGTACCAGTTTAATATGCGGTTTATGTGCATTTAATTTGCATTTAGATACATGTGCAAATACATTCAATCTTTAAACATTTCTGTGACAAAATGGGAAGTTGCTACCAAATACATATATAAATGTGGCAGTCCACCCCAGAGGTGTGCCTGTGCCACAAGGATTTAATTGCAGCCAATGCTGCTGTTAGGAAAGACTGCAGCTTCATAGACACTGCAGGGATGTGAGGGGTTAACAGACCCAGCTCACATCCACGTGCAGAGAACCTGACACCCCCCTGATTAGCTGCCTGAGGGAGCGTGAGGAGGAACTGAAACTGAAACTGATGAGAGGGAGAAGTCTGCAGCAGCATGAGAGGAAAGAGACTGACATGCTGCCAGAGAGGAGACACTGTGTAGTGTGTGTCCAGTAGCCAGAGCTGGGCAGCGTGAAGTGCAGCAGCCAGGAGAGACCAAGAGAGAGAGCATCAAAGCAGAGCAGTGACCCCACAGACCCTGGATGCTAGAGACAGCTGCAGGAGGAGAAGGGACAGCTGCTGAGAGGAAGCAATCGTTACTGGCTGGAGCCAGCATCAGCAGCAGTAATCGCAGGTACCCAGTCCCCCTTGGCTGACCCACCCATGTGCCAGCCTGCGTAGAACCCAGCTGAGGCCCAGTCCCAGGGACACCCCTAACCCAGCACCTGGAGAGAAGGAGGCCCCTTGAGAGACTCCCTTGGTGAAAGCTCCCTATTTTGCATAGTGCTTCCAAAGCCTGTTGTTACCTGAGTACAGGAGGTTACCCCAGGAAACGGGAATCTGCCTGCCCCTCGTTGATGAGGATCGTTTTTGTGAGTTACTCTGTCGTGGGTCCATATAAAAGTAGTGTGCACACTAAGCTAGGGCCTGACTCTTATACTTGTGAGGACCTGTCTTCGTGGGACCGTTTATTTAGTAACTGTGTTGTTTGCACCGGGACTACAGTTCAGTATAGGTAGGGTGCGTAGCGCCACCTGGCGGATATATGTGTAGTATAGTATTCTAGTGACGTCGTATTATTCTCTGTAATTTTGCTCTCTTCAAAAATGTTTTATTTAAATGTCTTTTCCTGCTTATTGATGTTTGTATACGTGTACGAGTGCATCACAGCGACGAGGGCAGGTGTTTTCTTTTAATAAATACTTGTCGCTGCTAACTGTAGTAGTGTTATCTTTTGTGGGTCTCCTTGGGTTGTGCCGTTCCTTGCCACAGGTTCTCCAGCAGAAGCCGCGAAGAATCCAGAAGCCGCCGCCGTCACCAGCTCCAGATTAAGGTACGCCATCTCGCACCACACCGTACAGGGGCACTGTCACACTTGGCGTCACGAACAGGATTGCACAAGACCCCTGTGAACGGCAAGATGTGGCGATCGCAGTACATAGAACCGCTGGAGATGCGAAGAACCGCCACTCCACCAGCCCAAGCCAATCAGAACTCGATTGGGGCCATCATCGAAGCGATGACCGAAATGACCAGGATGATCCGTGAGATGCGTCAGGAATGGGCGGAGGATGAAAAGGAAAGACAGCGACGTGAAGGTGGCAGAAGGCATAGATGCCAACAGAATCACCAATGGAGGTCGGAACGACTACACAGTGACCGAGCCAATGTATGCCCACAGACTGTGAGAAGGCACGGGAAAAGAGGTCCACCGGCAGTGTTCCAGAACGCGTCAAGAGCATCCGGTGTAACTCAGATTACCGATAGGCCGCGAACCGGCCCAAGAAGGATCACAGGTCGTGTCCTGTGGTTTGATGTGCCACGCGGATATGGATACATTAGACGTGCAGACAACGGGCGTAGCGTCTATGTCCATTACACCGCCATACAGAACGAAGACCCCCAGAATTGCTTTCGGAGCCTGAGCGATGGTGAAGCCGTCGAATTCGAATTAACAAGCGGGAAGAAAGGCACCAAGGCCGCAAAAGTGACGGGGCCGAATGGAACGCCGGTGCTACGCAACAGACATGCCCCAGAACAACAGTGGCACTACCCGCACCGTAAAGAGCCTCTACCATACCACCAATACACCGGAAGTACAGCTGAACTGAGAGAGGTCAAGCTAGAAAAAGAAAGAGTGAACAGCAACCCTCCTCGACCAGGACAGATGCCCCGCCCACCAGAACCTGAGATCACAAGGACAAGCGAGAAACCGGTCATGTGGAGTGAAGCAGTTCACCAGAGGCAGCAAGCAGTGACTAGGCCTCAACTTGCAGAGCCAACAAGAGAGTACGTCCCTAGAATGGATGATGCCGGTTACCGAGCGGCGAACCTAGGGCCAAGAAATGTCAGAATGGCTGAACCGGAGAGAAACTCCAAAAATGTGGTCCATATGGCTGTGTCAGAGACCGTGGAGCCATCAGAAGTGGAACCAGCTATACCGTTGCCTGAACCCAAGGCCAAGATAGAACCAGCAGAGAGAGTTGAAAAGGCTGAGACCTATTTCATCAATGGGAAGCCTGCAACGGACGGCGAGTACACGACCATCTCTGGAGAAGAATTCGCCTTCAGAATCCAGCAAGCAATACAGAGGTCGAAGAGGCAAGATCGAGAGGCGAGACGTGCCTAAAGCTGAGTGCAAGTCGTGAGAGTGGGCGCCATCCGTTGACAGCAGTGGAGAAGCTGGACCGCAGAGGGATGGAGTCCTGTGGCGGAGGGATGGTTGACCCGGGGAGCCCACGTTAGATATCAGGTGATAGGGAGTAATTTGACATTTGTATTATTATGTAAGTGTTTGCAATTTTTTTTTATTTTTGCCGTTAGGATGTTTATTGACAGGACTTTGTCAAGTAGTTATTGGTCCGGGTAAGTTGCCTGCGGACAGGCAAATTTCCAGCAGGGAGGTATGTGGCAGTCCACCCCAGAGGTGTGCCTGTGCCACAAGGATTTAATTGCAGCCAATGCTGCTGTTAGGAAAGACTGCAGCTTCATAGACACTGCAGGGATGTGAGGGGTTAACAGACCCAGCTCACATCCACGTGCAGAGAACCTGACACCCTCCTGATTAGCTGCCTGAGGGAGCGTGAGGAGGAACTGAAACTGAAACTGATGAGAGGGAGAAGTCTGCAGCAGCATGAGAGGAAAGAGACTGACATGCTGCCAGAGAGGAGACACTGTGTAGTGTGTGTCCAGTAGCCAGAGCTGGGCAGCGTGAAGTGCAGCAGCCAGGAGAGACCAAGAGAGAGAGCATCAAAGCAGAGCAGTGACCCCACAGACCCTGGATGCTAGAGACAGCTGCAGGAGGAGAAGGGACAGCTGCTGAGAGGAAGCAATCGTTACTGGCTGGAGCCAGCATCAGCAGCAGTAATCACAGGTACCCAGTCCCCCTTGGCTGACCCACCCATGTGCCAGCCTGCGTAGAACCCAGCTGAGGCCCAGTCCCAGGGACACCCCTAACCCAGCACCTGGAGAGAAGGAGGCCCCTTGAGAGACTCCCTTGGTGAAAGCTCCCTATTTTGCATAGTGCTTCCAAAGCCTGTTGTTACCTGAGTACAGGAGGTTACCCCAGGAAACGGGAATCTGCCTGCCCCTCGTTGATGAGGATCGTTTTTGTGAGTTACTCTGTCGTGGGTCCATATAAAAGTAGTGTGCACACTAAGCTAGGGCCTGACTCTTATACTTGTGAGGACCTGTCTTCGTGGGACCGTTTATTTAGTAACTGTGTTGTTTGCACCGGGACTACAGTTCAGTATAGGTAGGGTGCGTAGCGCCACCTGGCGGATATATGTGTAGTATAGTATTCTAGTGACGTCGTATTATTCTCTGTAATTTTGCTCTCTTCAAAAATGTTTTATTTAAATGTCTTTTCCTGCTTATTGATGTTTGTATACGTGTACGAGTGCATCACAGCGACGAGGGCAGGTGTTTTCTTTTAATAAATACTTGTCGCTGCTAACTGTAGTAGTGTTATCTTTTGTGGGTCTCCTTGGGTTGTGCCGTTCCTTGCCACAGGTTCTCCAGCAGAAGCCGCGAAGAATCCAGAAGCCGCCGCCGTCACCAGCTCCAGATTAAGGTACGCCATCTCGCACCACACCGTACAGGGGCACTGTCACATAAACGATTCCTGATTGCATGTCACTGTATTTTTGGTGTAGATACTGTAGTTAATGTTTATTTGTCACTTACAGTCTATTCATTTGCATACTTTTAGACATTACTGATATTTTTTCTAAACTGTTCTCAATATAAATGGTAAACAATGTAATATAGATAATCTATTATATTCTGGCCTCCTATTGTAACATATACTTGTATTTACAGTATGTGTGATTCACAAAACGCTAAATATTTTAGAATATGGAAAGCATGAGGCAAAAGTGGAAGAACAGAGCATTATGGGGGTTATTTTGGTTCACTCTTTCTGACAAATTCCTTCTTAGATGGACAAATCCATGTGCACTTGCAGGGGGGGGGCAGATGTAAAATGAGAATTTGATTTGGGTGAGTTATTTTGTTTCTGTGCAGGGTAAATACTGGCTGCTTTATTTTTACACTGCAATATAGATCTCACTTGAAGTAAAACACCACCCAAATCGAATTCTCTCTGCACAAGTAACATCTACCCCACCTGTAGTGCACATGGTTTTGTCCATTTAAAAGAAAGAGTGAACCAAAATAACCCCCTATATAAGGAAAGCACCACATTCAGAATCCATTAGCTACTTGGTAATGAGAGGATGACTAATAATGATGATGATTTAGCGACTGAGGAAGCTTCCTTAGAGGTTTTTACTAGAGTTTGAGGTGAATGATAGAGGGGATAATAAGGAGAATGACTACGATGGTGCACATGCTGAATTTTAACAGGTTTTAGTGAACTTATTCCAGTATATTTTCACAAACATAAAAATATTATTTATTACCAGGCCATCCAGCATCATCTGCCCACAGACGTGATAGATACTTGCTGTCTCCGATGACAACACCATTCTCGTCCTCATCAGTCTTATTTGTATCCCTGCAGCAGAGTCCTGTAATGCAATTGTGTCTTCCCAAGAAGAATCATTGGCTGCTGCTGTTCTCTAGTCTCCGCATGTCTTTCCTATAGATGGGAACATATAGGGAGCACTAAGGGGGGATGTATCAAATCTCAGAAAGAGAAAAAGAGGAGAGAGATAAATTCTCAGCCAATCAGCTTTCAATGGCCATTTTAAAGTCTGTGAAAAATGACAGAAGCTGATTGAAGTTGGTAATTTGGGTTCAATTCAGACTTGATCGCTGGGTGCATGTTTTCGGTGACAATGATCAGGTAACCGCCGCCCGCCTACCGCACTCCCCTCGTCCATTTGTGCGGCTGCAAATGCGATAACAGCTGTGCACGAGGGGAAAACCAATCAACATAACTGACCATCTAATGGTTTTCCTCTCTGGATTGCAGCGCTGAGTGAGCCAGGACTTACTCGGTGCTGCATTGGCCTTGGGGAGAAGGAAGCCTCTGATGACGTCAGCGGCCCTCCCAATGGCTGGGGAACCCCTGCATTTTCTGGGACACTTTCAGAAAATGGCGCAAGGTTACCGCCAACAAATGGGTTTCAATTCCCCGGCGAGCAGCCAGCGATGGCTTCGCACGGACAGCTTGCGCACAGCATACCATCGTTGATTAACAGCCCAAGCAATAGGGTCTGAATTGGACCCTTTATCTCTATCAATTTGATCTCTGTCCAAGATTTGAACCATCTCACTGTAAGTGTGCAACGTATGAGCAACATCTGACTATTAAGATTTCTTGGCAAGAGCTAGCAAGTAGGACAGCAGCAGCCTTTATAACAGCCAGGGACACCCCAGAGGCATTAGCTACAGCATGCACTTAGGGGGTTATTCTGGTTCACTCGCAAAGGCAAATTCACTCTCAGATAGACAAAACCATGCGCACGGCGGGGGGGGGGGGGGCAGATGAAACATGTGCAGAGAGAATTACATTTGGGTGTTATTTTATTTCTGTGCAGAGTAAATACTGGTGCAATATAGAGATCAGTGTGAAGTACAAACCCCATCCAAATCTCTCTCTCTCTGCACATGTTACATCTGCCCAACTGCAGTGCAGCACGGTTTTGTTGATGAGTCCAATCAGATTTTTACACATTAGTTCGATACTATGTAATTCCTCATGCTTGTTTCTCCGAGTCATTGTACCAACAATCCCCTTGACTACAAATACTGCATGTGGTTGCACAAAAGTGATATAACAATAAGAAGAGGACTACACAATAATGAACACCCACCGGTATGACATAAAACCTTGAGCATATTCGTCATCATCATTGGCAGGACCGCAAAACATACCACCCAAAAAATTGCACGGTGGCCAGTTTTCTTGAATATTATTAGGAAATGACTTGGAAAATGTTTTCTACTAGGTGTATCCTCAAATACATTCTACTCAAACTATGCATGCGTTCTAAGAACAAAATTTCTCCAGATCTAATGCAAACTTTTAGCTCTTACTGCTGTACTTTCTGCAATAAATTCTGCTCCAGCTCCAGGAACTTCTTTATGTAACTTAACATAATATATATATATATATATATATATATATATATATATATATATAGATATATATAGATATATATATATATATATATATATATATATATATAGATATATATACATATATAAAATGAAAACAAATAATAGCATTATTTTTCATTCAAATATTTACTGAGTTGTACATTATCATTCCAGATTATATTAAAAAAAAATATGCTGGTGGCAAACAATGACATTATTTAAAGTGTATGGCATTACAGTTGGAGGGTGAAGGGAGATGCAGTCAACATAAGCACATTCCAAGGGGTAGGGCTGGTGCTGAGGAAAAATAGAAAAATACATCATCCTCATTCTGTATATATGTGATATATCCATATGATGTTGCTCTTTCACAGTCTTTAGCTAATATGCAGATTTAAATCATGTACAAGCATTCATTTTGGTTACATTATATATTTATTAATTATTGCACTATGAGAGTCCCTGTAACGCCCCCGTATCCCCTCGCAACCAAGTCACTTGAGAATGACTTATATTTGCGGCCGCCGGGATGAAGACAGAGTGGGCAGCTGACATCATGTGACATCAGCTGCCCACCCCCTGGTGGGCATTGGCCTGCTTGCTCACATATGGGAAAGCCCAGCGTTTTCATGGGGACGCCCATGAAACACTAGACATTCCCATGGCCCAGCACCGACACTGCACCTGACAGCCCCCGTCCCTCCCTTCCCACTGCGAACTGCCCGGCGAGTGAGCTACTGGGGCCGTTCGCAATCGATGTTTGTACATGCACAGAAATGGGATCGGCCACCCTAAAGTGTGTGTGTGTGTGTGTGGGGGGGGGGGCACAGGATCTCGGTAGATTTCATGTAGTCTGTCCATTCTCATGAAATATGTTGAAAATGGACCTCCAACAATGGCCGCCACCTTGAAGGAGACAGATGCTAAAAGGTACTACTGGACCTCTGGAGTCCATCAGGGGAGTACACCATGTACAGCTTTACTCAGAAGTGCCAGATTCGAGCAACACATGTGCACTGACAAGATGGATCCCATGTATCAATCTCAGCGGGAACGTGCATCGGGTCAGAGGGCATATCAGTCATGTGATATTTGGTCTGATTTATTGACCGGATCTGTCAGAATCGAGTCAAATTGGACCAAATCTCAAAGTGTATGGGGACCTTTAGAATTTGCTGGTGTGTGTTCAAACTGAAATCTAAATTGCAGTGTACTGTAAGAATAAAGGGGGGTTAGTTTTACCTGCACACTGAAAAATCTTGTATTTGGGTTAACTGCTGCACTATACGGTTGACTCAATCCATTTTTCGTTTACAGTATTATTTGTGGTTTGTGCTGCGCTCTGCCCTTACCCTTACTTATAAATGGGTGATGCCTGTTGCTTCATTTAAGGACTATCAGTACAATTAAAAATTATTATAATGGTGTTAGTATGTTTATGAAACTCACTCACAAAACACCTGATATGCTTATGTAGTAATCACGTCAAGGTACACAGTGGCTACAAATAAATGAATGAAAACATGAAATTATCATTTATTTGTAGCCACTGCACAGAGCGCAGCACAAACCACAAATAACAGTGTAAGAATAAAGCAGCCAGTATTTACCCTGCACAGAAACAAAATGATTTGCCCAAATCTAGCATTTTACTTTTAGTTGCAAATGAATTCCCTTCTGAACCTTTATTGCGACTTAATAAATGTAACTATCTACTTATTAAGAGATATGAAATATTTATGAACTATTTAAAAGCTTGTCAAAATGAAAGCTTTGTCCCTAACGGCTCCTACCTCCAATAGGTCTTCACAGCTCTCGCTCCATATACAGAAAGTTTGAAACATATCATTTTCTTTTCTCTATCACTTAAGGCAGGCATGTACAAACTACGGCCCTCCAGCTGTTGTAAAGCTACAAGTCCCATCATGCCTTGCCCATACCTCCCAACTGTACTGATTTCCGCGAGAACGTTCCCATACCTCCCACGACCGGCAGTGTCCCGCGGTGGGTGGGGGGGTAGTTGGGAGGTAGCTCTATCGCTGCCAATCTTGTATATAGAGGCTCCAGCTATTGCACTTAGCGCGCAAATGTCTGCGCATTCTGGGCACTTTGGACTGGAGAGAGTGTGACAGTTTGAGGCTCTAGCAACTCTGATCTGACCGCTTTGGCCACGCCCCCATATGACACGCAACGCTGAAGTGCCACCCAGCCCCGGCCACTTGCAGTGATTGACTGCAAGCCTTCTTAATTTTACTTTCCCTGGGGCTGGGCTGCTTAGGGCTCTGCCGCTGTGGAACTGGGCGCTGGGGCTGAATGTGTCAGTGTGGCTTCTCGTCTGGTACAATTTATTTATTTCATTGACTCACTCCCCTTTGTATACTTCCTGTGTAATGTAATAAAGAAATTACGGTACTCTTTACTTAGAAGGGCGCCCACGATTTTGATCGTGGGCATCGTTAGTAAAAAATCTCGGGCATCTCGGGCATTGAATGCACTAAAAAATCAGGTGCGATGCGACAGACGAGATGCCCGAGATTTCTCATAGGGAACAATGTTAAATGTCTCAATTGACCCGATTTTCCTGTTCAATGCCTCAATTGACCCAATTTTTCCATAGGAAACAATGTTAAATGGGCCACAGAGGCCAAATAGGCACCCTGAAGTGAATAATGGCCACCCGAATTGTTAACGCCACCCCACGATCAACGTCAACCCAAAGCGTGGCGAGCGCAGCGAGCCCGTGAGGGGCGGCGGTACGCGTCCTACGACCTTTTCATACCCCCACTATCCACGTCGGCGTGGAGTTGAGAATAGAAAGTGTGGCGAGCGCAGCGAGCCACCGAGCCCGAAGCGTGGCGAGCGCAGCGAGCCCCGCGAGGGGACGCGGATACCTTCACAGGTATCCGCGTCCCCTCGCGGGCTTCACAGCTGTCCGCGTACCCTCGCGGGGCTCGCTGCGCTCGCCACGCTTCGGGCTCGGTGGCTCGCTGCGCTCGCCACACTTTCTATTCTCAACTCCACGCCGACGTGGATAGTGGGGGTATGAAAAGGTCGTAGGACGCGTACCGCCGCCCCTCGCGGGCTCGCTGCGCTCGCCACGCATCGGGTTGACGTTGATCGTGGGGTGGCGTTAACAATTCGGGTGGCCATTATACACTTCAGGGTGCCTATTTGGCCTCTGTGGCCCATTTAACATTGTTTCCTATGGAAAAATCGGGTCAATTGAGGCATTGAACAGGAAAATCGGGTCAATTGAGACATTTAACATTGTTCCCTATGGGAAATCTCGGGCATCTCGTCTGTCGCATCGCACCCGATTTTTTAGTGCATTCAATGCCCGAGATGGCCGAGATGGGCGCCCTTCTAAGTAAAGAGTACCGAAATTACATATATATATATATATATATATATATATATATATATATATATATATATATATACACACACACACACACACACACTACAGTAGACCTGGCTGCTGCTGTATAAGACACGCCCAGTGTGTGTTCAAAGATACACCCACATGTCATAAACCACGGCCACTCCGGCGCGCCACAGCACACAGTCCCTCTTTATGACTTTCAAATGCTGGGAGGTGTGCCTTGCCATAGTTTTGTTATTAGGGACTGCTAGAACTAGGGCAAGGCATGCTGGGAGGTGTAGTTTCGCAACAGCTGGGGCCATGCCTGACTTAAGGAGTCATTTGATCTGTCGAGTGGCCTCTAGTGGTCACTGTCGGTACTTCACCTCAAAAAGGCGAGGCGTATTTAACCTCTTATATACTGTATAGTATATAGATAGTACAGTAGCAAGAGATGGATATGCTAAAATATAACTCCAAATCATTTTTAAAATACAAAAATATTTTAACCTAAATAAATAACCTATTTTTTTCCTGCTAAAGTGTCCTAAATAGGAGAAATTGCTGCCTCATACAAGTAACTCTACTGTATGTATCAAGATCTCACATTCACAGTCAGGAATATAAAACTATATGCTCATAATAAGCAACTAGAAGGTTAGCCAACATTATGGTGTTGAATCTGTTTAAGAAGCCTGTAAAATAAATGTCTAATACTGCTCCTCACCTGTGTGTGTGTGTGTGTGTGTGTGTGTGTGTGGGGGGGGGATCATGTGTTTTGTGTGACTATAGCCAATAGAAGGCCATGCACAGCCAATTTGCTGACATCTGTTATTTTGTTCTGTAATTTTGATGGACTGGTAACCAGTCAACTAAATCATTCTACAATTGTGTATATTTTGACAGTACAGATGGGTCAGGTCCCATCTTGGCAGGGGATGGCGCTGGCGTCGCCAGCTGCCATCCCCTGCCTGCGCCATGGCGATGGTGAGAAGGGTACGCGCGCGCACGAGAGGCGCGCGCGTCCCGTTCCAACGGCGCTTCCATCCGTTCCCCCGGGTCCCCGCCGGCTTGCCGGCGGTATCCCGGGGTCCCCGCCGCCTGCCCGCATCCCCCCCTAACCCTGTTCGTCTCCCTGAGGCGGAGACGGACAGGGTTTCCGTCGCGCTGGCGACGGAGACTGAGACGCGCGTGCGCGTGAGACGCACGCGCGTCTCAGTGTATTCGCTGGCGCGGCTGCTGGCGGGTCGCCAGCGCGGACGTTCTGGCGACCCGCCAGCCAGGATGGGACCTGACCCATCTGTATATACTGTAATAATGAGCATGTACTGGAATACTTCAGTTCATCTTTATGGTTAATCTAATCGTTTCTCGTGGCTGCCCCTGTTTACTGAATATACTGTATAAGCATGGAATTTTTTTATTCATTGCTTTTTTTGTGTATGGACCTACAAGCTATTATTTTCATCAAATGTTGTTCTAAATATAGCACCGGCAACAGGAAAAAAAAAAAAGAGGGTAGAATACGTGACCTTTGCAAGGAGAGACAGAAATGTTTCATAGTCGACATTTTCAATGAAATTTTTTAGCCTGTTCAATATAGATGGCCTGAAACATATTCAGCAAAACAATATCATAAATATCCCACAAGGGAATGCGTAAGCTGGAATTTTGCTGATATCTTCTTTGGTTGAACGATGCGCCAATCATAACTCACAGGCTTATTCAGAAGTCAATGAGGAAATATTAATCCATTTTGATTCACTGTTCTCTTCTGGCAGTGTTTTATTGTAGGTCAACGGACATTTGATTTCTGGGGCGAGAGACATTTTTGTTGACTCAGGATTTAAGAGACAATAGAAGCTCTATCAAAACTGCCTGTTTGACCCTGTATTGTAGTGAGCGCGGAGAGCTCAATGTACAACATCTTAAACATTTGAAGACTAGGGGTGACATTCTATGGGCTGAGAGAAAAGCGCATATATTTTTCGCACTCCACATCGCCGCTCTTCGCACTTTCTGAATTCGCATTTTTTAGTCATAATTCGCATTCTTAATGGGATGCGCATTAGAGGATAAAAAGTGCGATGTAGTGCGATTTGCGGCGAATTGATGCGAAATTATGTCACTAAAAAGTGCGATTTCTTCCGCTGGTCATGTGCGCCTTTTAGACCAACCGGAGTGCGATTTACAAGACTGTCTCCACATGACAAATAACCCCCTAAGCCCACCTAGGTCCCCTCCATTATGCATCACACCCCCTATATAAAGGGGCATTGGCGCCATTTCACTCTTTGATAGGAAGTAAGGAGCATGGAGAGGAGCAGTGGCAGTGTGAGAAGAGGAAGAGGTGTTGGTGGCAGAGTGAGGAGTGGCAGAGGGGCCAGTGGCAGAGGGAGCAGTGGCAGTGTGACCAGAGGAAGAGGGGCCAGTGGCAGAGGGAGCAGTGGCAGCAGCCAGGCAAGAGGAACCAGTGGGAGAGGCAGCAGAGGACTGGTGAGGTCGACCTCCATTACAGGGAGTGGCAGTAGTGTGGCAGCCACCATGGCCACTGCAAGGGCAGCCCCAGACCAGGCCCTGGCGGACCAGGCCCAGCAGGAGGAGGTGGAGGATCCGCTGGCATCCCCATCCTATAGCCAGGATACCCATACCCCACAGCAGCTGCAGGAGGGCCACATGTCCGAGATGGAGGAAGATGGAGGTGAGGAGGAGGAGGAGGAGGAGGAGGAGGAGGAAGACACTGGCATGGAGGAGGATTTTGACATGCATGTGGAAGATATAAAGGATGAGGGTGAAGTTGGCCGCACCAAAAGTGGAAGAAAGGTCCGATTCAGCTATGAGGAGAATGTGGCGCTTGTCCGGGCCATCATACCCCTGTATGACCGCTTACTGGGGAAAAATCAGCACAAGACCACCTCACATCGTAAACGTGGTATGTGGAAGGACATCACCCAGGCGGTCAACGCTGTCAGTCACCGCAAGAGGCTAAGCAAAAACGTTAAAAAGCGGTTTAACGACATCAAGCGGCAGCTGAAAAAGAAAATGGCCATAGAGATGGAGGAGGCCACCAAGACTGGCGGAGGAAGCCCCACCACAATAACGCACACATCATATGAGGTGAAGCTCCAAAGAATTATCCCCCCTGAGGTCCTGCCTGGGATGCACATTGCGGATACAGATAGGCCGGCAAGCCCACCCAGGGCTGGTAAGTGTCACCACATGCAATATGAAACATACATGCCAATGTATTTAAAATGCAATGTTATTTTGTATTGTTATACTAATTAATGTGGTGCTGTGGAACTACATAGCCCAGCAAGGTCTGTCAATGGCAATAGTTTACACCTACTTTAAAAATGATCAGACTGCTGGGCCTTTTACTTCCACAACTGCACATCTATTGTTCCACACTGTAACATTTTTTCTGCCAGCTTCATATGTATGTGGGCTAAAAACATTGGTGTACTGGTGGTTTAGCAGTCACGCCTACATACCACAGATTTGCATTGCATTACAGTTGTAATGTGTCAAGCAGTGTTTTAATTTTTTTGCCTGACTACAGGTGCAAAACATCAATGTAAAAATATGAGTAGTCAATAATATAGCCCTAAACCAAAGGTAAATTTGTCCATTATTGTAATCTATGTGATGATTTTGCACAAAAGCATCTGTATTGCTCGGTACATAAAGTCTGTTTCATGCAGGATCGGGGTCCATTTGTAAGTACATAGTACCCCTAGGTATGGGCGTCTACCATCTCTGACCCTTTCCAAAACAGTACTGACGAGAGAAAGGACAATATATGCATCTGTACTTACCTCTTCCTCTGTATCCACAGGTACTGTACAACTAGGACAACAATCCACAGAATCCTCAGATATGCCGGAGGATGACCTAGAGATAATTCTGGAACCAGTGGACACGTTTGCGGCTGAGGAGGAAATAAACACATCATCACAGAGTGATCTGCCACCAAGTGGGGTGACTCCAAACCCACCCCCACCCAGAAATACTCCCCCTACAGCTGCTTCTGCTGCCCAAGTAGCTACCTCCTTGGTACATTTCAAGGACAAACAACTAGAATTTATGGCCTCCCAAAGTCTGGAAATGGGCAACATTAAGGGGTACATGCGTGACACCTTTCTACAGTTGAGAAAATTGTCTAGGAGTGTATGGATTGGTGTAGGCACTCAGGTGCGTATGGCAAATAGCATAGACACCCGTCTTGTTGAACTTAGTTCTGCTGTAAGGGAGCAGAATATCCATATTGGCAGCCTTGCACAAAGTATTCATTCAATTAGTCAATCGTGTACTGCGCAGACCAATGCGTTGATCGCTATGCAGGCACAAATCCATCAAATGGAGGTGTCAGGTGTCATAGGTGCAACTACATCTACAATTAGTAGTGTATCTAGCACACCAGTAAGTGGCTCACCAACTTCCCCACCCCGTCGGAGTATTAGGACCCGGGGTGGCGTGTGCGCAGGGTCAAGAGGTGGTAGTGCGCGGCCTGATGGAGGGAAAAAATAACTATTTAACATAAAATAAATTGATAATGCATGTACTATGCTTGCATTTTTGTGACATTAATACAAATTTCTATTGTTTGCGACTGCCAAATTCAGGTTATGTATGACATAATATACTGTAGTAAATATGTCACAACGCATACCATTTTGTCTGTGTATTATTCTTCAAACATTTGTGGTGTGATCTGTTCCATAATGTAATGATATATGGTCAAGGTATTGGTGGAAGATGCTGTTGTCTCAAATCTGGCCCGTCCGAGGTTGTGGAACTACATATTTCAGCAAGCTGTGACAGTCGTGTTTTGAGCTGTCATGCTTACAGTGTGTCAGGGCATGCTGGGACATGTAGTTCCACAACAACAGGTGAGCCATAGTTGATTGCACAAAAATCACATACATGTTGTGAATATACTTACAAGGTTTTTTACAGCAAGGGATAGGTCTGCACCACCAACTGTACCCTTGGACTGAATCTATTGGGCTAAATGTGGGGGCAAAAAGATGTTAGTGATAAATGTAATGTAGGTGAGTTCACTTCCAGCAAAGGTACATGTAGGAATAGAGGGCACATGTGCTTTACCAGAAAAGTAGTGCCTGATGATGTCTGTACGCACCAGATTCCCCCTCTGCGTACCCCTCACTACCCGAGGTGTGGTAGGTTGGGCTTCCTGCACGACTGCTGCATGATCCTCCTCCACATAGGCTGGTTGGTATAGGGCTATGTTGTGTAACATGCAGCAAGCCTGGACGATCATCACTACTTTTGCAGGGTGGTAAAGCAGCAAACCAGATGACCGGTCCAAACACAGGAATCTACTTTTCAACACTCCAAACGTACGCTCCACCACATTGCGGGTTGCAATATGGGCTTCATTATACTGGTGCTGTGCAGGGCCATCGGGGGTGCGCAAAGG
Organism: Crinia signifera; assembly: GCF_055691185.1. NCBI lineage: Eukaryota > Metazoa > Chordata > Amphibia > Anura > Myobatrachidae > Crinia > Crinia signifera. The sequence continues at coordinate 107,321,315 of NC_139227.1, forward strand.
TGTCATGAGCCAGGAAAGACACCCATATCCTGATTCACCTAAACCAAAGAAAGGAAGTTATTGCCTTATATGGTAAGGTATGTGCAGTGGGCAAATAGTATTTACTTGGTCAAGAGTAGTAGGCTGGTGAAAAGTGAAACACACACACACATTTCAGCAGGTACAAAGACAAATAGAGAGGGTAATATGTAAAAATGTACTTACCAAGTAGCCAGCCCTCTGGCATTTGTTGTTGGGTAAATCGGTTCCAGAGGCCGGAGTGTCTCAGAATATAGGCGTCATGGCAGTTCCCAGGGAAGCCTGCAACCACACTTAGGATTTTGAGATGAGCATCACATACAACCTGCACGTTGAGGGAGTGAGGCCCACGCCTATTGACATAGACGTGGCCCCTCACGTGCGGTGCCCTAATCCCAATGTGTGTGCAGTCTATAGCTCCCAGCACGTGAGGGAATGTTGAGAGTCTATAGAAAGCAACCTTGTGGTCCTGCCACTCTGACTCTAAACTGGGGAATCTTATGTATGTCTGCCACAACTTCTTAAAAGCAAGTAACACTTGAGTAAAATGCTTTGAGAAAGTGGCTTGTGATACCCCCAAGGACCATGAGGTCACGGACTGAGTGGAGCCAGTGGCCAAATAGTAGAGGGTACACATTAATTTCTGCAGCCCAGACACTGCATAGTTGCACCCCCCAAAAGGGTCCAAATCATCTCTCACCTGCTCATATAAATTCAACAAGTTATTGCGGTTTAGCCTAAACATCCCCACAACCTGTTGATCCGAGAGGGAGTCCAGGTACAGCCTAGCACGATACATATGTGGGGTACGCACTATTTGGGCTGGTACCTGGTTCTGGTGCGCAGCTTCCTCCCTCCTGCCCAGCTCCTCCAAATGGGCCAAATCCAAAATGAGCAACTCAAATCCACTCTGCACAATCTCCATGTCTCAAACCCTCACAGGTGTCCTTAATGATGTGGGGGTATATGTAGGAGTGTTTGTGAGTAAAATTAAGGACACCTGTGATGACATTAACCATGTGTGCACTTGACCAAATTGAGTTCTGGGCCAAATCGCCCAACAGAACCTGGTCTGAAAAAATGGCGATTATTAGATACCTTAAAAGTGCGATTTGCGAAATCCCATTCCACTAAATAAGCGAATTGTATACTTTTCTATTGGAAAACATCTGGATGCGATAAAAGTGCGAATTTTTTCCGCACTTTCAGTACGCATGACTTATCGCAAAAAATATGCGATTTCGTGACCTTTTCGCATCACATTAAATATGCGAATTCACGGAAAAATGCGATTTAGCCGTTTTTCGGAGTAAAAATCGCCAAAAAACACCACTCTCATTCCACAGAATGTCACCCCATAAGTCTAACAAAACATACATTTTTAAAAAATTGAAGAGAACAGTAACAACAAGTTTCTTGATGCTGCAATCAACTGAAGAAAAGTCACAAAGGAATCACTAGCAAGTCAAAGCGGTTTATTTACAGTATGGAGCATCAGGTTGTAAAATCTTGCAGGTTTCAATTGCGTTAATGCCCGAATATTAAAAGGAAAGTTGCTTTACTAGCAACACGTGGCTAGTACTGTACATGAATTGCCCTTTCACATTTCTGGCATAAATACTATCAGAAGCACCAGGTTTAACAACCACTGTTGGTGGACAGGTCAACACCTTAAAAAGTCAACATGGCTTAGGTTGACAGGGAAAAAAGGTCGACACAAGAAGCAAAAGGTCAACATAGAAAAAATGGTACTTGTGTATTTTGGCGGCGCCCATCGCATCGCATACCATAACGTATACGATGGTATGCGATGCAACGCGATATCGAACGATACTGCACGATGGCATACAATTTTCAAATTGTATGCCATTGTACATGGCATACAATGCCATACGATGCGATGCGATTAAACATTGTATAAGCACCCTAACGGGTGCTTATACAATGTTAAGCACCCTAATGGGTGCTTACAATGTTAAATGCACCCCCACGCCACCCCCCCACTATAAACGTGAACCCGAAGCGTGGCGAGCGGCGGCGGTACGCGTCCTACGACCTTTTTATACCCCCACTATCCACGTCGGCGTGGAGTTGAGAATAGAATAGTGTGGCGAGCGCAGCGAGCCACCGAGCCCGAAGCGTGGCGAGCGCAGCGTGCCCCGCAAGGGGACGCGGATACCTGTGAAGCCCGCGAAGTGACGCGTTTACCTGCGCTCGCCAGACTATTCTATTCTCGACTCCACGCCGACGTGGATAGTGGGGGTATGAAAAGGTCGTAGGTTGCGTACCGCCGCCGCTCGCCACGCTTCGGGTTCACGTTTATAGTGGGGAGGTGGCGTGGGGGTGCATTTAACATTGTTGGCACCCATTAGGGTGCTCAAAAGCACCCTTTAGGGTGCTTATACGATTTTTAATCGTATAGGGGGTCAAAATCGCATCGCATCGCATGCCATCGGGTACATGGCATGCGATGCGATGCGATACGTTCATCGTACGATGGACATCGGGGGCGCCGCCAAAATACACAAGTACCGAAAAAATCATCAGTATGAGTTTTTCATGGTGTTTGGTGTCTATGTCAACTCTCATCGACATGGACACGATATCAGTGTACCACTTAGCTCTCCATGCTTCAGGCACATTACTATGTTCTCCTTCTATGTCCACGAGGATGGTTAGGTATATAAAAAAAAACTTCTGTAAAAAAAAAAAAAAAAACTCCCGTCGTCCTTTTTTATGTCAACCATTTCTATGTTGACCTATTGCTTGTTGTGTCGACCTTTGGTCTCTGACCTGAGCCATGTGAACTTTGGTAAGTTTGAGGAGTCCTTAAAGTATATAAACTGGAAATAATTATTTAGAGGTATGGATGCTACTAAAAGGTAGTGAAATTTAAAGAAAAAAATACTGCTGGAGGGCACTGATACATTTATTCCTAGAGTAAACAAAAGAACAAGGGCCAAATGTAATAGGGTGAGAGTTTCAGAAAGTTAGAGATTTTGGGAGAGTTTTCCCATGTTTTTTAAAGCAGCAATCAATTACATGGCAAAATCAACCTGGTTTTGCAGTGTAATTGATTGCTGCTTTAAAAAACATGGGAAAACTCTCCCAAAGTCTCTCACTTTCTGAAACTCTCACCCTATTACATTTGGCCCCAAATGTCAAAAGGAGACTTGTGTGGCTTAACAGCAAAGTCAAATTTGAAATAGCTAAAAAAAGGAGGGCATTCAAAAGGTTTAAACAAGATGGGACACCCAAATCATTTGCCTCATATAAAGAAAAAAGAAATAAAAAAATACAATCAAGATGGCTAATTTAGGGCCTTATTTTGGTTCATTCTTTCTGACAAAATCCATCTTAGATGGACAAAACCATGTGCACTGCAGGGGGGGCAGATGTAACATGTGCAGAGAGAGAATTAGATTTGGGTGAGTAATTTTGTTTCTGTGCAGGGAAAATACTGACTGCTTTATTTTTACACTGCAATATAGATCTCACTTTGAAGTAAAACCCCACCCAAATCTAATTCTCTCTGCACATGTTACATCTGCCCCACCTGCAGTGCACATGGTTTTGCCCATCTAAGAAGGATTTTGTCAGAAAGAATGAACCAAAATAAGGCCCTTAGGCCCTTATTCTAATCGGTGCGTACTTTCCCGAATTCTTACGGTGCGGTCCGCACGCCACGCTGTGCGGTGGCGTACGGCCAACGTCCGTAGAAACGCCCACGTGTCCTCCGCATTCGGACGGACTCACTCTTTAAGAACAGGGCGTGTGTACGGACGACATACAAACCGTGCGTGTGCGGTGGGCACGTACAGATTCTGCACGGTCTTCCCGCGTAAGAACGTACGGGAAGCTGTCCGTATTTACGCTCAATCCCACACTTTTTTACTGAGTACACACAGCGATCACATGACCCACTTAGGCAATTAGGCAACCTCATTAAAAAGGGATTGTTATCTATTTCAATCAATTAAATGCTAATCTATACTGAACCACATTCCTACTACATTCATTACACACATTAACCCTTACAGCATGTGACCCTAACATACATCTATATACACTATTTACATTTGGCTTATTTAAAAGATTTTAAACAAGTTACACATATACTTTTGCATGTTAGAAAAAAACACTGACAACTTTGAACTGTAAATAACTATTTATTATTATAATTAACAAATTTACCAAAAAATAATTAAAAAAAAAATTAATTTGGGCCATTTAGAAGCCAGTCCAATTCGGCCATCATCTGCCGCATGTGGCCTCCCATTCGTAGGAGGGCCCCACGGAGACCCTCCTCTGCTTGGGCAGGCTCATCTGTGGACCAAATACAAATTGAAAAATTAATAATGATATTCATGCATACATTTAACATCCTGTGTCAAATTCTGTGCCGAGGGTCACCACATTTGCCCGCGGTTCAAATGTCATGTTTGGTTCCCCTGTTGCCCTGTTTCGGCTAGCATTACTGTGTGCTGTACTTGAAGTGTTGGTGCTCTACTTTTGTTGTGAAGCCACCTGATGTGTTCCTAATGATTCTGCTTTGGCTATTTATTATATATTATTTACTTTTAGTCCTGGTATGGTACCATTTATTTTGTGATGGTTTCGAAATTATTTTCTAAGTTGATTTAATAAATGTTATTTTTGCCCCCCAAATGTCTGGATTAATTGATACATGCAGAAGTGACATGTGTATTAGTATTATTAATATTAAGTTGTGTTCATTATTTGCAGTGTAAAAGTGTGTGAAAACTGCAGCATATATGTGTGTGTTTAGTAATGGTCCATTTAAGGTGCATTGGTTTCAATTGAAGCAGTGAGAAGCGTGTAATTTACAAGTAATGAGTAAATTAGGTGATTGTATTGTGTTCAGCTGACATTGGTTGAGGTGCGTCCGTCCTGATTAGGCGTTCCGATTGCCTAGCGCATGACTGAGTGGTGTCCGCAAAGCAATACTTGCCTTTTGGACACCGCACATTTCTTCCCTTTTTGTTCGCGTGCATTCGGTGTGCTATCCGAATGCACGCCTACCAAAATAAGTGTACTCCACCGTGTCCGCCCATGTTTCCGCACAGTTTTGCCCACTTTGAAACTACGCCCCTGTGTCATTCCGCATGACGCCCATAACACACCCATATTGCCCGAGTGATTGCGGTGCACATTTCTGTACGGTATTAGTGAGAACAAGTACGGAGACCATGCGTGGCACATGCGCATGGCGTTCCCCACGCATGCGCAGACGGCTAAAAACGCGATCCGAAAGAATTCGGGAAAGTACGCACCGATCAGAATAAGGGCCTTAGTGACTGAAAGTAAAATAGCAGCAGATAGCCAATCTAATCCCAACAAATTCTACAGTTATATAAACAGGAAACGGTTAAGGAAGAAAAATATTGGCCCAGCAGGGTACTCTGGTAATAGAAGGAAAAGGGAAAGCGGAATTATTCAATGAATTGCTTAAGTATTTACAAGGGAAGAATCTACAGAAGATCTCCTACAGATTAAATGCTCGGCTTTTGATTGCTTCCAAACTGTATGTTTGAGTGAGGAAATAGTCAAAAATAGATTACAGAACCTAAATAGTAACAAATCTCCTGGCCCGGACGAAATACACCCTAGGATACTAAAAGAATTGTCATAGCACTACCATTATATCTGATATTAGAGCATGGGTCTTCAACCTGTGGCCCTCCAGATGTTGTGAAACTACATGTTCCAACATGCATTGCCACATATTTTTCCTATAAGAGCATGCCAAAACTGTCAGGGCATGCTGGGACATGTAGTTCCAGAACATCTGGAGGGCCACAGGTTGAAGACATGTGTATTAGAGGAATCATTAAACTCAGGGACGGTACCAAGGGACTGGCACATAGCTAATGTAGTACCAATTTGGAAGAAAGGTAACAAAACTAACCCTGAAAATTATAGACCGGTCAGCCTTACATCCATTGTGGGGAAAATATTAGAAGGAATTATAAGAGATAGTATCCAAAATTTCTTAGAACAGGAGAAAGTGATAAGGCCCAGCATGGGTTCGTCAAAAATAGATCATGTCAGACTAATTTAATTATCTCCTATGAGGAAGTCAGTAGGGGACTGGACTTAGGTAAATCTGTTTATGTAATACTGCTTGAATCCGCTAAAGCTTTTGACACAGTGCATCATAAAAAAGTTATTAATGAAACAAGGTAATTTAGGGTTAGGAGATAACATTTGTTATTGGATTAAAAACTGGTTGCACAATCAGGGACAGAGAGTGGTGGTAAATGGCATACATTCCAGCTGGGGTAAGGTCCAAAGTGGAGTCCCGCAAGTTTCAATATTGGGACCCACCTTGTTTAATATATTCATTAATGATATTGAAAGTGACATAGTGAGTAAAATTGCAATATTTGCAGATGACAAGAAATGAGTAAGGAAATTAACTCAGGACAGGATGTGGAAACACGACAAAGTGACTGGAAAGGTGGGAAGAAAGGTGAAAAATGCAGTTTAACATTGAAAAATGTAAAGTATTACATTATGTGAACAAAAATGAACAAGCTACTTATAGGCTAAATGGAGTTATTATAGGGAATTCTGCTGTAGAGAAGGACTTGGGGATCATCATAGATGAAAAATTGGGTAATAGTGCACACTGCTCAAGTGCAGCAGCAAAAGTAAACCGACACTGTTATGCATTAAATAGGGGTATGGATTCAAGAGATGCCAAAGTGATAGTGCCTCTTTACAAGGCATTGGTGAGACCACACTGGAATATTGAATTCAGTTCTGGTCACCTCACCTTAAAAAGGACATAAATGAATTGGAACAGGTACAGAGAAGGGCGACTAAGCTAGTAAATGGTCTTGAATCACTAGAATACAAAGATAGGTTAACCAGGCTGAATATGTTTTCACTGGAGAAACGGAGGTCGAGAATCTTATGGAACTGGGAGATGATTTGTCCACTAACAGGCCATGACTTAGGACATGCGGGCATGTACTGAGGCTCGAGGAAAAGAGATTCCGTATTGAATTAATAGGATTCTTCACCATTAGAGTAGTAACATTCTGGAACTCATTGCCGGTGGGGGTGATTACAGCTACTACTGTTAATGAATTTAAATCAAAACTGGATACATTTCTGGCCACTAAGGGAATCTTATAGATATGATTTACTCAAGTCACGAGTTACAAGTTAGATAGGATGAAGGACTAACGTCTTTTTTCAGGCTTAATTACTATGTTACTATGTATGCTACTATGTATATGACCTAGGACCTGTCGACCAATAGTGGTCAACCTATTAGTGCCGGCCCATTGATCGCAGATCCAATAAATGTTTCACAAATATGTTTTTCAACTCTAGAATAAATAGGCTTTGATGTACTTGTCAGATAATGTCAACTTAATGTATCCTACTATCCACTATTTCAGTCTCCATGACTCGGTACTTTCTTGGTTCATCTTCTACCTCTCTAATTCCTAATTTTCTGTCTTCTCAGCCTCCACCCTCTTCTCCATCCCAAAGGACACATCTGCATCTCACTTAACATCTTCTTCTTTGGAGACCTCCATCCACCACTACAATATACTGTATGCTGAACATACACAAATCGACATCTCCACTAACCTGCCTTTGATTTTAGCTCTCAAGATGACATCAGTCTCTGTTTGTGATGTTGACTAAACAAATTCTTGAAAGTATAACTCAGGTGACTTTTACCATAGGATTCCTTCATTTAGAATCACCAGTCTGATGTACAGTAATGCTTCCAAAATTGGCCAGAGATGCAGGTTCCCAGCCGAACTTGGAACCTTTTTGAAAGCAGCATTCATTCACAAGGCATGGTTTTGCATTGCACTTGATTAAAAAAAAAATCTGAGTTCGGATGGGAACCTGCATCTCCAGCCAACGGGTGGCATTACAATGATCTATCAATTATTATAATCTTTGGTACTTGTTTAGTTTCACGACGGAAGCGTCTCAGTCGCAGCAGCATCTGTGTCCCCTTGCGGGGCTCACTTCGATCGTCCACGCTATGGGCTCGGTGGCTCGCTATGCTCGCAGTGCTATCTAAAATCAACTCCATGCCAACGTGGATAGTGGGGGTATGAACTATTCACGTTGGCATGGACTTTATTTTAGAAGGTTTGCAGAGCGCCGCACCCGGAAGTAACGGCCGACCATGCTGCCGCCATGAAACTAAACAAGAACCTCATCTTTTGTCTGATTTATTCTCCCAGGGCCACCACCAGTGGGGACTGCAATTACTAAAGTCCCAGGCCCAGATAGTGCGGGGGCTCTCCCTTGGCTTCTGCTGTAGATACCTGGAGAACTGTAACAGACTGTGCAATAATAGGCTAATGCACAGAAAGGGCATTTTAATATCAAGACTTCCCTGGGCATTGGCCCTCTAGGAATCATTTCTACTGGTCCCTGACACTCTACCTATATGTCACGCAACAGCATTTTATGTCACCTAGAGTTGAAGAACTGCAGAGCCTGCTTTTTTTTCAGTCCTGGGCCCCCCTAATTCTCTCTGCACATATTCCATATTACATCTGCTCCCCTGCAGTGCACATGGTTTTGTCCATTTGAGAAGGAATTTGCCTCTGCGAGTGAACCAGAAGAAGGGCCAATATTTTAGAGGATTTAAATAAAGGCAACCTCAAAAACACAAAACTCTTTCAACTGTAATTACACATCTTTTTGACTAAAATGTAAAATGGAACTAGAATGTAAAGTAGAACATACAATCTGATATGTCATACTTACCTACTTTCTGGAGGCCCCTTCTGGTAGAGGGCAGCCAGCTCAGGGGGGCGGTGCCTTCCGGAGAGAAAAGGGGTAGGGCTGGAGCGACATGTTTTGCTATTTGTTTGGGTGCATGGCCAGAGAGATTGTGACGTTTTAGCCACGCCCCCAACGTACAATGCTGTTTTTAAGGCATTGTTTTTAAGGCTAAAATGGCGCTATTCACATCATTTGACCCATGGACCCCCTGCCGAGGGGAGGGGGAGGTCGCAGGAGCTGGGCAGCTTTCCAGGAAGGTTGCCCCACCTTCCAAGGGGCCCGGGAGGGGGACCCTGTGATATGCGTACATGAGGTAGATGCATAAACCACAGCTTCTGATACTCATTCTGGACATTGCAAGTATTACTTAATGTATATTGGGCTGTGTAATGCCTTTGCAGTTAGTCAGGACGTTGTGAAGTCTTGGGAAGATTTGTTACCGTCTTAAAAACACCTGTGAACAGAAGAATCTTAGAATAAGACTGTGTCATTTTAGAAGTGTTTATAAAAGTGCTTCCACATGACACACGGCTGCTGAACACATAAACATTGGTACCAGTGAAGCTCACTAACCAATAGCACTTGGTAGCACTAATGTATAGCACTTTGCTATACATTAAATGGACATGGCTGTCTTCTTGTGGCATGAAATAAAAGAGATTCAAAATGAAATTAAAGTAATGGCTATATTCCCAGTAAGGCCTAATTTGGGTAGCAGGAACCATATGATGAAAGGTTATCATTTACAGCTTCAGAATAATATATTTGCCTACATTTTGACAGTGCTCAAGAATAAAATCACTTTTAAATGTCAAAACCACAATGTGTTTGCCAGAACAAGAGTATATTTAAAATAAGAAAATGTCAGTCATATATCTTTTCCATTACATTTCTACATTAACTCTCAATTATTCCATTTTCTTACCAAAGAATTTTGCTTGGTAATATATAGATTCTATAACAATTTATAGAACATTTTAGAACTGGAACATGTGCTATTTTTTGGAGAATAACACAATGGTAGATACGATACACTGATCTCACAGATTTGTGGTATGCAGCAAGTGGACCTACTCTGCTGTTTCCTAAAACAGGGCATGTCGCAGTACACGTTCCTCCAAGGAGAAAAATATTGGTGAAAACCAAGGGAGGCTCCAGTAGGGAGGCTGAAGCACATTTCAAAATTCAAATAGGGGAGGCCCAGCAACTGTCACCAGTTGCCATTCCAGACTCACTGGCAGTTGGGGCGGTTCCCCTATTTGAAATTTGAACTGGGCACAAGCCCTTCCTCTGGACTCCAAAATGTAAAGACATAATCAGAGGGTTATACACTGCGCGTGAGGGAAGATCATAAACATACAATTTACTAGAAAAAATATATTTTACTAAAATATTAGCATCATTAGTTAATTTCCAATATTAAAGCATTTAAGATAATAAAAAAGCGGGTACTTGTTTAGTTTCACGGCGGCAGCATGGCCGCCGTGAACTTCCGGGTACGGCGCTCACCAAACTATCTAAAATAAATGAAATTAACTCTATGCCAACGTAGATAGTTGGCATAGAGTTGATTTTAGATAGCGTGGCGAGCGAAGCGAGCCCCACAAGGGGACTCAGACACACGGCCCCTGCCGCTGTGAAACTAAACAAGTACCAATAGTACTACCAATAGTACATATTTAGCATGCTCCTGAAGACAGCTGTTGTGTTCAGTTCACAGCAAACAAGCACATAGGGGCTAATTCAGTTCAGCGTGCAGCAATCAGGCAATTTTTGTACTTCTGTGCCAGCACAGCGGTTAAACACACAAACCGTGAAACTGCGATCGCATCCCGGAAGGATGCAATTGCAGTTCGATCGACAGTGGTGCGCATTGACAGGACACAGCATTTAGAGGGTACAGTCCTGACAATGCAAGGGTTTCTGGATTGTTTTCGGGGTGGCTGCATGACATCACACGCAGCCATTGTGACCCAAAATATGGTGGCCTTCACAGCATAGGGCAGCCCTAACTGCTGCACTGCAGTGATTTCTGCGCTGTGATTGCAATTAGATGGCTTTGTGCTGTGCATCCCTCAGCATGTGAACAGAAGCACTTGCAGTTTTGTTATTATGGCAAAACTGCAACAGGATGAGTAATTCCGCCATTGTTACTGGTGATGTTCTTAGATATTTTGTAAACAGGTAAATAAAATACAACGGTGAAAAGAATGATGCTACTATTACTGTAAGCATCTAAGTGTATGCAGATAAGGTGAACAGTCAGATCAGTTACTAGTATTTCTCAGATTACCGTTGCGAATCAATGCCGATAATTTTATCTTGTAGTCAGTATTCACGACTTGGTATGAAACTTTAAATTGCGGTAGATTCTGTGATACTATGGGGTAAAATTACGAAGCTCCCATGTTCTAGCTGAGATGCAACTTAGCTGGTTATGAACATGAATGGGAATGACTGCCCCCCCCCCCCCCCCTCCACACCAGGAACCAGGATTGGTCCAAAGCCCAGTTATAGTTCTTTAAATACAGGGTATGTACATTTTCCAGTTCTAACTTTATTTAACATTTTACACACAGAAACACTGCACATATCTTGCTGATCTGCAGGGGTGCTGGCAGGTTGGCTGGGCTCTGGTAAAATGGCCTCCGTGATGGGGCGCGGTCACTGGGGAGGCGTGACCACGCCATTTGAAGCGGAAAAAAAAACATCAAAACTTTGTTTGGTACTTGCGAAGTTTCACGGCGGCAGGCTACGTTACGTATTCAGCGTAGGTTAAGCTATGTTGTCAGCGTAGCCTAATGGCTGCCTAGCGTAGTCAGTGTATTGTCCCCGCTATAGCCCTGCGTAGTCAGCATAGTGTCCCCGTCAGGCAGCGTAGTCACAGCACTGTCCCCTCGATCTGCAGCTCTGTCCCTGGCAAGCCTAGTGAGCGCCTCTCACACAGCACCGGTAACTGCCAGATCCCCTGCGATGGCAGACGACGGCGGAGAGGCAATCACATGGGCGCCGGTGGAGAGGCACTTCATCTGCCTGAGATGCACGAGTGTCTCAGACGCTTGTGCGTCTCAGTAATTCATAAAGGACAAATTTGCCAGTGCTCCATGATACATACTGGCAAATGCCACCATTTCAAAACCCCACTATCCACGCCAGCCTGAAGCATGGCGAGCACACACAGTATGAGTCCTCCTGACCTGTTCATACCCCCACTATACACGTCGGCAAAGTGTGGCGAGCGCAGCAAGCCACCGAGCCCAAAGCGTTGCGAGTGGACGCGGAATACACGCTTCAGGCTGGCGTGGATAGTGGGGGTGTTTCAGGAACACATTCACACCTGTTATGTCAGGCAGGTTAAAAATGGTCAATGGTTCCCACACAAAGTAATAACTGACTACGCTAACTGCGTAATGCTGACTGACTACGCTAACTACGTAAGCTGCGGCTAGCCGCGAATGGGTGGGAACATAATGGTGATACTGACAGGGACGCTGGCTACGCTGGCTGGAGGAACACTACGCTGATACTGACAGGGAAGCTAACTACGCTGGCTGCGGGAACATGACGCTGATACTGACAGGGACGCTGACTACGCTAGCCGTGGAAACACTACGCTGATTCTGACATGGAAGCTACGCTGACTGCGTAACAACCGCCGTGAAACTACACAAGTACCCTTTGTTTATATGGGCGGGCACCGGTTGGAGTGTGGGCGACATTGCACACCACCACAGGGAGAGAGGACAGGCTGTCGCTGCAGCTGCCTCTCTCTCTACCCAGCTCAGCACTCAGTGCTGAGCAGTGTGTGCTGTGCTGCAAAGAGAGGCTGTGCTGCAGCGGGAGCCTGTCATCTCTCTCTCCCACTGCTCGGCCACTTGCAACGGGAGAGGGGGGGGAAAGGACCCAGGCCGGGTAAAAAGCACCCTTCCCCCCTTCTCAGTGCATGTGGGGTGGGGAGGGGGCACCTCGTAGAAGCTTACTCCATTGTTTGTATGTGTGTGTTCTGCAGTGATTTCCAGCAAACTCTTCAAGGTTTTGTGTTTATTAAATTACCGTGATGCAAATTTCAATCTCGAATGGACACGAGTGTTAGTAACACATCGTTGTGTCTGTATGGGCCTTTACTAAACTAACCCCTTTGTTGTGTTTTTTACATGAATACAAAGTAACACAAAACCTATTTCTTATGTATTTTTGGAAATCACTTGGAAACTGAGTGGCATCAGTGCAGAATGTCACACACACGTATTAGCATGAATAAACAGATAACAGATTTGTATAGATTTATATTGACACAACATATGTACTGTTTACATTGAGTCACTTTGAGACAGCAGGCTGTACTCAATATGCAGATTTCTAGCATATGTCCACTATAAATAGTACTGCAAAATGCCACTAAAAACACAGAAGGTTAATACAGCAGCAAAATCACAATTTTTTCATTACTGGAGAAAAGTTTATTTCTATTTCCTTATAATTTCTTGCTAGATTAGCCATCTTGCCCAGAAACCCCCCCCCCCCCCCCCCTCTCTGCAAGCAGCTAAAATTCTGATAACAATAGCAATGTTAGCTGCTTCTTCTACCAAGTTTGCTGTGTGTGAGGATCTGAGTCCTCAATCGGAGCACTGGACCAGAGAGCAGCTGCCCGGAAAAAGAGACAGAAGTCTTTCCATGAGGTGGAAGAATGTGAGCATAGAAAGTGCAGTATTGGTTCTATGTTTCTGTATTTATTTATTTATTTGTTATGGTAGGTTGAACCTGACCACTTATTTATATTATATAAGTGTCTAATAGTGCCTATACTAATGACCATGTATAGTGTTAATACTGCTATCCAGTGTTCTGCAGAGTCGTAGATTGCGGACTGCATTTGAACACCACCACCCCCTAGAAATCCTGTATTTCCACTGTGTTGGCATTTAAAATAGGGCATCAGCAAGAACTGCTATTGAGTTCCAGTTGGCGCTTGGGGTGGCAAATTACAGATGATATAATCAGGTGCGAAAAAACCCAAAACAATATAAATATTATAAACTATTGATATTTACAGTCGGATATGCTGTTCCCTGACAAACAATTGTGAGTTATTTAAGATATCTAAACACGAGGGGGGCGTGGCCTGGCTGTGCAGGGAGCTGGTCGCATGATCCGGGAGCTCCTGCTCTGAACCCCCGAATTAGCCCCTTAACAGATTCTTACCTGGGGTTTTGCCGGCCGGGGGTGGATCGGAGGCAACCCGGGGACATGCTGACTGTGCGGGAGAGGAGCTGCGGAGTCGGTGACCGGAGGAATCCTGTCCCGCGGATTGCAGCCTTCTCCGGCACTGCTGGGGACGCCCGGAGCTGGCTATCCCCGCCTGGTGTGCAGGCTGAACGGGCGGTGAAGTCCCCGCTGCGGAAGAGGTAGGAGACGCTGCGGGTGCTCCCCGCTCTGCGGCGGCTGCTGTGGCGGCCGTAGCTCGCGGTCGTCACTCGGGCTCATGCGCGGGCTCGCCGGCCGGGGGACCCCGAGTTCACAGGTCCTGCGGCTGCCCGTTCCTGCCCACTACAGGACTACACACGCAGCCGGCGGACGCCCCCCCCCCTCAGACACCCAGTGGGGCAGTGGATGAGATACAACTGAGGCCTAGCACAACACCCAAAGCTGGGGCCTCTATTTTCGCGGCACCCACAGTCGTCTGCTCTGGCCATTATTGCCCACAGCCACTCATCCCCTCAGTGGCCCTCATATGCCACCATATATGTTATAACAATACCTCTGCCGGAAGAGAACCCTGGTCCCCCCAGTACTGGATCCTCCTGTTAATGCCCACAAGCAATAGGGCACATCTAACAATTTGGACATCATCCCTGTGTCCAACCTGATACTTCTCTACAATACCTGCGACTGGCAACATACTGCATCCCATAAGACTTTATAGGCCTGCTCTACAGTTACAATATACATGCTCTCCCCCTGAATCCCCTGCATTATTGTGACACTCATTATCCCTCATCACCCCCCCCCCCACGTCCACTTTAGCATGCTGATTTCCCCTGTTGTGTAACCTCACACGGACGGGCCTGGACTATTGCTGACTATTTACGTTGTCTCTGCCCTGGTCTTACCCTCTAATATGTGACTGCAGGTGCCCTCGCTGCCGCCAATGTGAGGCCCGGATGTCCTTCTAACTGCTCCCTGCGCATTGTTGTTTTTTTTTCCTTTTTTTCTTCTATATCCTTTTATGAAAAGATTCCTGGTACCTGCTTCAATGACCCCCACTGGTCCCGTCTCGGCCTCTCAGGACGGTACTACAGGCGGCAATTCTTCTGATTCTGACCACTCTACATCCCGCTCTCCTTCCCAGCGGCGACGCAAAACCAAGTCAAATCCCCCTATGCCTAAAATGAAACCCACTGACATAGCAGCGGTGCTAGGTTCCCTGCTAGACGAAAAACTGGCAGGCATCAAGGAGGCAATCGAGTCCACCTTAACTCAACTACATCACCACTCTGGCCGTCTAGATGAGGCGGAACACATCCTGTTCCGCCTCTGATCTTCCCTGGAGGACGACCTGCATACCGCACAACAAACAGTGGAATCCCAACAAAAGGAGCTTGACGGTATGGCCGCTTAACTGGATGACCTTGAAAGACGCAGTAGACGGATTAACCTGCGAGTAATCGGCATGCCGGAAGTAGTCAGGGGATGTGAACTTCTAGATCTTCTCTCCACCTGGCTCCCAGAACAATTAGCCCTGGACCTGAAAGGGACCCCACTGGTGATAGAGTGAGCACACAGGATTGGCCCCGAGTGAAAACCCTCCTCTGGCCGCCCACGCCCAGTGATCATGAGACTACTAAACTATGCCGACAAAGTGAAGCTCTTAGATCACTACCATAAAAATGCAGCCGTCCATTACAAGGGAGACCGTTTGCTCATTTTCCAGGATTTCTCTACTGTAGTTGCCAACAAGCGCAGGGATTTTGCCCCCATGTGCAAGCAGATATTTGATACTAAAGTCAAGTTTTCTCTACTCCACCCGGCCAAACTGCGGGTATACGAGAATGGCAATCCGCTCTTCTTTGAAGACCCTGAAGTGGCCAAGTCCCACTTCTCCCGCCCCGAGACCTGACTTTACCTCCATATAATTAACTCTGCTTGTGGTAAATGAACCCCCTTTTCTTAAGGACCGGGCCGCACGAGCGGAGCACTTACATACTCACTGTTTGCTCTTATGCATACTGTTATGTTTAGACCGTTTACTAATCTCTATATGTTTGTTATGATGCCTGCCGGTGCTGTGGTCGCTGCCCTATCCGGGTTTACCCTCTCCTTGCTCGCTGGGACGGGAGGGGGCCCCTGCATACCCTACAACCCCCTTTTATGATGTATCCGTCCGTGGGGATAGGTTGATATGCCACTTCATCCCTCTTCCCAATTAAATACTGAAGAGGATTCACAAATTACGTCCATTAATATTGTTTCTTGGAACGTAGAGGGGTTGAACCACCCCATAAAGCGTAAAAAGGTGCTCTCCCATTTAAAACACCTGTCCCCCCATATCACTCTCCTCCAGGAGACACACTGGTTAGATGATACCCGCAATACACTTCGTGCTCTCTGGATTGGGGAGTGTATATCTGCACCATATAGCAATAAATCTAGGGGGGTGGCAATTTTGTTTCACAAAAATTTACAGTATTCAGTAAATAGGAAGTTTCTAGATCCGGATGGGAGATTTATATTGCTAGATGTCCTGATTGATGGTACTACCTATACTCTTTTAAACCTGTATGCGCCAAATGTCTCACAACATTCTTTCTTTGCAGCCGTTCTGGAGAAACTTGTGTCTTGGGGTGTCAAAACCTAATAATTGGAGGAGATTTCAATCTGGTTGTCGATCCATCCATGGACAGATCCGGGGTAAGTAATGCTCATGGTGGTTCTTCTACAAATCTTCTGTCCTCTTTCTGCTCCCAACTGGACATATTAGACCCATGACGCATCCACAACCCCACGACGAAAGACTACTCCTTCTACTCCCATCCTCACTCATCACACTCCCGTATTGACTATTTTTTTATGTCCCCAAGTATCTTCCCTAAAATATCTCAAACAACCATCTCCAACATTGTGATTTCAGATCACGCCCCAATCACTATGACCTTTCCCTCAAATTTTCTCTAGATGCTGGCGTTTCCCTACGTACCTCCGCTATTCCCACGATTTCTTATTACACCTAAGACATGCATGGCGGATGTACTCAACGGACAATGAGGCCCACAAATCTACTACACCTTTGTTCTGGGGGGCATCTAAGGCTGTTCTCAGAGGACACATTATGTCCTACACCCACTCCAAAAAAAAAAAAAATTTAAACTAGCCTGAGAGATCTAAGCACTACACTCACCTCAGCTTACAGGAACTACAAGCGACACGAGATATACCTCTCTGCCAAACAAATATATGACACCTTTCTCACCGAACACGCTCAGATATCATATGATTTTCAACGGAATAAGTTTCACAGAAGGGGCAATAAATCAGGCAAACTTTTGGCCAATTTGGTCAAGAGACAAAAGCCCCGAACGTGGGTCAATATGATAAACACTAATACGGATAAAGTAACTGATCCCTCACTTATCTGCTCGGAATTCATGGCGTTCTATAAAACCCTTTATACTAAAGGACCAGATAATGCACAAATGGGCTTATCCTTTCTAGAAAAAGCCCAATTGCCTGCTCTCTCCCAGGAGGATAGGGATCTTTTGGATAGCCCATTTACTGGACAGGAGGTGAAAGATACCATTAAATCCCTACCCAATAATAAAAGCCCTGGCCCTGATGGATTTGGAGCATACTACAAGATGTTAAGCGAAGAGTTAACTCAGACTCTAACCACCCTGTACAACTACATCCTTCAATCCAAATAAACACCCCTCCGCTTCAATGAAGCCAAAATTATAGTACTTGCAAAACCTGGCAAAGACCCCTCACTTGTCAGCTCTTACAGACCCATCTCACTCCTCAACCAGGATTTTAAAATCCTGACTAAGTTGATGGCCAACCGACTCCAGACATGCCTTTCTAGTCTAATTTCGCCCGCGCAACTCGGCTTTGTTAAAAGTAGGCAATCAGTACAGGGAATTAGTGCTGCTATTGCCGCCATAACACATTCGCGTACCCAGAAAACACTTACAAACATACTTATTAATTTGGATGCAGAAAAAGCATTTGACAAAATAGCTTGGTCACATTTGGATAGGGTACTGCACTTTCAGCACTTTGGCCCATCTTTTTGCGACCTTATACGTACCCTCTATGATACACCCACGGCACAAGTAACAGTTAATAATGTCACCTCCCTGCCATTTATTTTGGAAAGAGGCATGAGACAGGGATGCCCTCTGTCCCCTCTTCTCTTTAACATAGCCTTGGAGCCCCTTATACGCTACATTCTGCTACTCCCTGGATTCAAGGGAATCCACATTGGTAATAGGGAACTCCGTATTACTGCATTTGCGGATGATATTTTACTATTTATTTCCGAACCTCACCGCACTGTCCCCTTACTCATCGAGATTATAAATGAATTTTTAACCTTTGCAGGCTTCTCGGTTAACCTCGAGAAATCAGAAGCACTTGCTATACATGGTCAGGCGAGATTGGGATGGACTACCCCATTCCCCTTTCGATGGACCAATTCCTATATCACTTACCTAGGTATTCAACTGCCCGCTAACCCTGTACATCTATACTCCAATAATTTACAACCGATTATCCACAAAATTAAAACCGAACGGAATACCCTACCACTTAATTTTCTAGGCAGATGTAATTTAATTAAGATGGCCAGCTTCCCTAAACTGCTCTATGTGCTCCAAATGACCCCACTTTTAATTTCTAAATCGGACCTCACCGCCCTCAACTCTGCAATTACCAAATTCATCTGGAATAACAAAAGACCAAGGATTAGCGCTAAAAAACTCTCTCAAACAATGTTTAAAGGGGGAGTAAACCTACCAGACATCAGTCAATATAATGTAGCTTGTCTTCTTCATTTCGCCATGGACTGGATTAGGGATTAGGGAAGTATATATACAGACGTGGCTCTAGAATCCCAATTATCTACCCCCCTTTCTCTTAGCTACCTATTACACGCCACCCCTTCTGCCTTGAAAATCCCTCACTCAGATAATATTTTGTTGCGCTCTACTGCCCAGGCCTGGAAGCTGGCTAGAAAGTCCCTTGGTCTCCAATTTCTACACTCCCTCTTTCTCCCGCTAGTCGGCAATTTATAATTTCAACAAGGAACTGCGGCACTACCCTTTACTGCTTGGCATTCACACGGTATACTGAATATTCGTAACCTCTTAAATTCAAACACACCACTCTCATTTGACGAGGCGAGGGAAAAATTCAACATTAACCCTGCCCATAGATTTTTCTATGCCCAAGCTGTCCACTATATACAGACAATACTGCCTAAACTACAAGACGCTGATTATGTTAATCCTGTGGACTCGCTTATACGCATAGGCTCCTACTCTACATCTTTAATCTATTCACAAATCCATGTCGAGATTGATCCCGAGACTGACCTACCACAAATTGATAAATGGGCTTCCCAAATTGCTTCCATTTCATCTGAGCAGATAGTTTAAACCTTTTGTTCATCTTTGAAACTTTTTCCAGCAAGCTCCTTGTCAGGAGATGACATATAAGATTTTCCACAGGGCATACCTATCCCCCAAAAGGAGACATTTAATGGGCATATCTGACACTGTGGGCTGTGCCAAGTGTCTCGCCACAGAGGCCGATATAATGCACTGTTTTTGGGAATGCCCTCATATTCGACAATTTTGGTCCAAGCTACACACATATGGCAACACAGTCTTGGGCATCCCATTTAGCTGCACAGCTCCTTGGGCAATCTTTGGCTACCTAGCAGATCAATCAGGCATACCTAAAGATGATAAAAAATTAATAATGATTCTATCGGCCGTTGGCTGTAAGGCAATCCTACAGTAATGGATTCATGATACCAAACCCACATTACCCATGGCTACCTCCTGTTTACTCTTCTTGTTCACAATGGACTGGCTTGAGACCTCCCAGCACAAAGAAACCTTGACACCTGCTCTATTTCGATGCTGGAATAAATTTATTCAGACCCTACCCCCTGCAAATAAACTTGCTCTTAGGCAATGTTTCCAATCTACATCCTGGTACTCCTATCAACTCCTTGGCAATAAAGACCCAATTCCCATATAAGACCACCTTTCTCCTCTCCCCTTCTTCGTTCTCCCTCCCTACTCCTCTTCTACTTGAGCCTCTCCCATGGACGGACTGCCCCATGGATGGATCGGCGGCCTTGGGGACCGGGCGGGCACCAAAGGTTTGTTTTATTAATGTTGTCTATAGTATTTTGTCCTCTGTTTTGGACAAAAAATGTAGTCTTGTTATACACACACCTTTCTAGACGAGTCACAGATTATTACATTTTATCGATATGAGGACCTCCATACTATACATGTATAGAGTAATCTGTTGTAACCCGCATAATTGATCTCGTGCAGGATAGACTCCTACTCTAGATATGTGTGTATTACTCTCGTGATTAGAATCGTTATATAAAGTTAGAAAAAGTTTTTTGAAGCTTCTCATTGCCTTAAGCTGGGTACACATATATACAATTGTCGGGCTGTTCTTTCGCTCTGGGTCGGACAGCCGTTCAATTGTATATGTGTGTACGCTGTACGCGATAAATGGCAAAAAACTGTCTTGACCGTCCATACTCGGTCGGTTGACGGTTCTTTGCTGTTTAATTTTCATCCGACAGGACGGCCTCATATCGGTACAAAAGTGCAGTGTGTACGCATGTTCGACCTATATGCTGCCGTCCTTGCGACTATACTGCCAAAGCTGGAACACCCATGTGGGCGTTCCAGCTTTGACTAAAAAAAAAAAAAACGGCGTGGGGTCCCCCCCACAGCCGTAACCAGCACCAGGCTGAAAGAGCCGGGGCTGGTATTAAAAAATCAGCCTGGTGCTGGTTGCAGCCGTGGGGGGGACCCCACGTCGTTGTTTTTTTTAATGAGTAAAAGGGCGACTAAAATGTAGACGCAGTAACCCGTCTATATAGAAGTTTAGGCACCCTGCCGGCTGACTAAAGTTCTATATAGACGGGTTTGCGCCTAAATTTTAGTCAGCCGGCAGGGTGCCTAAAATTTAGACGCAAACCCGTCTATATAGAACTTTAGCAAGGCGGCCAATAGCGGCATTCGGGGGCGGAGCCGCACGATGTACACAGAGTACCGTGCGGCTCAGCTGTTCGTCTGGTTCGGCTTCTCGGTTTGTTTTTTTGCCAAGACCCCTTGGACTACGTCGCCCTGGGACAGGTGAGTATGGTTTCCTTCCATAGGTTCCTCCATGGATTTCATCGGACCCGGACGGAAACGGCGACAGCGACGGTCGACATGGAGCCAGAAGACGACACAGGACCAGAAGACCAGGACATCAGGACCAGGGCTACCTACAGGATGAAGATAGGTAAGTATTAGTATGTAAGGGCTTTGGATGTATTAAAGTTTTATTTTAAGTGCGTGTCAGTGTGTTTTATTTTATTTTACTATTTTTAATACTGTGGAACTACAAGTGCCAGCGGGCCCTTTATTGCCCCGCAGGCTGGTACTTGTGGTTCTCCAAATCCCAGCTTGCGGGGGAGGCTTGCTGGGACTCATAGTTCCCCAGTATTAGACAATAGTTTATTCTTTTTTTTAACACTGCCATCAGCCCGGTGACCACCGCACAGGGCCACCGGGGACAGCACCAGGCTTCAGCCTGGTCAGGTAAGTCCTGGAGGGGGGGGGGGGGGCCTTCATTGGGGGGGTCCCCACTCCCCCAGGGCCCCTGGCCAGGCTGGCTGGTCAGTAGGGTGATGTTTTGGCCACGGGACCTTATATCATAAGTGTCCCCCGGCTGTGGCATTACCCTGCTGGCTGGTTTGGCCTGGGGCTGGTTCTTAAAATACGGGGGACCCCTAGTCATTTTGTCCCCCTGTATTTTGGGAACCAGCCCCAGACCTGGAGCCTGGGGCTGGTTGTTAAAAATCGGGGAACCCCTATTTGTCGGGTTCCTGATTTTTAATTACCGGCCCCGGCTCTATCAGCCTGGTGCTGGTTACAGCTGTGGGGGGGGGACCCCACGCTGTTTTTTTGGTACTTGTTTCCTAGCACGGCCACACCGATTTACATCGGGGTGGTCGTGTCGGAAAAATCGGGTCGATCGCATCGCATGCGATTTGGTCGCATGCGATGCGATCGACGCGACCGACCGATTTTGGACCCGATTTTTTTTTTGAATGAAATGTAAATCGGGTCCCTGGGACCCGATTTTACATTGGATTCAATGTAAAATATTCCCAACCCCCCCAAATGTCACGGCGTACACCCCACCCCACGATAGACGCCATCCCGAAGCGTTGCGAGCGCAGCGAGCCCGCGAGGGGCGGCGGTGCGCGTCCTCCGACCTTTTCATTCCCCTACTATCCACGTCGGCGTGGAGTTGAGAATAGAATAGTGTGGCGAGCGCAGCGAGCCACCGAGCCCGAAGCGTGGCGAGCGCAGCGAGCCCCGCGAGGGGACGCGTATACCTGTGAAGTTATACGCGTCCCCTCGCGGGGCTCGCTGCGCTCGCCACGCTTCGGGCTCGGTGGCTCGCTGCGCTCGCCACACTATTCTATTCTCAACTCCACGCCGACGTGGATAGTAAGGGAATGAAAAGGTCGGAGGATGCGCACCGCCGCCCCTCGCGGGCTCGCTGCGCTCGCCACGCTTCGGGTTGGCGTCTATCGTGGGGTGACGACGGGGACATCTATAATGTGAAATGGGTCATATTGGCCCATTTCACATTTTTCACATTTTTTCACGATTTCAATGTTAAAAAATATTTTAACATTGAAGCCTATGGAAAAATCGGGGGCATCGCGTCGGGACCAATGTTAATGGTCCCGACCGACGCGATGCCCCCGATATTTTACCTTTCCCGACAAGATTTCAATGTTAAAATATTTTTTAACATTGAAGCCTATGGAAATATCGGGGGGCATCGCGTCGGTCGCGTCGGGACCAATGTTAATGGTCCCGACCGACGCGATGCCCCCGATATTGTCTCCTAGCCGGCAAAATGGACCTGATTTCAAAGGAAATCGGGTCCATCGTATGGATCGTGTACCTTAACTTAAAGGTACACGATCCATACGATTGTCGCTGTGCTAGGAAACAAGTACCGTTTTTTTTTTTTTTATAGAATTTTTCTATTTTTTTACACTGAAGCCTGCACGGATCTGACTGATCCGTGCAGGCTTAAAGCAAATACGACAAGGAAAGCAAGGTGTATTTTCCTGTCGTATTTGCGTGCCTGTTTTACACCAAGTAGCAGCCGTATTATCAATACGGCTGCTTAGTACAGGGGCGGATTGGACCACCGGGAAACCGGGCCATTTCCCGGTGGGCCGGCCCCTAATAGTCACTAAAAGGCCGCTCACCCCATTGGCGGGGCCGCAGACCGCCATCTCTGCGGTTAACGGGCGGCCGTGGCCGCAGCACTGTGCCCCAAACAAATATGGCTGCGGGCAGCCTCGGCTATTACAGAAATAAAAATGGCCGCGGGAGTGCTGGTGCGCATGTGCGACCGCACGCAGCTGCTCCCGCGGTTCTGTGTGTGGCAAGCACTCACTGTGAGGATGGTTGCGCAGGGAGGCTCTCTCCCTGCTGTACATCCCCGGCCGCTTCTGTCCTCAGACTCTGTAGCTGCCGGCTGCCAGTACACTGTCACACTACATTAGAGGCAGCAGCGCCGGCAGCACAGAGCTCTCTCCCTGGCTTCCAACCCACTTTCATGTGTCATCAGTCATGACAGCAGGGACTGGAAAGGGGGCGGAGCAACACGGAGTTGAGGGGCGGGGCTACACGAGTGGAAGGGGGCGGAGCTACACGGGAGCACACATCTAATGAAAGGAAGAAGTAGATGAAGTGCCAGCCAGCTTGATTTTAAGGTAACTAAAGTGTGAGAGAGAGGTTCATACTGTGAGGCATATGTATAATGGACATCACGGTGTGGGGCATATGTATAATGGACATCATGGTGTGGGCAAATGTATAATGGGCATCAGGGTGTGCGGCATATGTATAATGGGCATCACGGCGTGTGGCATATGTATAATGGAGCATCACGGTGTGGCATATGTATAATGGGCATCACAGTGTGCGGCATATGTATAATGGAGCATCACGGTGTGTGACATATGTATAATGGAGCATCACGGTGTGAGGCATATGTATAATGGGGCATCACGGTGTGCGGCATATGTATAATGGAGTATCACGGTGTGTGTGGCATATGTATAATGGGCATCACGGTGTGCGGCACAAGTATAAGGGGCATCACGGTGTGCAGCATATGTATAATGGCATCAGGGTGTGCGGCATATGTATAATGGGCATCACGGTGTGAGGCATATGTGTAATGGGCATCACGGTGTGTGGCATATGTATAATGGGCATCACGGTGTGTGGCATATGTATAATGGGCATCACGGTGTGCGGCATATGTATAATGGCATCAGGGTGTGCGGCATATGTATAATGGCATCAGGGTGTGCGGCATATCTATAATGGGCATCAGGGTGTGCGGCATATGTATAATGGGCATCATGGTGTGCGGCATATGTATAATGGCATCAGGATGTGTGGCATATGTATAATGGGCATCACGGTGTATGGCATATCTATAATGGGCATCACTGTCTCCTCCACCACTTTGTGACTCCCCTCCCTGCATCCCCTGCCACTCTGCATCCCCCCTCCTACCCTGCATCCTGTGCCACCATGCCCCCTCACACTCTGCGTCCTGTGCCACCCTGTGTAAGTCCTCACTCCCTTCGTTCTCAGCCACTCTGCATCTCCCCTCCCAGCATTCTACGCCACCCTCCATCCCCCCCTCCCTCCCTGCATCCTCTTCCACCCTGCCACTCTACTGTGTTGGGAGACCCCCTGTCACCCCCCCCCCCATCTCTATCTCCCCAGCCCCACAGGCTGTAGAATAAACGCTGTACGCATGCGCCTATTCTGCAGCCTGAGGGGCTGGGGACATAGCCAGCAGCTAAGAGAGCCACTAGCCATGCCCTCACAGCGGCAAAAATTGGGCGTGGCCTTGTTGGAATAGGCCACACCCCCATATTGATAGGCCACACCCCCTAAAAATTCGGGCGCGCCTCTGGCGCGCAACAACACTCCCCCCCCCTCTTAGGGCTGCTTCAAGATTTTTCCCGGGCTGGTTTTAATTCCCAATCCGCCCCTGGCTTAGTACATCAGGAACCACCATTCTTTTGAATGGTGATTCCTGTCGTATCCTATCGATGGTGTAGACATTCGTATTTGTAAATTCAAATACGAATGTACCATCTTTAGGAATCTGAATTGTTGTATTTTCGGGATTGTAAATCCCGAAAATACAAATGTGTAAAAAATAGGTGTATTTCTGCCTACGAATACACCTATTTTTTACGAATCCATATTGGTAAATTTCCCCCTTAGTGTCAGCCGCCCACAGCAATCGAGTGCCTGAATCTGGCCTTGTATGTGATACTACAGACAAAAAAATAACGGCAAGAGTGACAAATGTCAAGTGAAGATATAACATATTCCAGAAAGCATAAACAAGTTATTTAGTAAAAGACCTTACAGAGATTTTTTCTAAAAGGGATTAGCATAAATGAGTCAGTCAGTACATAATAAAGGTCAATAAACATTGAGAAAAAATGTTCTGCTTGTTTTGTTTGCTCAATAAAGGTTACAGTATTGATTTATTCATTGTGATTGCTTCAAAGAGTTTCAATATATACATTGGACTCCAAGCTTTTAGATAGTATGAAAAAAATATATATATATATATATTTGGCTGTCATGATTGTTGGAGCATCCCTCAAGGATGAATGTGGAGAAGAGGCTGTCAACGGGAACTAGGATGAGATTTTGGGGGTAATTCAGTACCCCTCACTAAGCAATGGTGCCTATAGATTGTAAGCTTGCGAGCAGGGCTTAGTAAATAACGTGCACAGGGACACACAGATGTGGACACATCTGTGTGTCCCTGTGCACGTTATTTACTAAGCCTGTGGAGTGCCGCAGTACCTGCCTACAGGGCCGGTGCAAGGGTGTTGGGCACCCTCCTGCAAACTATAAATTTGCGCCCTCCCATACCTTATAATAGAGACAGTGCATGGTTGAGGCTCGCACGATAAAAAAAAAAGGGGTATGTTCTCACAAGGAGTGTCTTTACAAATTACAGGACACAGCAGGGTAATCTTATTCAAATTACACTGCATGTAGTGTCACTGATTCACATCACACCACACACTAGTTTCCCTTACACACAGTAGTGCCCCCTAATATATATAATGCCTTTTACATATAATGCCCACAGAATGCTGCTTATACATAATGCCGCTTACACATAATGACAAGAATAGTGCAGGTTACACATAGGGGGTTATTCTGGTTCACTCGCATAGGCAAAGTCGCTGTCCAATGGACAAAACAATGTGCATTGCAGGTGGGGCAGATGTAACATGTGCAGAGAGAGTTAGATTTGGGTGTAATATTGTTTCTGTGCAGGGTAAATGCTGGCTGCTTTATTTTTCCACTGCAATATAGATATCAGTTTGTCCACATTTGCCTTTGCGAGTGAACCAGAAAAACTCCCATAATGTCCACAGAAGCGTCACCCTTACACAATGCGTAGTTGCGCTGTCACAATGCCCAGAGTAGTGCCCCATACACATAATGCACAAAGTAGTGACACTTACACATAATGCCAATAGTGCCTCATACACATAATGCCCAGAGTAGCGCACTTGTATAATGTACAGAGTAGTGCCCATATACATAATGCCCAGAGTAGCGCACTTGTATAATGTACAGAGTAGTGCCCATATACATAATGCCCAGAGTAGAGATGGTTACACATAATGCCCAGATTAGTGCCCATACACATAACACCCCTGTGTCATGCTCCAATTCAGTTTGTGCTGCACCGACCAAGCAGTGAAGGGAGGGATCGCTAGGCACATATATACATACATGTAATTATATATGTAATGTATGTGCTGGATCGATACCCCAGGGATCGCCAGCAATGAGTAGTCTGGAGGGTGGGCTTAACAGTGCATAGATGTTTATGGTGATTCCCAGCTGCAGCGCTGATGCTCTCAGCACTGGCGATCCCTGGGGGATCGACCCAGCACATATATTACATACATCATGATACAGTAACATGTTTGTATGTATATATGTACCTAGCTATCTCTCCCTCCACTGTTTCTGAATTGTAGTGACCTAACGCTGTCTTCAGCACTGAGTATGTATAAGTGAGTTTATGTGCCTCCACCCCAAGCTTTGATGGTATAAAGATAGGTTATATCAATATGTATATATTTCTATGAGGGCGAGCTTGGGGAAACACCCTTTGAACTATCCAGCAACCAATAAAGTTAACAAGTTAATTTGCATAACAATAATATTTTTTACATAGGTAATTTCACACAACAAAAATAGGTGAAATAATGGCATTAATCATCACAACCAATTTTATTTGACTGGAACTTAAGACGTGTAGTCGTGTTCAGTAATATTTCTGGAATGCCTTCTTCAAGTAAAAAAAGATTATACAAGCCTACCTTAGTCGGCTGAAACAAATAAACATATTATACGTCACATGCAAGTGAATTAATATCTTCACCGTTTAAACAACAATTTCAATCAACAATAAAAAAAACAACATATAGTAATAAACCTTAAACTATTATTTCGCAATAATATGTATTTTAGTTAGTGTACACTAGTCTTGGTGTTACTATAAGCGCTGTTGTATTTTATGCCAGGTTCCTTTGTTAACCATATACTGCAGTTCCTGAGCAAACTAAAGTTCCCACCTGAGTCCTGTAAGGTGAGTTTGTAAGTAATAGGAGTTGAACTTATATGAAGTGTTTGTAATCCAATCTAGAAATAGACTGCAAGATATTTACTGAAGGATTCAAGAAATGAGTTCCCGCTATGAAGGATCCGTTCTCTCCTAACCGGCTTTACTTTCCTGAATGGAATTTGTGTTATTAACAATCCACACTTGTATTCAATGTTATATAGTTCTACTATATTGGTTTGAATGAACTGTTGCTGCTGTATGCAAAAAGGAGTATATTCTCTTAGATGCTAGATAGAAATATGTTCTGTTAATGAAACAATATCAGCTGATACTAGTGTAATAACAATGTCAGACACTTTTCCAGTCCGCAAAGTGTCAGTTTCATAGCTGTTTGGAGTGAAAACTTTAATAATGCTCTACGAAGAAACTTTTGTATCCTGCTAGTAACACTGCACTGTTACGTTCCCAAAGATCTACTGTATGCAGCTGTCTATTATTAAATACACCATTTTTATTCCGGATGTAATTTATCTGCAGTCTCTGGAAAGGTTTTCCCCAAGATCATCTGTAGTGTAGTCTTTCTGTATAAAAGCCCACAGTGGTATCCTTTATATCTATATCTTAGCACCTTGTGCTCCTTACAAATAGGACTTCTGTACTTTCTCAAATGTTCCCTGTATACAGCTTAAACCTTAGTCTGTCATTCACAATTTCTCTGCTGCTGAAGTATAATTAGCTGCTCTCTTTATACCCAAATACAATGTCTCGGTATTGTACTTAAACTCCTTTTCCCTCTCACTCTCCTTCTCTCACTTTTGTGCCATTGGAGCTGTAATGATCTTGTAGACTATTGACTGTCAGGATGCCTTTATTATTACTTCACTGCGAGCACTGAAGGGGGTAATAGTTCTTTATTCAGGGGTTGCTGATCTAAAGCGGTGCTGAAAACCTGTGCAATGTTTATGATACTCTAACTTCGAGTAGTAGCCATCTTTCCCTTGCTGTAATGCAGCTGCAGTGAGGTGTCATATATCATCTGTCAGTCTGCACTTAGGAATCTTTCCCTGTGTAGCTATGAGTGATGCAGGGGTTTGGACAGCACTCACCAATCTCCGTTCTTTACTCTTTAGGCCTCCGCCCAATCTCCTCCCAGATGCCACCTCCAGTGATGATGTGCAGCACCTCTGGTACCTCTCACCGGAATGTACACTATCTGCCCAGTCAGAGATTTAGGCCACCTGTCAGCGTCTGGTCAGCTGTAGAAGCTGCCATCACACAGAGCCTCTGGTAGTAGTCTTTTCTCCCTCACAGGTCAGTTCTCCTATCTGCCAGGGCTGCACACTTCTGCCCTCCTCAATCTCCTCAGGAGAATTTCTTCCTCACTCTCTCCTGCTCCCCCTTTTTATACATTCAGTTTGAATCTACAACAACTTTATTTAACTGTTTACCTGGGGTACAATAAGTTCAATCCAACGTCTCTCCCCCAACTGCCAGGAAGAATAGAACAGTCCTTTTACCAACTGCTATGCATATACTGGAAGGGCAATACCACCTCATTATAATGGAGGGGGGTTTGTTCCACATGCATTTTCCAACAAGTTCTAACTATTTCACATCATTTTCTGTGAAAAGTTCTGGTTATAGTTTGCTCCCTCATGAGGGATAATTAATAATCAAGCCATGAAAGAAGTTCATATTAACAGCATAACCATGTACAGTAACAGAGTGTACAAAATCCTAACACAGAGGTCATGTATCTTGTCCAATGTTTGGTAGATATTATAAAACTGTAAATAGTTATTTTTTTTCAATATTTATACACCTCCAAAATACACCATACACATATTTTTATGTATTATTCAATATCCCTAGTTGGGACCCTGACAATATGGGGTCACATACATTTTGTTTATTTTTGAGTACCATACCCATTGCTGCCTCTGCTGCTCTCACTTCTCCACACATGTACTCCATACTTGCCTACTTTTGAAAACTAGTTTCAGGAAGATTTTAAATGCTCGAAAAATGTGTTGTGCCGCTGAGAGGGTGTGTCATGCTCCGCCCAGCGTGTCTAACTTCACTTGGGGGCGTACCTATCGCCACTAAGGGGTGTGTCCTGCAGTGGCAGAAGAAAACTGTGGAACACTCTGGGCCTGGGTCAGATGTGGGTGTTGCTGACTGTAGCACAGCACTAAACATTTGAAAGAAAACTTTTCTGCCTATGTATGTGTGTGTGTGATAGAGAGGGAGCCAGGGATAGAGTGTGAGAGGGAGGGATAGAGTGTGAGACAGAGGGAGAGAGTGGATGTGAGGGAGAGAATGAGAATGAGTGTGAGAGGGAGGGAGAAAGTCTTGAGAGAGGGAGTGTGAGAGAGGAAGTGCGAAATTAGGAGAGAGCGTGTGTCTCACATACACTCCCTCACTGTGTGTGTGAGAGAGAGGGGGGGGGGGATACTGAGAGCGAGTGTGTCGGTGTGAAAGAGATTGAAACAGTGGGTGTGAGAAAGAGGGAGGAGAGTGTGAGAGGATTAGAGGAGAGTGTGTGTGAGAGAGTGTGGGTGTGAGATAGAGGGAAAGTGTGAGAGGGATAGAGGAGAGTGTTGGTGTGAGATAGAGGGAAAGTGTGAGAGGGATAGAGGAGAGTGTTGGTGTGAGATAGAGGGAAAGTGTGAGAGGGATAGAGAAGAGTGTGTGTGAGAGAGAGAGTGTGGGTATGAGATAGAGGGAAAGTGTGAGAGGGATAGAGGAGAGTGTGGGTGTGAGATAGAGGGAAAGTGTGAGAGGGATAGAGGAGAGTGTGTGTGTGTGTGTGTGAGAGAGAGTGTGGGAGTGAGATAGAGGGAAAGTGTGAGAGGGATAGAGGAGAATCTGAGAGAGAAAGAGGGAGGAACCTAGACAGCTGCTGTATGCAGTAAGATGGCTGCTCACCTTGGACGGACCAGTCTCACCCTGCACACACCAGTAACCATGGAGGATCCAGGAGGCCTGTGCTGCACCAATTTGAATTCTTCAGCTGATTTTCTTACACCTAAATAAAATTAGAAAGGTGGAACAGTTGGCATAGCTGGCTTGAAGAGGGGAGCTCATGGGCACGGAAACCCCCACTCTGAGAGGCCCCCACCTGTTGCTGCAGTTTGAGGAACTGCTACAGGCACAGTGCCAGAGTAAGAGTACGGCTTCCAGGCACGGCCTCCACTACCCCTAACTCTGCAGTGCCCGGCCTCTTTCTATCCGGCCGGGGCAGTGGGGACTCAGGAACATCCAGATGACCTATATTTGCGATGGCAATGGGTTAATCCAGTAGAATTATGTGGCTTTCTGGGCAGCGGAAGACTCTGCATTCGCCTGGGAGTCTCTCCACAGGTTGCAAGAGAATCCCTCCCCCCATACTACAGCAAGTACACACTGCCATTACATAACACACATCCCCCCATATTACACCCCACTATGATAAATTACATACATCCGCCCCCATATTACATTCAATACATACATTAGTATATTACATTATACAAATCCCCCCAGCTAGTTGAGTATACGCATCAATGAATTACATTACACACAGAGCCCCCCCACAC
Source organism: Crinia signifera (assembly GCF_055691185.1). Lineage (NCBI taxonomy): Eukaryota > Metazoa > Chordata > Amphibia > Anura > Myobatrachidae > Crinia > Crinia signifera. The sequence continues at coordinate 107,352,673 of NC_139227.1, forward strand.
ACATTATATACAGCCCCCAGCACACACATCACTGTATTACATTACAGAGCCATACACACATACACACATAATATAAAGCCCCAGAAAACACACCACTGTATTATATTACACCCAATCACATACACATACAAAGTATATACAGCCCCTGACTCCCCCAGGATACACAGCACTCACCGCAGGAAGAAGAGCTGCAGAGCAGTTGCTGGCCTCACGGAGCTCAGTCAGTGGTGGGCGGGGCTAGCTTCCAGGAAGTAGCAGAGAGAGTCTTGACCCCTGGCTGACAGTTCTCTGCTCTGAGTGCTCTCCAGATGTACAGCCACAGACTGACTTAAGTTCCTGTCAGCACGCAGCAGATCCGGCTACATCACAGACAAGCCTGATGTACTCACAGTGGCACAGCATCACTAGTCCTGTCTGCACACTATTTCAAACTCGGCGCGGCGGCTCCTCAGTCAGGCTGCTTCTGTCAGGCACGCACAAAGCACAGTGCAGCCCGCAGAGCGCCGAGCCTAGGACACAGAGGGGGAACACTCTGATGTCGGCGCTCCCCCTCTGTGACCTAGGCTCGGCGCTCTGCAGGCTGCACTGTGTAGTGTGCGTGCCTGACTGAGGAGCTGCTGAGTTGGAAATAGTGTGCAGACAGGAGGGTGACGCAATGGCCGCTGTCACTCATGTGGAGGAGGGAGAGCAGCGGTGCACAATAAAGGAGCCAGGTGCCCCCTACAGCTGCGACAGTGACACTCGAGACGGCAGCTGCAGTGTCAGAGGAAGGTGGAGGGGGGGGGAGCGCCTCTCGGGGCGGGCGCCTACCTGCTTTGCAGGATGTGCTGAGCGGGTAGCGCCGGCCCTGCCTGCCTATATATATATATATATATATATATATATATATATATATATATATATACACACACACGATAGCCTGATGAAAATGCTGTTATAGGCATTGGAACGTTGCCTACAAGCTAATAAATTTGAACTTGTTTTGGTGAATGGAGTGCAGCATCGTTTGTACAGCTGTATATATATATATATATATATATATATATATATATAGCATTTTCATAAAGAAGTAGGCACTCACCAGCACTGAGAATTGTGCAAAACGCAGATAAAGTTTTATTTCATTTCATCATCAGGTCATCAATAATGGTCGACGTTTCGGCCCACCACAGGGGCCTTTGTCAAGACACCAACACCTGGATACAGCAGCAGACAGAGTCTGCTCTGTCTGCTGCTGTATCCAGGTGTTGGTGTCTTGACAAAGGCCCCTGTGGTGGGCCGAAACGTCGACCATTATTGATGACCTGATGATGAAATGAAATAAAACTTTATCTGCGTTTTGCACAATTCTCAGTGCTGGTGAGTGCCTACTTCTTTATGAAAATGCTATGATTGGGATGGAAATCCTCTAAAGTGGAGCACCACCCTGTTTCCCCTTACTGGACTGAGTGCGGTTCCTTTACAAGTGTATATATATATATATATATATATATATATATATATATATGTATATAGAATTCCAATATCCCAAAATGAAAATAACGGCACTCAGAAGGCTGAATAACAACAAAAAAGTTTGTATTTCCAGGTGTAAGGGGAACGTTTCGGGGAGTATCCCCCGTCTGGCCAGGCTGTAGGTTGGGGCTGAGGACGGGGGTTACTCCCCGAAACGTTCCCCTTACACCTGGAAACACAAACTTTTTTGTTGTTATTCAGCCTTCTGAGTGCCGTTATTTTCCTTTTGGGATATTGGAATTCTACATGTTACTACCTCTGGCACCGGGAGCAAGTTGGCTTTATTACTGAATGAGTGCCGGCAGTCTTTGGATTAGTATTCCATCAAGGACTTGTTGTTTCAACCGATAGACCATGTTCCACCTCTGAGGAGAGGAGGTGATAAGGGCAAGTTATTGCTTCAAATAGAATGTTACTGGATCAGCCATTTTAATTCAGTTTCACCTAACGGACTAAATGAGGATCATTCCTTCAACTGTTTCTTATGATCTTCGATGTATATATTGCTGTATTTACTGTTTACATTTTTATGTGATATTTTTGTCATTTTGTATTTTCACTGTACTGCCTATATATCTTGGATATATCATCAGTTATTGTACAACAGATGTATTACAATTGAGTTGACTGAGTATTATCGCTCATTACCTGTGCTAATTATTCTTATCATCGGGCTGAGCCACTTTTCATCTTACTTTGTGCATTTGCATTTCTGACTGGCGCTATGTGCGGCTAGATGCGGCTCTATGGTGCCAGGTCAGCGATGTTATGTTGTGGAGTGTTGCTATGGAGAGGGGGGCAGTGTCCGGCTAGCCCAGATGCGGCTTCTCCCTGACTCCACACAACGCTATGGCGGGATGCCATAGTGACGCGCTTGGTGGCGGGCTTCCGCCCGGTCCTGAGTGATGTCACTTCTGGCTTCTCTGCCTGCACGCTGTTACAGCGTCTTGAGCCACAGTGGCCTGACCCCTCTTGCACCCAGGCTGATTGATGCACAGGTGAGCGTGTTTGAGTCAATCTCTACTGCTAAATATATCTGTTTTTTTTCTGCCAGTCTAGCATGCTCCTGACGACGGTAGCAGACCGAAACAGCTGTCGAGCATGGCAGACCTGCAGGGGATCTTGTTAAGTATCTCTTTGAATTATCTTCTCCCACTGCATGGACTTTGAAAACTTTTTTGAATTTTGTTGATTTATTGGAATCTTCTGAATAAATCTTTTTTCTACTTTTGCATTTTTTGGTGTGCCAGTTTCCCGTATTTACATTACAGTTACCCTTATGTGACTGTGCACCTGCATCTTCGCTCCATACAAGTGTGCAGATTGTTTTTGACCGTATATATATATATATATATATATATATATATATATATATATATATATATATATATATATAGGCTGAAAACAACAGGAATATTTATTCCTTGTGCAGGGATCAAAACGTTTCGGAGCTCGGGGGCCCCGTCGTCAGTTCAGGGAATGCATTCTGACGACGGGGTCCCCGAGCTCCGAAACGTTTTGATCCCTGCACAAGGAATAAATATTCCTGTTGTTTTCACCACGAATCAGCCTCCGAGTGCCGCTTATTTCTGCCGCATATTCCTTGAGGATACATCCCCTCTTGAAAGAGGGCACTGGAGCTTGTCCATTTGGCATCCATCCCCCTTTCCTGAGTGCCGGCCTCATTGTATATATATATATATATATATATATATATATATATATATATATATATATATATATATATATATAATTGTAATAATAAACCCTACTGAGAAGATGACCCTGCTATCCCTTCCATTTATCCCTACCTAGGATATATTAGGCTTGTGGAGGTGGTGGAGTTCGCCGTGTTCCCTTTCATTTCCTAATCCCTGTGTGTGTTTGGTACAATACCCGGGATTGTTGTCCTGGGTAACTAAGTTTCTAGAGTTTTTCAGTTTCTCCAGAAGCAAGCTGTTCGCAAATGCTAGGCTTCTTATGGCACTGTTACTACTGCTCCCAACTCATTGTGAACAGCTTGGGCCCTTATATTGTAGTCTTGTATATAGGTTTGAATGTTTTTTACCCACCCCTTGTATGTTTTCTCTCCCTCCCCTCTCCTCCCTCTTGTACTCTACCGCAGAATTGTATCTCTTCATGTACTTATGTTTTGCCTTATACCAATAGCCAAAGATGTCTGACCTGAAAGTTTGTTCATGGAACGTGGCTGGCTTCAATTTACCTGCTAAGAGGTAAGATTCTCCTGTGTCTGAACAAGTGAGGTATTCAACTGGCATGCTTACAAGAAACCCATCTTGTCCCTGCGGAGGTGAAAAAGCTCAATATGCTTGGTTGGAAGGTACTTGGTGCTAGCCCTTATCATTTTAAAGTTTGAGTGGTGGTTACCCTCATTATATCCTCTATTCCTCATGAAGTTCTAGATAAAACTATAGACCCTGAAGGCCGTTTCCTAGTTTTTTCCCTACAGATAGACTCCAAACCCTGTATAATTAGCAATGTCTATGCCCCGAATAAATATTTTAAAGTATTCTTGCAAAAACTAACGGCCCTTATTATCTCCAAAGGCCCCACTCCATTCATAGTTTTGATCGCTCCTCTTCCCGAGTACATCCACCCACACTCCCTAAACTAGGCTTACCAGCTTTTAGGATAATCTCCAATTGATTGACGGCTGGAGAGCTCTTCACCTCACAGAAAGGGACTACACCTGTCTCTCCGCAGCGCACTCCACTCTTTCCAGGATTGATTACATATTAATATCCCATTCCTTGTTCCCTTTAGTCAGCGAGGCACACATTAACCTAATTACTATATCTGATCACGCCCTTATTTCCATCACTCTGGGGAAACTACAACCTACACATAAGCCAGGGGTTTGGAAATTCTCATCATACCTGGCCAAATCCTTAAAATTTCATAAAAGATTAGAATCAGCCTGGGACTGCTTCCTAGCAAACAATAATGAGCATGCCGATTCTGACCCCAAATTATTCTGGATGACCGCCAAGGTGGTCCTACGAGGGGAAATACTTTCTTATGCAGCTAACACCAAAAAGAAATATACTGAAAAATATTTAGCCTTGCAAAATGCACTAACCCTGTATTTCCAACAATACAAACCCCAATGACCCTAACAAACAAACCTATCTAACTGCTAAAACCAATTCTGAAAATGGGTACGTATATGTTAGTTGGGCACCCACTAAGCTTTTTGCTTAGTTTTCCATATAGAGGTGGCTGGCGATATGCAACTGTTCTCTACCAACTACAGATTTCACAAACTGGGGAATAAAACAGGGAAGCTACAAGGAACCTGCCTTCTCTCACATATTCTTCCTCTAAAAATGGCACAGGGGACCCTGACCTCCAAAGATGCTGACACGGCTGCAGTGTTACACTCTTTTTACACAGAATTATACTCAGGCCCCCCTCCCCCACTCTTCCCCCACTCCCACATGAATTTTGGTCCCCCTTGCCGACTCCCACAGTATCTTAAAATCTTTTCCAATCCCTAATCGCCCCAATAACAACAGAAAAAGTCAAAAGTAAAATGTGACAAAGCCCCAGGCCCTGATTATACACCCTGACCAGATGGGCTTTATATGCGGCCACCACTCAGAATTAAATATGCGAAAGGTCCTTAGTGCTATCTCAGCCTCTACAAATAATACCCTCCCCTCCTCACTGTCAAGCCCTATGATTTTGTCCCTAGACGTGGAGAAAGCCTACGAGCTGGTAGAATGGTCACACTTATATGCAACATTGTCTAACTTTGGTTTCCCTGATGGCTTCTTTTCCATTCTTCTCCTTATTAAACATGCCCCTCACACCCAAATCACATGCAGTGGCCTCCTCTCAGATCCTTTTATTATACACAAGGGCACCAGGCAGGATTGACCCCTTTCCCCCCTACTTTTTGACATTGTTCTTGAACCCCTCGCCATTGGTCTACGCTCTTCCCAATTATATACAGGCAAATCAATAGGCCCCTTAGAATTTAAACTTTCCCTTTTCGCGGATTATATGCTTTTATTTATTTCAAACCCGGCCCGGTCCATTCTCGATATAACACGCATTATTGACTCGATTGGTACCCGCTCTGGATACAAAGTAAATTACTCTAAATCTGAACTCCTTTATCTCTCCATACCCGATCTTAACCCCTCTGAATTCCCCTACCACATTCCAATTTACTATAGCAAACTCACACATTAAATATTTGGGGATACTTTAACCCGAAACGTCTGGGCCGTGTTGCAGCTCTCCAGAGTGTAATTTCCCCTAAATTGTTTTACCTACTGAAGATGCTTCCATTCTCACTGACTAAACATGACCTACAGACACTTAGAAATGTAATGAATTCCTTCCTATGGAGTGGGAAAAGACCTAGGATTGCCTTTTACAAAATATCTGCCCCCAGAAGCTGCGGAGGAGTAGGCGTCCATGACTTTGCATCATATAATGTAGCCACCCTCCTGAGATGTGCATCCAATTGGATTAACAACACTGATTCTTTCACCAACCCTGAACTAGATGCTGCTTTCTTACACCCATACTCCCCCAGAGCTCTACTACACTCCAAGGCCTCTGAGATACCACCACACATACTGGCCAACCCACTTTTCCATGACATTTTTTATGCATGGCAAATGATGATCTGGAAATTAAAAAGGAACCCCGTTATTACTCATAGAATCCCTCTTTGGGGCAACCCCGACTTTTCCCCCTCCCTGACCAATGCAGCTTACTGCTTGTGGAGAGACAAGGGTCTATCTGACTCTTCCAGGGTGTTCGATCCTGGGGGCTCTTTTAAGTCTTTTGCTCAGCTTCATGAGGAGTACTCGATTCCACAAAACCACTTATTTATGTACCTGCAAATCTGCCACTACTTATACTCTTTAAGGACCTCTTGGTGTACTTATGCCTCAACCTTACAAACCGACCCTTTATAGCGCTTCCCAGAATAGTAATACCACTTTTAGGCGAAAACCATTCTACCTCCAACTATTGCAAAATACATGTGACATCCGTTGGTCCAAATTGTATGACCAGTGGGTGACGGACATCCTCTCAATGCAATCCACGGATAAATTAGGCGCTCCCTACGAGGCTACTCTCAAAATACTTAGCTCCTCGTACCTACAAGAAGTCCATGTCAAAACCATCCAACGAGCATATATTGCCCCCGCATGCCTTTCCCAATTCGTGCCTTCAGTCACAGGAGAATGTATGAAATGCCATGTGTCCAAAGTGTCATTTTACTAATTCTTTTGGGAGTGTCACAAAATCAGACGATTTTGGAATAAGCTCTTGGGTAACATATGCTCTATGTTCCAGATTTGTCTCATCCCCGACCCCCTTGCCTGTCTTTGCGCCAATTTTGTTGGTTGGGACTTAGTTGCTATGAGAGATCCTGAATCGGCCCCTTTGTTACAATTTGACAAAACATTTTTTTTAAAAACAGAAGGAGGCTAAATCAGTGGTCATGAAAGGATGGGAGAGGAAGAGGGGACATACAGGAGGATGTTCAAAGTGTCAATGGGATAGGAGGGCTAAGGACGTTATTCTGGTCTGTTTACAAGGCCATGTGCGTTCGCACGGGGCTGATATTTTCACTTTACGCATTCGCATTTCTGCGCATGTGCATGCGCTGTGTGCGTACGTACATGGCGAACAAACTGTTCCCATCCTTGCGAATGGAGGGCGGCCCAGTACCATGTGGAAACGGCCAGCATTTTATGTTGGGTGTTCTCATGGTATTGTGCCGATGACGCGGTTGCGGGGGGCGGGCACCTGACATCACCGCATGTCAACTGCCCACCCACTTCCCTCCAAATTTGCACACAGATCTAAGGTTATCTTAGATCTGCGTGCACGTTCCACATCATTCGATGGTCGCCGACCATCGAATGATGTGGGTGTTAGCCCGCAGGCTTTGAATGGATGTTTATGTAAAACAGCCATTCGCAACCAGTGCGAACGTACATGCCTTGCGAATGGTGGCCCGGCATACCACCATTCGCAAGGCGGGATCTGGTTCACTCGCAAGAGTGCGAATTCGCATCCGAGCGAATGAACCAGAATAAGGTCCTAAGAGGATTGGGAAAATGATTGCTTTCATGGGAGACGGCGGATCTCTAGGAAGGGAGGTGGAATTTGACGTGAACTCGATGATGATCGGTGGTTGTGACAAACCATTCTCTGCATTAGAATTCTTGCTTCGTGTATACCGTAAGTGGTCCTTTTTTTTTTAGAAAAATAAAATGCACCCACCCTTCTAATTTTAATTATTTACAAATCAGCCACCTGCAATAAAACTTATTTTTTTTTAATTTTTCCTTTACAGTCTGCAGAAAATTGATAATTTAATAAGAAAGAAAAATAATCATCACGAAGACCTTTAAGTAAGCTGGATTCCAGTAAGCAATGATAGCCGACATGTCACTTCTTTAATGCTGATTTATTACAATACATTTGACAACTTTAAGCTCTATTCATGCAGTCCAAGGCGGAATGTAAGGATTTGCCAATACTCGTTAATCAAAGCTCTATGGACGAGATGACTTTTCCCTGCAATCTTTCCAAGATTCTAGTACCGAATGCAGCCAGGCAAACACAAGAGCTTGTTACAGCAGAAGAATGAATGGCTCACTTGATATTAAAATGGGATTATAAACACCACAATGTTCCTGATTATATCTGGATGTTTTGGGCTGATCCAGAAATGTTTCATCAAAATGTGTCTTGATTTACACACAAAATAGTTTTGTGATAAAGATTACACAGCGGACGGCCTATAACCATTATCATTGTTTATATGTAAGACACCACAAAACTGTCCAGCAATGTAATTTCAGAGTTACAAATCATACAAAATACAGTACGCAGAGAACACATTGAAAATGAGAACAGGTGCAGATGAGGCTGATGGAATAAGGTGCAGACTATGAGAAAACAGATACACAGATACACTTTGACCTTGTTTGACCTCAAATCTAGAGACCGTGCTTGATATTACTAAGTCCCATCCCCTTGTGGGATTTGCAAGTCAATGATGAGGAGAGTGGAGCCATTATGATGTAATTCCATTAAAATGACGTTATTGTGGCCCGGCTCCCTCCCGATATTTTGCAGTGAGGGGGTGGGGCTTAGTAATGTCATGCCAGCTGCCCATCTCATCCACAACATGCTGCTGCTGTAAATAAGACAGAGTATATGTGTGAGTGTGTACATTATGGGGGTGATTCTGATTAGCTCGCAGCTTACCTAGCGCCACCACCTCCCCCGTTCCTCCTTCCCCGCCGTGAGTATCTTGCTCCGGCCGTTCACGGCTGGGGTTTACACATGTGCAGAAATGCAAATACGCAGACCCTGACCATCGGGGTAGGGACCAAATTCGGATCACTACAAACTCCTACGACTCCTATATACTTATATACATTTATATATACAATGTGTGTGTAATGTATTGCAACATATAAATCAGGGCCTATATCTCCCTAAATTTCCTTTAATTCTGCATTGTAGGTTTTCACATTGCAATTTTTAATACATTTAAGAACAAAAGTGTCTAAGGAGGGCTGGGCAATGGGCAATCGTTTTGGTGATGATACTGCTCACAGATAGGGTGGCAAAGCCAACTACCAGTCAATGAAGGAAGCACCCCAATAAATTATTGCACTAGTAACCTGATATTCTTAACCATTGCAGAATAGCCAATGGTCACTCACCATCCAACGAAGACATCTTACTATGGAGGGAGGGTGGGAAGACTGCAACAAAGAGGCTTTTGCCCACAGCCCAGGCCTTTAAATAAAGATCTTCCAAGACACACTCCTGCCACACTATAGGCAGGCTTCAACATGTGATCAACCTTCATGCCGGCACCGATTCTAGAGGTTTAAACTACAGTATATCAATCCCCGCTAGATTGGTGGAGCATTAACCACCCAGCGGTGGCGATTTCTATTGCATGGTGAGCATCCACTCCCCTTGGTGGATGGGAGCGCAAGAAGAAAAGAGAGTCGCCAAAACCTCTGCGATGGCGCTCTGGTGGCAAGATTGAGAGTCGCTCCATCTGCACCCTTTCGCAGATGACACTAAATTGTGCAAGGTTATCAAATCAACTCAGGATGTCTCGATCTTAGTCATGCACCTCAGGAACATTAATTAGCATGCAACCTATAAAATAAATGGGGTAGAACTAGGTGAATCACTAATGGAAAAGGAGCTAGTGCTGCAAATTGACAATAATTGGGGCTGTAGTGCTCAGTGTCAAGAAGCAGCAGTCAATGCAAATAGGATACTAGTTTGTATAAACTGTATGTGAGGACCAGGAAGTGCCAGTCTGATACTATTATTTGTAGTACAGAGGTGCAGCAGGGAACGGTTTTGGCACCATTTCTCTTTACCCTCTATACTGCAGATTTCACATACAATACATCAACCTGTCATCTGCAGAAGTTCTCTGATGGGCCTTATAGTAAATGGGGATGATAAGTACAGATAACTTGTACAGAATTTTGCTATTTGGTGTCAGGGGAACCATCGCCAGCTTAATACGGGAAAGACTAGGGAGTTGGTAGTTGATTTTAGATAACGTCAGCATAGTAGTAGTTCTACTCCTCCAACATCGGTGAGGATTCAGGGAATGTACATTGAGATCGTAAGAACTTACAAGTAACTGGGTTTTCACCTGAACAATAAACTGGACTGCTCCGATAATTCTGCTGCTCTGTGCAGGAATGGGCAGAGCAAACTGCTGTGGAGACTGAGGTCCTTGGAGTGCAGGGAGCACTCTTAAAGACCGTTTTTGACTGTGTGGTGGCATTGGCCATATTCTAAGAAGTGGTCTGGTGCAGCAGTGTTTCGATTGCCGACAATAAGAGAATAAACAGACTAGTAAGGAAGGCCAGTTCTGTTTTCACAATGCCTTTGGATTCTGTAGAGATAGTGGGTGAGAGGAGAATGATAACATCCTTATTGGATAATGCATCACACCCACTCCACGACATTGGGGGTTATTCTAGTTCATTCTTTCTGACAAAATCCTTCTTAGATGGACAAAACCATGTGCACTGCGGGTGGGGCAAATGTAACTTGTGCAGAGAGAATTAGATTTGGGTGGGGTTTTTCTTCAAAGTGAGATCTATATTGCAGTGTAAAAGAAAGCAGTTAGTATTTTCCCTGCACAGAAACAAAATAACTCACCCAAATCTAATTGTATCTGCACAAGTTACATCTGCCCCACCCGCAGTGCACATGGTTTTGTCCATCTAAGAAGGATTTTGTCAGAAAGAATGAACTAGAATAACCCCCATTGTGACGGATCTGTGTAGCTCTTTCAGTGATAGGTTGCTTTACCCTCGATGCTCAACGGAGTTCTGAGCACCACACCTTAAAAAGAATATACAATTGAATTTGAAAGGGTACAGAGAAGGGCAACTAAATGGATCAGGGCTCTAGAGTCCTTGAACTACGAGGTTATCAAGGTGGGGTCTGTTTATGCTGGAGAAATGTTGTTTAAGAGGGACATGATCAATATCTACATTATATTAGTATATCAGAGGCCGTATAGGGAACTGTCAGGAGGTCTGTTTATGTTGGGGACTATACATAGGACACGAGGGCACACTTTGAGATTAGAGGAGAGGAGATTTCCTACCCTCAGAAGGAAGGGATTCTTTTAGTTCAGGGCAGTTAAAGTTGGGAATTCACTGCAAGAAGACGTAGTGTTGGCAGACTCAATAAATACCTTCAAGAGAGGGCGAGACAACTTCAGAGAAAAACATACAGGATTACACCACTCGGTAACATACATTAAGGGGATGGCTCAGTGATACATTGGCCACTATATAAGGTGTCGTCTAGCTTAAAATAGCAATCATTTGGTTCTCTTATGTTCTATATAACTCCCGCTGCCTTTCACATTACTATGCGGTGTCGGAACACGGATCCTATATACCTATAGATCACACAGGTAGAGATGCCTTTGATCTTCTATGTTATTATTCCAGTGTCAGCAAAGAGCATGAAGAAACCACCGTAGCACTTTTCTGTATAATTCCCAATAACAGACACCTGCTAAATCAGTGTCATAGCAACATGGATAGCCGTGCTGGTAACCAGACCAATGCCCATAGCACTGAGTGCCCTTCTCTGACCCCAGGATGTTACCCAGGCGCACAACGTATATATATTATCCTCTTACTTTGTAACCATGGAAGCATAAGTTTGTTTTCTTTACCAGTTATAATACATTGTGCTATGTACCATGACATCACTCCTGCAGGGATGTAAAATCCTCCAGCAAGCACTATAGAGACTGCAGTGCAGCTTCTCGGCATGTGCCGTCCGAGGTCCAAATTCTTCCATTGTTCCTCCAGGCTCAAGGTTTTTTAGTTTATAGGTACGCCACTGCTCTGTTCGGAAAGGTCATTGTGCTCCTGTCTTTATAATGCTGCAGGACTCATTGACAGAAATCCATTTACATTTATCCGGGGGTCAGAAAGAGGGTAGAAAAAAAAAGGGTACTTGTGGAGTATCACGGCTCCCATCCTATGGCATCGTATGCCATATGTAGTGGCATACGATGGCATACGATGCAATGCGATGTTTTACCGATTTTTGAGCATTTTAGCTCAAAAATTGTATGCGATCGCATCGGGTGCCATACAATGGCATCCGATGCGATGCGATGGCACCCGGTTTTGCACTGAAATGCATCAGAATGCATTGAAATGTGTATTAAAGTAGTGAAATGCCCCCAAATGCCATTTTTCATACTGCACCACCCCCACTATCAACGTCAACCCGAAGCGTGGCGAGCGCAGCGAGCCCGCGTGGGGCGGCGGTACGCGTCCTACGACCTTTTCATACCCCCACTATCCACGTCGGCGTGGAGTTGAGAATAGAATAGTGTGGCGAGCGCAGCGAGCCACCGAGCCCGAAGCGTGGTGAGCGCAGCAAGCCCCGCGAGGGGACGCGGATACCTGTGAAGCCCGCGAGGGGACGCGTATAGCTGTGAAGGTATCCGCGTCCCCTCGTGGGGCTCGCTGCGCTCGCCACGCTTTGGGCTCGGTGGCTCGCTGCGCTCGCCACACTATTCTATTCTCAACTCCACGCCGACGTGGATAGTGGGGGTATGAAAAGGTCGTAGGATGCGTACCGCCGCCCCTCGCGGGCTCGCTGCGCTCGCCACGCTTCGGGTTCACGTTGATAGTGGGGGTGGTGCACTATGAAAAATGGCATTTGGGGGCATTTCACAAGTTTAATACACATTTCAATGCATTCTGATGCATTTCAGTGCAAAATCGGGTGCGATCGCATCGCATCACATCGGATGCCATCGTATGGCATCCGATGCGATCGCATACGATTTTTGAGCTAAAGTGCTAAAAAATCGGTAAAAATTGTATCGCATCGTATGCCATCGTATGCCACTACATATGGAATACGATGCCATACGATGGCATACGATTTTTGAGCAAAAATGCTCAAAAATCGGTAAAACAGCGCATCGTATGCCATCGTATGCCACTATGCGATGCGATGCGATTTTTAGCATACAATCAGCATACGATGAAGGTTGTGGGAGCCGTGATACTCCACAAGTACCAAAAAAAGTTTAGAGATCAGGGTAACAAATGAGTTACAGGTGACAGGAGAAGAGTCTGTAGAATAATCAAACTTCCACCAAATATTTGACTCAGAACAAGCAAATCAATGAAGGTTAGTGAGAATTTAGAAATGTGCTGTTTCCTAAATATACTACCATTCCGGCATTTGTATAATCACCATGACAAACTCTCCTATGTATTATGGGCCTGATTCAGTTCCACTCGCTAAGCAGTGGTCGTTCGCTTGAGGCCGCCCGCCGGGTAAGCGAACGCCTGCTCCCGCCATCCTTCAAATCCCCCTGGAGGGACGTGTAAGCTGAGGCATCCATTAGCATATCAGCGTACTGGGGGAAAAAACATTCGATGTTCGCTGATCAGCAAATTATCCCCCCCCCTCCCCCCCTGTTCACAAATAAAACTGTCTAAACTGACTTTAGAAAACGCTGGGGTGCCGTCTACAAACGCCCCCGGCTGTCAGTCAACTTGTGAACAGCTAGCGATGGCAATCCATCACTAACCTCATTCCCAAGGGGACCCTGTACATGAGCACAGCGTACAGCATGTGCCGTCATTCGATAATAGGATCTGAATCGGGCCCAGAATCCTCACAGTATGCGAGGACTTGGAACCATTGGCCTAACCCATCTATTTAATTAGTAGGCATTTTTCTTGTTTGTGATTGTTCCGGCACTCACTGTGACAGTCAGTCACAAACCCCTCTAAGCCAGCACCCCACTGTGAGGTATAGCAGCACGCCACCCTAATTACCACATACCCTTGATCACACTGGTAGCATTGTGACCACACAGGACTTGGCATGGGTTTCCTGTTGACCAAGGCTCCGTATACAGTATATAAGATTTTCGGTTCTGCTGCTTTGAATTTCTCACACAGTCTAGTGAACGGTTAACTGGACCCAGTGTGTTTAGGCTAAATGCACACTTAAAAGATCTACAGTATCTGCCGACTTGCAGCATTGGCTGTCCAGCAGGGCCGATCTATTTGCAAGATATCGTTCATCCATATAACAAACAAAATTTGACCAGTGTGCACCAGTGAAATAAGGCTGGAAATGCGGGCAATCTCTGAAAACAAAATTTTTCTGAGTTTTGCCTGCACTCCCATATGTACCATGGTCTGGAATGCGATACTTGTGATACCTGGTGGGTCAGATCATTTTAAAGCTGGTTGCCTAACAGAAGCCTATGGGTTTCTTTTTGCATTTATCTCTGAGAGGGATCCAACTGGATCCCTCCCAGCACTTCCCATGGTGAATGCAACATTCCCAGGCATGTGGACACCAGGGTCCTGAAACCTGGAAGTCCGGAGATCACAAAGGACAGCTCTGATTGAGAGATGTGTCGCATTGCAGATATGAGGCCATAGGTGCAGATTCTGTGGGTGCTCAAGGGCCCGAGCACCCACGGAAATTGATGAGCACCCACGGAAATTGATGAGCACCCACAGGCCCTACTCCCGCTGCTGGGCTGCCATATTAAATTGCTAATTTGTGGCTGCAGCACCCACATCACCGGACCTGCCACCTGGAAATGCCGGGAAGAGTGTATTCTGTCCGTGGAGTACCTGCACTGTGGGGGCATTTATGTACCTGCACTGTGGGGGCGTTTATGTACCTGCACTGTGGGGGCGTTTATGCACCTGCACTGTGGGGGCGTTTATGTACCTGCACTGTGGGGGCATTTATGTACCTGCACTGTGGGGGCGTTTATGTACCTGCACTGTGGGGGCATTTATGTACCTGCACTGGGGGGGAATTAATGTACCTGCACTGTGGGGGCATTTATGTACCTGCACTGTGGGGGCATTTATGTACCTGCACTGTGGGGGTATTTATGTACCTGCACTGTGGGGGCATTTATGTACCTGCACTGTGGGGGTATTTATGTACCTGCACTGTGGGGGCATTTATGTACCTGCACTGTGGGAACATTTATGTAACTGCACTGTGGGGGTAATTATGTACATGCACTGTGGGGGCATTTATGTACCTGCACTGTGGGAACATTTATGTACCTGCACTGTGGGGGCATTTACAGTATGTACTTGCACTGTGGGGGCATTTACAGTATGTACTTGCACTGTGGGGGCATTTATGTATGTGGAACTCTGTTGCCGTAATTTGAATATCGGAGACAACTGTGCTCCGTAATATAAATTGGTAGTATTTTGTGGCCACACCCCTTTCCCATGAAGCCACTCCTCTATATTTTTGGCTTGAGCACCCACCAGCAAAAACATAAATCGTCACCTATGTATGAGGCGTTGTACATCCATCAGTCCATAAAATCCGGTGTTTTGCGCATGTGCAGTCAAGCTGAGGCTTGTGTGCACGCACTAGTCCTGGTGTCACTCTCCAAAGCCCGTGATGGTGGCAGGGGCTATCCACCTCCAACCCAGAGGCAGCATTGACAGCGGCAGCCCCCCTTCTCCACAAAGGGAAGAGCTTCTGCTGGCTGTTTCTATATAAATAAAAGATCATAATGATACATATTTACATACACTCCCACTCACAACGTGTAAGTAATGACAATTCATTTGTATCCATGGTTTTGAGTAAAATATTATAAGACAGAGTAATCAACGCAGTTCATTTTCTTTTTAATTGAGTTACACGCAGGAATAAATGTACATCCACATTAGCATTGCAATCATCATGTAGTTATATGTTCTGCTTAATAACTAATACATACATTTATGACAAAGTAAATGACTGGATGTGCAGATGACACAGCTAAAGCACACAGGGATGGTTTAGTGAGTGTGGACAGTAATTGTGTATTCGTCATCCCTGCCGCTGGTACAGAACCGCTCTGCTCTCAGTCAGCAGTAACATTCTCTATACAGGCTTTGTGCACTGATACTGCTACCGCTGCTGCTTTCTGTCTGCACTGCAGTGCGATCCAGGACTCCCTGAAGTACATTAGCTGAGCTAGAAAAAAAAGGGGGAATCTGTCATGAAATTCACTAAATTGCTTGTTCTAAATGGAATACACATTTTTTATGCATGCAGGAAATGTGAAACGAGAGGTTCCCAGTTTATTATACCTATGAATACAGGAAAAGTATTGTACATGTATTTTGTTTAGGGTCCAGCTATATAATTTAATATCATTTAAAATGTCAAGACTATTGCTGACTGGAGCAGTAAACTCTGTGCTCATGCGCACAGCCAGGGGCCGTCGAGAGGGTGTTTGGGGGGGGGGGGGTACTTTTTACCCAGGTCTGTTCCCTCTCCTTTGCAGGTAGCAGGACAGTGGGCCACAGCGTCAAAAATGGGAGGAGGGGGGGTTTGCAAAGTGAGACATTTGTGAAGTCACTTCCCCTTTTGTCTGAAGCCACGCTAATTTTTGGGCCCGCACAAGGCGGTATACCATATATCATACTTACCTACCCCCCCAGAATGGCCGGGAGGGTCCCACAAATTGGGTCCCCCTCCCTGTCTCCTGGGAAGGAGGGCAAGTCCTGCATCATGCTGAATACCCCTACACCCCCTGTATAAAATCCCGAATTTCACTGGTCCACGGCAAATTGCGCCGGTTTGCATTATTTAAGCCCCTCCTCCAAATGACTTGGTTTCCCCGGGCGCCGGAAATCTTAGTTTCTGCCTTGGTCACACACAATAGGCTGACATTCCTTCTGGTGCCAGTTGTCAGCTCCAGTTAATCTGATAAATGTCATTGTTATGAACGGATTTTTTATATATAAGTATATACAGTCTGTTGTTTATTTAACCTTAGATCAGTTCATTCTTCTGTACATTTATCACTTGCCGTAGAAAACATTAACAGGAGAGTAGACGTATTTAATTACACAGTTTTTTCTAATTGCGCGACAAGATCATTTAAGTGCAAGGCTTGCGAGTGTTAATAGGAAACTCGCTATTATTACATAGACAATTTGACATCTAATAAGAGCTGATGGGTTTCACTGGCAGTGGTAACGATTACATTTGTGATAACATGGAAAGGTTTTCAGTAAATTAGGGCCAAAGGTCTTACAAGAGTTTTGACATGACACCAATTAAGCTGATAGTTGCGTATTTGTTGTACAATGTCAGATGTGGTGCAGTATGTGATGTGCTGATACAGAATCATAGGCGGGCGCTCATTGAGTGTTAGGGGTGCACAGGCACCCCCTAATGCTGTGCACACCCTTATGAGCACCTCCCAGCCATTAGCAATACCAGCAATACCTTTTACCAAAGACTTTCGCTTTTTAGAACTGTATTCCATTAAAAGAATCGCCCATCAATCAATTATGTGTGTTTTGCATTATTAATTGTACTAGACCATTGTCATATCATATCACTACATCCCTGTGTCATCCATATCACTACATACCTGTGTCATCCATATATGTTTTTTTTACATTATTTGCATGTACTGTTACACAGAGTAATTTGAAGATTAAAGCTGAAATAGGCAGGAGATTATGGTGCGGCTGAGAGACGTTTTATATTGTAGCGAGTGCCAATAGATGGCAGTGTTAGACAAGCCCAATAGGTGGTGCTAGACACACCTCTTTGATGGTGCATCCCCTAATAAAATGCCTACGTCCAGAATCATGCGGATAAAGCTTACTGTGTTGTCTACTGTATGTTCAAAATCCAATTGTGCATCTGATACGATCCCTTCATGAATTCTTACAATATGATCATGAAATCGGTTTTAGGAAGTGTGAACCTTACTATGAATAACATACAGAGATAAACATAGAGTTTGATGCCAAATACGAGCCACACCATCTAGTCTGCCCTAAACACAGGTACACGCACACAACTACACACTGAAGGTTTGTCTTCTGATCAGCCCTCCTACAGGGTCATGGAGAGAACAGCATGAGATACTCCCCCTGCTCCGTCACCCCCCTGCATTGACAAATTAGCGTACCTCCCAATTGTCCCAGCTTCCGCTATACCATCCCATTTTATGGGCTGGTCCCGCATCCTGCCTGGGGCCGGCAGTGTCCCGTGGTGGTGGTGGGGGGGGGGGGGCAGTTGCCTGGTGCTGCAGAGCAGGGAGTAGACACACAGCATCTATTGAGAGGCAGTAGTAATGGAAGACAGTGGCCTGATGCTGCGGGATTCCAGTGCTGCCACACTCCCTATGACGTAGGCTTCACCCCATTTTCAGATGCGGGTGTCTATGCCGCGTGAGGTGTGCACATGAGTATGCACTTGCTGATGCAGAGTCCCAACACCTGCCGGATCGTCAGACTAGACATAGAAACGTAAATAAATGTTCTGATATATTTTCAACTGCATTAACTGAACAGAGAACAGTTGTGTTATATTCTGTACAGCATTGTGTGCTCACCTGCTTAAGTGCTAGTCTTACTGATACATTTTCTCTGTAAGTGTATATTACATAATAGATATATCAGTGGAAAGAGTTCTATACAGTATACTTTTATTGTAGGGCGATGATGTTTAAAGTAGCAAGGTAGACTTTATATTGAAGACTAAATCCCAGATATTTATCCCCTTCAGATAGCAATCTGGGCATGCTAGCTTCCAACACTATACATGGAAATGTGTTATAGGGAAATTGGGGTGTGAATTATTAGATAGACAGTGTCTAGACAGAGTCAGAAAGGTAAATCAGGGGAATGTAACTCCCTGGCAACATACATGTTACCCACTGGCAACAAGCAAAAATCCACTGTCATTGAATAATAAACCCACTGGCTACAAGTATATAACCCCTGACAATGAGCATGAAACCGCTAGCAATGGGCATGTAACTCCTTGCAATGAGCATGTAACTAATGTCAATGAGCATTAAACTACGGTAATGAACATCTAACTAATGGCAATGAGCATTAAACCCCTGGCAATGAGCATGTAACTACTGTCAATGAGCATTAAAGCCCTGGCAATGAGCATGTAACTAATGGCAATGATAATGTAACCCTTTGGCAAGGGGCATGTAACTCACTGACAACAAGCAAAAATCCACTGTCATTGAATAAGAAACTCCCTGGCTATGAAACTGAAACCCCTAGCAATGGGCATGTAACTCCTGGCAATGAGCATGTAACTAATGCCAATGAGCATTAAATTCCTGACAATGAGCATGTAACTACTGTCAATGAGCATTAAACCCCTGGCAATAAACATGTAAATATTGGCAATGAGAATTAAACCACTGGCAATGAGCATTTAGGTAAAAAAAATGCTAATAAATGTATTGTGGGGCAGAATTTATTTTTTTGCAAGGGGGGGGGGGTCACTATTTCTAGTTATGCCACTGCCCTACAAATCTTATAGGAATAGCCATGACCTGCACACCTCCTAGCATGTGCGGAGCTGTTTCAAGTCCAGTTCTGGGCTGCTTGGGGCTTCATTGTTCACGCAGCAGCATCTTTGGGTGCTTAGAAGCACAAACCGTAAGACCACCGTGCACCGTCTCCCCACCTTCAGGTGCTGAAGTTTCTTCACTCATGGTGGTTGCTCAGCATCTGCTGCTATAACTCCACAGATAGAGAAACCAGAAAATAAAACACAAAATGTAATAAATAAACATCACGCTTTATGTGAATTTTTCCCTGTGTTGGTTTCATAAATCCTGCTCATGTTTTTTTAAAACATTTTTCTAATTTGAATAATTTTCTCCAATATGGTCGTATTGCATGCATGCCATTTTAAAAGCTTAGCTATTTTTCTAAAGGCTTCTTATCATGTCTGAACTGACCTTTGCAGTGATATTGAGCCAATCAAATATTGATAAATATGCAATGTGGAGTCATCAAACATAGAAATGCTTGACATATGGTAGGGCTGTAATTAGATAACGCCCAGCATCAGCAGCTTAACAAAACATGAGTCAGGCCTCGTACAGAATTACATTTTGGGCTCTCTAATGTTGGACAGGGTAATTTGATGGATTTGTTGATGGTTATAGGCTCAGTTTAAACTCAAGTTATCAGAGTGAATGCGCTGTACATCCTTGTATTGGATATATACGTCCAACTGCAGGCCTCAGAAAATACCATACCTCCCAAAAGGTCTAGTAGCGAGACCTGCCGTGCCCGATAAAGGGACAGTACCTTGTATTGGTGGACAGTGCTCAGGGTGTGAAATCCCAGCGACCATGGCGGTGACTGTGAAATCCCACGATAGGCTCACAGTGACTTCAGCAGCACCTCGGCAGGCGGCACTGGCAGCGGCTCTGTAGTGGGGAAATCAGAGACACAGCTAAATCATGATTCCAGTACAAGGGGAATGTGCAATTCTGGCGGAGAGTGTGGGGGACCCTCATGTGTGGGGACCCCGGGATGACCCCCCCTATCACCCCTCCTTGGATCCGGCCATGCCCTCAACCTAAAAATGTTGGAATACCGGTGGTCAGATGCCAGGATCCAGAACGTTAGTCATAATACACCCCCTAAAAACATTGTGATACCCCTGCTATACCAACATAATAGTTTTTCTTCCTGTGCACCATTTACAGTTACTCAACGTATTTACAGAGTGCTGCAGTTTTTATCTGTCACTTTCAATTTTGAAACTAATGAAACTAACTGACTAATAATACAAAACTATATTCACTTAACAAACTCTTTTTTAATATCTTAAATAATTGATTAATTAACTCCCATGTGAACATCATACTGTACTACAGCAAAAGTTGTTACATGTTACTCGGTATTACTGCAAGCACAAAGCAGTGCATTGAATTGACTAATGGGCTCTCGAAAATGGTCCCCATCTGAAGTTCAGCCATTTCTTACTATTATCTAATGAAGGCGACGGGAGGGGAACAGTCTGTTAATATCCGTTGAAAAGGTGACAAGACGGAGAAGGAGCAGACGTATGTGACTGTAAATGAGCAATTATCAAACCGAAAAGCCTTAATTATTAGACCTTTATCAAACTGGGTCATTGTTTTAATCTTACAAAGCTCTATAGTGTCAAATGCTAATAGAAACACGATTAATAAAAAAAAACTCTGCTAGTATTGTATGCTGGCTCTAGAATTTTATAATTAGATTTTTTTTTATTTTAGGCACAGTATTGTGGATGTGTGGTTGGTGAAAACTCCCCATGCCCCAAAAGTATTCCTGGTGGAGTCCAGGGTACACAGTCATCCTGAGGAAGCCTACCTTTGGGTGAAACAAGTTGAGGACGTGCTAACCCTGGACCCGCTGTACACCGCCCCCACCAGGATGGACGGAGTCTGCCGGCAGACACTTTCCACCCACCAGGAGTAAAGGCACTTTCTGAATTACAGAACAAAAGAAATATTGACAACTCTCTACATAAATCAGAGATACCATTCATGCCAAAATGGTACCATAAGGACAGTGTTAGTCTTTGTGAGTCTACCCCCTTCCCTACACCCATACCCCACTGTGTATGTGTACCGGTACTAGGTACATTTATTTCTGAAATCACATACCCCTTTTCTTAACATTGATCCACAACTTTTTATGTTTATGTTTTTATACCTATCAAATGTTGTATACATTTTAACCCCTAATAAACCTCCTTGTATAAAAGTAAAGACTATAAGTGCTCATTTACAAGCATTATACTTTCCATCCAGTGTGTTTAAGCGCAGGGTGACACCGTAAGGTGTAACCCCTACCCACGACTTTCTATAAGGTACCTTGTAGTATACCTTTAAACACCCAGCAGCTAAAACCACTTACAAGCCGTCCACGGCGCAGCCTCCGGATCCTCCCCCTACTACAGACCTTTCATTTGTTGCTGCAAAAGACTAACAGGCAGATTTATTAAGCTCACTGAAGTGATAAAGTGTCTGGTTTTTATCACTAGCCAATCATCTCCTAACTGTAAAGTTACAGGCTTGGTTACAGGAGCTGATTGGCCGGTGATAAAAAGCAGACACTTTATAACTTCACCGAGCTAAATAAATCGACCCCTCTGCTTTTAAATCTACATGGTGTCAGAACTTTGACTGTGACGGCTTTAAGTTTACATCATATGTCTGTGTCCAAGAAGGCCAACATCGCACACCCTGCTCCCATATAATTATATTTATTACCAATGGCTGTTTTTTCCCATGGGCTGCAGGCAGTGGCGGGCTGGGCCGGGGGGCAGGGTGCCATTTGCCCCCCGGGCCAGTATGATTTCAGTGTCCTAGGTCCAGCTTTAGATGTCTGGTGGCTGGGGACATGCAGAGAATATTACCGCGCTGATACGGAGGTGTGTGTTGCAGATATAGCAGTGAAGGAGAGATCCCCGTGTGAAGCTGCTGCTGCTCCCGGCCAGTGAGAAGATAGTCAGCCCTGTATGGTGAGATGTAACAGCTTCCGGGAGCAGCAGCAGCGAGTAAGGAACCTGTCACATGTCCCTGGGGGGACAGAGCCGTGATCCTCCGAGCCTCAGCCTGCTGCGCGGCGTGCACTGCAGTAGTGCAAGTCAGCCTCCTCCAAGTGGCTATCCTCTGGCCGGACTCAGGGGTAGATTTATCAAGCTCGTGAAGTGATAAAGTGTCTGGATTTTATCACCGGCCAATCAGATCCTAACTCTGAAGTTACAGGCTTGGTTTGAAAAATGACAGGTAGGAGTTGATTGGCCAGTGATAAAAACCAGACAATTTATCACTTCACCGAGCTTAATAAATCTACCCCTCAGCCCCTGTTATCCCCAGCACAGGAGCTGGGAACTGCAGGATGAACAACAGAGGTGGTGGAGAGAGGTAACTGTAGCATCATATTTATAAATATATACTTGTGACACTTGTAGGTTCCCCACACCCAGCAATAGCTTTTACCACCCCCATTCAGGGTTTGTCAAGACACATACGTACACTGGCCTGACTCTTTATCTATTGGTTATATATATTAGTACCCTACAGAATATGTTGCTGTATGCTACATGTAACAGCACCATATGATAGAATAAGTGCATCACCAGGAGCAATAATACTAGGGAGGGAGGCGGAACAACGGCTATAGCAAAGGCCACCTGGTTGTGTTGCCCTCCAGGCTGAAAGTTGCCAGCCAGCCCCTGGCTGCAGGGCTGCAAGACTGCCCCCCCCCCCCCTCCCCATCCCAAGGTGAGACTGCACTGGCTTCAATGTGACTGGCAGTGACCCAAGGCAATCCCATTGGGAGGAGTTTGGACCCTCCGGGGTTGCCTCTTTGGTTTCTGTGGAAGTACCAAGGCCCATACTGCGTATGCACTGGTCCAGTTGTCTGCCATCTGCAATGTACAAATGCCGGAACCGTGATTCGGCTACTATGGGCTGTAACCAACGGAGTCCATAGAAGCTGAGGGTATGTGCATGCACAGTACCAAAGACCTACTGAGATACTGCACATGCGCAGAACACGGTGCCTGGTATATGCATTGTTCAGGTGCCAGGACTGCAGCGGGGAGCAGCAGTGTTGTGTGTGGGTGGGTAAGCCGGCATCGTGGACAGCAGCAGCTTCCCTCCTACAATCAGTTGGTGGATGTTGGAAATAAGTAAAAAATAAAAATCCATGTTGAAAACCAAACCCAGTATCTCCTGTTTACTATGAATGTATTTTATTCAATGAAAATACTATTGATACACTGAATGTAGCCTTTTGGGATGGTGGTCACACAAGGGGCACAGCAGATGTGTCTATTAGGCCACACAAACCAGTCCTCAACCAGGATGCTGAGATTATTGGTAAACAGTGGGTAACTATATAATGAAGGAACACCTGCAGGAGTTAATAGCAGTGTTATTAAACAATGGTAATTGCAGGCATCTGGGTGTCTCACCTTAGTACTGTATATAAATACTGCACAATTGTGACACTCTCACATAGTAAAGATGGTTGCAGTTTGTACATGTGCAGTAGATACAGTCAGGGCCGGATTAACAATGGGCCTGATGGAGCTACAGCTCCAGACCCACTCTCCAAATAGACCTATTTTGTAGCTGAGGGCCAGGGCTTCCCAACGGCCCTGGCCCCGCGTTGCTAGCCTCCCGGGAACCGGAGATACCACCAAGCAAAGCTGGAACATTTTCCCCATAGGATAACATGGGACCCGCTAATTCCAACCCCACCCGGTTCCAACGGCTGCCAGTTCCCCCTCCGGCATCACAGAAGCTTGAGGTCTATCTCAAATCGCTGGGCCTTCAATCTGATACCAGCCTGGTCCATATGGGTTCATTGGTTCTAGAGATATTGCGGGTAAACCAATTATTATTATTTTTTTTTTAAATTTCTGAAATGTAATTTCTTGGCTGTTCATGTTGTTTGAGGGCAGATTTCTCTGGAACCAAATGGCCCAGATTCACGGAAACAAAATCATTTGAAGCCCACATGAAAATGGGTCAGTTGGTTCCGAAGATATAGCTGGTTGTTTAAAGGGGGAGTTATCTCCCCCTCACACCAGAAAATCCAGGGACTAGTCTGGTATAAAAGGGGCCAGCCCGGGAATGTCCCTGCATGATCGTGGGACCATATTACTGGGTAAATCCCTGCATTTTATGGTGTGAAAGGGGTATTATTTCAAATAGCCGGAACCTGCAGTGCTCTGAATACAGCCGGGCAGCCCCCTGTTCTCTGCCCGGCTGTCCTTTTTGCCTGGCGGTGGCTGTCCCCCAGTTACAGCGAGCATGTATTCCCCTTTGGTAATGAGTAGAGACAGGATTATATGCATTTGCATATTTGCATATGCATTTGCATATTTTGCCCATACTCATTGGTTATTGCATATTTTAACTTAAATCTAGTGATGGTGCATATTTTAGGTCCTGCCCCCTTCCCATCCGCGAGTCACAGCACTGCTTTGCCCTGCTGCTGCTGACCAGGTAGTGGTAGAGTGTGCAGGCTGAGGCAATATGTGTGCAGTGTGGGGAACCTTGGATGTACGCTATGTCTGACACTGCTCTAGGCTGCCAATCCATGTTGATAAAAGTCAGTCGGGCAGATGCCATTACGAAGCTCCTGAACCTTTGCCTGCCCCTGGCCTGGGACTTACACCAAGAGACAGACTTCTGCAGCAGAGGAGGAGGGCAGAAGGGTTGTGACATCAGGCGGCGCGGAGGAAATGCCATGTCACAGTGAGTATGCGGTGCAGGGAGGAAACCTTCCACTGCGCCGCCCTCACACGCTATGCTGACATTTTATCCATCGGCGCTGGAGATGAGGGTCCATGTAGTTGATGCCAGAAGAGCCTAGGACGCTGCAGTCTGCTGTAGCAGCCAGGAAGAAGAAAAATCCTGTGTACTGCACTAGACATCTGCAGATGCTGTGGGCCTGTTTTTTAGGTTTATTTGCAACTAATTGTTTGCTGATTTTTAAATAAAAAAGTTAAAAATTACTTTTTTATTATTTAATGTAGCATATTTTAACACTTTTCATGCATATTTTAAGTATTTTTCATGCATATTTGCATGCATATTTCAAGCTTTTTATGTTGCATATAATCCTGTCTCTAGTAATGAGCATGCAATCCCACAGTGCCATAAGCATGGAACCACTGGCGATGAGCATGTAGGTAAGCAGCACTTATGTAGCATAATTTTGAGTAGGCATTATGGTGTTTGGCATAATACGTAATGGACATTATGGTGTGTGGCTTTAACATGTAATGGGCATTATGGTGTAAATTTTTAATGCGCGCCTTCGGTGCGCAATGCCCCTGTTTGTGGTACATATTGTGCATTATTGCTCAATCTGTTTGGCATAGTGTTTATTTTGGGTCATTCCATGTGGCCAAATGGGAATTTTGCCTTAATTTGTGTGACATAACGTGAATTTTGACTCAATCCATGTGCCATAGTGTGAATTTTGGCTCAGTCAGTGTGAATTTTGTCTCATTCCATGTGGCATATTGTGTAAGAGGCAAGTAAAGTATAAAGGAGTTACTATTGTGTTACATGATTTGTGTAAGGGGTATATGGTGTGGTAAACTTAGGTGACCACATAAAAGGTGCTGAAATGTTGTCTACCAAGTTTCGGCTTTCAGTATTTTTTTTATGACTGGAGTGCCGCCTCACCCCACAAGTAACATAGAAACATAGAAACATAGAATTTGACGGCAGATAAGAACCACTTGGCCCATCTAGTCTGCCCCTTTTTTTAAACATGTTACCTCAAACCATATTTGATCCTTATTTTTATGTAAGGATATCAATATGCTTATCCCAAGCATGTTTAAATTGTACTACTGTATTTGCGTCTACCACCTCTGTTGGGAGGCTATTCCACTTATCTACTCTCTCTATCTCTTTCTGTGAAAAAATTCTTCCTCACATTTCCTCTGAATCTTCCTCCCTCTAGTTTCAGTGCATGTCCTCGTGTTCTGTTGCTCCTCTTCCTGTGAAGAATGTCTCCCACCTGTACCTTGTTAAAGCCCTTGATATATTTGAAAGTTTCTATCATGTCCCCCCTTTCCCTTCTCTGCTCTAAAGTATACATATTAAGATCTTTTAGTCTTTCCTGGTACGTTTTGTGATGTAGGCCATGCACCATTTTAGTTGCTCTTCTTTGTACAGTCTCTAATGTATTTATATCCTTTTGGAGATATGGCCTCCAGAACTGAACACAATACTCTAGGTGAGGTCGTACCAATGACCTATACAGTGGCATTATTACTTCTTTCTTTCTACTGCTAATACCTCTCCCTATGCAACCAAGCATCTGACTTGCCTTCTTCATTGCTTTGTTACATTGCCTACCTGCTTTTAAGTCCCCTGAAATAGTGACACCTAGATCCCTCTCTTCCTCAGTAGTTTCCATTATAGTGCCATTTATACTATATTGAGTCCTTGGATTTCTGAGACCCAGGTGCATGATTTTGTATTTTTTGGCATTAAACTGTAGTTGCCATTCTCTTGACCATTTCTCTAATCTGCCTAGATCCTCAATCATTTGTTTTACCCCTCCTGGTGTGTCTACCCTGTTGCATACCTTTGTGTCATCTGCAAAAAGGCACATTTTACCCTCAATTCCATTTGCAATATCACCAATAAAGATATTAAAAAGCACCGGTCCAAGTACAGATCCCTGGGGCACTCCACTTGTAACCTTTCCCTCCTTTGACTGTACTCCGTTTACTACAACTCTCTGTTTTCTGTCCTGCAACCACGCTCTTATCCATTCAACTATCTTAGAATCCAATCCCAAGCTTTCAAATTTATTTAACAGTCTGCGATGTGGGACAGTGTCAAAAGCTTTACTAAAGTCTAGATAAGCTACATCTACAGCCCCACCTTGATCTATTACTTTAGTCACCCAGTCAAAAAAGTCAATAAGATTTGTTTGACATGATCTTCCCCCAGTAAACCCATGCTGTTTTGGATCCTGTAAATTGCTGGTTTTGAGATATTCTACAACTCTTTGTTTTAAGAGTGTTTCCATCAATTTCCCTACTACTGATGTAAGGCTCACTGGTCGATAGTTGCTTACCTCTTCCTTGCTTCCACTTTTGTGCAGTGGGACTACATTCGCTGTTTTCCAGTCCTCTGGGATTACTCCAGTAGCTAGTGACTGGTTGAATAATTCTGTTATTGGTTTTATCAGCTCCCCTTTAAGCTATTTTAGTATCCTTGGACGTATCCCATCTGGCCCCATTGATTTATCCACTTTCAGTTTTGAGAGTTCTGTGAGGACCTTCTCCTCTGTAAATGTACTTGTCTCTCCCTCAGTTTTCTGACTATACTTGCAACTTAACTGTGGCCCCTTCCCCTCTCTTTCAGCAGTGAATACTGAGCAGAAATAATTATTAATATTATCTGCTATTACATTGTCCCCCTCAAGAAAACTTCCACTCTCTGTCTTCAGTCTAATTATTCCACTTTTTGTTTTTCTCCTTTCACTTATATACCTAAAAAAAGTTTTCCCCCCTTTACCCACTGACTGGGCCATTTTCTCTTCAGCCTGTGCTTTTGCACATCTGATTACCTTCTTAGCCTCCTTCTGTCTAACAAGATACACCTCTTTGTCCTCATTCTTCTGCGTCTGCTTAAATTTCTTAAAGGCCAACTTTTTTGCTTTCACAATACTTGCTACTTCTTTTGCAAACCACAATGGCTTTCTTTTTCTTGTGTTTTTCCTAACTCTTTTGACACAAAGTTCTGTTGCTTTTAGAATTGCACTTTTTAATTTTTACCACTTATCCTGCACTCCTTCCAAGTTCTTCCACTCTGCCAAAGAATCCCTTACAGAGTTTCCCATCTCTACAAAATCAGCCTTCCTAAAATCTAACACCTTTGTTTTTGTGTGCGATGAGTCAGTCTCTGTCTTTATTTTAAACCATACTGCTTGATGGTCACTGGATCCCAGATTTTCACCCACATTTATGTCAGATATTCTGTCACCATTTGTAAGTATTAAGTCTAATATTGCGTCCTTACGAGTGGGCTCCCTCACCAATTGCTGGAGGGATGCTCCTTGCAAGGAATTCAGCATGTCCCTACTTCTGGTGGAACTTGCAACAGGCAACTCCCAGTTTACATCAGGTAGATTAAAGTCTCCCATGATTATCACCTCTCCTTTTAATGCCATTTTATTGATGTCCTGCAATAGGCTCTTGTCTAGTTCCTCTTCCTGACCTGGTGGTCTGTAGATCACCCCTATACGAAGAATCGCCTTCTCCCCTGTTTCTATGGTCACCCAAAGGGCCTCCGTTTTTTCTTCAATACTTTGTATTAAGGTAGTCTTTATATATTTTTTCACATATATTGCAACCCCTCCTCCAATGTTTCCCATTCTGTCCTTCCTAAATAAAGTATATCCTGGTATAGCTATGTCCCAGTCATGATTTTCATTGCACCATGTCTCTGTAATAGCCACAATATCCAGTTCATCTCTTGTCAGTATTGCAATTAGTTCTGGGATTTTATTTCCTAAGCTCCTAGCATTTGCACACATAGCTCTTAAAGTTGTGTTTGTGCTTCTCCTGCTGCTAGCTATGTTCATCTTTCTGCCTATATCTATTCGGTTTTGATCGGCATTATCTTCTGTTGCAGTGGATAGGCTTTCTGTTCCATTTGCCTGCAGAGACAATACCTCTAGGTTGGGGGAGCAGATTTCTTCATTCTTATTTGGTTTACTGCCCCCCTCTGCTAGTTTAAATAGTTGCTTATTAAGCTTCCAAACTTCTCACTTAATATTCTCGTTCCCCTTGAAGATGGGTGCAGTCTTAGGACATCGGCGTCCTGCGGGTGCACCTTTCGAGGGCACCCTGTAATATATCTCCCTGCATTTTTCCTATGCCAGCACCCTGCCTTTTCCAGGCATATATAATTAGTTGAAAGTATTTACACAAATAGATATACACCCATGAGCAGACCACTTAAACACTGGTCATGCCCCCTTATTATTAGGTGCTGGCCACAACCCTATTATTGTGCATAATAGGCCCTTGATAATTTTCAGCTCCAGGCCCATTTAGACCTTAATCTGGCTCTGGATAGGGTTGCCACCTCACTCATCAGCGATTCCTGGAGATCCCCCCCCCCCCCAACTGTAATGCATGCGCGCTCCCGGGGAAAATTAGCGTGACCTTGCAAAGTGAGCGTGGCCTACTCACAAAAGAGGACGTGGCCTCTGTAATACAGACATATTCAAATGCCTATTGTTACATTATAAACGTATATACATATATATATATATACATATATATATACACACACACACACACATATATATATATATATATATATACACACACATGTATATACACATGTATATACAGATATATATATATATATATATATATATATATATATATATTTATTTACATCTCCAAACAATAAGAACAGTCACTCAGGACTTACTTTAGCCTTGATGCATAACCTGCCCTGGTGCCAACCTCTTGGTACTTATGCAGAACCAGCAACACAGAAATTGAAGAACGGGCACTCAGGGACTCTCATATGCCTTGAGATATATATATATATATATATATATATATATATATATATATATATATATATATATATATATTTACAGTGTTGTGGGTGCGGCACTCGTTGTTTGAAATAGTCGACAATGCTGTGTCTTTTAAATTAACCTTTCAGTGCTCTTTCGGCACTATCGTCAGGATAAAAAAAAAATATATAAGACCCAGTTGTGGTATGGCGCCTAACATTTATCAATAATATCCATATATTTGGTGATTAGTCGTTCAGTGAAGCAAACAGGGACAGTTCATCAAGAAGTTTGTTTATTTCAGGAGATCTTTTTTGTCACAGGCAAAACAATCAAAGACCCAACGCATTTCGTCTACAGTGACATCATCAGGGGAATAGGTTAATACCTCTTCCAAAAGAAATTAAAGAACTCCAATATAAAAGCAAACCTATTTGAGACCTCTATCTCCAACTGGGAAGGGCAGCATATGCTGACAGCAAAACAGCAAAAGCTATAGGGACCTGTTACCTATTCTATACCTTTTGCTATTTTGCTTTTTGTTGGATACCTTCTACCTTGAATGGTCCTGTAGGACCGATACGTCGGCAGGCTCCACATATGGACATCTCGTTCCTGATGACTACTGGTGAATGAAGTCTGGTGAGTGCTGTTTTCCCTAACGGTAGCTACTGTATCTATATAGCACTGCTTTTTTACATGCACTGTGTCAGGAACCCCGGTTCTCATGCCACTCGCGTGTGCCCCTTACTGGCACGCTGGTGTAATCTGCTCCGCAGATCAGCTACTGGTACAGTTTTCAACCCCTGGCACGATGTCTCCTGCTCTCAGGTCATTCCCTATGTCACCTAGAACTCCAGGTGTATTCCCTGTCCGGATTGCAGGTCACATGATCCAGGTAAACTCCAACTCACTTCCTGGTCAGTGTGCTGCTGCTGCGGCTAATTCCTCAAGCCTGCGTCTGATTCCCTAATCACCTGGAGGGATAAAAGCCTGTCTCACAGTCTCCTCCCCGTCTTGAACAACTCGTCAGTTTCCCCTGTGAGTTCTCCAGCGTCAGCTCCTTTCAAGACTCCCCACTTGCTCCAGAGGTCAGGTAACCTGAGTCCGCTGTTACCTATTACATCCTCAGCGTCCCTGGTTATTCCACTCCTGCCAGAAGCTTCCACGAGTTCCATCTTCCGTATGATCTAGCTCTCTGTGTGCAGCCCAGGTTACCTTCTCAGCGTCCGGATACCAGTGGGTCCCCATACCCGTCACCCCTCAGCTTCCAGGCCGCTCCAGCGATCCCCAGTGATCACCATCGATTACCATAGATCCCCATCGAGTCCCCTCCGGCTCCCAGGCCGCATCATCAAGTATTCCTCTCCGGCTTCCAGGCCGCATCACCGAGTATACCTCTCCGGCTCCCAGGCCACGTCACAAGTACTCTCCTCCAGCTCCCTGGCCGCACCATCAAATACCATTGACCGCCTCCCAGGCCGCATCCCACTGTACTCAGTCCCCTATACTGTGTACACCTTGCTACCCACATTCCTCTATGCCCTCTGTGCTGCTACCAAGCATTCAGTGCCATCGATCACCATCGATGGTTTAAGTACCCCATAACATTGTTGCTCTACCAGTCTCCAGAGTATCAAACCCTGCCAATGTCACAGAGGAACCTAGGCAGAGGGCCGCGACCTGGTCGGCAGTTGCAGCTAAGTCCATATCCCCTTGCGGGGGTCACTGGTGAATACCGATGTCGGCTTAGACACCGCACCTCTGCTTTAGGTTTCATCCAATACTCTGTGTCCCCGGCAGGTCATCATTCTCCATCCCTCCGTGCATGAGCTCCAAATATCTCAAGCCTCCCAGCTTCCGATTCCCAGCGCCCTCCAACGGCTCACCCAGGTTAGTGCCAGGAACACAGCAAGTCCAGGCTGTGACACACTGCTATTTATACGGCACCCTAGCGGCTACCTCGACACACGAGTAAAAAGTGCAGGTCTTGTTTGTGTATATATATATATATATATAAAGAGAGATGGGGTATAGAGGTGCGCTATTCTGTGTTTCCCCAGAGATATATCCAATTGGTAAAACAATATAGAAAATTTATTCAGTATAACACAAAAAAAACAATACATTTTCATAAAAGGTTTTCACAACGATTTGTCCAGTTCTT
This sequence comes from Crinia signifera, assembly GCF_055691185.1. Lineage (NCBI taxonomy): Eukaryota > Metazoa > Chordata > Amphibia > Anura > Myobatrachidae > Crinia > Crinia signifera. Next base: position 107,384,824 of record NC_139227.1, read on the forward strand.
GATACCGCTTTGAGTATATGTTTTCCTGAAATCACCCTACGCGTTTCATCCCAAACAGGACTTCTTCAGGGGTAACAAGGTATCAGTCTACCACTAGTCCTTTCGAGTGGTGAAAAAATGTGAGATGACAGAACCATGGGTTGGATAAAACCGGTATCGGTATGCGAAAATAAAACCGGTATCGGAATAAGCGGGATGAGGGAGGGGATCCCCCTTGGCAATGAGCAAATCAAGTCTCCCTTGGCAACGAGCAAATGAAGTCCCCCTTGGCAACGAGCAAATTAAGTCCCCCTTGACAATGAGAAAATTAAGTCCCCCTTGGCAATGAGAAAATGTCACCCCCTTGGCAAAGAAACAAATTAAGTCCCCCTTGGCAATGAGCAAATGTCGTTTCCTTGGCAACGACCACATTTAGTCCCCCTTGGCAACAAGCAAATTAAGTCCCCTTTGGCAATGAGCAAATGAAGTCCCCCTTGACAACGAGCAAATTTAGTCCCCCTTAGTAACGAGCATATTAAGTCCCCCTTGGCAATAAGCAAATTAAGTCTCCCTTGGCAACGAGTAAATTAAGTCCCCCTTGGCAACGAGCAAATTAAATCCCCCTTGACAATGAGCAAATTAAGTCCCGCTTGGCAATGAGCAAATGTCGTCCCCTTGGCAACGAATAAATTAAGTCCCCCTTGGCAATGAGCAATTTTAGTCCCGTTGGCAACAAGCAATTTTAGTCCCCCTTGGCAACAAGCTATTTCAGTCCCCCCTGGCAATGAGCATGAAGCTCATTGGCATCGAGCATGTATTTAAGTGGCACTTATGTGTCAGATGTGTAATGGGCATTATGGTTTGTTATATGGTATGTAATGGGCATTACGCTTTGTTATATAGTAAGTAATGGGCGTCATGTGTGACCTTATGTGTAATTGGCATTACAGCATGTGGCTTTATGTGTAATGGGTATCAGGGCTGCCAAGAGAAATCCTGGGCCCCGGTACAACAACTTCCTGAGGCCCCCAGGGACGGAGCTTCTCTGTGGACCTGTTGTTACGCCACTGCTTCCAAGGTGGATACAGGGACATAAATTTACACCGTAATGCCTATTACACATGTCACACACCCATTACATATTACACCACATGCCACAATGCTAATTACACATTATGCCACATACCGTAGTGGTAAGTACACATTATGCCATACGCCGTAATACCTATTACATATATTACCACATGCCATAATGCCTATTCCACATTATTCCACACACCGTAATGCTCATTGCATATTAGGGGGTTAAAATGCTTGTTGCCATGGGATTAACATGCTCTGCCAGGTGTTACATGCTCTGCCAGGGTTTAACATGCTTGTTGGCATGGATTTACATGCTCTGCCATGGGTTACATGCTTTGCCAGGGGTTAACATGCTCGTTGTCATGGAGTTACAGTACATGCTCTGCCAGGGGTTACATGCTGACTTCCAGAGGCAGTAGACACAGAGAAACCAGCCACCCACCTTCCACCTTAGAACACAGTGACCTGGACATGGATGGGACACCAGGTTTGGGACTGCTGGGCTGGAGACATGGCACTGGCACCTGCTGCTGCTGGTGGCGGCTGGGATGGGAATGTGGGGACCGGGCAGGCTGGATTCTGCAGAGTGGGTGGTACTCCCACGGGAGGTGGCCTCTCTCTGACCCAGTTCCTCCCAGCACCCAGGGACTACCTACCCGAAGTATCCTCCTGTCACCGAGCCACGGTAAGCTCCAAAGTCATGTGGCAGGCCCTGGAGTTGGAGAGCAGAACAATGCTCAGAAGGACCTCTGTGATTCTGCTGCCCCCACGTCCGCCCACATCCGCACTCCCAATGCCGCTGCTGAACAGCTCCGGCGCACTCAGACCCGGCGTACTTGCCACCAATTTTTTTTAAACTGTGTGTCCAGACCAGGGCCCCCCTGACAGGCCCGGGTCTGGGTAAACTGTAAACCTGCCCCCCCCCCCCCCCCCTCGGCACCCCTGATGGGTATTACAAAGATTGCTTATATATGCAATGTGCATTACGGTGTGTGGTATAATGTATGTCCGTACTCCCTTTTTGCTGCACAAGAACCCCTTCTACTACAAATTGGGGGGGGGGGGTTGCGAAACATGCCCTTGCTCAGGGCACCGTGGCAGCTAGCTACAGCACTGGTCAACACTATGACCCATACCCACAACCACACACACATTTACATATCAATATACATCAGTGGCGGTGGTCATGGGGACTTTCACTTACTGTTCCAAAGAAAATAATACTTGTACGTCAAACAATGTAATAATGGTCTTGCACTATTCAACTTGACTGTACACAATGAACACATGATATCACCTGTCTCTCATGATTCCTGTATGGCATAAATAAAACTCAACCAATTATTATTTTAAGAAGAAAATAATAAAATTCAAATAGAGCTTTTTCTCCCAGGAGCCCGAGTGAGATTTCATTATTGTCTAGCTGCTTCCCTGCCTATAACAAATAATCACAAAGCAGATAACTTGAACCGCGTGTACCCCATGTTTCTGCATAAGCTTAACTATAATATATAGAAAAAAATAGAGAGGCCCTCCACTGGTGAGGGTCTGACTTTTACATTTGGGGCTTAGATGAGAGATAGTACTGCAGTCCTAATCCATAGAAAATTAATTATGCATTACTTTCCCTGCATTTTATTGAAATGTATTAGATTTACTCAGCCTTCCAAAACCTGTTTTATTAGATGCTCGAGAAAAAAAATCATTCTATAGTGAAAAAGCATATCAGAATCTGACCGTCTTACAACTAATTGTTGTAGTGAAGATCTGTGACAGTCAAAAGTTTTCAAAATAATCCATAAAGCTTGTTGTAAACATTTATTAGTGATGGGAAGGAAAGTACCTTTAGCCATTAAAGTGGCCAAAGAAGACTTCATTTTTTATCATATTTGGAATCAATTTCTGAGCTACAGTGGCGTAACAATAGCTCCATAGACCCCGGGGTGGCTTGGAGGTGCTAGGTAAGTTTGGGTTCCGCAGGGGCTGCAGAAGCTATTGATGGGGGATAATTGGGCCACTGGCACTGAATCTGTCACTGTCGGACCGCCGGGACCAGCAGAGCTTCCTGTCTGCAGTCCCGGCACTCCTACTGGTAGACTGTCACTTGTAAAATGGCCGCCCCTCACAGCAGACGGTTATTAAGGATGCTAGAGGAGACCTCCTCTTGCTTTCTAAATAATGGTCTGTTGTAAGGCGGCAGCCATTTTGCAAATTACATTCTAACAGGAGGATCACCGGGACCACAGACAGGAGGATCTGCTAGTCCCATTGGGCAGCAATGGACCAGACGGGAGCGGTGAGGAGGGGAGGAGGGGGCGCACAAATTTTAGTTGCAGTGGCGTAAAATCATAGTTACGCCACTGCACGAGTACAGAGGCGTAAACAGTGCCGGTATTAGAGGGAGGGCAAAGGGGGTCAGTACCCCTGGGACCCCCTCCAGCTATATATATATTGTTTTTTTAGATAAAGGTTTTGTGCATGGGAGTGGGGTAGTGCTGCAACTTCACCTATCTGCCAATGTGACAATGATTAATGGTGCTGAGCATGGGGTGCCAAGGCACACTGACTGCACAAGTGTGCAGTGCATTACTGGGAGGTTGACTAAGACCCATGACACTGCACAAGGGCAGAGGCTGAGTGAGAGGTTTGTTCTGAATGCTGATTGGTGGAGCTCATTACATGCTTCTCAGGCCCATGGAGGACAGCAGCAGCCTAGTCATGGAGGGTTTTTAATCAGAGGCAGCACTGAGCCTGTGGGGTCTCCTACAGTCCTACAGAGTAAGGTGCAGAGGGACATACACAGGCTTTTCACGTGGTATGTATACTGTATATATATATATATATATATATATATATATATATACATATATATCTATATATCTACTGTATATATAGCTATATAGATAGAGATATATCCCCCCTCCCCCCGGCAGTTACCCATTGACCAGGTTTATACTGCCTTTACTCTGTGTTTTGACAGTGTAATATCCTCCCATGCAGTTTGCAGACAGTAATGACAAGTGCAAGGGGGCCCCCTGTGTAAATTGCTCCAGGCCCCCCGAAGGCTTAATCTGGCACTGTGCGTAAGTTCATCTCAATTGGCCGGAGTCAGGGCGGAGTTTGGTGCCCCCATCCGCATTGATAGATGCTGAGCGTACAACATCTATTCAGTGAACACGGGCATTGTAGAGTAATAAGCATAAAGTCGCAGACACAACTGCAGAAAAAGAACAAGGACACTGTAGAACTGTGACCAACTCAGAGCCACCCCTTCAACAGATCCCACCCCTCAACAGACCCTCTCTCCATGAGGACTGCTTCCAGAAATTTCCCAGGCTGTTCATCCATCCCAATCCTCCCCCAATCATTACTGTACTCGATGTAAAATAGAATGCCCGTGTTTCACATATGCAGCCACAAAAGTGCATAATGTGGAGAATCATGCAAATCTTTATGGGCGCATATGTACACACACTGGGAATAATTTACTATAATTATAAAATTAACAATTAGTCCCAGGGGGCCCACACTGCACCCCTTTTTTTAAATATTTTCCCTCCGTAGTCTATTGGCGGTAGCAGTAATGCTGCCAAAATCACCAGAAAAATGTTGTGGCAGCCATCTTTCTAGTGATCTGCACATGCGCAGTGAAGTCTGAGCACTCTAGTGCTCGGAAGCCACAACGCTGCACTGCTGCTAGGAGCAGAAATTAAAAAATGGTCGCAGTGCCATTTTTCTGGAGATTCGCGCATGCGCAGTAGGGTCTGAGTGCCCTACTGCACACTACACTCATGAGTGGAGGAGGGGCCCATTGGAGGCTGCACTTGGGCCTCCTCCTCTCTTAACACACCCCTGCATCAGCCCCATTATATCTTGTGTGCTATTTCACAACTTACTGTATTTAAAGTTGATTATTTTATGTTAAATATCTTTAACTTATTTATATTATGAATTGTTTGGATATGGTAGGACTTGTACCCATACATTGTTATTAAATTTGTTAAACTTTATTCCATTTATAATTGTATTTTCCTTTTGTTATTTATTTATTTTTATTCACATAGTGTTTTATTCTTTGCACCCTAGGGCACAGCTTTTCCTGCTGTGCTTTTAAGACATATCGTGCTTGGTAACTGTTGAGCAATAGATTTATTATTCAGTTTTACCATCCTAATGCGGGGTACACACCAGGACGACCCGCTCACGATGCACATCGTGAGCGGGTCGTCAGTGTCTCGTCCGACCCGCTCACGATGACGCGGGAGGGCACGACCCGCTCACGATGTGCACCGTGAGCGGGTCCGATCCGATGGCGACCCGCACCCGGTTCTATGGTCGTCATTGAGATCCTACCTGCAGCAGGTAGGATCTCAATAACGACCGACCGACCCGCGGGACCGCGCATCGGATCGGAATCGCTCCACACCAGGTCAGAAAAGGGCCCAATCAGCACACAATCTACATCCGATTGATCGGAATTGGATCTAGATTGTGCTGATCGGGCCCTAGTCGTCCTGGTGTGTACCTAGCATTAGCCCTGGGATACAAATGTCTTCTAGTCGACTGATTGGCTCCTGACTTATTTTGGTTGAACAGTGTTAATAGTAACTGCAAGACTCACAGATTTTCATATAACATCGAATAAATTACAAACACCCCCACATTCCTCCGCCACACTCCATGGGAATCTTCTTTCCTGTAATAGTCCAATTGGAATTTACAAGTAATCCAAGCATACAGTCAAAACTTGATTTAACCATCATTAGCTGTAATGCTAATGAAGAAAGTTCATCATCATCATCATCGTCATCATCATCATCATCCTAATGCTGTGTACTAACGGTGCATTTTTGGCCATTTGTTTTTTTGGATGTATAGTCAGAATAGTAAGGACAGCTAGCCCAAATCATACGCGTGGCTTTAATATTGCAAGTCGAAATAGACTGTGTCGCACAATCAATATTGTATTAATCAATAGCACTGTCAGTCCTATTCAGCGGCAGCCGCCGGAGCGTGGGACGGCTGCATCGGGACAATTTGTAAGAATTTTTTTTACATATGGCCCCCGAAGGATTTTTTCCCCATACAAACGGCCCTTGGCACAAAAAAATGTTCCCCATCCCTGCACTAGGGCGTGGTGGGAGAATACAATAGTGTTCCGAGTGTAGCGAGGCACCGCGCCTGAAGCATCAACTGTGTTGACATTCAGGTAAAAAAACAGTGAAAAACCCCCATGTCGACCTTTTGACTGTCGACCTAGACATTGTCGAATGAACGACCTGTCGAACTAATGACCTTTCGACCTACAACCATGTCGACCTTTCTCCATGTTGACCTAGACCCATGTCGACCTTTTCCCATGTCGTCCTAATGGTGTCAACCTAATGACTGTCGACCATCATGCTGTAGACCAAATGATCCCAACCCCTGAGCTGCTGCTGCCCTAACATTTTAAATGATGGACTAGTTAGGGCTGGGGTAGCCAACCCTAGTCCTCAAGAGCTACCAACAGTGCATGTTTTGCAGGTCTCCTCACAGAATCACAAGTGAGCTAATTAGCTCCATCTGTGGATCTTTTAAAATGTGTCAGTGATTAATGAGTGCAGCTGTGCAGCAGCTAGGTTGTCTGGAAAATGTGAACTGTTGGTAGCTCTCGAGGGCTAGGATTGGCTACCACTGGGTTAGGGGTACTTGAGGACTGATGTTGGGAACCACCAGTCTATTTAGTCACCGAAGACATTTTAATTGTGAACCATTGTCACCTTCCACTAACCGTGAACTTGAAAATTAAAGTATGCAATCTAACAAGAAAGCAAGGGGCCCCAAAAAAAAGAGAAAATAAATGTTTTCCCCAATGTAACTGCTTCTTAATCCTTTAATACAATTTTCATAGATTATATATATCTTCAAAATGGCCAAGTGTGTCTGCGGCAGATAAACTAATCAGAGCTGCTGAAACTGATAACCTTCAAGCACTTGGAGAGTCATCGAGCCTAATCTGTACAAAGTACAACAGTATGGCTTTTCTCTTGATACTGAGAGCAGAGGTAAAATCGATTATTTTTGACAAGCTGCTTACACCAAGCTGGGGAAAATTGGAGAAGTGTTTCTCTAACATGTTAATTGTTGATCGGCAACGGTAGAAGTTCTACATAGGGAATTCGATCCTGTTATTCATTTAGCGTACTACACTGTGAAATGGATTAGCAATCGCATGCTCAGTATGGACATGACTTGGACTGGGACTGAATCAATTCACAGGAGATCAGTTTTATCTTTTTCATCAGATTTATTTTTCTTACATTATTATGTGTACCCCAACCCTATCATTAACCTAATTTAAAAACTTGTTCGGATTAGACATGCTGGGTGAGATATTTTAAGCCTTGCAGAGTAATAAAGTAAAATTCAATCAGCTCCTAATTGCCCTGTTACCAGTGCCAACATGGGCCTGGAGCTGAATGTTATGAAGGGCGTACTGCATTATGTGCTACCACATAAGTGTGTGATCAGCACCGCACGGGTGTTAATAGTGATACAGTATGCGGGCTATGACCAATGTTGCAGGGGTGTGGACAATGTTTTTTTTTTTTGCTTTTCTTGACTTTTTTCCAAACTTCTTTAATTGTTTTTTTTTTACACTGTAACTGATGGGTAATAGGCACTGGAGAGGTGCGTCAGAAACACTACAGTGAATGGACACTGGAAAGTTGCACCATCTGTAAATTGAATGTTGCCAGTGTAGACTCGGATTCCAGAAGGTCTGAGTGGTTTTGATTACATCACTAACATTTAATATATATAAATAGAATTGTTGGTATATATTATAATATATATATATATATATATATATATATATATATATAGGTGTAGATGTAGGCCTGGCACTCCTCCAGCAATATAATTGACCCAGGTGCCTTCCGGAACAGCGATATACAGGTGTTGATAGAGGAAAACAAACGCGGCACTCTGGGAATTTTTAGAAAAACGTATATTGTAGCAAATATATTTTTGCTACAATATACGTTTTTCTAAAAAATCCCAGAGTGCCGCGTTTGTTTTCCTCTATCAACACTTGTGTATATATATATATATATATATATATATATATATATATATATATATATATATATATATATATATATATATATATATATATATATAATGGTCCTGACGGCGGCACACCAGAGGCAGTTGTGGGAGCCGACGTTTCAAGGCCGTCCGGTCTTTTTATCAAGGTGCAAAGAGATAACAGAGCATGAACAAAACAAAATATAAATAATTTAAGGATCCGTTCACGTCTCCCGCCGCGTCCCACCCAATCGTCGGAAGATGACGTCACTATCTGGGAGCATCACAGGAGACGCGAAGTGAACCTGTACCGCGTGACAGAAAACAGCTAATTAGCAAACAGCAGACATAGATATAGGTAACTATAGTGATATGTACAAACATACATACAGACAAGGACCAAAGAATCTTGTACATAATGAAAAACATTAGCTGGGTGTAGCGATAGATAGGCTAACTAAGCACTGGTGAAAAGCCGTAACTACTTTGCTAAAACGGCATAATCAATAACCGCAACTGACATAATGAAAACATATCTGCAATATAAGTATTTCAAATGTAATATTGACATACCAGACAGACTAATGCACATATCTGATTATAGAAAACATCACAGTCCTAAAATCTCATTCAAGCCCCTATAGCGCCAATGTGTCTAAACGATGGATCCATTTACACTCGGCACGCAACAATTGTAATGTCCTATCTCCTCCACGTTTAGGGGGTAGGATATGGTCAATGATACGATACCTGAGTGATGTAAGAGTGTGCCTGGCCTGGGCGAAATGTCTCGCTACAGGTTGGTCACTGGTCCCTGAGATTCTAGCAGCTTTTATGGCCGACGATGAGCTGCTGCTCTTTCTCTAAAAGTGCAATCGGTCTTTCCGACATAGTGTCGGCCGCAGGGACAGCTGATAAGATATATGACAAACCGGGTGGTGCAAGAGACCCGGTGTCTTATCTGGAATTTATTTCCGGTAAATGGGTGACAAAAAGAATCACCCACCATCATAAAACTACAGGTGGTGCAGCCGCAGCACCTGTCGCAACCAAGCATGGGTGTCCCTAGAAAAGTGGTGGATGGTAAAGGATATGTAACATCATTTAATACTAGGAGGTCTCGCAGGTTGTGACCTCTGGAATAAGCGCACATACTGTAACCGATTCATCTTGTAAAGGCCACATCTGTACATACTATTGGCCAATGTTTTTTAACACTATGGTTAATCTGTGAACTTTTTTGATGGTAAGTATTAACCCAAATATTTTTTTTTATTTTTTTTTTTACTTGGGTACCACCTCTTTATTAAAATCAGGTCTTGGTAGGGCAAGAATTTAGCATTTAGTTATCTCTAGATCATGGGTGGAATATCCCAACTCATGAAATTTTTCGCACATAGAGTCAAGGGCTTTCTCCAATGTGTCACGATCGCTCGTGATCCTGTGGACCCGTAACATTTGCGTTCATGGCAAGCCTTTTTTCAGTGGTGTGGCAACTGGAAGCTAGAAGCATACTGTTGCTGTCTGTAGGTTTTAAATACAATGAAGTCACAAATTGACTGTCAACAATTTGAATATTTACATCAAGAAATTGTACCTGAGTGGGATTTATAACAAAGGTAAATTTGACCGAAGATGTTGATACATTGTGTTCGTTAATAAGATCTATCAACTTTTTCGAACAACCTAGCCAACCTATCAGGAGGTCATTGATATATCTTGTGTACAAGAAAATCAACCCTCTGGTGACTGGACTTGAAAAAAATAGTTGGTTTTCGATAACAAACATAAAGGCATTTGCTAGCGACGGGGCCACGCAGGACCCCATCACACCACCGCATAATTGTAAATAATATTTACCATTAAAAAGAAAATAATTGCGTTTTAAAGTAAGATGAAGAAGTTTAAGGAAAAAATTAATGTATGGACCGGTATACAAAGCGTTTTCTGTAATGAGCAATTGTACGGCCGCTATACCTGCATCATGAGGGATGCAGGTATACAGTCTTGTAACATCCACTGTACTCAGAATGCCATCTGAAGGTACTGTGGATATTGCTGATAATTTGGCTAACAAAACATTGGTGACTTTGAGATATGTAGTTTCTGCTTGAACACAGGGCTGCAAAAAAAGTCTAAATAAATTGAAACACACTGGTAAAGCGACCCTTGGGCAGATATAATGGGCCATCCTGGGGGATTTATGGGATGTTTGTGAATTTTTGGCAATGAATAAAGGAGAGGAATAATCGGGTAATGAGTTGTAAGGGCGTCTTTAGTGGAACTATGGATAATGGAAGATGTACAAGCAATATGCAAGATTTTATCCAATTCAGATTTATATTGCACAGTGGGATCTTTGGATAATAAAGCATAAGTATCAGTGTCACCAAGTTGTCGATCAGGCTCGGCGACATAGTCACCTGTGTTCAGGATGACTATGCTGCCGCCCTTGTCAGCTGGTCGTATAACGACACTAGGGTCATCGCTCAAGGATTTCACCGCTTTCCATTCTAGGACACTAAAATTGGAAGGTCCAATAGCAGGGAAAGACAAAGTATAGTTAATGTCCTGTTCCAAAAGTCTGCCAAATATCTTTATGGACGGGTTTAAAGATACAGGGTCAAATTTGGATTTGGGTCTCAGGATAGCTGGAAACATGGTGTCTGTGATGGTAACTGGTCTGTCTGTTTATCCTGGAAAAACTTGTGCAAAAGTGGATCAGGTTTATTGGTGGGCACGAAATTGAGTCCTTTGGATAGGACAGATATTTCCATGCTACTCAAGGGTCGAGACGAGAGGTTGAACACTACTTCCTTTGCTGTCGGGTGGGTTGATAATGGGTTTTTACCCCTCGACCTCTGGTTCTGCTCCCCCCCCCCCCCGCGCGCCTCGTGTATTTCCTTCGGAATTTAGCAGGTGATCCCGGTTCTGGGTCGCTAAAGGGAGTCGCTGTAAAGAACCTGGCTCAACTTCTCTATCACTGGCAGAGGATGCTTCTGCTCCTGATGATTCAGTGTCAAGGCCGGTTCTATTGAAACGAGTACGTGGACGTCCAGAGCCGGCCCTAGCCTAAATGACGCCCTAGGCAAGATTTTGGCTGGTGCCCCCTAGCAACGCCACTAGTTCCGCCTCTGATCCTGCTCCCCTTTCCCAGCACCATCAACCCTCATCATAGCAGTCATCATTTTGGTGCTCCTACCCGCAATATTTTAAATAGAAACAGGGGTGAGTTCTTGCTGGGAAGGGTCATGGCCACACAATAGTACAGCCAATTCAAATTATGCCACACAGTAGTGCAACTTTATTCACATTATATCATGCGACAGTGTCCCTTATTCACGTTACATCACACAGTAATACCACTTTACCTTTTATACATTACTCCTCATATAATTCACATTATACCCTTAAAAAAAAATCCTGAAAAAATATTGTATTTTAAGCACCTCCATGGCCACACTGCAACCCAGCACAAAGCAGTGTGTGCTGGGCAGAGGAGAAGAGCTGCAGCTGCTGCTGTCACTTAAGGGGAGGGGGCCCGGGGCCCCCACTGTGCCCTTCCATCAGACTTTGGCCTGTGTCATTTGTACCCACTACCCCTTTCTCTCGGCACCCCTGATAATACCACACAGTAATGCCCCCACTTTGCCCTTCCATCAGACTTTGGCCTGTGTCATTTGTACCCACTACCCCTTTCTCTCGGCACCCCTGATAATACCACACAGTAATGCCCCTTACACATGACACACATTATTAATGTCCTTATAACCATAATGCCCCTTACACATTATGCCAACCTTTATTAATGCCCTTCATACACATAATGACACACATATTGCCCCTTACACATATGTTGCACATTATTAATGCTCTTATACACAGGACACACATAATGCCTGTTACACATATGTCGCACATTATTAATACATTTGTACATGACACACATAATGCCCCTTACACATTTGCCGAACACTATTGCACAACCAACCCACCCGCAGACAGCACTCACACAGCCGCTAACACTGTGACCTCTGCCTCTGCTTGGATACAGATGTTTCCTCATACATCTTGCCTCAATAGGCCATGCAGCTCCTGGCCAGTTCTGCTAACTTTGGGTGCCTTTTTTGCTGAAAATTCATCTTATTTGCATTGTTATTACCAGCACACACAAGGAGCTTCCAATGATTAACATGATATGTGGCATGCTTATATTCTGTGTGCGACTGTGGCTGTATATGGAATGCTATGTTACAGTGATTTCCATGAATACACTATTTCATATGCAGATACAGCCTCACTCGCACACAGAATATAGGCATGCTGCATATCATTTTAATGAACAGAAGCTGCAGGTGCCCCGAGGCATTCCAAATGCTTTAGGCAATTGCCTAGTATGCCTATTCCTAAGGCCAGCTCCGTGGACGTCATCTGAAGTGGCATGTGTTGGTTTGTTCACCGTCCGTAACCAATGGGTACACAGCTTTAGAAAAGTAGTTAAGGCTTTTTACCAGTGCTTAGTTAGCCTATGTATCGCTACACCCAGCTAATGTTTTTCATTATGTCCAAGATTCTTTAGTCTTTGTCTGTATGTATGTTTGTACATATCACTATGGTTACCTATATCTATGTTTCCTGTTTGCTAATTGGCTGTTTTCTGTCACACGGTACAGGTTCACTTTGCGTCTCCTGTGACGCTCCCAGATAGTGACGTCATCTTCCGACGCCTGGACGGGACGCGGCGTGAGACGTGAACGGATCCTTAAGGTATTTATATTCTGTGTTGTTCATGCTCTGCAATCTCTTTGCACCTTGATAAAAAGGCGGGACGGCCTTGAAACGTCGGCTCCCACAACTATTGCATTTATGCTTAGTCTATTTTGCCTGCTCATAGAGTGCCACCTCAAGGAAATATATATATGTATATATATATATATATATATATATATATATATATATATATATATATATATATATATATAGAGAGAGAGAGAGAGAGAGAGACACACACAAGGATAAACCGCACCCACTAACTATATACAGCCACTGAGTGCCCGCCCCAAATATGGGAGTAATTGTATATAAACAAAACTAGAGGCCAGCAATATCAGATTTTAGGATGCAAAAAAAATCTTTATCTCAGGCATATATTAAAGTGCAGAGTGACATAAATACAACAAGAGGAGTTCATTTCAAAGGGTCAAAAATGTAAAAATACTTAGCAGCATAAAATATCACGGTCCTCCTCCACAAAGGTCATTGCATGACGGCCGTTTTGGTTCTATTGAGCACCTTAGTCATGTGCTATGTGCCAATATAGCATATCCGGCACTAAGAGCAAAATGTGATTACTTGAACGGGTGCCCCCAAAAATTACGGAACGTAACTTGCCCAGTAATCACACATATATTTTCAGAAGTGGCACTCACATTACTGGAAGAAAGAGACAGTGACTACTGTAACTTCATCATCAACGATTTGGTTATTTTAAGTATCCTGATGACGGTTATTAAAATAACCGAAATGTTGATGATGAAGTTACAGTAGTCGCTGTATATATAAATGGAGAAATGGGAATCAGCAATATGTAGCACAAAGCCCCATGGTGGGAGTGATCAGCAAGCTGATGACGAAGTAATAAAGAACTTTGAAATGTTGATATTACCTCTGCCTGTGAGACTCGTTTGTTGGAGTGAGTGCCGCCCTATAAAAACGCTATATATATATATATATATATATATATATATATACTACTATTGTAAAGCGCAACGGAATCTGCTGCGCTATATAAGAAACTGCAAATAAATAAATAAATATATATATATATATATATATATATCAGCTTTTATGGGGCTGTCCCTCCATTCTAATAGGGAATAAGGTACTCCCTCATCTTTGCGGCCACTTGCGCCAGTTATGGTAGCCATTACGTGGATCATGATTATCCCCTCGCTTCGCTCACCATGCTTCGGGTTAGGTGGCTCACTCCATTCCACTTCACTCGTCACAACTTTACTAATGGTAATAGATGGTGGCATGGACACAGGAGGGTGGCGTGGACCCCGAAAATAACCCTCGCTGTACGCTACGTAAGCTCCATAGCGGTAGCCGCAAAGATGAGGTAGCACCGAATACTTATGCCCCAGCTGCTGGAAGGCATGCCATGCTCCCTTAACATGCTGTGGTTATCCCCCCCCCCCCCACACACACACACACACACACCATGGGGGCCATGGGAAGTTGTTGTACTGGAGCCTAAGATTTATATTTGGGGATGAGAGTATACTAATACTGCTGACTCTAATGATGCTTTCTCTTGTGTTCTTCAATCCGAGATTCCGACTGTCGGAATGTCCGGACAGTTTTTGCCCAGTTCAACAGGTATTAGGCGGAATTCAATGTTCTGCCTGCCCACTGTCAAAAAGTGGGCATGTTGGCGAAAACGACCATGATTTCGATAATCCATGGCAGTTTTCGACAAAACAGATCTGACTGGTTTAAAAGTCGGATCTGTTTTGTCGAATTCGACCTTCAATGCGGGAGCATTGAATAGACTGTGGTTGATATGTCTCCTGTTTAAAATAGCACCCATGAATGAATACCCCTCTTAGTATACATAGGTAGGTATATGCACCTATACACATCACTGTACTGTACTGTACTATTCATTAGAGGAGCAATCAAAACCCAGCTACGAAGCAGTGTAATTATATGCTTTCGCAATAGTGTGCCCTGTGTGCCATCACAGGACATTTCTCATGGCCTGACAGCCCGACAGCCACTGTTGGTGTAGTGAAAATACTACACCTAGACCAACCTTAGGCTGTTGGTGTAGTCAAAATACTTCACTACACCAACAGCCTTAGATTTTGGACCATCTAGTTGAGATTGGATCTAGCAGTGCTTGTTGCTGCCGCCGGGCTGAAGCACTGACCAAAGGCTGCAGAGGGGAGCCGACCAACATACATGTGAAAATGTATGTACTTACAATGCTCAGTCTGTCTATCGTCAATAAGCTCCAACCTCCCACTCCTGTGAACTAGCCAAAGGATGAGAGGAGGGGGCAGGCTTATTGAAGATAGGCTGAGCACTGTAAGCCTGGGTCTTTTATTGCCGCTTTGGCTGATCCCTGGGAACATATAGTAACTTACATACAACTTTACATGTACTGTAAGTTGACATGTGTTGTATGGCTTTTGCCTTGCAGTGTTTGGTCAGTGCTGTCGCCCAGGGGAGGCAACCACTGCTGATTGGATGAGTTATTATACTAACAATAAGATTGCTGTTGTACTTTCTACTTGCGGTACTGAACAGAAGCAAATTTCTAGGCACACATTGCCCAATGTAACCATCTATTCAAGCTTTCAAAAGGGTTGCACAGCATTCAAAGAATATCCATATTAGTCTAAAGAGGAAATCAAATGTTCTGCAATTCATGATTGAATGCAATTATGTTAATTGATTAAATTACTTTAGAGCAGTAAAAATTGTATTTATTTTAAACATAAATCAGTCCTGTAATATCACCAAACTGCCTATTACTCTTATTATATGAAATAAGCATTATTCTGACTTCGTCAATTTGCTTACATTAGGTAGCTTGAGAATTTTAAGATGAGCGACAAGTTACTCTTCAACAAAAAGTATTTTCAATGTTCTTCGTCTTCTTCAACTTCAATGTGGACTAAAGAATGAGGGCTTGGTGCTCAATCCCCAAGTGTAGGGGAAGCTAAAAAGGTATCACCTACTAGATTGTAAGCTCCTCCGAGCAGGGCCCTCTTCCCTCCTGTTGTCAAAGCCCTCTTCTCTTCACATTTCACTCAAAGCTCTCCTATACTCAAACACTCAGTGACCATCTTCGTCTGCATTCTCATCTTCATCATTGGCCTCAAGCCTCTAGTTGTATGTTGATTGAGTCCTCACTACTTATATTTAAGCTGTAACGTGTATTGAACTGTGGCGCTCTTTATTTGTACTCTATTTTTGTTATATATTCAATGTAATACTGTTTTATCTCCCTGTACTGTTTCCTTTGTACGGCGCTGCAAAACACTTGTGGCGTCTTATAAATAAAATTATAATAATAATAATCACCGTACTTAGCCGATTGAAAAATATTATATATGAATTTTATCCATACTATACAACATGACCCTCTCCAGGAGGGACACAATGCTCTGTTTCTGGATTTTCCTCTTAATGTATGATTAGTGTCACCTGTGGTGAAACACCTTTCTCATCAATAAACATGTTTAAAACAGGTGATGGTGATCATACATTAAGAGAAAAGTCCCAAAACAGAGCATTGTGTCCCTCCTGGAGAGGGTCATGTTGGGAGGTATGTTTTATCTATCACAGTCACTTAACCATATGTTTACTGTCCACCCTCCAAAAGAAACTAGTGTTCCCAGCTTTTGTTTAGCCTTCACTCAGGGGAGGAATGTATTGGTTGTATCAGTTCAAAATTCCAGATAATACAATTTAATTTTCAGATTAAGTGGAAAAGAGACTTGGCCAGATCTCTTAATAAAAAGGAGTGGGATTCAATATTTGGCTCTTGTTTCATACTCTCCAAATACATTTTCTTCAAATTGAGACTTCACCCCGGAGAGGTAACGCTGAATTTGATCTTCTAGATACAAATTCTGCTAGAGGAATCATGTGTGTGTCTGTGGGGAGGGGAGGGGGGGGGGTGTAGGCGAAATCTATCATATTTTTGGGGCTGGCCCGCATCTACAACCACTCTGATGGTAAGTAAGATCATAGGTGTGACCGTCCCTGCAGACTCTGCTATAGCACTATTTCACCTATACTTGGGTCATATATAACATGTATATGTTATGGGACACATCTTGATTGCAACCAAGGCTGCGATTGCTCAGCTCTGGAAATCAGAGATGATCCCATCTTTGGGAGTTATTCAAAATAAGATACATAAACACTACAGGTGACAATTAATGGGATGCGATTATTAGTAAGGTTCAGAAATCGCACATTATCGCATTTTCCAGAATCGCGCATTTTTAAAAAAAAATCGACTATTTAATGGGATGCAATTTTGTGGGTGAAACGTGCCATATGGTCTGATGTTGTGCAATATTTAGTCATGAAAATTTGCGAATTAGTAGACATGTGCAGTCCGGGGGGTGGTTTCAGAAACGGGGGACCCCTATGCTTTTTGCCCCTCTTATTTTTGGAACCAGGTCTGGTTCAGGGCTGTTTATGCAGAAGAGGGGGGGATCTCATGCCTTTTTTTTAATTTTAACTTTTACACAGTTTTGGGGAAAAAAACATGCACAGATCGCACTGGTCAGTGCATGGTTCAATCAGTGCAATTGTCTGTCAGAATCTGGTCTGTTTGTGTTGCGATTTTTGGTAAGGTTTTTACAAAATCGCTTCCTATTAAATTTGCGAGTTGTATACTTAGCATGCGAATTGAAGTGTGAGAATAAGTCGACAGGTCAGAATGTGTGATTTTCGCAGCAAAAGGTGCAATTTTTACAGCAATTTGCATCCTATAAAGTTGAAAATTTCCGGAAACAGCGCGAATTCAGGCATTTTTTTTACTAAAAATCGCAAAACTCGAGATATCTCATCCCATTAAATGTCACCATACATGTTCAAAATGGCTGGTGCCAAATATTCTTCCTATCTGTGTTCTACTCTTTTGAAGTGGTGGAACCTCTATAGAGAACAAGTGGGTCACTCAACTATATATAGTTCATCTACTGAATTGTCTGTACTAAACTCACCCTGCTAAGCTTTGTAATAAGCAGTATTATAAAAAAAAAAATTGGGCCTCAATTTTGTAATATAAATTGTACTTTGCCCCCTTACTGTTTTTTCCATTTTTATTCTCTGTACCACATGTATTTTTGAAAAATTATCAATAAAAGTAATGTTTTAAAAAAAAATTAACCATATGTAACGATCAGATCAGGTGATCGATCAAATTAACCTATGCCTCCTGTTATGATTATCTGTTCAATCAATGTATGTCTGGTATGTTTGGTAAAATCATGCCGCCTGTGATTATTATGTGGGAGATCAGAACATGTCATGTATTATGTGTGTGGACTATTGGTGACCCAGGGAGTGTAGCCATCTGTGGACTCCTCTGGAGTTAGGATGTAAGATAAGATCTGAGACCCCTCATAAACCAGATTGGGGGGGAGAGCAATAGTGTCCAGCCAACAGGCCAAAAGGTGCTCTGGCCCTGCACTAAATCACCTCTTATCACTTGAGGAATGTAGAAAATCTACTTCAAAGCAGGGACAAATTCTTTATGGGAAAGATCCTATATCTAGGGACCTTCACTAGGCTCAGCAAGGGAATGGTTAAAAATTCCAAGGGTGGAAGGGATGAGGGAGTCTTCGAGGTATAACTAAGACTCTTCTCCCTATAGTCAGCGTCACTACCTGGGGGTCTAGCAATCAGGCTGTAGGCGACGAGAGATTTCTTGTGGAGAACCCCCCCACTTCAGGATTGTAAGATACAGTTCTGTCTTTTTTCCCTTTTTATTTTATTTCTGAAATTTGCATTTAAAAATCGTTGTGTGTACTTTTAAAATCATTGTAATGTCTTGTAACCATTTTGTTTAAAGTTCTGTAGTATTCCTAGGAATAAATAATACATATTCCCAGTTCTGGTTCTGTGTTCTTAAGACTCATTAGCCTCAGGAGAGAAAGGCTGGAAAACGTTACCATTGTTATCTTGTATTGTGTGGTCAGGGGCGAGCCAAGCCGCCCCTTGCGCAGTTTCAGGCGCTAAAATCAGGTTTTGGCTGGTGGCAGTGTACCTCAAGGAAAGGACCCGAGTGTCCTGAGTGAACCCCAGTCACGGCCGGCGCTGCTCAGATTGACGTATCGGAGCAGGCGACCGGTGGGTCCGTGACATTTGGTGGCAAGCGGTGGGGTGGAGAATTCATTTTTCTCTTTAAGAACTTAAGTAAGTGTGGGTAGAATTTTGTGAGAAATACCCACATCACCAGAATCAGAACTCAGAGCTTTACTATAGTTTTAAAAGTCACATAGTGGATGCAATTTCTGTTCCCTCCCTTCTCTTGTTTTTCTTTCCTATCATTTTATTTGACAAGTGTGAGACTCAGGATGGCTGATTACCAGCAGATGAGGAGAGATGACCTGGCGGTCGTGTGTGTGCAGAGGAATATCCCTTGGTCTGGCCAGAGTAGAAAACGTATGATTCAGGCACTGGTGGATGCCGATCGGACTCTAGCTGCTGGAGGAAACCAGTCCATGGACAATCCTACCCCAGGGGCTCAGTCAGCACTGGACAGTACAAACGATGCCGTGCCAGGGTCAGACACTTCTGCTGGACCCAGCAAGTCTACACTGCAGAGCGACCTTCTAGCTGCTAGCAGGCAATTGAAGAATGTGAACCCCGTATTCGCTTTGCAGCTGGTGCAGTTCTGCCAAGGCATTGTCGACAGAGAGGCTGCGGAGCGCAAAGCCACTGTGGACAGAGAGGCTGCGGAGCGCAAAGCCGTACGGGAGGCTGCAGAGCGTCAGGCTGAGCGTGAGTACAAGTTGGAACTGGTGAGGCTCAGAGGGCTGATCGCTGTTGGTGAACCAGTGGAGGATGATACAGGGCATCATGATGGCGAACCTTTACGTGAGACTTTATCTGCCGTGGCTACTGAGTTAGCAGGAGATGGGCTTCGTACTGAACTTTTACTGTCTGTGGAAGTAAATAATGTGTTGGATCATGATGTGGACTCTGTTATCAATCATGGGGAGCCTAACAAGGGACAGAGGTCCCAAATGACCGCTGACGCGAATTTCACCGGACCGCGTCATGCACAGTTCCCTGTCTTGGAAGCAGACAGAGGAAGCCAAGTGAGTGTCAGCTTGGTTGTGAGTAATGAGCTGGCCCTGGACACTACAACCGATGCTCAGAGAAGTGACATCTCTGCTAGTACCAGGGAGACTGTAGGATGTGTGGCAGTCAGGGAGACTGCAGAGTACCAATCCCCTACAGCACCAGAAGAGCCCAGTGAGTATTCTGACCCATATGGTGATGATTATCCGTTTAGGCTTATGAGCCCAGAAGAACTCACTACAGAATGTCAGCTGCAAGGTATCTCCTGCCCCAACAATTCCCGCTGGGAGATGATCAAGCGGCTCACCCGTGCACGAAATGATGAGCGCAATGTTTTCGGCATGTATCGCGGTGAGTTTCTAACCTGGGGTCCCGATGCGACTCCTTGGTTACTGCTGAGAGACCTGACGGACTGTTTTGAAATAGCGCAGCAATATGCTTATGATTGTAAAAAGCTCGATACTCCATGGTGGAAAGAGCAGTGCCGCTGGGCAGATGCTGAAAGGAATCGCCTGGAACAGCTTCTATCACCAGCTATGGAACCAACGACACAGCCTACCAGGGTTTCCCTCATGGACATGGTACCCGGGCCTGCTACAATCGGTGTGGAACCTGTTCCAGAGACCTCACATCACAAGGCCCAGTTTAAACTGCTGGAAGATGCGAGCAGCATGTTCCCACCCGTTGCTCCAGATTTGTTGCCGGAAGCGGCTGACTGCATAGTGAAAGTATGCAGGGATGAGACTATGTCGGAAATAGGAATGGGACTTTCTGACTGTATGCACACAAATGTGTGTGGGACTACTGATGTGGGACTTTTATTCACTCCACACATATCTGTGAATGTTTTCCCCAATGTCGCTAACCCTTCTGAACCATATGATGCATCTCAGGTAGTATGTAACCATGCTGAACATTGCAATGTTGTGATTTCTTGTGAAACTCCTGGGATGATCTGTGATAGTGCCGTACCTTCTGTAGAGGTAGGGGAGGGCGAGTTAGAGACAGGTATAGTGGGTAATCCTTGCCAGTTTGTGGGGTTAAACGAATGCCCTAATCTAGTTGGGAATGAGACACCCTCACTCACCAATGGTAGGAGTGCTGCCGGTGATGTCATTCAGGTTGCTGTGCTAGAAGTTAACCCTGTTCTTCCAGTGATGTCTGGTTGTGATATGGGGCCAGGGGACGCTAACTGCACAAATGGGACCGATCTGAGTTGGTTGCAGGCAGCGCATGTACCTGCCAATCAGTTAATGGTGGCAACATGCTCAGATAAGTGCAAAACAAATTTTGTGCGTGACTGAAGTTTTGCGCTAAAAGCAGCTATAAATAGTCTCTGGAACTTGATAGGACCTACACCAAAAGGTCCTGAAGTTGTTTACAAATGGAAAAGGTTTTTAAGATCCAGAAACAGTTCACAGCGCTAATAAACTAAATAAAAAATCAAAAATAAAATATAAAAATAAAAATAAAAATAAAAATAAAAAACTTGTGAAAAATTAAGTGGACAAAATCAATGTGCACAAATGTAAGATCAAAGGTACTTCCCTTTCATATGTTTCAATGGGAGGGAGGTAAAGGTATCGGTCCTTTGAAGAAATTCTTATAAAGTGTTAGATCCGTGTGTTTTCTTATTTTTCTCAAAAAAAGCATGAAATGAAGAAAATGTACATTGTGTAAACAAATGAAATTCAACACAATTAAAGCATGAATAATAAAGTTCAAAATGTTGGCAGAGGAATTGGTTTTCTCCTGATTTCTAGATTTTTGTCACGAAGTTTACTTCAGGGGCGTACCTCTACTCACTTAAATATTATATATTATAATCCCATAAAGGTATCTTTTCCAAAAAACACAATTTTCTGTCAAAAGGGATGAATAAGCGTACCCCCACTCACTGGTTACTCGGTGGGTTAAATCTCATCAGGGTATCTTTTGTGGGGGTTATCCCAAAACTTTATATATCAGATGAATGAGTATATGTTTGGCGTACCCCCACTCACATCCAAGATGGTGGACAAAAGCACATCAAGGTATCTTTTATGTAAATTCAGGATGGAAATCTTAAAGAAGATGGCGTACCACACTCACGGTGTTTTAGACTGGAGCCAGACGCATCAAGGTTTCTTTGTAGTTTCAAAAAGGGGATCTTTATTTCCACAGAGAATCTCTCAATGTGGGTGTTGGTGACCCCAGAAAAAACAAAGGAAGAAGCGATGGATAGACTGAAGAATTTTTAATTTATAAAGAGTCCATAATTGGACTAAAAATACGTACAATGCATATACATGTATACAAAAAAGGTAAAAACATTTAGATAAAATGAAAATTTAAAAAGAACAAAAATGCAAAAAGGACCAGGTGACCTAAGAGGCAACGCCGGGATATCAACACGTTCACAAATAGATGTTAAAAAGGTCCAGACAAAGTGAAGGGTTAAAGTGTCCAACGTTACCTCTGTTGGTCAGGCAGGTCCAAGATGCACAGAATCCCCTAGTGTCAACGCGTTTCGGCTCCTTTAGAGCCTTTTTCAAGACTTTTTCGAAACGCGTTGACACTAGGGGATTCTGTGCATCTTGGACCTGCCTGACCAACAGAGGTAACGTTGGACACTTTAACCCTTCACTTTGTCTGGACCTTTTTAACATCTATTTGTGAACGTGTTGATATCCCGGCGTTGCCTCTTAGGTCACCTGGTCCTTTTTGCATTTTTGTTCTTTTTAAATTTTCATTTTATCTAAATGTTTTTACCTTTTTTGTATACATGTATATGCATTGTACGTATTTTTAGTCCAATTATGGACTCTTTATAAATTAAAAATTCTTCAGTCTATCCATCGCTTCTTCCTTTGTTTTTTCTGGGGTCACCAACACCCACATTGAGAGATTCTCTGTGGAAATAAAGATCCCCTTTTTGAAACTACAAAGAAACCTTGATGCGTCTGGCTCCAGTCTAAAACACCGTGAGTGTGGTACGCCATCTTCTTTAAGATTTCCATCCTGAATTTACATAAAAGATACCTTGATGTGCTTTTGTCCACCATCTTGGATGTGAGTGGGGGTACGCCAAACATATACTCATTCATCTGATATATAAAGTTTTGGGATAACCCCCACAAAAGATACCCTGATGAGATTTAACCCACCGAGTAACCAGTGAGTGGGGGTACGCTTATTCATCCCTTTTGACAGAAAATTGTGTTTTTTGGAAAAGATACCTTTATGGGATTATAATATATAATATTTAAGTGAGTAGAGGTACGCCCCTGAAGTAAACTTCGTGACAAAAATCTAGAAATCAGGAGAAAACCAATTCCTCTGCCAACATTTTGAACTTTATTATTCATGCTTTAATTGTGTTGAATTTCATTTGTTTACACAATGTACATTTTCTTCATTTCATGCTTTTTTTGAGAAAAATAAGAAAACACACGGATCTAACACTTTATAAGAATTTCTTCAAAGGACCGATACCTTTACCTCCCTCCCATTGAAACATATGAAAGGGAAGTACCTTTGATCTTACATTTGTGCACATTGATTTTGTCCACTTAATTTTTCACAAGTTTTTTATTTTTATTTTTATTTTTATATTTTATTTTTGATTTTTTATTTAGTTTATTAGCGCTGTGAACTGTTTCTGGATCTTAAAAACCTTTTCCATTTGTAAACATGCTCAGATAACCCCATTCCTGCTCAGAGACAATGGGATCCAGATATAGTGGTTTTGCCATGGTTCAATTGTAAGCCAGCAGGATGGGTCCCATGTGTTGTGGAAGATGCACAGGCTAATTTTTAGGTAGTGCAAGATGCCTCCCCAGGTTATGACATTGATGTTACTGTTGATAATGTGATGTCTTGCTCTAATGTGGGAAATGTGGTACCAGGTATAATAAGTGTCCTGGTGGGTCCTGTGTGCACTGCAGACCTGTCAGATAGGGAGAGAGTGTCCCTTACTGCAGCTTTCCCCCCAAACCCCCCTCCTTCCTGTAGACACACAAACACAGATACAGGAACACAGCAGGGGTTACCTCCAGACACTGAGAACTCTCCAGAGAGTGCATTTTTCCAGCATCACTGGATAACGGATGCCTCTCCTGAGAACCTCAGTGGCACACAGAACCTGCGGGTCTGGGAGGGAAGGTCAGGCTCAGGAAAGTGTCCTGGACTGCCATGGAAAGCTTGGCTTTCCACGCAGAACTGAGAACCAACCCTGCACAGGCTGCCCCATACCTGGGAAGTGGGAAAGATACCCCTGGGTACAGTGAGAGGGTTGTTTCAGGAATAGAGCCAGTGGCTAGTAGGGAAGCTGCTGTGTGTAACCAGAAGGGTGGGTGGGCCCGCGAAGCACAGGTAAACTCAGCTATATTAACCTCAGGAAAGCTGAGCTGGGATGTTCCCAAGACAGGGGACAAGGACCTGCTGGTATTCCCCCTTGCAGAAACGTGCCCCCCTTCACAATTCACACACACAGACACAGAGGGCGAATCTCCTCACAAAAGGATGAGGTGTGAGGTGTTGAGTGAGTGGACCTTCCCCCCAGTGAAGGGGAGGGGGGGTCAGTCAGCTCAGGAGCATAGGCGAATCTAGGGGGTGGTCCGGGGGTGCACAGGACCACCCATTAGCCCATTTTGTAGCTGAGGGATAGGGCTTTCCAACGAGCCCAGCCCCCTGTCTCTAGCTCCCTGGGAACCAGAGATACTGCCAGGCAAAGCTGGAACGTTTTCCCTATAGGATAACATGGGACCCGCTAATTCCGACCCGCACCCTGTTCAACAGCTGCCAGTTCCCCCTTCTGCATCACTGAAGCTCAAGGTTGATGTCAGTCAAACCCAAATCGCCGGGCCTTCAGTCTGATACCAGGCTGGATCCATATGGGTTAATTGGTTCCAGGGATATTGAGGTTAAACTGATCTCTGGAACCAAACAGCCCAGTTTCACGGGACCAAAAATCATTCGAAGCCAACTCAAAAGTTCTTCAATATGATACTGGTCTCATGTAAATGGGTCAGTTGGTTCCGAAGATATAGCTTGTGGGTTAAAGGGGTGTAGGGAGAGGGGAGTGTTTGTCTCTCCCCCTCACACCGGAAAATGCAGGGACTAGGCTGGTGTATAAGGGGTCAGCCTGGGAATGTCCCTGCATGATCCTGGTACCACATTCCCGGGTAAATCCCAGCATTTTTTGTTGTGAAAGGGGTATTATTTCAAACAGCCGTGACCTGCAGTGCTCGGAATACAGCCGGCAGCCCCCTGCTCTCTGCCCAGCTGTCAATGACTGTCACCCCTGCAGCTTCCGCTACAATTCTTCTCCCCGCTTTCACCTTAGCCCGCCCCCCTTTAATCATGTGGTGCCGGAGCCCGGCGTGCTCCCCCGACGTCACGCACAACAACAGCGTGCACAATATTTCAAATGTCCACTCGGCTAGAGGGGACACCAGGAGGGGAGTGGGAGCGTGCTCTGCGCTGCGCTCTGCTCCTCTCCCCATAGAAGCAGCTGCACCACTCTCCATCTCTCCCTGCAGCAGCAGCGAAGGCTCATATAAAAATTTACAGTAAGTGGCACATTTTGGGGGCATTGCTTAAGGGACGCTACAAGTATGTGGGGGCAGTATGTGGGGGCATTACGCATAATGTGTGGCTTAATGTGTAAGGGGCATTACGGTGTGCAGCATCATGTGTAAGCGGTATTATGTGTGCAGCATCATGTGTAATGGACATTATGTGTGCAGCAACATGTGTAATGGGTACTATGGTGCGCGGCATCATGTGTAATGGGTTCTATGGTGTGTGGCATCATGTGTAATGGGTACTATGGTGCGCGGCATCATGTGTAATGGGTACTATGGTGTGTGGCATAATATGTAATGGGTACTATGGTGCCATCAAGCAAGAACCCCCTAGCAATGAGCACGTAGGTAAGCAGCACTTATGTGGCAAATATGTAATGGGCATTACGGTTTGTTATATAGTATGTAATGGGCATCATGATGTGTGGCACAATGTGTAATGGGCATTATGGTGTGTGGCCTAATGTGTAATTGGCATTATGGCATGTGGCATTATGTGTAATGGGTATTACGGAGTTTGCTAAAATGTGTAATGGGCATTACCGTGTATGGTCTAAAGTGTAATACCACACCCCTTTTTGTGATGCCACGCCTCCTTTCCATGGGGCCACGCCCCCTTTTGCCGCGCGGCTACGCCACGCAAAGTTCCCCCTACTATTATGTCTAGTTCTGGGACCACCCATTACCATAATTCTAGATTCGCCTATGCTCAGGAGAGGTGCTGGGAAGACATTTTTAAGTCTGTATATAGTGCTGGGAGAATGCCCCACACCTGTGGTATAGTTAAACGTGCCGAGTTACGAGTCCCAGGGGGATGGCCGTTTGGGGTGTGGCGGAATGGTCTGGTACTGATCTCAGTGAGTAAGGCCAAACTGCCAGCTGCAGGGGAGAATCCGTGTCCAGGAGTCCGACGCACAGCTGTGGTGGGCTGTGTCAATACCAGCCGGGATGGACACAGCTCCCACTATATCAGTGTGCTAACAGACTATGGGTTCGAGGACACCTGTGTGCTTTTAGTTTGCAATCTCCTGCGAGAGGGACAGGGACTATGCCCATTGCCCACCCTAGCCACGGCTATGGCGTCAGGTGGTGCCATGACAGACGTCAAGTATAGGGAAGTGTTAGTACAGATCCCGCAGAATCAGTGGCAGTCTGTCTCAGCACAGAGACCACTGCTACCTGTCCAGGTGATGTAGTTAATAGCGCACTGATGAGACGGTGACGTGGGTCACCGCCTCTGTGCGCCATTTTAAAAGGGGGAGGTGTAACGATCAGATCAGGTGATCGATCAAATTAACGTATGCCTCCTGTTATGATTATCTGTTCAATCAATGTATGTCTGGTATGTTTGGTAAAATCATGCCGCCTGTGATTATTATGTGGGAGATCAGAACATGTCATGTATTATGTGTGTGGACTATTGGTGACCCAGGGAGTGTAGCCATCTGTGGACTCCTCTGGAGTTAGGATGTAAGATAAGATCTGAGACCCCTCATAAACCAGATTGGGGGGGAGAGCAATAGTGTCCAGCCAACAGGCCAAAAGGTGCTCTGGCCCTGCACTAAATCACCTCTTATCACTTGAGGAATGTAGAAAATCTACTTCAAAGCAGGGACAAATTCTTTATGGGAAAGATCCTATATCTAGGGACCTTCACTAGGCTCAGCAAGGGAATGGTTAAAAATCCCAAGGGTGGGAGGGATGAGGGAGTCTTCGAGGTATAACTAAGACTCTTCTCCCTATAGTCAGTGTCACTACCTGGGGGTCTAGCAATCAGGCTGTAGGCGACGAGAGATTTCTTGTGGAGAACCCCCCCACTTCAGGATTGTAAGATACGGTTCTGTCTTTTTTCCCTTTTTATTTTATTTCTGAAATTTGCATTTAAAAATCGTTGTGTGTACTTTTAAAATCATTGTAATGTCTTGTAACCATTTTGTTTAAAGTTCTGTAGTATTCCTAGGAATAAATAATACATATTCCCAGTTCTGGTTCTGTGTTCTTAAGACTCATTAGCCTCAGGAGAGAAAGGCTGGAAAACGTTACCATTGTTATCTTGTATTGTGTGGTCAGGGGCGAGCCAAGCCGCCCCTTGCGCAGTTTCAGGCGCTAAAATCAGGTTTTGGCTGGTGGCAGTGTACCTCAAGGAAAGGACCCGAGTGTCCTGAGTGAACCCCAGTCACGGCCGGCGCTGCTCAGATTGACGTATCGGAGCAGGCGACCGGTGGGTCCGTGACACCATACATAACATTTGTTCCAATATAATGCTCATAAAATAAACTTCAATGTCCAATAAATAAAAAACTAAACTCTAATTTGTCTCCAAATTTAAAATATTTTCCAAGACAAAACAATACTGAATAACAGAGGACTGAATAGTTGGGGTGAATTCAGGGATAATTCTTTCCAGCAAATACAAGTTCAAATGTCATGCTTGCTTATACTTATGGTATCCTTCACTTATGACGCCACACTTCAAACTTCTTATCGGAGGTGTTTCTGTACCGATGTTGGTGTCCCAAGCAGAGGTGATCATTTATCCGTCTGTTTCTCATTGCGGTGTTGTTTAGCGCTTGTCTTTAGCTGTCAATTGAAGACAAACGGTAAAGGGGCACTGTATGTACTGGCAGAATCTTATCACCAGGCAGCACACCCACGTGTACACAAATCACTGGAAAGCATAGGCGCCGATTCTGTGGGTGCTCAAGGGCTTGAGAACCCACGGAAATTCATGGGAACCCACTGGCTGCCGCCACCCCACCGAGTCCCGCTGGCCGACACCCCCCGAGTCTAGCTTGCCACTGCAGCACTGCTGAATAATATTAGGCTGAATGCTGATGAAAAAAAGAACATGACACTTAATTCCAAAAGGAAAGGGAGACTGCGCTAATTTAATATAATACAGTAGACTCTCTTATGCCATGGATGAGTTCAAATAATCAGACACAATGGAGACTCTTTATATTTCAAAAGTAAAAAATTCTTAGCAATTTATTAAATATAATACAACAATAATATTATAATAGGCGGCCACCTATAGTAATATAAGTACTAGTACATTTATATCGATTTGTGTTCAATAACACATTTGAAAAAATAATAATAAATACACAAAATGAAAAATATATATATAAAAAATTTATATAATAAAAAACACAATAAAAAGCACACACTTTTGACCTTTGAAACAATTGTGGGAGGCCACGTAGTTTCCAATGGGTATATGTATAATCCCCCGTGGTGGGCGAAACGCGTTAGCATTGGCCCTAGGGAATCCATTTACAAGTGCCGATACAGCCTGAGTACTTTGATGCATTTGTGGACACATCAATCCAGGCCGCGATATCCACGATCACTTCGCACATACTACGCTGACTTCAAGCCGCAGCACCCAGTTTCTGGAGAACGCCGGGAGGTAGAGATATGGCGTACTGCCGTCAGCGTCTGTCCATCAGCAAGCAGCAGTGGGTGTTAAGGTACGTACACACAGGGGCGATTTTGTGCAAAATCGCGGGAAATATGGTCTCTGAGCGACCATATTGCCCGCAATGGGAGTGTGCACCGGCGATATATCGCCGGGTGCACGCTCCCGTTTTTGCCCCTGTGGTGATCGCTGGTCGCAGGAACATGCTCCTGCGACCAGCTGATTACCACTGCCGGGCTCCCCCCGGCAGTTTCTTTTTCATCAGCGACCATCTCTGGTCACTGATGTAAAGTAGAAACTGAGCAATATATTGCTCAGCCATATATTGCTCAGCAATATATGGCTGAGCAATATATCTCCCCCATGTGTACACAGCATTAGAGACCCGTCTGCCGCCACCATCGCACGGACCAACGCGCTGCTCTCCCCCTCTCTCCTCCCAGCGGGACACTCCACGCCAACTACCAGCGGGATAATCCAACGCCTTTGTCACCATCGGAACACTAAGGGTGAGATTCATGTGCTAAATGCACACAATTATACACAACCCTGTAAGAAAGTGACTTTTCCTTTGGCGAGGGCTGAATCCCTTATAATCTAATTGCCTGTGGGCATGTGACTTTCCTTCACAAATAGTGGGCTAATTTATTTTGGGCTCTGATAATATACAAAATACCCATTAGAGGATTATACAAATACCCATTGGAAACTACGTGGCCTCCCACAATTGTTTCAAAGGCCAAAAGTGTGTGCTTTTTATTGTGTTTTTTATTATATAAATTGTTTATATATATTTTGTGTATTTATTATTATTTTTTCAAATGTGTTATTGTACGCAAATTAATATAAATGTACTAGTACTTATATTATTATAGGTGGCCGCCTATTATAATAATATTATTGTTGTATTATATTTAATAAATTGCTAAGAATTTTTTACTTTTGAAATATAAACAGTCTCCATAGTGTCTGATTATTTGAATTCATCCATGGCATAAGAGAGTCTACCGTATTATATTAAATTAGCGCAGTCTCCCTTTCCTTTTGGAATTAAGTGTCATTTTCTGTATATTTCCACAGTCAGAGGTATACCAGTCTGACGTGTGGGTGTGTACATTTTTATTTGCGCTAACACTAGTGCATTTATAGAGAACTGCAGCTCTATATACATATATACAAAGTTTTTTCATTCTCTCAATTATTTAATTTGTATGGTCAATTAGCACCCAAACTCTCCTCTGTCGCTCAGGGGATATATTTGAAAAAAAGAACATACCCACCGCGGCCGGTTACACTACTATAGGACACTTCCGCCGCCCCCTTTGTAATCCCCACCCTGCGCACACTTACGCGTCACTCTCTCCACCTGGCGCCATCGCCGACGCCAACCACCTTCCCCTCCCTCTCCTCCGCACACCATTAGTCCACGGCATGTGCCATTAATCACACAGCACGCCTGCCATGCCACCTGCAATGAGCCTGCAAGGAGACCTGGACCGTGTCAAACTTCTGCCACTGCGGGACCGTCCCCAACAACAAACTAGTGAGTATCTGTCAGTGACTCTGTGAGAGTCTCTTTCCTGTCAGCGTTAAATATCTGCTCAGGGTAAATATATATATATATATATATATATATATATATATATATATATAATTGAACTATCTCCTATGTAAGAAGTTAGGTTCATGATCAAAAATCACTTCGAACTGAATTTAGAGCAGCCCTAATAGAGGATTTATGTACTGCAATGCGTTCCTTTAAGCTATGGTCCATCTTTCCTATATAACCCAACCCGCAGGGACAGGTTATCAGATATATAGTGAATTTGGTGTGTACAGGTCACCCTATGACTAATCTTCAATGTCCTTCCTGCATGAGAATTTCTTTTACCTGCCATCAAGGACCTACAGGTAGTACAATGTCAGTGATAGCATTCCTTTTGCAAAGGTAGAAAAATCCCAGCATGCCCTGCCACAGATTTTATATAGTGGATTGCTAAAACTTTTTTTTTTTAGGGCCTGCTGGGACATGTAGTTCCACTTTTACCAGTGGAACTACACATCCCAACAGCATTCCCTATCACAGTTTTAGCAATCCATTATATAAAATCTGTGGCAATGCATGCTGGGATGTGTAGTTCCACAGCCTGGAGGGCCACGAGTTTGACACCACTGATTTAGATGATTTGGTAGCTGTGTTGGTCTATGTATTCATTTATTGACTGTATTTTACTGCAGACACACTTGCATGCTTTCTTGGTGCATGTAACTTGTTTAGTTTGTCTATAGGCCCGATGTAGCCTATACTGTTTATTTAAATATTGGAGACAACTGTGCTGTGTAATATTAATTGGTATTATTTTGTGGCCACGCCCCTTCCTAATAAAGCCACTCCCCTTCCCCATGAAGCCACTCCCCTATAGTTTTGGCTTGAGCACCCACCAGCAAAAACATAAATCGGCACCTATGCTGGGAAGAACTGCATAGGGAGAGTGATACAGCTGGATTATTGGATTATTTTGATATTCATGAGTTCAAGAGGAGCTAGTGGCTCAGGCAGAGGATTCTCAGGGTCATTTCAGCACCTCTGTAAATAATTGACACTCCCCCCAACCAGAGTAATGAAGACAAGATCAGGACATGAGACCATGCCCCCTTCCTGTGAGACCATGCCCCCTTCCTGTGAGACCATGCCCCTTCCTGTGAGACCATGTCCTTTTCCTGTGAGACCACACCACTTTGTTGTAAGACCATGTCCCTTCTGTTAGACCATGCCCCCTTCCTGTGAGACCACACCCCTTTCCTGTGAGACCATGCCCCCTTCCTGTATGACCACACACCTCCTGTAAGACCATGCCACCTTCCTGTGGGGCCACTCTCCCTATTAAGTAATGCCTGCCAAAGGCTACCTATAGCCTAGCGTTTCAGTGACCCCTGATGTAGGATAAAGATGATATCCTTATGAACTGAGACTAGTTTTATATGACAAAATGAAACAAACATTTTAAGAATAGGCAAAAAAATGTTTTAGATCAATTTATTTGTTATGTCACCAAAAAAACCGAAGCACCTTTAGTTACACAAATATGAATTAATCAAAAATAGTATTATGCATGAGTCCCATAGTCCCATATGTAATGTATTTTTCATTCTGTTTCTTTCTGACATTCCGAGCTATCTTCTACGGAGAAAAAGTGTAATCACAACTACGTTTGTTATTTGTTGCTCGTTCTCTTTTATTCTGTCTCACAGAGCTGTCAAAAACCATCAGTGAATCTTCACCAACTGTTCAGTCCCAGTCTAGATCTCCATCCTGCTATCCACAGACTGTATTGCTCTTTTCTCATGTTTCTGACATTGGAATCTGCGTACGCAGCTGATGAACGCATTAAAAGCAACTGGAACATTTAAGAGGATTTTTTCCATTATAAGCTTCTTATTTTATGTTTCTTTATATTGTGCAAAAAAATAAAAAAACAAAAAAGGAGAACAGTATCCGAGATTGTTAAAAGACACGCAGAACCAGCAAAATTGCAATAAAATGTGTTTCATAATAACGGGGCCTACACACGGGGCGATTTCAGGGCATTTTCTAATTGATCTCAATAGATGTCCCTGTATCGCTTTGAGTGTAGGGGCCCCGTGCGTCGCTTTTGCTCAGCCATTAATATCTAACATGCTGGTTAAATCTACTTAATCGCTGGTCAGAACCAGAAGTCTCATCGGACAACACTTACCATGACGGGTCACTCAGCGCTGTGTGCTGAGCGATCTTGTTTAGCATTCTGAGGTCCGGACATTTTAACATCTGACGCCCATGCACTAGCATATGCGATTAGTAATGCAAGGGATAGCTTTAGCAATGCAGATCCGGTGCTGGACATCCAGGTCTGCCGCATGTGCAAAGTGATGGCACGGACCGCGGGGCATGCTGGGAGGGATCCATGTCAGTTCCTTCACACACCGCTGCGGAGAGAAGCCCATAGGCCCCTACAGGAGGAAATTGGCAGAATTTTACAGCATTTTCCTGCTAGTGCATCCCGCCCCTAGTGATCTAGCATTGCTCAGAATGCTCAGCAAATCTCCTGTTGTGTATGGCCCCTTAACCTACCCTCCTGGAAACTGCGGGAGGCTCCTGATTTTTTGGGGCAGTCTCATGCATCACAGGAAGAGTAGGTGACTCTCCCGCTTGATGGGGATTAAGTCATTGCACACTTGGTGGCTGTATGATGGTGGCAGGGCTAAAAGTCCCAGTTGGGAGTTCTATTGAAGGTGGAATGTTGCCCATAGCAACCAATCAGATTCTATCTATTATGCAAAATAAATAAGCTGTAGAATCTGAATGGTTGCTATGGGCAACA
Source organism: Crinia signifera (assembly GCF_055691185.1). NCBI lineage: Eukaryota > Metazoa > Chordata > Amphibia > Anura > Myobatrachidae > Crinia > Crinia signifera. Next base: position 107,418,144 of record NC_139227.1, read on the forward strand.
TCCCATCTTCAGTAGGACTCCCATCTTAGTAAATTTACCCCACAGCATCTCCCCTGATGTGCACTCTCTGCGGAATACCCCGGTATACCCCAGTACTGCTGTGCAGTATTCTGCTTCACTTTACCATTTCAGGTTTGTGTACAGAGCCGGACCTAGGCATGAGTGACCTCGGGGCCTTCCATGTCTCGGCCAGGAGGACGTTTGCATCTCTGGCTACTGTTCAGGGTCTGATTAAAGGTTCCAGGTGCCCATATGTAATACCCCTCCCTATGTATATATATAGTATTGTATAACCCTGCTATGTATGTGCTGTTATGTACTAATGCCACTGGACTGTAGATGCACCATATACTGTGCATATATGGAGGGACATCCCTTAAGACTTTCTGATGGAACATGCCCAGTGGTGTGAACATGGAGGGACTATACTATTTTATTTGCGGTTGGGGGAGAGAAAAAAAACTGTGACTGAGGATGCCCCTGAGAGTGTTCAATAAAGTTGGGGAGTGCGTGTGCTGCAGAAAAAAACAGTTGACCAGTACAGAGAGAGAGAGAGATTTTTCTAGAAGGAGGAAGTGTGCAGCTGGGGGAGAGCTTTAGACCCTGGGTACCTGTGTGAGTGGTGGTGAGTGGATAGCCGCCCCCAAAAAGGCAGGCTTATATATTTTGTGACCAGCCCATCTGTCAGCAAACCCCTTCCCTGCATGCTCCCAACCGCGCATTGTATGACTAAACAGCAGCCCAGGCATATATATAGAGAGAGGGGGAGACAGACTATTAAAACAGAAGTAACCACATCCCAGTCTCCCTACAGTGTATTGAGGGGACATCCCTGCATGTGAGGGTGCAGAGTTAGTGTCACCACTGCCATCTGATTCCTAGACAGAGTGTATACCACAGAAGGTGGTAAAGGATATTATACTCCTTGCTTTTTAACTATCACATACCCGGATCAGGAGAGTTAAACCCGGTGCAGGAGCCAGGGGACACCTCGCTGACCATCCTTTAGCAAGTGAGCATCTATTTGTGCAGACAGTGTATGGTATATGTTAAAGTTCCCACTACAAGCAGCTAAACCCGGCGACGCAGCCTGGGGAAGCTAGTGCAGGAACAGTACCGCTATAAAGACACTAGTGCCGGAGAATTTGTGCGTAGAGCATATTATTATCATTGGCATCAGGAGTAAGGAGATAGAGGCCGTAGTCACGGTAACAGAGATACAAGACCAGCTGAATAGGAAGAAACTAAGTTAGTCCGGTAACGATTTTGGATTATGACACCGAGCTAAACCCGGTTCTACCAGAGCCAGGGGACGCTGAGTCTAGACTGCATCCAAATAGGAACTATCCTGAATAAACTTGGGTTATTGCTACAACGGCACTATATAGATGTTATTTTGAACCGGTATAACACTGCCAGGGATAATTCTGACATACCATTGGTGCATCCCTACCATTGTTGCATCCCCAGTATATACTTCTCCAAGGAAACTATTCCTGCTTACCAGAAGCGAGAACCTGAATGGATTGTACGGATTGGCAGGCAGACTTTATAACCTTGAATGCCTAAGGGATCATCTATAAGGAACAGGGGGAGCATATTTATTGAAAGTACCAGTGATTAGATTATTGCGCAATAATAGTTAAGTATTATAGAGGTTATTAGCATTCATACATTGTAAAGGTATAGTGTCTTCTACCTTAATGGGGAACCACAAATACGGTATATGACTATAAGTGTTATTGTTGAAGGATGAAACCTTGTCCCAGAGCCAGTAACTTGTAATGTTGTGAAGGGAGGGTGTGAGAAATATCTATATATTAATATATATCTGTTACAAAGACGTACCAGTTGGTGTATTATACCCCAGTATTTGTAATTTAGTAGGTTGTGTTAATAAATTGTTCAAGTGCTCAACAACCTGTGGCATTATTATGGGTGATTCCCCAAGCTCACCCAGATAGCTTGCGACTACTATCAAGATATCGGAAAATGCTATTCCGCAAAACCGACACAGCTTGGGGTGGAGGCACTACATAACCATATCAACTGCGCTATAGAAGAAAACGGCGTTACACATGGCTGATACACATGTTACTGCCCTTGTAATACTACTAAACACACGTGAATGGGCGCCCAGGGACTCGCCAGTCATATTGCCCATGTGCATTAATCCAAGGTTATACAACTGGCATGCAGGATCTCTAGAGCATGGGTCTTCAAACTGTGGCCCTCCAGATGTTGTGAAACTACAAATCCCAGCATGCCTTGCCACAGTTTTGCTATAAGGGAGTGTTAAAACTGTGGCAAGGCATGCTGGGATTTGTAGTTTCACAACAACTGGAGGGCCACAGTTTGAAGACCCATGATCTAGAGCATGTGGTGTGTGAACTAGACTTTGGCTTTAGGCTGCCCGACGGCACTGAAGAACAGTGTCAATAATTCATGGTTCCATTAGTAAGTTACATTGGCACAGCCAAGAACCAATTATATACTCTGTGGGGAGTATATATAAGGGCGCCTGTTATATGAGTGGTTTCTTAAAGCTGCTGCTTGGGTAACAGGGGTAGTCAGTCCCTGTTGGGGCTGTCGCTGGGACAGATGATGCAACAAGAAAAAAGTGAAAAGCAGCGCTTGTACTACAATGAAGAAATACACAATTGATGGATTAAATTAAGAAGTTTATATAAATACGGTTTAAAACATTAGCATATATAAATGCAATTGTAACAATAAAGCAATGAAATACAATAAAAATGGGGGAATAAATAAAAGGGGGTATCTCACTCTCAGGATGGACGCTGAAGTTGGGTTCAATGATGGGTAAGTGCACTTTGCCCAATGGTTGATATCCAAAAAAACACTGCTCCAAGATGAAATGGGAAAGGGGGTAACAGGTCCTCACTATATGTGCGGTGACTTGTATCTTTTAGGCCGCTGGAGGGTTCTGTAGAGATTTTTCTTTCGTGCCCAATGGTCCTCTCTAGTTGAAGCGGGGCCACCACAAACCGCTGGAGGGTAGAGTGGGCAGCAGAAAGTCCCGTGTGGACAATCCTTAGATGGTGTATGAAGATCAATCCACTTTCATTGGGGGAAGGAGTGGGTGGGTAGAGCCTCAGTGGGTACTCAAATGAATGTCCACCGATGGTGTTGGGGTACCGGTGCAGGTGATGGTGTATGAATGCACCTGGAGTAACCCACTTGGCAACAGACCACAGTGGATCTGGTTTCTGGATGTTGCCCCTTGGAGATGGAGGGGATAGCGATATCTGTGTGCCACTATTGGTCTGGGCACATTGGTGGTCGCATGGGTGGCAATGGATCCTCTAAATGAGGTGGCAAATTGCAGAGGCTCACCTGGAGGACTCCTATAAAGTGTCCAGATCTCTTAAATATAGGAGGGTAGAGATCGATTCCCCAATTGGGAAATAGGGATGGTGGAGATCAGTGAGTGAGAATAGCTGGCAGTCCAATCCTGGAGGTCACACCTGACGCGTTTCGCCACTGGCTGTGGCTTTTTCAAAGGTGACTCTAAGTGGGGCTGTTGGGGATATATATACCCCTGTCAATGAAACCTGATTGGTGTCAATCACTGGTACAATCAATACAATTATACATAATTTCACAATAAAAATATTATATAGGAGACAAACGAATTTATAAGATGCTGTCAGTACATTAAACATTTTATTATTCATAATCCTTTTGATGTTATTATTTATTTACATGTACACACAGGAAGTGACTATCGTTAGATCACTTCCGGTATCCAGGTCACATGATCGGATGGATAAGCACTAGGGAAGTGGGGAATACTAAGAATACTCATTTAATAATGATTAATGCGTTCTAAGTTCTTTACATATAAGCGTACAGTGGCCATTGAGAAATAATGTCTGTTGAACTTAAGCGTAAGATGGTACTTTAGCGTGTGGTGGAACGCATAATGCGTTCCACCTATCGGTTGTTCACTTCCTCTATTAGCAGGATGTATCAATATGTAACATCCGGTGATGTTACTGGTGAGACGCATTCTGCGTTCCACCCACTAACTGGTGACTTCCTCCCTCTGTGAGGGGTGTCACCGCATATTCACGTCGGTCTCCGGACCGGAAGTGACGGCTCTCACTGTAGTCACGTCTGGTCACTCGGCTGAGTGTAGCGTCACCGGAAGTGACGTATCGGCGTTTTGCCATATTAAGAGGGTCTGTAGTTCTAACCTTGGCCGTCGTGACCCGGATGTATTTACAATTGGTACCATACAGAAAATAAAAACTTTATTAGGTCCTGTCTGTTCATTTGAGGTTTTTTCAATGTAGCTTATCAAATAACTTTATTGTTCCCCATTCAAACGGAACGAGGGAGCAATCTTCTGAACCCCATAGGTAACTCCCATATATGGAGTTCCTTGGTCAATTCTTTTTTGTTACATATAATTAAAACGCAAAATTACTCAATTATATGAATTTTTTTTTTTTTTTTTTTATATATAAAGATTTAAACCAGAGAGGGAGAATGACATCATGCATTATGTAATTTGAAGTAGAGAAATATCAATAGGACGACTTATACATATGAAATGGTAATGAGGAATATTTAATAATAGGTATATATATGAAGATATATACTCAGATATATGAATATACTAAAAATACATCTCAATATAAAATTTCATTTATGAGAAACACCTTATGTATAAGCATAGTAATTTTAAATTTCATTTAATTGGTTTGGTAAAAAATCAAATCTAAGTTATTACTGAAAGTTTCATAGATGGGGGTTACTATTCAAACCAAGAAGAAGAAAGGTAAAAGGAGAGGAGAGGGGGAATGACGAATGCATGTGTTTAGGATATTTGGTCAATAATAATTAAAGTCAATTGTTCTAATGGGTATAGATCTAAAGAATATTATTTAAATGTATATATGTAAATTGGCAGAAAGAGAACGGAACCATTTAGAGAACCACATTGAGTTCCATTGCCTCATTGAGTCCTCTAGGGTATAGGCAATCGAGCTTAAAGGTCCAATATATCTCCTGTTTGCAGAGAGTGCGGAATCTGTCTCCACCACGTTTTGTAGGTAGTATCGCCTCCAAACCTATTACTCGTAGGCATTTTGGATCATTTTTGTGGTATTCTGAATAGTGCCGAGACACACTATGTAGCTGGTATCCCTTCAAGATGTTTCTACGGTGTTCTAGGAAACGGGTTTTTATTATTGATCTTGTTGTTCTTCCCACATATTTTAAATTGCAACCACATGATAACATATAGATAACGTATGGTGTATCGCAATTAATAAAACTCCGAATTCTTATGGATTCATTAGTTAATTCTATGGTGGATACTCTATTTGATATGTGGTTACACGTAATGCATCTATTCTTGCCACACTTAAAGCAGCCCACAGGTTTCTTTGTCAGCCATCCAGACATAGATTCGGATGATTTTTCTTCCTCTGTTCTCAAAAAGCTGGGTGCTAACAGACTTTTCAAAGACTTATTTTTACGGAAAATAAAACGGGGATCTGTGGGTAATAGATCCCTAAGTGTTTTATCTTGTTTGAGAATGCAGTAGTTTTTCTTGATAATTTTTTGAACTTCGCGGTACTGACTATTGAATGTTGATATAAAAGCAATCTTTGGTATTTCTTTATTATGTTTTTTGTTTTTGTTTTCACACAAAAGTGATTCTCTATCTCTTTCCCTTGTGGTTCTATATGCCCCCTCTACCAATTGATCAGGGTATCCACAAGTTTGGAAAGCTCCCATCATTTCTTGGGCTTGTTGGTCAAAGGTTTCTATCCGTGAGCAATTCCGTCTAAGGCGGAGCATCTGCCCTTTCGGAATGCCCTTAATCCACGTAGGGTGGTGGGAGCTCTCAAAATTCAGGTATGAATTGGTGTTAACTGATTTTTGGTAGTTTGAGGTTTGGATCTTGCCATCAACAACTTCCACTGTGATGTCCAAAAAATCAATGGTTTGTGGGTGGTGAGTGAAGGTGAAAGATAAATTAAAAGTGTTGGAATTTAAATGTGATATAAAGGAGTGAATAGATGTGATGTCCCCGTCCCAAATGAAAAATAGATCGTCTATGTAACGGCCATAGAGGACCAGATTCGCGCCGAAATGGGATCCCCATATTAATTGATCTTCAACCTCCCCCATATATAGATTGGCATAACTCGGCGCGAATCTGGTCCCCATGGCCGTTCCCATGACTTGTAAATAAAAAGTGTCCAGAAATAAAAAATAATTGTGTTTGAGTATAAAGGTGATAGAATTGATCAAAAATTGTTGCATTTCCACTGAGAGATCATTGTCCTGTATAAGTCTCTTTTGGATACTCTGAGTTCCCAACTCATGAGGGATGTTTGAGTAGAGACTTTCTACATCCAGAGTCAAAAAGGAGTAGGACTCTTTCCATTCAATGTTTTTTAGCAGATTGAGGAAATGGGTGGTGTCCTTAATATGTGAAGTCAAAGTGGAAACGCGTGGCTGTAAATAAAAATCAACAAACTGTGAAAGGTTGGACGTGAGGGAGTGTATACCTGAAATAATAGGGCGACCTGGTGGGGAGGTGAGGTTTTTGTGAATTTTAGGGAGGTGATAATAAATGGGTGCCGTTGGATGGGGATTAAATAAGAATTGGTGTTCTTCCTTGGTGATGACAAGATCCTCCACCGCTTTATCCAGTAGCGACCTGAATTCTAGGGCATATTTTTGTGTAGGATTCTCTGTAAGGATGGTATATACATTTTTGTTGGACAGTTGGCGGAGAGCCTCCTTTATATAGTCAGTCCTATTTTGGACTACGAGGCCCCCGCCCTTATCTGCTTCCTTAAAAATAATGGAAGTGTCCTTCAAAAGTTTATTAAGGGCAATTTTTTCCCATTTATTCAGGTTGTCACTGGATTTTTTTATTTTTCTAAGGGCGGCTGGGTCTTTTTCTTTATTCCTTTTATTTTTGTGTTTATTGTTGGAGAGACAGAGATTTTTAAAGTCTTCTAAAGTTGTTTTGTAGAATGATTCTACATTAGTTCCCTTTGCTTTTATGGGGTAGAAGTCTGATTTCCGTTTGAAAACGGATTTCTCTATATCAAAGATTTTTATTGGGCTGGTGTTTCCTTCCTCCCATAGACTCCCTAGAATGTCTAGGGAGATTTGGTCCCCAGTGTCTAAAAGGATGGGGGATGCCATTTCACTATTTTTTGTCAGTTTTTGGTTTGCGAAGTATTTTTGTCTACAGAGGGTCCTCACAAAACGGTTAAGTTCTATGTACAGGTCAAAGATATTGGCCTCCGAAGAAGGAGAGAATTTGAGGCCCTTCTGAAGCAATTTTAATTCATTATCACTGAGGGTTCTAGAGGAGATGTTAAATACATTGGAGGTTTTTTTTGGGTTACGGGCTTTAATCATTCTCTTATATTGTATCTTCTTCCCCCCCCTGTTTCCTCTACACTTAAATGGCGCCTTCTTTTTGGGGTTCCCTCTAGGGGGTACCTGTCTGGGTCTCTCAGCCTGCGGGGTCCTAAAAAAGACTCGGTGTTCGTGTCTTTTTTGTTTTTTTGTTCTTTTGGTCTTGCACCCAAATGGTAGTGTGCTGTTTCAATTTGAGAATAAGATTTGGTATTAGAAGTTCTGGAAGTTCTGGGATATTTGTTAGGGGTATTGGATCGTTTATCTATCCATGTTGTTCTTCTAAGTTGTGGTGGACCAGTATCTACTGTTCTAATGTCCATTATTTTGTCCGATTGTTTTCCATTGTCATGCATCCTCATCCTATGGTCGTAATTTCTATTGTTATTGTTTCTATTTTTGTTTTTATTTTGTAAGCGATATGATCTCACATTATCCGTTTGGTAATCTGTGAGATCTCTATGAAACTTTTTGCATTTATTGTCTATGATTTCTTGTTCGAATTTTACTAGTCTTTCCATAACTTTTGTGTCCCTCTCTTTGTATTCTTTAAGTTGATTATGGGGTTCCAGTTTCAATTTGAGCGTTTCTATTTCTTTCTCTAATTCTTTTGTTCTATTAACTCTATAGTCTATCACTAGTTCCATTAGGGAAAAAGAACATGTGTCTAGTAATGTGTCCCACTTATCCTGATACTCAGTATTATCCTGGAAAATAGAGGGCTTGTGGAGTCTGAGACCACGAGGTAACATTTTTTTGTCTACATACTTCTGGAGGTTGGTACTATCCAACCATTGCTTGGTCTCCTCCTTCAACAAGTCCTCTAGTTCCTCAAAGTTAATTTTTAGTATATCATCATTTTTATCAATATTTCCTTCTGGGTGTTGATCCCATCGGGAAATATACGTTTGTCTCCTATTTAGACGTTCATTGTAGTTAGAGAAACAACTCATATTGGCTGCCCAAACAAAGACTAAATAGACAAGAACCAATTATATACTCTGTGGGGAGTATATATAAGGGCGCCTGTTATATGAGTGGTTTCTTAAAGCTGCTGCTTGGGTAACAGGGGTAGTCAGTCCCTGTTGGGGCTGTCGCTGGGACAGATGATGCAACAAGAAAAAAGTGAAAAGCAGCGCTTGTACTACAATGAAGAAATACACAATTGATGGATTAAATTAAGAAGTTTATATAAATACGGTTTAAAACATTAGCATATAAAATGCAATTGTAACAATAAAGCAATAAAATACAATAAAAATGGGGGAATAAATAAAAGGGGGTATCTCACTCTCAGGATGGACGCTGAAGTTGGGTTCAATTTAAATGTGGTTGCAATTTAAAATATGTGGGAAGAACAACAAGATCAATAAAAACCCGTTTCCTAGAACACCGTAGAAACATCTTGAAGGGATACCAGCTACATAGTGTGTCTCGGCACTATTCAGAATACCACAAAAATGATCCAAAATGCCTACGAGTAATAGGTTTGGAGGCGATACTACCTACAAAACGTGGTGGAGACAGATTCCGCACTCTCTGCAAACAGGAGATATATTGGACCTTTAAGCTCGATTGCCTATACCCTAGAGGACTCAATGAGGCAATAGAACTCAATGTGGTTCTCTAAATGGTTCCGTTCTCTTTCTGCCAATTTACATATATACATTTAAATAATATTCTTTAGATCTATACCCATTAGAACAATTGACTTTAATTATTATTGACCAAATATCCTAAACACATGCATTCGTCATTCCCCCTCTCCTCTCCTTTTACCTTTCTTCTTCTTGGTTTGAATAGTAACCCCCATCTATGAAACTTTCAGTAATAACTTAGATTTGATTTTTTACCAAACCAATTAAATGAAATTTAAAATTACTATGCTTATACATAAGGTGTTTCTCATAAATGAAATTTTATATTGAGATGTATTTTTAGTATATTCATATATCTGAGTATATATCTTCATATATATACCTATTATTAAATATTCCTCATTACCATTTCATATGTATAAGTCGTCCTATTGATATTTCTCTACTTCAAATTACATAATGCATGATGTCATTCTCCCTCTCTGGTTTAAATCTTTATATATAAAAAAAAAAAAAAAAATTCACATAATTGAGTAATTTTGCGTTTTAATTATATGTAACAAAAAAGAATTGACCAAGGAACTCCATATATGGGAGTTACCTATGGGGTTCAGAAGATTGCTCCTTCGTTCCGTTTGAATGGGGAACAATAAAGTTATTTGATAAGCTACATTGAAAAAACCTCAAATGAACAGACAGGACCTAATAAAGTTTTTATTTTCTGTATGGTACCAATTGTAAATACATCCGGGTCACGACGGCCAAGGTTAGAACTACAGACCCTCTTAATATGGCAAAACGCCGATACGTCACTTCCGGTGACGCTACACTCAGCCGAGTGACCAGACGTGACTACAGTGAGAGCCGTCACTTCCGGTCCGGAGACCGACGTGAATATGCGGTGACACCCCTCACAGAGGGAGGAAGTCACCAGTTAGTGGGTGGAACGCAGAATGCGTCTCACCAGTAACATCACCGGATGTTACATATTGATACATCCTGCTAATAGAGGAAGTGAACAACCGATAGGTGGAACGCATTATGCGTTCCACCACACGCTAAAGTACCATCTTACGCTTAAGTTCAACAGACATTATTTCTCAATGGCCACTGTACGCTTATATGTAAAGAACTTAGAACGCATTAATCATTATTAAATGAGTATTCTTAGTATTCCCCACTTCCCTAGTGCTTATCCATCCGATCATGTGACCTGGATACCGGAAGTGATCTAACGATAGTCACTTCCTGTGTGTACATGTAAATAAATAATAACATCAAAAGGATTATGAATAATAAAATGTTTAATGTACTGACAGCATCTTATAAATTCGTTTGTCTCCTATATAATATTTTTATTGTGAAATTATGTATAATTGTATTGATTGTACCAGTGATTGACACCAATCAGGTTTCATTGACAGGGGTATATATATCCCCAACAGCCCCACTTAGAGTCACCTTTGAAAAAGCCACAGCCAGTGGCGAAACGCGTCAGGTGTGACCTCCAGGATTGGACTGCCAGCTATTCTCACTCACTGATCTCCACCATCCCTATTTCCCAATTGGGGAATCGATCTCTACCCTCCTATATTTAAGAGATCTGGACACTTTATAGGAGTCCTCCAGGTGAGCCTCTGCAATTTGCCACCTCATTTAGAGGATCCATTGCCACCCATGCGACCACCAATGTGCCCAGACCAATAGTGGCACACAGATATCGCTATCCCCTCCATCTCCAAGGGGCAACATCCAGAAACCAGATCCACTGTGGTCTGTTGCCAAGTGGGTTACTCCAGGTGCATTCATACACCATCACCTGCACCGGTACCCCAACACCATCGGTGGACATTCATTTGAGTACCCACTGAGGCTCTACCCACCCACTCCTTCCCCCAATGAAAGTGGATTGATCTTCATACACCATCTAAGGATTGTCCACACGGGACTTTCTGCTGCCCACTCTACCCTCCAGCGGTTTGTGGTGGCCCCGCTTCAACTAGAGAGGACCATTGGGCACGAAAGAAAAATCTCTACAGAACCCTCCAGCGGCCTAAAAGATACAAGTCACCGCACATATAGTGAGGACCTGTTACCCCCTTTCCCATTTCATCTTGGAGCAGTGTTTTTTTGGATATCAACCATTGGGCAAAGTGCACTTACCCATCATTGAACCCAACTTCAGCGTCCATCCTGAGAGTGAGATACCCCCTTTTATTTATTCCCCCATTTTTATTGTATTTCATTGCTTTATTGTTACAATTGCATACATTGGCACAGCCACCTGGCAGGATCCTTAAAAATGTTGCCCCCCCCGCAGTACATCGGGACGGGTGATGGCTAACAAGCGTGAATTAAACGAGACCTTCATTTTATTCCTCAGCTGTCACCTGCAAACATCCGACCCCCCCATCCTGGCGCCCTAGGCTGCAGCCTTATCAGTCTATTGGTGCCCAGTAATTGTGAGCTTCATGCAAAAACAGCCAGTATTTACCATGCATCACAAACTAATACTGTTTTGCATCTCTTAAAATACAAAATAGTTTGTCCAAGGGTAAACTTACTTTGTGTCTCTTAATTCTCTCCAATCTCCAAATCTTCCCCAAATGGTTTAACCTTACGAGTATACCATAAACCTCACTATCCTAAACGGTCTTAGTATTGATGCGCTATTCTTCCAAGCGTAGGTTGACTGTTTCTTACAGCTGATTAGCAAATCTCTTGATCGTTCTTTTGGCAATTAGTACAGAAAAGTACTTGATTACTAACAAGAAAATGCTAAATATTTCAGTACGAATGAAAAGGTTGACTAATTAGTTACTATACTTTATAATTGTAAGGAAATTAGCTTTTCCGCTGAGATGATTCATCATTATTCTGTAAGGTATAGTATGCAGGATTCTGGTTATTGTACTCTTATCACACACACATACCACACATACATCCGCCATGTACCTAGAGCGGCCTCTGCCTGTGGCGGAACTAGATACAGTATTTGTAGGCCCCAAAGGTTTGTAAATCCCCTATGTACAGTAGCACCCAATGGTATTTAGCACATGTTACTTTGACAGGGAAGGTGGGCCCCATAGAAGCTGTACTCCCTGCACCTATGATAGTTACACCCTTGGCCACCACACTGGAACTGAGGGGAGCGGGCAATAAATACCCGGGCCCGACAGGGACACTAGATCAACCCCTTCCTCCCTCCCAGATAGCAGCAGCATGAGCTCTCACGCTGTCCGTGTGTTACAGCGTATGACAGTCTGTCAGCACAGCACATGCTGTAGAGTGTGCTGTGCTGCTGAGCAGAGGGGTCATAATACTCCACCCTCGACTGTTTTAAGGGCTCCCCCCCCCATGATTAGACCACTCCCCCAAAATGCATCACTGTGTCATCATGTGTCAATCATGTAGACCATCCCTGTGATCAGCAAAAGTAAAGAGAATACCTACGCCTGCTGATTTAAGAGCTTACCTCACTCCTGCGCACCTGTGGGTCACAGTAAATGTTGCACAAAGTGGCACGTACGCTACTATGGCTAACGCCACCTTGGATGACAAGAGCTGCCAATAGAAATCTTCAGAAAACCTTTGTGTGATAGGTACTAAATACATAAGAAGTAGAATCTGATTGGTTGCTTTAGACAACATCCCATCTTCAATAGAACTCCCATGTAAGTAAATACACCGCCAGGTGTCCAATCTGGCTGCTTTGAATGAAAATCTGGTACTGTAGGAAAGGAACAGACATTGGGGCCAATTCAGAAACATTCATTACGGGATGAATTCTTCCCTGGGCAGTTTGCTCCAAGAGGGGCGAGGAGGGTGTGGACAGGGGGAGGAAGCATGGGAACACCCATCGTTTTATGAGTGTCCCCATAAAAAATGCTGGGTATTTCCCTGCAGACGCAGGTGTGGCAATGCTTGCTTGGGGCGGACGGCTGACATCACGTGACATCAGCACCTGCCCTGAATATGGCATAGAGCATGTAAATGAAATGTCAGTCCATGCTTGTTACTGTACACATCCCCTCACATGCTAGCGAGGGGATTCGCAGAGCCGGGAGGAGGGGGGGGGGGTGTTGCACCGGACGGTGTTTACCTGTTCGCCATGGTTGTTGAGACAATTTGGTTAAATCACAGAACAATTGTGTATGCCGAGATTTTTCTGCCTTTCCTTGTTGCACTCGGCTGACTCATTTACATGATAATAGATAGCTGAATCTATGAGCTTAAATCATTAGTATTTGAGGTTGTAAGTGTACATCACATCATTGTAATAAGACAATAATAATAAGACAATAACCTGTGTGATATTCCTAATCATTCATCTGCATTTATAAATTGGTATTTCTGCACATTAAGGACCTTATTCTGGTTGACACACAAAAGTCCACCAGATATAGCCAGCCACTGGCCAGATTCCCCCCCCCCCCCCCGACACACACACATACTCACCTCGCATGCACGATCCCTCCGCGAATGGATTATTTACATAATCATCCATTCACAGGGGGGGGGGAGAAATAATTTGATGGTCGGTGGCCATTGAATGGTTTCTTTAGCGCTCTCGTACCCTCTGTGGGCACCCTGTGCGAGGACAGGGTGGGAAGCTTACATCCGCTGACATCAGCTGCCTACTCCCCGCACCCACGTCACCGGGACATTTGCCTGAGAATGAACAGCTGGACGTTCCCATATGTAAATGACCCGGGCTGCTGCCCCACACCCCTCCATGCCCCCCCGCCAGCACATTTGGGTGTGTGCACAGGGCAAACACCCTGTTCACCATGGTCGCAGACACCCAGCGTATGCACAGAAATTACCCTGTGTGAGCGCATACGCCACCATCGATCCCCCATGTGAGCATTCTGGTCCGTGCGGACGCACCAGAATAACCTCCATAATAAGCTCCAAAAAGGCACCGGTTTGCAGTAGAAAACTGTATTATGTGTGCTCTAACAATGGTTGACTCCTAGGGGGAGATTTACTAAATCTGCTAAAACAGACAAATGGTGTTTTTCTTGGCATCGAATCAGATTCTAGCTAACATTTTTGAGGATGCTATAGAAAATGATACCTGAAACCTGATAGGTTGCTATGGCCAACATTTCCACCTTTCAGATTTGGGGGGTATTTAATATTGAACTATATTTCTGACAGGAGGAAATATTGTCCATCAGTATTCATTCCTGACCATTTTTGGCAAGGACTCCCCTCATGCAGATTCGACTTTGTTTAAAGTAAAAAAACGGACACTGGATTGTCTAATCCACGGCCATTTTAAACTTTCGGCGGCCATTTTAGCCATGGAGTTTCCGAATCAGGATCTATTCCAACAGTTGGAAAAAGGGACCGGATACTGAATAGGACGAATGTCAATTAGATATTTCCACCTAGCAGGAATATCGTCTGGTATTGAAAACCCCTCTTAAAAGCTGTAGTAAATCTGTCCCCTAGTGCTGGTGTTAATACTATGAGGCAGCATTGACAAAAAAAAGCAAAGCGGCCTTAACAAATCATGGCTTCTTTTGTTGGGAGCCATTTTCTTAACAAACTCCTACAGTAATTTGATTTATATTCCTTTTCAATATATAAATGGCTGCATTGAGGATCTTCACACCGACAGAAATTTGAAGGCTTGTGCATTATAATAACAGATTTCTTAGCAACCGACTACATAAAAAATGAAAACATTCCCCACCACCTACTCATTTTAATGAAAGCATAGCTATCAGAAGCTGTTGAGTACTAGGGGAAGATGGGTGTTATATATTTCTACTATTGTGTTCAGCAGAGCTAGAATTTCCCAATCTATATAATATAATGAGAGTTGAATGCTGTGATTTCATGTCAGAATACTGTGTCATAAATGGTAATTGTATACTGTAAATAGGATATAAACAGAAACTGCCATTTCTGTATCTTGACAGTATTTGTTGGGATTTAAGCGTGGCAGCGATTGTGTACACATACTTCTGTTCCGCTGTCCTGTATTAACACTATGTTTATTTCGCTTCTGCTTTTATTGATCATATAGAAATATTCTAGATACGGGTGGCATGGATTTGAGTTAACTGATGCATTAAAGTGTAACATATCAGAATATAAAGTCCGATTAACAAATAACACTTGGCCCATTTCAGTAACATATGAAGATTTATGTTAATCTGCAGACCCCTTGAAGTGCGGTTGCATTGCGCAAAATGCGACCGCAGTCTAAGAGCTTGCAGGAGGGGGGGGGGATTGGGGTTGATGGGGTGTCCGCTCTGAGAGGCAAAGTCCTGAGCTGTTTGCTCCTGCAGCTATGACTCAAATGATTCACAGTAGGATGTGAGCCAGAGGGCTACCGGTATCATGTGAGTGCTTTGTTGTACAGAAAATCACTTGCATAGGGTCCGTCCCCCCCCCGGTGCTACCACCAGAAGTTGTAGTTTTGCTAAAATTAGCAAAATGACAACTGAGGCTAAATTAGGCTCAACAACCCTTATTCTGTAGGGGGCAGATGTAACATGTGCAGAGACAATTAGATTTGGGTGGGGTTTTAACTTCAAAGTGAGATCTATTTTGCAGTGTAAAAATAAAGCAGTCAGTATTTTCCCTGCGCAGAAACAAAATAACTCACCCAAATCTAATTCTCTCTGCACAAGTTACATCTGCCCCACCTGCAGTGCACATGGTTTTGTCCATCTTAAAAGGAATTTGCCTTTGCGAGTGAACCAGAATAAGGTCCAATGTGTGTATAGTATGTCTAAGCCCTTTGTTATTACGAGTATTGCTAAAGTAAATGAATATTGTAATTCTAAATTTTTAAAAAGATTTTTTGTTGAATTTCAGAAATCTTTAGATACTGTACATGAAATTTTAAATCAACTTTTTAGATGCACCCTAAACACAGTTGGGATGACTATCATCACAAGACAACTATTGTCATTATACAAAAACTTATATTCAGTTATACTTCACACAAAATTGTCCCTGGCTCAGAGAATGTTCACACTCTTGCCATCCGGAAGGCGTTTTAGATGCCTTAAGCCCCATACACACGGGGGAGATATATTGCTCAGCCATATATTGCTAGCAATATATGGCTGAGCAATATATTGTTCAGTTTCTCCTTTTCATCAGCGACCAGAGATGGTTGCTGATGAAAGGAACCTCAGCCGGCGGTGCCGCAGAGGTAATCAGCTGGTCGCAGGAGCAAGCTCCTGCGACCAGCGATTAGAATGGGGTAGAAAACGGGAGCGCGCACCCGGCGATTTATTTTTCTTTTTTCTTTTTTAACCATTTTTAACCATTTACATAAAGAAGCCTGTACGGATCTCACTTATATGTGCAGGCTTTGTGTTAGGCTGCTGGGAAACATGGCAGCCCAAAACAAGTACATATACCATAGGAAAAAAACAACGACAAGTAATGTAACTGAGAACTTACTAAATTCCAGGGTTTTAGTTATAAAAAAAAAAAAATCAGAAATGTCTTTTTGACC
The DNA here is from genome assembly GCF_055691185.1 of Crinia signifera. NCBI lineage: Eukaryota > Metazoa > Chordata > Amphibia > Anura > Myobatrachidae > Crinia > Crinia signifera. The sequence goes on from NC_139227.1 coordinate 107,434,650, forward strand.
TCACCCATGTTTAATCTCAGGCAAACACAGGGAGATATGATTCTTAGAAAATGTAACCTTCACTTTCATTGTCCAATTTGCATTAAGCAGATAAAAGCTAATTGCTCATTTCAGTTGGTTCAGTTCAAATTTTGCTTTAAACTGTAATGGTAGTAAATGACTTTTGTCCACGGATTTCAACAAAATATGATAATTAAATCTAAAATGACATCTAATTGATAGCAATTGCGTATGTGACAGCTCGGTAAAAATTTTTTAATGTTATTTTAATATGATAATGAATGTTCATTAAATGACTGTATTACAATGCACTGGAATGTAAATATATTTATATGATAAAAACATTCATTAAAAGGCAAAAGGAAAGACTTGGCAGAGATAACATAGCTAGCCATAACCCATCTGTCAGTTTACATAATTATTTTTCTTTGTGGAAACAACATCTTATTTCCCAGTGCCAGTCTGTTGATTTATTCATGAATTAATATATTTATTTACAGTTTCTGATATACAGTAGCACAGCAAATGACGTTGCACTTTAATTGGAACTACAGTAGCTGCATACAAGCATGAAAAAAAATCAAACATGGCTACCTGTTATTCTGAATTCAGAAGAGGCCAAACATTCAGTGATCAATTCCTACATGCACAAATGGTAATTAGCAGCACTGGTGGGAAAAGTATATCTTTTGATTCTAACTGAGGGTCTGCCCTTCCTTCATTTCTAAAAGAAAAATCCCATTTATCTGTACCCACACAACAACACACACACCTTTAACCCAACAATAAATATACTGTTCAATCATATCAATTCAAATTACTTGTCAGTAGTGTTGGTGCACTTGTACAGATGGATGTTGGACCCAGGACACTCTTTCATGACAAAATTTAGAACTCTTAACATATAACTCTAGCATTCACTTATAGCACCCTCTACTGTAAATGCTTTGCACAATAGTTACTCACCCTCTTTGGTTTTGAATCCAAAAGGTCTATTTACGACCTGTTAGAGAGAGAGAGAGAGAGAGAGAGAGAGAGAGAGAGAGAGAAAGTACTGGCCAACCAGCCTGTAAGATATCAGTAAGGAACTGATTGGCTGGCACTTTATCTCTCTTCACTGCTTCCCTCTCCAAGGCTTAGTAAATAGACATTTTAGTTTAGAAGCAATTGCTAAGTGCTGTATTACCATATCCGCAATGTAGAATTCCTGCATAGCATTTGGTTTCCATAGCACTTACAGCAGTCACCACTTATAAAGTAAAGCAAAGCACGGATCATTTGGCTGAAAACAAGCACAAAAATGTTTTCCCATTAACAGCATCACTGACCTTCTCACAATAGCAGTAGTGGGGGGGGGGGGGGACACACCATTTTCCCATGTGTTTCATAGGTCAAGTACAGTAAATGTGACTCCATGTTATCATCATATATTTTTAAATCAACCTTCATGCTGGGTTGGTGCACAGTTTTATGAGACCTGGCAATACTGTTTCTGGATTGTCCAATACTGTAGGTTCTATTCTGAAGTAATACAGATGGAGCGCCTCTCCGCCAGCGACAGGGCTCGCCAGAATGCCCCCGCTGGTGATCGCCGGTGGAGATGCGCTCAAACTGACTGGGACGTGCAAGCTTCTCACACGCACACACGTCCCAGGTTTCAGGCGGTGGGAGGTGGGAACCCTGCCCGCCTCCGCTTCAGGGAGATGGGTAGGGTTAGGGGGGTGCAGGGAGGCGTTGGGGACCGGCGGACAGCAACAGGGAGGGGGGACTACGGTGTGCTCCATCGGAAGGGGATGAGCGAGCGTCTCGTGCGCACGCGTCTCCTTCCGATGTCTGGCGGTTGGCGATCCAACTGCCAGACCCCGCTGAATCAGCCCGGCTCCATCTGTACTCTAAACTGGCCAAGTATTTCCTTGAGGGTCATTAGTTTGGTCTCGCCATTGAACAAAATAAGGATGTCAGGAAACTTTGATTGAGAAGACCACCTCCTCTCCACGAAGGAGATTCCCATGGGAAACGCAGCTGAATCAGACCAGGGGTGTAACTAGATATTTGTAGGCACACTAGCAAAAGTTTGTAAGGGCCCCTATGTATCACCCAATAGTGAAAAATATATATAGCACATGTTACTTTAACAGGGAATGTGGCCCCATTCAGCTGTAGCGCCCATAGCAGGTGCCCTCAGTGCATCTATGGTAGTTACACACTTGAATCAGACTCTCTTTGGACCTTTTGCTTTAAGGTGGAAACATACTGTAAACAAACAGCCAATCCGCTCCTACAGTAATTATCACATGCCAGTCTGTGACATGTTAAAATGACAGTTATGAGCTGATTGGTTTATCACTCTCCACTTTATCACTTTGAATCTTAGTACATCTGGCCCGCTGTTTATGCTACTAACACAAATTTAGTTTACATAAGAAGCACAACACGGTACAGAAGATAAACTAAATCTAATACAGTATGTAGTAAAAATAAATCAATTAATACAATACAATAATGTTTCAAAGAACAATTGTGTCTCCTTTATTGTAAAAATGAACAGATGTAATAATCACGTGACCTAAAGTTAAAATCCATATTATGCTGCTGCTTGTGATTTTTGCCAATTTACAACTTAAATTATTGTCACTTGTTTTATTAATTCTGTTACAACTACAATTTAGAAGAATTTATTAAAAGTTTGGGATTACCCAAGAAAAATCAAAACCCAGGATTATCATCACCTAACTACACTTGGCAGCCATTTCCATACAACTAAGGGGCCCATTTATCAAACCATATTTGCGGCTAAATCCCCGAAAATGCACGTTTTCGGGGTTTAGCCGCAAATACTAAGTATTTGTATCCCCTAAATGTATCATCTCCGATCCCTGCTGCTATCCTCCCTGCAGCGCCGCCGGCCGCATCCCCCATAGGTTTCTATGGGGGATGCGAAGCTGCCCAATGTATCAACATCGGGCAGCCCAGCATCGCACCCCTGGGCTATCGCCATTCTGGGATGGCGATAGCCCATTGTAGCCTATGGCTACACATCGCACTGCCGAGCAGGGCAGTGCGGTAAGAGGGGTCAGCGGGGGTCAGCGCATAACCGCGCATGCGCTGACCCCCCGGCTTCCGAATTAGCACTTCGCAGGGACGGGCTCCTTTCGGAGCCCTGTCCCTGCAGTGCCAGGGATGATTAATCCCAGTGATCTGATCGCATTTTACAATGCGATCCTGGGTGATAATATTCTGCCCAGATCGCATTGTAAATGCGATCATGATAAATGTGTTTCTAAAACTCTGCTTACCTTCAACCAAATTCTCATTTAAAAAAATAAATAAATAAATAAAAATTACTACATTTTTTAGATACTCCTTAAATCCACATTTTTGCAAAATACACAAATGTATTTAAAAACATAGCAATTTATACCCTGTTTTGCTGAAGGAAGTGCTGAAGTTGTTTAATGCTGTATTTTAGCAACATGAATTGATAAAGTTTTTTTAGTCTCATACCAGTTTCGACCTCACTTAAGAAACTGGCTGGGACGATGGCTGAAACATTTGAATATATTAAGTAACGTTAGTTAACAACAACATTTAGGTGAGTGTGTTTATTATTGGTTTAATAGCTTTTTAGGGGTTATTCAGACCTGATCACAAAGCTGCTTTTTTTGCAAATGTACAAAACTGTGCCACACTGCAGATGGGGCAAATATGCAGACCTTGCTTGTGAATAAACCAGTGGGACTGTGACCCTGAGTATTATACTGCAAAAGTCTGGTGAGTGTTGTTTTCCCCAATTGAGGAGTCTCTGTATATATATATTTGAGATAGCGGGAGACCCCGCTTGAGGGCTGGGGGGTGATGACTGGTAGCACGTAACAACGTGTTCCTATCTGTTTCTTTGCTAAACACACTGGTGATAAACTTGCCTTCTTGTAATTGTACAGTGACATCCAAAAAATTAGCTTTGACCAGATCATAGGTAAAGGTAAATTTGATAGGGAAATCCCTATAGTTGATTTCATCCATCAAAGTAATGAATGAGCTGGTGCCCCCTGTCCACAGCAAAAAGATATCATCGATGTATCTCACATACATCGCGATGTTGCGAGACACATCGATGTTGGAAAAAAACATGTCGTGTTCCACCAAAAACATATATACATTCGCGTACGTGGGAAGACCCCCCTCATGGGGAATGGAGGTGTAGAGGCTGCTGACATCTAGGCAACATAATAAAGTGCCATGGGGAATGTCCGGTAGTTGTTCCAGCTTTTGTAAAAACAACGTAGTGTCCTTTAGGAACGTGTGTTGGGACAACAGGAGAGGTTGAACCAAACTATCCAACAACGTGCTACCAGTCATCACCCCCCAGCCCTCAAGCGGGGTCTCTGGAGCTGGACAAAATGATTTCTCGGTTCGTAGATAGGGGGTATGATATCAATTTGCTTAAACAACAAAAAGACCAAGTCCTGTCAAAAAATAGACAGGAATTCTTTAAGCCTAAAATTAGGGATTCATCTAATACCATCCCATTTGTCAGTGATTCACGACGGCCAGCCCAATCTTGGGTAGGGCCATGAAAGCTCTTTGGCCCATTGTTTGCACGGACAAAGAGTTGCCGGTGCTAGCGAGGGTCAAACCCCTTCTAGCATATAGGAGGGGTAGGAACTTGCAGGACCGATTAGTCCACGCTGATGTGTCCAACTCAAAGGTGGTGGTACCCAATGTAGCTAGGAAACCCCCTGGATGCTACAAATGCAGCAATTGTGTGACATGTAAGTTCATAGTGGTGGGTAAGTCTTTCAGACACCCCCATGTGAACAAAACTTATGATATCCGCCATGTCCTTACCTGCAATTCGACTCATGTGGTATACGTTGTCACATGTCCGTGCAACGTATACTATGTGGGTCAAACTACCCGCAAATTCAAAGAAAGAATGGGGGCCCACCGTTCCTCCATTAGTATGACAGAGAGGGGCAAAGACATCGACCAGCCGGTGTCCAGACACTTTAAGGAGGCTGGCCATGTCTTGGATGACCTTAAATATTTCATGATAGATCATGTCCCCAGGCCCAATCGGGGTGGCGATAGGGCTAAGGCTCTTCTAATTCGGGAATCCCAGTGGATCTTGCGCCTTGGGACCACCAAACCAGGTGGTCTCAATGACAAGATTAATTGGAACAGTCTTACTTGAATTAATTAAATTTTCCAGACTTTTGCATAATTTTTTTTGTGTGTCGTTTTTTTCTATGTCGACTTTTTTGTTTTGTCTTTTTTGTATATTTCCAGTCTTGAATTATGTATATATATTGTTTGTACATATATGTATTATGTTCTTTGTTTATTATCACTATTGTAATTCTTTATGCTTTCTACTTTACCCACAGACGCTACCTCTCTGAAGGTCTCTACCCATGCCTAAGCTGCTGACATCTATTTCCTGCCCAGCCTGTCCGGCTGTTCTAGGCGGTGGAACGCACAGCTGATGCCTATGGAACGCACACAGTTGCGACCATGGTAACGCTGTAGCCGTAACCGGAAGTTCGGCTGAGGAGGCTTCCGGGAGGATGGGCGCACGGCGTGTGAGAGACGCTGAAGTCAGGTAAGTTTGTGGGTATATAAGTGTGTCTGCTGCGTTATTACCTTGCTGTAGGTGGTTCTGAGGATGAGAGTTCGCTCTCGAAAGTACTAAACCCTCAATACAGAATGTTTGTTTGACTACACAGTCTCCGAGTGCCTCCTTATTTGGATCACTATATATATATATATATATATATATATATATATATATATATATATATATATATATATATATATATATAGCAATCCAAATCCTCGCGGATAGAAAGGCACTCAGGAGACGGTTTCATGCAAATAAAAACGTTGTATTGAATGGGGACGTTTCGGGGTATAAGCCCCTTCTTCAGCCCACTCCTATATATATAAATATATGTGTTACATTTCTTGTATACGGCACAATTGGGTTCTGCAGTTTAATCATTCACTCATTCTCTTGACATCCTGGTATTGATCATAATATTCCTACCTAGACTTCTCTTTAGTGCGTGAATAAGGTATTCTGCAAACTGTTCCCCTAGTAATACTGACTCTGGGCAATACGCATGCATTGCAGAACAAAGTTCTCGTATTGATTCAGCACAGCAGTTTTACTTTGTGGTTGTACGGAACATAAGCTGCAGAGACCATCCTTCATTCTTCCCGGCTTATTTAATAAAATTGTCAGTGCCTAGAAGATAGTTTTATGGTTTAAATTGGTTGGCACCAAAATCATCAACTTAATGGCGTCTGATCTGGGGAGAAGCTGAGCAGCAAATGTATTTAGAGTTCATTTTTTATTTTATTATATATATATATATATATATATATATATATATATATATGATAATGGTGCATAGTATATATATCTGTATTTCTTTATTTTATTGTAAAGAAGTGGAGCCTCTTTTCCATCACAAGCTGCTTTATGTAGAGGCCTAATAAACCGCTGTCTATAAGTAAAGTACTAGAATCAGGGAGACTACAGTAGGATGTTCCACACAGAGGCCCTTATTCTGATCTGTGCGGAAATTCCCGCATTCTTACGGAGCGGTCAGCACGCAACGGTGTTTTGCCGCATGCGGCCATCGTCCGTAGAAACGCCCACGTGTCCTCCGCATTCGGACGGACTCACTCTTTAAGAACAGGGCGTGTTTACGGACGACATACAAAGCATGCGTGTGCGGGAGAAACACTCCGATTCGGCACGGTATTACAGAGTATTACAGAGTATGCTCGGGAATACCGCATCCGAACGGGAGCCAAGCGGTGCTACCGCACGTAAGCGGAGTATTTACGCCAAACAACCCACTATGAAGTATCTTCTGCAATACATCACATGACCCACTTATTCAATTACCTATCCTCATAAAAAACAGCTTATTTGGAATTGGAATCAATGTGTGTGGTTTCATGAGTACATGTCTAATACACATGTGTATTGCTAGTATTAATATTCTGTCATGTCCATTGTTAGCAGTTTGAAAGTGTCTGACAAGTACAGCATATGTGGGGGACTAGTAAGGTTTCCTTGAAGCAGCAATGGTTTCAATTAAAGCACTGACAAGCGGCCTATTAGTGAGTAATGAGTAAAGGAGTAGATTCTATTGGGTTCAGGTGTTAATGGTTGTAGTCATTAGGCGTACGTTCGCCTAGCGCATGAACGAGTGGTGTCCGCAAAGCAATAGTACACTTGTGGACACCGCACATTTCTGCCCTTTTTGATCGCGTGCATTCGGAGTGGTTTCCGAATGTACGCCCCCCAACATAAGTGTAGTCCCCCGTGTCCGCCCATGTTTCCGCCCCGTTTTGCCCACTTTGAAACTACGCCCATGTGTCATTCCGCATGACGCCCATAATACGCCCCTATTTCCCGAATGATAGCGGTGAACAGTTCTGGACGGGATCTGGCCGAACTGGTACCGAGTCAATGCGTGGCACATGCGCGTTGCGTTCTCCACGCATGCGCAGACGCCGTAAAGACGCGATCCGAAAGTATGCGGTAAAGTCCGCGTCAATCAGAATAAGGGCCAGAGCTTGGTGATCAATCTCAGGGAATCCCCACAGGGCATGTTTGAGTTAGATATGGGTGTTGTTTAAATGCATATATATTTCTATTTAATATTAATAATAATAATGTATTTCGAGAAGTTTTGCAAGTATTGATACTAACATTGCTATCAACAATATTGTGGTTTCTTGTTTGCAACTACTGTATATTTACAGTATGCTGTGTATTTTTTTTCCACGTCTTACTCAGCACTATATAAATGATTAATGTGATGCCTGGGCAATAAATTCCAAAAAATTGACCCTGTGTGAATTTATCCCTAAGCATATAAGTACATTTTTGGTGTAATAAATGTTTTATGTTTTTTTTGTTTGTTTGTTTTTGTGAACACTGGACTGTGAACATCTTATAGGCATCTATATTTATTGGATGTGATGTTTTACATATCTATATAGCATTAGCCAAATCAGTGTGGAGACCAGATACACCCTCTAGACTGTAAGCTCCTTAGAGCAGGGCCCTCTTCCCTCCTGTTCTCACAGCACTCTTCTTGCATTTCAATTACAGCTCTCTTACTCGCCTACCATCTTTACCTGCATCTCTTCTCACTTTCTTCCCTACATCTCAGCTCCCTTACTCACCTACCATCTATACCCTCATCTCTTCTCACTCACTTCCCTACATCTTAGCTCTCTTACTCACCTACTATCGATACCTGCATCTCTTCTCACTCACTGTCCTACATCTCAGCTCTCTTACTCACCTACCATCTATACCCTCATCTCTTCTCACTCACTTCCCTACATCTCAGCTCTCTTACTCACCTACAATCTATACCAGCATCTCTTCTCTCTCACTCCAGTACACCTCAGCTCTCTTACTCACCTACTATCTATACCCGCATCTCTTCTCACTCGCTTCCCTACATCTCTGCTCTTACTCACCTACAATCTATACCTGCATCTCTTCTCATTCACTTCCCTATATCTCAGCTCTCTTACTCACCTACTATCTATACCTGCATCTCTTCTCACTCACTTCCCTACATCTCAGCTCTCTTACTCACCTACAATCTATACCTGCATCTCTTCTCACTCACTTCCCTATATCTCAGCTCTCTTACTCACCTACCATCTATACCCGCATCTCTTCTCACTCGTTTCCCTACATCTCAGCTCTCTTACTCACCTACAATCTATACCTGCATCTCTTCTCACTCGCTTCCCTACATCTCAGCTCTCTTACTCACCTACCATCTATACCCGTATCCCTTCTCACTCGCTTCCCTACATCTCAGCTCTCTTACCCACCTAACTTCTATACCCGCATCTCTTCTCACTCGCTTCCCTACATCTCAGCTCTCTTACTTACCTACAATCTATACCCGCATCCCTTCTCACTCACTTCCCTATATCTCAGCTCTCTTACTCACCTACCATCTATACCCGCATCTCTTCTCACTCGTTTCCCTACATCTCAGCTCTCTTACTCACCTACAATCTATACCTGCATCTCTTCTCACTCACTTCCCTATATCTCAGCTCTCTTACTCACCTACCATCTATACCCGCATCTCTTCTCACTCGTTTCCCTACATCTCAGCTCTCTTACTCACCTACCATCTATACCCGTATCCCTTCTCACTCGCTTCCCTACATCTCAGCTCTCTTACCCACCTAACTTCTATACCCGCAACTCTTCTCACTCGCTCCCCTACATCTCAGCTCTCTTACTCACCTACAATCTATAGTGGGGTGTAGACAGACAACTGAAGCAAAATGATACTGCGCAAAAACAATGAAATAGGCTGCTGGTTATAAAGTCCGATCTCCAGGAACCGCCTTCCCAGATGACGGTCGATGTAGAACAATAGAGGTGAGTACCACGAGGGTACAGATGGAAACAGACTTCACTACCAGCGCTCTCTAGATTGTATCTACCACACCTCCCTTAGGATGAAGTGGCGATCCTCTTCTCCGAATTAGAATATACCAGAGAATGGTGATCAAAGGATCCTGTATCACACTCCAATTCTCACCCGTCCAGTCCCATAGGCGATGTATCACATAGGAGGAAGGGAGAAGTATATAGTGCAATACCACTTATTTTATTTAAGCACATCAAACATACAAATCAATGATATAAAACAAAATCCAGGAGTAAAGGAGAAGCAGTGGAGTTTTTACCAGAGATGGTGGAGAACCTGGCAAAAAGTTCTCTTAATGGGCATAAGCAGGTGACAGATGTAAACCCGGGTGGTCACTGCGTCAGTCCAGGCAAGAGATGACTCCTTCTCCAAAACAACCAGTCCAGAAAGTGCAGCTGCTCCGACGCGTTTCGGACACCAATGTGTCCTTTTTCAAGGAGTGTAGCTGCATCCATAATTCCACCCTTTTTATAGTGGAAACAGTTCTCAAATGTCCAATCAGCGGAAGCTGCCATTCCTCCTTGTGCAGACTTCCGGTAACGGCCGGCGACTTCCGGTCGCGGCCACGTGTATGTACACACGCGCCCCACTTCCGGAATCGGACAGTAACTTCCGGTTTCCAGTTAGGCGTTAGTATGCCCCACTTCCGGTCGCGGCTACGTGTACATCCACGTATGCCCCACTTCCGGAATCGGGCAGTGACTTCCGCTATTCAGTATGACACGGGTATGCCCCACTTCCGGAAACGAGTGTGTCAGACCATATCGACCAATTGGCAGATCCCACGTATATCATCAAGAGTTTGTTTACATCTCCATGGTAACTCTGACAACGGGTTGTGTGTGGTGCTTCCATACTATATATGGTTCATTTCACTTCGAGCATCAGGCGGGTCAGTCCATTTATGTTCACAATAGGATCATGGCCCTTATGTATATCACTACAACGGTGGAAATGATATAAATTAGAATAAAATAAACACACAATGTATATAAAGTCCTTTTCAACATGTGGACACAATAAATATATATAAGATCAGTTAAAAGTTGGATCAATTAAAAATTGGATAAAAGAATGGTAAATAGATAATAAGGGGATAAAAATTAAGATCACATTTTTATAAAAACCATTTAACTTCAAAATCTGCGTTCAGACCTTTGGGTTTAAGAGTGTCAAATTTATATATTTGTCTCATCTCCTCTCTAGCAAGACATGTCCCTATGTTTTTGTTTCTGGGGCCAGTCTGGGCAATTTTTATACCAAAAAATCTCAGGATACCGGTGGTGGAGGATTTGTGTACGATTTTAAAATGCTGGGAGAGGGAATGAGTTTCTAGCCCTTTTTTAATATTGTTGAGGTGTTCACTAAGTCTGATTTTAAAAGGGCGGGAAGTGCGTCCAATATAAAATTTGTGGCAAGAACACTCAATTCCATACACTATATTCCTAGTGTTACACGTGATAAAATCATTTAAAGTGCATTTGATTCCGTTAATGGTTACATCAGAGATTTTACTGGTGCCATTGCTATTGACCTCTCTACATGCTCTGCACATACCACACCTGTGGAAGCCCTTGGTAAGTATTCTCCCTGGACGTTTCACTATAGGGAGGGAACTACTGACCACTTTATTTTTTATGCTTGGAGCACGTCTGTAAATAAAACTGGGACGAGGAGGTAGATATTCGCCCAAAATGGGGTCATGTTTTAAAATGTCCCAATTTTTTCTAAAAGAGTGTTCAACGGTTTTGTATTGAGCGTTATAGCCGGTGATGAAGGACATTTTGAAGTCTTTTTTCTGAATGTCTTCATGGGCCTTGGTCCCTAATAATTCGTCCCTCTCTATTGACTCAACCTCCGAGACTATTGAGTTGATTTTGGAGGGGTTATACCCACTTGAAATAAATTTTCCTGCCATTGCATCGGCCTGTTCTTTAAACGTTTCCTTTTTTGTACAGTTTCGTCTCAGACGCTTGAGTTGTCCCCCGGGATGGCATCAAGCCAGTTTTGGTGGTGACAACTGGACTTGTGGATGTAGGAATGGGTATCTGTGGGTTTTGAGAATGTTTTGGTATCCCATTTGTCTTCCCCTTTCTCAATAGTTATGTCGAGAAAGTCCACCGATGTCTGGCTTTTGTTAAAAGTCAGTTCAATATTGCACTCGTTATTGTTAAAAACGTACAAAAATTATTAAGATCCTCCTCAGTGCCCCTCCAGAAAAATAAAATGTCGTCAATATAACGTACCCATGACACCAGGTTCGCCCCGAGCCCCGACCAACACCAAACATGGGCCTGCTCCCACTTACCCATGAAGATGTTAGCATAGCTGGGGGCGAACCTGGTGCCCATGGCGGTCCCCACCTTTTGGATGTAAAAGCTTGATTCAAAAGTAAAATAGTTATTCTGAAGAATAAAATCCACCCCTTCAGTTAAAAATTCTTGCAAGTCAGTTTCCAAAGTGCTGTTTCTGAGATAGTCTTTCACTGACTGTATACCAATGTGATGATCAATGATAGTGTACAGGGATTTTACATCCGCTGTAACGATCCACATCTCTTCTTCATATGGAATTGTAGTTAAAATGTTAAGAAGATCTTTAGTATCCTTCAGATGGGATCGATTAGTTAAAACAAGGGGCTGGAGATAAAAGTCAATAAATTCCGATAAGTTCGACGTAATGGAGTTTGTCCCCGAGACAATTGGTCTCCCCGGGGGATGTGTGAGACTTTTATGAATCTTGGGGAGAAGATATATTACCGGAATGGTGGGTTCTTCATTTAATAAAAACTTAACCTCGGTTTCCTTTAAGGTACCTTTTTCCTTATATTTGGTAAGTAAAATAGAGAGGTCTTTATGTATCCTCTCTGTGGGGTCCGTGCGGATTTTTTGATAGGTATTAGTATCCCCTATTTGGTTTAAAACTTCTTTTATGTACCATTCTCTTTCTAAAATGACGATTCCCCCCCCCTTATCCGCTGGTTTAATAACGATCTCATTATTGTTCTTCAGCGCCTTCAATGCATTCCGTTCCTTCAAAGTTAAATTATATTTGCCCCCTTGGACATTAATTTTCCTGATATCCTCCTGGACCAATTGGGAGAAGGTTTCAATATAATTCCCCTTAATATGAGCAGGATAAAAAATCGATTTGGGTTTAAATATATCGATAACCATATCAGTAAGAGTCTCCTCTGGTCCTTTTTGTAAGAAAAACTTCTTTATACAAAGTTTGCGGACAAATTTGTGAATATCCACAAAGGTATCAAATTTGTTTATATTGGAGGTGGGGGCATATTTCAATCCCTTGTTGAGGACAGATAATTCACAGGGGGTTAGGACATATGAACTTAAATTAAAAATTTTAATTGGTCCTGTTTCCAGGCTATCTCCCACATTTTTTGATTTTGTCGTTCTAGTGTGTGCCTTTTTCTTGGTTTTTCTTTTGGTTTTTTTGGGCTTTCTATTTCGTTTATGAATACCCGCCCTTTTTCCCCTTTTTGTGGGTCCTTTAGAATTGTCTATCGGTTTGTTCTTGTTTGATCTAAGGTTTCCCCTAAAAAATGCACCCTGTTGAGGTCCCTTCTCAGGGGAAGATATTTATTATGTGTGGGTAGAGGACTCTCACGGTTGTTACTAGAGTGATCTATCTCTTCACGAATCCTACGATTGGTTGATCGGGGTAATTCATGCTGGTATCTCTCTCTCTCTTCCGAAATTCTCTCATTTCTATGGTCATTCTCTCGGTGAGGTCTTCTATCCACTCTTTCTTCTCTTCTGTATCTCCTTTGTCTCTCCGTTGTAACAGTTCTCCAATTATCATTATTAGTTCTATGATCTTGGGATCTGTCATCCCTATATTGATTCAGCCTGTATCGGGACTCTCTTTGGGGGCTTTTGTGCCGTCTGGGTGAGATTTCTCTCCGGTGGTATCTATCCTTTTTTAAGAAGGGTTTTCTAGGGTTTTTAGGGGTATTACGGAGGGGAGGGGGGGATTTCTCTTCTTCTCCTGTTCCTCTAGACTCTCTCATGTCTCGTAGAAATTTTTTCACTTTTCTATCGATGAGGGTGTTCTCTATTTTACGTACATTCCCTAAGGTTCTTATTTCTGCATCCTTAAATTCCTGATTATCAATAAAAGGTTGTACAAGATCTTTGGACTTGGTTATTTCTAACTCCAATCTTTTTAATTCATTTTTTCGCTCAGAGATAATTAATTCCATCAATCTGAAAGAACATTCCTCAATGATTTTATCCCATTTGTCCCTAAATTCGTCACTTGCACTCTCAAAAGACGCCGTTTTATTTATTCTTAGGCCTTTTGGGATAATATGGTAGGAGAGGTACCTCTCCAAGGTCACTGTCTCCCACCATATTTTGGTTTCTTTTATGAGGGTCTGTTCTAGATTCCTCATGACAGTATCTAGGCTGACATCTAAAATGTCAATTCTTTCTTCATCTTTGAATATATTTTCTAAGAGGGTATTCCTACGGTCTCTATATGAGAACATGTTATGCAGCAAAACCACAGGAGCCCCAGTTGAAAACGGGAAGCAGAACAATTCACAGTGGGGTGTAGACAGACAACTGAAGCAAAATGATACTGCGCAAAAACAATGAAATAGGCTGCTGGTTATAAAGTCCGATCTCCAGGAACCGCCTTCCCAGATGACGGTCGATGTAGAACAATAGAGGTGAGTACCACGAGGGTACAGATGGAAACAGACTTCACTACCAGCGCTCTCTAGATTGTATCTACCACACCTCCCTTAGGATGAAGTGGCGATCCTCTTCTCCGAATTAGAATATACCAGAGAATGGTGATCAAAGGATCCTGTATCACACTCCAATTCTCACCCGTCCAGTCCCATAGGCGATGTATCACATAGGAGGAAGGGAGAAGTATATAGTGCAATACCACTTATTTTATTTAAGCACATCAAACATACAAATCAATGATATAAAACAAAATCCAGGAGTAAAGGAGAAGCAGTGGAGTTTTTACCAGAGATGGTGGAGAACCTGGCAAAAAGTTCTCTTAATGGGCATAAGCAGGTGACAGATGTAAACCCGGGTGGTCACTGCGTCAGTCCAGGCAAGAGATGACTCCTTCTCCAAAACAACCAGTCCAGAAAGTGCAGCTGCTCCGACGCGTTTCGGACACCAATGTGTCCTTTTTCAAGGAGTGTAGCTGCATCCATAATTCCACCCTTTTTATAGTGGAAACAGTTCTCAAATGTCCAATCAGCGGAAGCTGCCATTCCTCCTTGTGCAGACTTCCGGTAACGGCCGGCGACTTCCGGTCGCGGCCACGTGTATGTACACACGCGCCCCACTTCCGGAATCGGACAGTAACTTCCGGTTTCCAGTTAGGCGTTAGTATGCCCCACTTCCGGTCGCGGCTACGTGTACATCCACGTATGCCCCACTTCCGGAATCGGGCAGTGACTTCCGCTATTCAGTATGACACGGGTATGCCCCACTTCCGGAAACGAGTGTGTCAGACCATATCGACCAATTGGCAGATCCCACGTATATCATCAAGAGTTTGTTTACATCTCCATGGTAACTCTGACAACGGGTTGTGTGTGGTGCTTCCATACTATATATGGTTCATTTCACTTCGAGCATCAGGCGGGTCAGTCCATTTATGTTCACAATAGGATCATGGCCCTTATGTATATCACTACAACGGTGGAAATGATATAAATTAGAATAAAATAAACACACAATGTATATAAAGTCCTTTTCAACATGTGGACACAATAAATATATATAAGATCAGTTAAAAGTTGGATCAATTAAAAATTGGATAAAAGAATGGTAAATAGATAATAAGGGGATAAAAATTAAGATCACATTTTTATAAAAACCATTTAACTTCAAAATCTGCGTTCAGACCTTTGGGTTTAAGAGTGTCAAATTTATATATTTGTCTCATCTCCTCTCTAGCAAGACATGTCCCTATGTTTTTGTTTCTGGGGCCAGTCTGGGCAATTTTTATACCAAAAAATCTCAGGATACCGGTGGTGGAGGATTTGTGTACGATTTTAAAATGCTGGGAGAGGGAATGAGTTTCTAGCCCTTTTTTAATAT
This sequence comes from Crinia signifera, assembly GCF_055691185.1. Lineage (NCBI taxonomy): Eukaryota > Metazoa > Chordata > Amphibia > Anura > Myobatrachidae > Crinia > Crinia signifera. Next base: position 107,450,239 of record NC_139227.1, read on the forward strand.
TGTTGAGGTGTTCACTAAGTCTTTGTGGATATTCACAAATTTGTCCGCAAACTTTGTATAAAGAAGTTTTTCTTACAAAAAGGACCAGAGGAGACTCTTACTGATATGGTTATCGATATATTTAAACCCAAATCGATTTTTTATCCTGCTCATATTAAGGGGAATTATATTGAAACCTTCTCCCAATTGGTCCAGGAGGATATCAGGAAAATTAATGTCCAAGAGGGCAAATATAATTTAACTTTGAAGGAACGGAATGCATTGAAGGCGCTGAAGGACAATAATGAGATCGTTATTAAACCAGCGGATAAGGGGGGGGGAATCGTCATTTTAGAAAGAGAATGGTACATAAAAGAAGTTTTAAACCAAATAGGGGATACTAATACCTATCAAAAAATCCGCACGGACCCCACAGAGAGGATACATAAAGACCTCTCTATTTTACTTACCAAATATAAGGAAAAAGGTACCTTAAAGGAAACCGAGGTTAAGTTTTTATTAAATGAAGAACCCACCATTCCGGTAATATATCTTCTCCCCAAGATTCATAAAAGTCTCACACATCCCCCGGGGAGACCAATTGTCTCGGGGACAAACTCCATTACGTCGAACTTATCGGAATTTATTGACTTTTATCTCCAGCCCCTTGTTTTAACTAATCGATCCCATCTGAAGGATACTAAAGATCTTCTTAACATTTTAACTACAATTCCATATGAAGAAGAGATGTGGATCGTTACAGCGGATGTAAAATCCCTGTACACTATCATTGATCATCACATTGGTATACAGTCAGTGAAAGACTATCTCAGAAACAGCACTTTGGAAACTGACTTGCAAGAATTTTTAACTGAAGGGGTGGATTTTATTCTTCAGAATAACTATTTTACTTTTGAATCAAGCTTTTACATCCAAAAGGTGGGGACCGCCATGGGCACCAGGTTCGCCCCCAGCTATGCTAACATCTTCATGGGTAAGTGGGAGCAGGCCCATGTTTGGTGTTGGTCGGGGCTCGGGGCGAACCTGGTGTCATGGGTACGTTATATTGACGACATTTTATTTTTCTGGAGGGGCACTGAGGAGGATCTTAATAATTTTTGTACGTTTTTAAACAATAACGAGTGCAATATTGAACTGACTTTTAACAAAAGCCAGACATCGGTGGACTTTCTCGACATAACTATTGAGAAAGGGGAAGACAAATGGGATACCAAAACATTCTCAAAACCCACAGATACCCATTCCTACATCCACAAGTCCAGTTGTCACCACCAAAACTGGCTTGATGCCATCCCGGGGGGACAACTCAAGCGTCTGAGACGAAACTGTACAAAAAAGGAAACGTTTAAAGAACAGGCCGATGCAATGGCAGGAAAATTTATTTCAAGTGGGTATAACCCCTCCAAAATCAACTCAATAGTCTCGGAGGTTGAGTCAATAGAGAGGGACGAATTATTAGGGACCAAGGCCCATGAAGACATTCAGAAAAAAGACTTCAAAATGTCCTTCATCACCGGCTATAACGCTCAATACAAAACCGTTGAACACTCTTTTAGAAAAAATTGGGACATTTTAAAACATGACCCCATTTTGGGCGAATATCTACCTCCTCGTCCCAGTTTTATTTACAGACGTGCTCCAAGCATAAAAAATAAAGTGGTCAGTAGTTCCCTCCCTATAGTGAAACGTCCAGGGAGAATACTTACCAAGGGCTTCCACAGGTGTGGTATGTGCAGAGCATGTAGAGAGGTCAATAGCAATGGCACCAGTAAAATCTCTGATGTAACCATTAACGGAATCAAATGCACTTTAAATGATTTTATCACGTGTAACACTAGGAATATAGTGTATGGAATTGAGTGTTCTTGCCACAAATTTTATATTGGACGCACTTCCCGCCCTTTTAAAATCAGACTTAGTGAACACCTCAACAATATTAAAAAAGGGCTAGAAACTCATTCCCTCTCCCAGCATTTTAAAATCGTACACAAATCCTCCACCACCGGTATCCTGAGATTTTTTGGTATAAAAATTGCCCAGACTGGCCCCAGAAACAAAAACATAGGGACATGTCTTGCTAGAGAGGAGATGAGACAAATATATAAATTTGACACTCTTAAACCCAAAGGTCTGAACGCAGATTTTGAAGTTAAATGGTTTTTATAAAAATGTGATCTTAATTTTTATCCCCTTATTATCTATTTACCATTCTTTTATCCAATTTTTAATTGATCCAACTTTTAACTGATCTTATATATATTTATTGTGTCCACATGTTGAAAAGGACTTTATATACATTGTGTGTTTATTTTATTCTAATTTATATCATTTCCACCGTTGTAGTGATATACATAAGGGCCATGATCCTATTGTGAACATAAATGGACTGACCCGCCTGATGCTCGAAGTGAAATGAACCATATATAGTATGGAAGCACCACACACAACCCGTTGTCAGAGTTACCATGGAGATGTAAACAAACTCTTGATGATATACGTGGGATCTGCCAATTGGTCGATATGGTCTGACACACTCGTTTCCGGAAGTGGGGCATACCCGTGTCATACTGAATAGCGGAAGTCACTGCCCGATTCCGGAAGTGGGGCATACGTGGATGTACACGTAGCCGCGACCGGAAGTGGGGCATACTAACGCCTAACTGGAAACCGGAAGTTACTGTCCGATTCCGGAAGTGGGGCGCGTGTGTACATACACGTGGCCGCGACCGGAAGTCGCCGGCCGTTACCGGAAGTCTGCACAAGGAGGAATGGCAGCTTCCGCTGATTGGACATTTGAGAACTGTTTCCACTATAAAAAGGGTGGAATTATGGATGCAGCTACACTCCTTGAAAAAGGACACATTGGTGTCCGAAACGCGTCGGAGCAGCTGCACTTTCTGGACTGGTTGTTTTGGAGAAGGAGTCATCTCTTGCCTGGACTGACGCAGTGACCACCCGGGTTTACATCTGTCACCTGCTTATGCCCATTAAGAGAACTTTTTGCCAGGTTCTCCACCATCTCTGGTAAAAACTCCACTGCTTCTCCTTTACTCCTGGATTTTGTTTTATATCATTGATTTGTATGTTTGATGTGCTTAAATAAAATAAGTGGTATTGCACTATATACTTCTCCCTTCCTCCTATGTGATACATCGCCTATGGGACTGGACGGGTGAGAATTGGAGTGTGATACAGGATCCTTTGATCACCATTCTCTGGTATATTCTAATTCGGAGAAGAGGATCGCCACTTCATCCTAAGGGAGGTGTGGTAGATTCACCTACAATCTATACCCGCATCCCTTCTCACTCACTTCCCTATATCTCAGCTCTCTTACTCACCAACAATCTATACCCGCATCTCTTCTCACTCACTTCCCTATATCTCAGCTGTATTGTGTACTAAGATTTGTACTGTTGATTGTGCTCTGTTTTTGTACTTCTTTTGCTGTTATGTCTAGTCATGTCTTGTTCTGTGTACCCTGTACTGCCTAGGATCTGTGCTGCTAGCCAAATATGTACCCCGTGTCACCCCCGTAGTGTCCTATATATGTACCATTTTACTTGCTACCTATCTGGCTGGTGCAATCCCCATATGGCACCGCTGAATGTCTGCCTGGGTGCTGTACAGCTCAGTCCGTGTTCCTTATTAGAATGCATCTAGTGCATATCTGTATGTGTGATGTACATCTGTACTTCCATTATTGCTCGTTCTGGTAACCCTTATTTTTAATGTCTGTAAAGCGCCTTGGGTCCTGTTGGAGAAAGTGAAAGTACTTACAAATGTGTTTAACTACAGAAAAATTGCTAACACAAATTCTTACTCCATGTCACAGGCTCACAGCGCACTACAAACAGCAACAGCATGCTATGGATGAGTGCACACCAGCACAGAACATGTGCTGCCTTCTTTCCTGTAAGGGAGATAATGAGTGTCATCAAAAAAGATTCCTGAGCAACTACAGAAATATAAAGCAAATCACTGTCCTTGCAAAGAAACTCCTCAGTGGCATCCCAGGCAGAATCTGTAGAAACTGGGAGAGTAGGAGGTCAATACAGGGCAGCAGGAGATTTATAATTGAACAGTAGTCTCCTGCAGGACCTGGGAGGGTAAACAACAATGAGGAGAAGACAAATTTCCAATTCATAATGCAGTTTAGATCACATGATTTAACCCTTTCAGGTCCAACGTCTAGTCAGGGAACAGCCCTAGAGCTAGTAGGAGATCCAATGGTTAAACTTTAAAATAGGAACATTAACATCGTTCAAAATTCAATGTAGGCCATTTTTTAATAAAAAATAAATAAAGAAAAAACAATTAATTTAAACATTTAAACCAGACTGAATTTCAAAAAAGAAAAAAAAAATGGACTGCAAAGGGTTAACATTTGTGACACCGTTGGATCGTTGGAATGAAAACAAAAAAATCAGGTCAGAATACTACTAGGGATGGCTATGCCTTAAGTATCTGTGGTTGCTATCCCTATAGGTCTGTGAGCTGCGTAAGTCATTGTTCTTCAGAAAAAAAGTTTTTATTGAGAATATTTGTATTTTTTTTTTTGGGGGGGGGGGGGGGGGGGGAGGGGACCCTTGATTGACTCCAACATAATTTGTTTTCTTGAAGATGTCTTATGATCTGTATCATGGAGAACAGCTCAGGGCTGATTATTTTTTTACCCCTACCTTGAAGAAAAAGGCAAATGGAGGGCAAATGCAAATTTACTTGATTAAAAACACTAAACATTCATACAAGTTAAAGCCATCAATTAATAAAGAACCTAGAGAAGGTAGGAACAAAAAACTGTTGTGATGAAAGGTTCAATTTCCACTGACAATGTTGGTAAATTGTCAGACTCCTAACAGAATGCTTAATATGTATATTAAAGTTGATCGGGGGAGGGGGGTGTGTTATTGTTCCCCACCACCACTCAGCAGCAGCAGTAGCACACCTACAGCATCTTCCGCACTGTCAGTGAGACGCTCATGCTGAGCCTGCTGTACATGCTGTAGAGTTGTGTGCTGCTATTGCTGCCCAGGAGGGATGGAGGGGGAGGGGGGGCAGACCAGGGCCCCCACTGGGCCCTTCCTGCAAGCCCGGGCCCGGGTAATTAGTACCCGCTCCCCCCACTTTTGGCGGCCCTGATGTTCAGAGTAATCAAATGAGAGGCTTTTTAGCAACTAAAGAGGATTAATAACGGGGGCGTGGCTACGGCAGGACGTGAGTGAGGGTGTGCGTCTGGACTCCCCCGTGCACGCCGCTACCAATGCCGATGAAATAACCCCTGCGTGCAAGCAACCATCCTCGGCATGATTAAGCTCCAAAATTCCCCTTGGCTGAAGTGAATCCTTCGTGCAGTGAACCGGCCTGTGTTACCTGGCGGTGTCTGGAGAAGGCGACGAACCACTTCATCATCTGCCGCGTGAGAGGCGGTGTCCAGAGCAGGCTCTCAGTTCCGGGGGTCCTCTACTCGGGTGTCTCCGGCAGTGCCTGCCCGGAAGCCGCGTCCTTGGATAGACGCCGCTGCCTGGTCCCTGCGTGCGGCTGGTGAGAGCGGCCGCCGGCAGGGTGCCGTAAGCGCTGACATCTACACGCTAAGTAGGAGCACGGACAGCCGGGCGATCCTGGTCTACGCCGGTGGATAGGTGCGTCAGGCGGCTTCCAGCTACTGCTTCCCTGGCCAGGGTACCGTGTGAGAGACGGACCTGGCATCAGGCATCAGGTATTAAGAGTGCTACCTATCCCAGCTGAACGGTGAACCAGGCTTCAAGCTGCAAGAGGGGTCTAGACCAAGTGACAACGCGGTATAGCCTGTGTGATACAGACAGCCCTGAGACCGGTGGCTTCCGGCTACTGCTTTCCTGGCCAGGGTACCGTGTGAGAGACGGACCTGGCATCAGGTATTAAGAGTGCTACCTATTCCAGCTGAACGGTGAACCGGCTTCAAGCTGCAAGAGGGGTCTAGACCAAGGGACAACGCGGTATAGCCTGTGTGATACAGACAGCCCTGAGACCGGTGGGTGAGTCCAGCTGGGCAAGGCCCGTTCCTGAACTTGTTGTATGCTATCTCAGTCCAGGGGTGAAGGGGAGAAGGTGGCAATAGGGGTGAAGGAGATAAAGACTTTGCAAATTTCCTCAGTGCACCCTGAACAGTAGGCCTGAATACAGGGCCAGGACTGTAACACCCGAGTGGTTAGCCCGGCAAACCAGGGCTGGTGATAAACGACAAGGCGGGGGTTGTTTGGTGTAACATTAACAGGACCCGGGTGTGAGACGGGCCTGGGCGTGGAGCATTTAATAACACTCGTCGTACTACCTGTACAAGAGGCCATTTAATATAAAAAAAAAAATAAAGGGGCTGAGCAGTATCACAGTCGAGGCCGAGGAGGGGTGGTATACTGCGTTAGCGGACTCCCTGACCTTTCTGTCCACTAGAGGGAAGAGCCTGTTAGAATGGGGAAAACAGGCCAGAATACGGCTGCGGCCAGACTGGAGAAATATGCCAGGTCTCAAGCGGGTAGCAGCTCCCAGACAAGTACCCCTCTATCCACCCCGACTAAGGAGAGTAAAAATCCGCCTCCCCCCGAGGTAACGTTGCAACAAGTACTTGAGGCAATAAATACATGTGAGACGCGCCTCCTTGAACAAATAAATAAAGTACAGTCAGATATTACATTACTAAGGAATGATGCCCAAATAATACGCGAGAGATTAACAGTGGCGGAGACTCGAATTGGGGCAGTGGAAGATATATTGGGCCCTTTACAAGCTCAGGTTAAAACCCTGAATGGTCAAATGACTGAGTTCCACCACAAGATTTCCGACATGGAAGGAAGGCTCAGACGGAACAATATCCGATTCATTGGGTTTGAGGAGCGGGTAGAAGGCAACTCCCCGGAAAAATTTCTGGAAGATTGGCTAACACAGATGTTCGGCAACAAGGCCTTTTCTGCCCATTTTGCAATTGAGAGGGCCCATCGGGTTCCTGGTCGTGCTCCCCCTCCGGGTGGCCCATCCCGCACACTGATAGCCAAATTCTTAAACTTTAGGGACCGGGACAGTGTGTTGAGACTTGCCAGGGACAAGGTGGACTTTGCCTTCAATGGAAGGAGGATCTCTGCCTTTCCGGACTTTTCCTTAGTAGTCCAGAAGGACCGGGCAAAGTTTAGGGAGGTAAAAGTGCGCCTCAGGGAGTTGGAATTAAAGTATTCCATGCTCTATCCGTCAAAGCTGAGAATAGTGGCGGATGGGACTACGAAATTTTTTTTCACTCCCGGAGAGGCAGCTAGTTGGCTGGATGCCACGTATCCTGGAAAGCAACAAGTTATTGCTAACTGAGATGTCTTTGCGATAGTGCAATGTTTCCTTTGGAAAATATCTAATGCCAATACTTGTTTTTCTTTTGTTGTTTTCTCCCTTGTTGTCAAGTATGATATTCTGGAATATCGGCTGGATACCGTAGTGGGTATAGGGTTTATTGATCATGATGTGGCAATTGATTAAGGATAAAGACTAGGGTGGGGGGAAGTAAACGGTAATTTTTTCCGTTTTTCCATCGTAGGGAAACATCTGCAGGGTGGCGGAGTGGGCACGGGGGAGGGTGGGGGTATGCCTCTTTGGTGGTCATTAGTTAATTGCCCTCAAAGATACAGTTGGGAGTTTTTACTGTGAAGGGTAGGGCTACATAGGGCGGGGGGGATTGGTTATAGGTATGCCAAGGGATTTGGTTATACAGGGTGGGGGAGGGGGGGGGGAGTGTGTATTTGTGTTTATATGTTCTTGTATATGTATATGTGTGTTCACAGCAACAAGTTGAGAGTCCCCTTCAGATGGCCCATGAGGGGCCGTGAATATCTGGTGAGCATGACCCTCCCCCTGCACTCATCCCATAGAGTATGGGATAGAGGTAAAGCCTAATATATCTTTATGTTAAGTTTAAATGGTTAAGCTGGTCACTTGGAATGTGAGAGGCCTGAATTGCAGGATAAAAAGAGCTTTGGTTTTGCAACAATGTAGGAGTATGGACTCTGACATTATATGCTTGCAAGAGACCCATTTGCCCACTGATCGTCTGGGCGCGTTAAAGCGGCCTTGGATTGGTCACAGCTTCCATGCTCCATTCTCTACTTCTTCCAGGGGGGTTGCAATGTTGGTTAAGAAAACTGTGGTCTTTGAAGCTGGAGTGGTGAAGATTGATCCAGGGGGAAGATATATATTTGTTGAATGTGCTATTGACCACATAAGATTCTGCATCCTCACAGTGTATGTTCCACCCCCGTTCTCATACGATGTTGTGAGGTTGGCGGTGGAATTTGCTGCCTCATACCCCGATAATTTGATAATATGCTTGGGTGATTTTAATAAGGTCTTGCAGCCTCATGTCGATAGATGGAGGAGGGCGGGGAAAGGAAATATAAATGAGGGTAATAAGTTTGCGGAATTTATTGAGGAAATAGGTTGGAAAGATCCCTGGCGAATGAGAATCCCAGTTCTCCTGTTATTCCGCCTCCCATAAAGTGTTCTCAAGGATAGATTTGATTCTTGTATCTGAAAGGGTCCTTAGCAGTATTAAAAATGTACAATACAGGGCAAGAGGGATCTCGGATCACTCCCCTGTCAGTATTGAGATAGATCTAGAGCCCCAAATAGGGTTTAAATATTGGAAATTGCAAGCATTTTGGTTACTTCAAATGGGGGAGCAGGAAGAAATGGAGGGTTGGATAAATACTTTTTTTGATGAGAATAATGGGTCATCCTCAAATATTGTGGTGTGGGACGCCTTCAAGGCTTATCTTCGTGGGGTATTTATTAAGAGGATAGCCTATCTGAAGTCAACAAATCGGAGGAGGGCAAGTGAACTAGAAGCCCGGATGGTCCAGTATGAAAATATCTTCCTGGCCAGTAAAACTGATCCAGATAGGTTAACATGGGAGGTCGCCCAAAAAGAATGGGTAGAGTACCTTCAGGAGGCCACTTGTCGGAGACTAGCCTCGGGGTCGCATAAGTGGTATGCCAACTCCGATCGCACTGGGAAATTTCTGGCCCATATAATGAGACAGGAGAGTCCGTCTAATATTATCCCTATGATCATGTCGGATTCCGGGGTAGTGGTAACTAAAACCCCTGAGATAACTGAGCTTTTCTCAAGGCATTTTGAAGAAGTGTATAAATCTAAATTATCCTGCAGTGAGGCGTTAATTGGGGAGTATCTGGCAGGGTTGGAGCTTCCAAAACTGCCCCCCGCATCAAGGGACATGTTGGAGGATCCCCTGACAATAGAGGAGGTGACTGCCGCTATCAACTCCTTTCCAGGGGGTAAAGCCCCTGGATTGGACGGGATACCCGGTGAGGTTTATCAAAAATACATCAATAAATTGGGCCCACAGTTGTTGAGGGTCTTTCAGAATATGGAGGTAGAGGACTGTATCCCCCAGTCTATGACAGAGGCGGCAATTATTGTGATCCCTAAGAGTGGTAAAGACCCAACCTGTGTTGACTCTTATAGGCCTATATCGCTAATAACATCTGATGCCAAGATATATGCAAAAATATTAGCAACCAGACTTCAAAAGGTGTTAGATCAGGTGGTCCACCCCGACCAAACAGGCTTCATGGTGGGGAAGTCCACCATGATTAACCTACGTAGAGCTTATACCTACCTACAGGGGGCGGAGATGAGGGAGTCGGATGCAGTGCTCGCGTCTTTCGACGCGAGTAAGGCATTCGACTCGGTCGAATGGCCTTTCCTTTGGATGGTTCTTCGGGCCTTTGGGTTCGGGGATAGGTTTATTGGATGGGTTTCAGTTCTCTATCAGAAACCAAGAGCTAGATTAACTATTAATGGGTTTACGTCCCCCTCTTTCGCCCTCTCCAGAGGTACTCGCCAGGGGTGTCCTCTATCCCCCTTGCTGTTTGCAGTGGTGGTGGAGCCCCTGGCGTGTGCATTAAGAACGGCCCTGGGGAGAGCGGGAGGGGTCCCTGGTAGAAATTTAGTGGCGCTGTATGCGGACGACTTGCTGGTGGGTCTAGAGGAGCCTGGAGGGCTTCCCGAGGTCCTGGAGATTATTCAGAAGTTCGGGGGGTACTCCAGTCTTATAATGAACTGGGACAAGTCCAATTATATCCAGATGGGGAAAGAGGTGAGATGTGACCAAGGGAATGAGGTACAACTTAACAGGGTGGAAAAATTTAGATACCTGGGTATTTGCTTTACTAGGAACTCTTCAGCGTTTATAAGTGAGAATTTAGGCCCGTTCATCAAAGAGCTTAAATCTAGATGTAGGAGCTGGACCAAACTCCAGCTGTCGCAATTAGGTCGAGTTAATTTGATAAAGATGGCAATCCTGCCCAAGTTCCTATATATAGTGCAACACTCTCCAGTCTTTATTAAGGATGAGTATTTTAGGAAAATAAAGAGTATTGTCTCGTCCTTTATCTGGAGGGATAAACAGCCCAGGGTTAGAATGGATATTTTGACCCGAGATAGAGAAAGAGGGGGTTTGGCTCTCCCAGATTTCAAAACATATTATATGGCCGCACAGTTGGTTCATATTTGTTCATGGGTCAGGCGGGGGGAGGAAACTCCAGAGCTGCGGGATCTTATGGAGTGTGTGGATCCAGACTACACCCCTCTTCAGAGATTATTTGTGGGGGGGCTGCGGAGGGATATACCTCCAATAGTCAGCCAGGCCGTTAAGGTTTGGAGATGGGCTTGTAGACTTACAAAATCAGATGGCCTGGACCCCGACACTCCTATTTTATCCCTGCCTGGTATGAGGGCTCTCAAAGAACAACAAGGGGGGACGGTCTGGAAGAACTATGGTATTAGCTCAATAGGCCAATGGTGTGAAGACGGGGTGTTGAAGTCATTTTCTCGGCTCCAAGTAGAGTTTGGTATACGGAATGAATCCTTTTTCAGATACCTGCAAGTAAGAAGTGCTTTGACCCAATCAGGGAGTATTAATTCATGGAGGGTGGAGGAGGCTCCGTGTAAAAAATTTCTAAAACAACTCTCAAAGGGTAAATGCCTGGCCAAACTGTATGATTTCTTGCATTCATTTATCCAAGCCGATGATCTTGCGGCCCTACGGGAAAAATGGGTGGAGGACATCCCTCAGTTGGAGGAAAATAGTTGGTCGGTGGCCTTGGCCGGCCCCCGGCAAGCTACAAATCTAATGCGGACCCAGCAAGTCCAATTTAATATCTTACATAGGACGTATATAACGCCGGTAAAAATAAAAAAATTTGCGGGGGCAGCGGTGGATAATTGCCCAAAGTGCGGAGAGAGGGGGGCCACATTTGACCACTTGTTGTGGAGTTGTCGGATGGTCAGTGGGTTTTGGGATGAAGTAGCTAATACCCTAGTCCAGATAGGCCTCCCACGTGTTGCCCTCAATAAGTTAAATCTAGTCTTGGGGACATGGGAGGGGCGAGCGGTGAAATGGGAACTGAGGCAACTGGCTAAGAGCCTTACAGCATTAGCAAAGGTAATAGTAGCTCGTCGGTGGATGTCTCCCCTCAGTCCGCTTCATGGAGATTGGATATATTTGGCAAATCAGACTAGTGAACATGAGAAATTTGTTTATGCCTCCCGGGGGGTGTCAATAAAGTACCGGGCTATATGGGGTTACTGGAATAGGTCAGTCAACCACAGAGTTCTTAATGAGGAGAGGGTGAATAGCTAAATTTGGGTTATTATCAATATATAGGAGAAGTAAGCTTAAAGAGTATACATATGGTTTGATCGAACACATTTAGGACACAAGGGTGGGCTACATAGCACATGTTGAGTAAAATGAGACTGCCTCTTGAGAGGCCATATAATAATTATTCCCTAGGAAAAAAAGGATTGGATTTCACATAAGATTTACGACTTGTTAGTCACAAGGTATTAAAATAATTTTATTCAGGTTTTATACTTGATCCGTAATAATCTGTAGACACAAGGAAGGGTGGAAAAGGGAAGGGGGAAAGGGAGAAATTGTTTATATCTGATGGTTTTTTTTTTTTGTTTTTTCTCTTTTTCTCTCTCTCCCATTTTGGGATGATTCTGTTTCTTCCTATCGGTACATATAGTTTTTTTTTTTTTTTTACTGTGTGTTTGAGGTAACTCTGTGGTTGGTGTACCCAGTAGAATCAGTTTGGTCTGAGGTACGGTAAAATGTTGGGAATAAACATGATAAACATGATAGCGACTGGGGAGAGCGAAAGTGGGGGGGAGGAGGCTGAAGGGTTGATAATTGTATATGGGGCAGGGCAGATTGGGGAAAAATGGAGTGGAGGGGACAGAGGTAGAGATAAATAGTCAAAAAGGTGCTGTGAATCTGTATGTATGTCTATGTCTGTGTACTTGTTGAATGCTGATTTTTTTGGTTGGTATAAAATACCGTATGGAAATATGCTGCTGTATTGACCAACTTTTGTTATAGAGTATGATGTATAATGGTTCGACATGTACTTTGTTTCTGTTTTTTTTTTGTTCCTTTTTTGTGTAGTGTCGTCTGTTGGTATGTCTTAATGTTCCTTTTTTATATTGAAAAAATGTAAAATAAAGACTCAATTTAAAAAAAAAAAGAGGATTAATAACAAAAGTGAGAGAGTTTCTAAAATACACCGACATTATATAAATCACATACATCCCCTGGGTGGGATACCTCCATGACAGGGACGGACTCGGAACAACTATCTCCCCAGTGACTGCTGTCACATACATGCCCTGGGCAGGATACCTCCATGACAGGGACGGACCAGGAAGAACTATCTCCCCAGTGACTGCTGTCGCATACATCCCCTGGGCGGGATACCTCCATGACAGGGATGGTCCAGGAAGAACTATCTCCCCAGTGACTGCTGTTGCATACATCCCCTGGGCGGGATACCTCCATGACAGGGACGGACCAGGAAGAACTATCTCCCCAGTGACTGCTGTCGCATACATCCCCTGGGCGGGATACCTCCATGACAGGGTCAGACCAGGAAGAACTATCTCCCCAGTGACTGCTGTCCCATACATCCCCTGGGTGGGATACCTCCATGACAGGGACAGACCAGAAAGACCTATCTCCCCAGTGACTGCTGTCACATACATCCCCTGGACGGGATACCTCCATGACAGGGTCTGACCAGGAAGAACTATCTCCACAGTGGCTAAGATGGCTGCTGGAATCCTATCCGGCATGGCATTCCCGGTCTGGACTGTTCTGTGTTTTACCCAGTCCCCCATTTTAGCTGTGTTTGGTACACCAGTGGGAATGGGAAACCTTGGCGGCTAAAGGTGGGATGCGCTGTGCACAGTCTGATGTCCAGAGCTAAGCTGATTAAGAACTTTAAATTGGTGCATGCGAGGAGTTAGTCAGGATAGCACGAGGATCTTACAGGAAAACCAAACACTTTTGTGTTCATGTTTTCCAGGTGTCTATAAATACCAAATTATAATAATTAGCTCCTCCTGAGCAGAAAGCAGCAATGGCAAAAATGCAGTCAAACCTCTGCAAATGCAGTTTTCTGAGTTTTGACCACATAGAATACCTCCTAACATTAGAACTGGAACCAAAAAATGTGCAGGACCATGGGTGGAAGGGTTTGGAGAATTGTGTGAAGGGGGCATAGCCGAATGCAAAAACCCACTTTTTCTTATTTTTGGTTGTGTGTCCAGCGATCTCCGAGCAGCTGGGTAGCCCCTTCCCTGCATTGCTATATACCGTGCATGTACACGGTTTCTATTTAGGGATCACCGGCTGCTCTGCAGAGTTGCAGAGTGGTAGTGATCACTGGTTTCCCCAACTGTGTCGCCCCCCTCCACCCATTTGACACTGGACCTTATTCTGGTCCATTTGCATCGGCCCCTTCATTCACACGGGGCCGGGGTTTTGCATTTGCGCATGCGCAGATGCATTTCTGTGCATGTGCAGATGCAGGGTGCGTGCAGCCATGGCAAACAAACTGTTTCCGAGTGCATGCACCCAACATTGGGGGTGGGGCTCGGCGGGCCAGGGGACTCACCCATGGGAACGCCCAGTGTTTCATGAGCGTTCCTATAAAAAGGCTGGGTAATCGCCCATGGTAATCGCCCGGTGACATGGGTGCCGGGGGCAGGCAGCTGACATCACCGGATTACATCAGAGCAACCTTAGATGTGCATGTGCCTTCCATATCATTCGATGGTTGGCAACCTTACCTCTTTCTCCCTCCTTCTCCTTCTCCGTCTCCTTTCCTCCCTTTCCCTCTACTCTCTCTCTCCATCCCTCTTCTTCCCTCTCACTCACTCCTTCTCACTCCCCCCCCCCCCCCATTTCCCTACCTCCTTCTGGCACTATTTGCCTCTCTCTCTCTCCCTCCCTCTCCCTTTTCCTCTCCATCTCACAACCTCTTTCTCTCTCCTTCCCTCCCTCTCCTTCCCTCCCTCCCTCTCTATCCCTCTCTTTATCTTCCCCTCTCTCTCTCTCCTTCCCTCCCTCTCCCTCTCTCTTTAAGAACCACTTTATATTAAGAAGCACCTAGAAACCTAGAACAGTGGTTCCCAAACTGTGCACTGTGGCTCAGTGGGGTGCCGCAGCGCTGTCACAGGTATGGTGCCACCACAGCCTAGCAGCCGCATGTCTTTTTTTTTTTCATGCAAGCTGGGCAGTGTTTAAGGAGCTAACCGGTGCGGGAAGTGGATCAGTGCAGGGAGCTGAGCATCTGCCCGTGCCAAGTCAGCAGGTCAGGTAGCATGATTGTCAGTGCTGGGGAAGGGGTGATTAGTGCAGGGAGAGGCTGAGTATCTGCTTGTGCTGAGTCAGTAGGCCGGGCAGCATGTAAATCGGCACCGGGGGAAAGGGGGGGTTAAGGCATGGAGCTGAGTGGCTGCCCATGCCGAGTCAGCAGGGATGGAGGGGGAGGGAGGTGCCCAGGCAGTGGGTGTATGCAGGGGATGAGGGAGGGGGATATGAGGGCGCAGAGAGCTGAGTTGATCTAGTTGACGCAAAGAAACCCTGTTATTTTATGCAAAGCCTGGGCTTTATTTTTAAATGGATGCAGGTGACCAGTATTGCACTGCAGAAAGACATTGGGGAGTATTTATGTTTGCTACATAAAATATATTGCTCCTTATCCCTGTACATCGCATCAGTTTGATGCGATGTATAAATTTGGTAAATAGCAATTCATTTATATTCACGTTTCCGGCAATGTGTGGTATCTGCGGCTCTTCTCATTCTGTCCCCCATTGTGGTGTTGGATTCAGCCGGCAAGTCCCTCTTCACATGCAGAGGTCCTGGGACACTGACCACACATCAGGGAGCAGAGCTATTGCTGGGCAGAAGGGGGGGACGATGACACATTTTTAGCAGAGGGGAGCTAAATTTATAGTTACGCTACTGGTGGTACATCGGTGCAGTTTGTTAACACTCTTTAAGAACTCTATTAGCCTTTGACAAAATTCAAAGTAAATAAAAGTAAAGTCCAAATTTTATAAACATTTATTAAAAAGTCTCTTATACCACATAACAATGGCCGGTGTTCCA
The DNA here is from genome assembly GCF_055691185.1 of Crinia signifera. NCBI lineage: Eukaryota > Metazoa > Chordata > Amphibia > Anura > Myobatrachidae > Crinia > Crinia signifera. The sequence goes on from NC_139227.1 coordinate 107,465,739, forward strand.
GACCATAAAAGGTTCAATAGTGTGTTTCAGATTTCAGTAAAGCAAACAAACGTTCCCCATTTGCTTTACTGAAATCTGAAACACACTATTGAACCTTTTATGGTCTGGAACACCCGCCATTGTTGTGTGGTATAAGAGACTTTTTAATAAATGTTTATAAAAGTTGGACTTTACTTTTATTTACTTTGAATTTTGTCAAAGGCTAATAGAGACCTAATCATTAAAGGTCAGAACAGGGGCGCCATCTTACAACTGCTATCCACATTCTCCTTTCCCCCAGGAGGATGCCAAGACGCTAACGGGAGGACTCTGACAAATACCATCCTGATCCCCATTCAAAGCCTGTGCGGTGGTGCATTTATCCTGCTACCCGGGACTTACCATCTATAGCACCAAGCCCACCGCACCACCCTGGAATGGTGAGATAAAAGGACAGATTGCCCCGTCTTACTCATTTGTACATGCACTTTGAAAAAATACTGCATTGTCACTTTTAATTGTACTGTTTGTTGCATTTGCACTTTTTGCACAATCTGCATTTGCACTTTTACTTGTTTGTTAATAAATCTTTTTCTGGTCAATACAATCCCCATTGTGGGTCCAGATTATTTACATATCCACTGTGGATTACATGCGCCTACCCTGTTGACCTATCCTTCCAATAACCCTTTCCCCCATCCAACAGGGGTCTTTGTAAGTCCGGCAGCCTAGATACAGTAAACAATAAGTAAGTAGGCGCGAAACAAGAGTCTGCTCCCCACTCTTTAAGAACTGCCTACATATTGTTGTTTATTTTGTTTGATGTTTTTCCTGTTAATGAGTGCTGTCAATGTTCTTTGAATTAAATAAATATGTTTTTGGCGGGATTTCTGTTTATTATTTTTAAAACAGATTAATAAGTATTTTTTTCCTGAAGACTGATAGCATTGTTTGGACCCAACTACTTAAAAAAAAGGGACATTTCGGTAATTATTTTAGGGTGCCTTGAAAAAGTCATGGAGACCCAAAGGGTGCCTTGGACTGAAAAAAGTTTGGGAACCACTGGCCTAGAATATAATTAACACAAAACTTTTTGCAATGCTCCTGGCCTCCAGAAAACAAGGTATAAACTGAATTTAAATGCAATTAGGTATATATATATATTTCAGACAAATATTTAAAACCATGTTTGAATATTGGAGGTTGATGAATTGTTGTTGATTACTTTATACGGTGTTACAATGCACTCGGTGGAAACAGGATATTTTTATAATTTCTCTATCATGGCCACACGCCAACTGTTGGCATGTTATTACATGCATGAATGGCTTCTTCTGGAACGCATCACCCTAATTCTCATCAACTGTGAAATTAGTTTATGAGTACTAGACCAGTGTATATGATTCGAGCAGCTAATTAGTTTCCTCATAAACATATCAGAATAAGCAGCAGTTCCGACATTTATTTACCATTCAGGCTGTTTTCTAAGCCTGAAACGGGAAACCCAGCAGGGGATTTGATTACTACACATTATAGCCTGCAAGTATGTCTGAGCTAATAATCCATGTACGGACCAATTCCTACAAGATGTGCAGTATGGATGAAAAGTGCATAGCACAATTCAAGTATATACATCAGGTAAATTGAGGTACCCTTATCCACTGTATAAGGGTAATCAGAAACATATATAAGGTAAAGTATGAAAAATGTAGAATTTTTTTTTAATGTGTCCACCCCAACCAGGTTGATAGTATGCTTGTGTTGACCTATGTTTCATGACAAACTAATTCATGCTGCCCAATAGTGGTTAATCTTTTGACTGTTGACCTACTGTTCATTCTAGCACCTGCCAACTTTGAAAACCCATGCAGTTCCTATTCCCTGCCTGGGGTGTTGCTGTCAGCTATAGTGCTTCTAGCACAGTGTCGTTTATATATCATCACTGATATGCAAACCAGATCGGTGTTAGAAACACCACAGCAGACAGCGACACCCTAGGCAGGGAAGAGGAACTGCATGGGTTTTCAAAGATAGCCGGTGTTAGAATGAACACTAGTTGACTGAGTGAATGTCTGAATCCCGTTCAATAATTACATGCAACAAGGGCTAATTGTCTGTCTGAATTAATGTCACAGTCAATTAATGATATTTATACTTTACACAATTGATTTTATTGAACAGTTTACACATCACTGAAATGCTGCATGTACAGTATTTGGACTATTAAGGTGTATTTTTAGAGAAATGATTTGACTTCTAATGAGAATCAATTCTCCTTTATTAATGTTTTCCATTTCTCAGAAATTCTCATTTAGAAAATACAAAATATAGAAAATCTGATTTGAATATTGCCGGTAAAAAAATCTGCAGTAAAAAATAGACTAATAAGCAAGTTTAATGTTCTGACAGGTTTCCAATTGGTTGTTGTGCCTAACGTACAATTTTACTGTACAGTTTTAGACCATGGAAACCCCCAAGAGCTATCAAAACATAATAAAGCTTGATATTGTGAGTTTAATAATAATATTGGTGCCAAAACAATTTGATTTCTTGATCCCTAGGGATCTACATCCGCCATATTTGTAACCGTCAAGGTGAGATTATCATTACTCGGAATGCTTTCACTTTTGTTTAATATGGTCACTAAAGATCCAGAAGATTATAAAGCTGTCTGTGGGCCTGATTCAGACCTGTATATATTCACAGCCTAGCGAACAGATCAGCGCTGCCCCGCTCCCCCCTCCACCGCTCGCATCCCCTGACTAGCATGCGAGGATAAGTGTACAAGAACACAACCTCTAGTATGTGGCCGAAGGGGAGAGAAATAATTCAAAGTGGCTCCTGGCTCCTGGCGTGGCGTACCGCGGCGTGAATGAGGCACACATGTGCGTGAGATGCTTGCGTGCCCCATTCCCAGCAATCGATGCATGAGCTTGTGAGATGTCCTGCCAAACGGCGCGCCGAGTTGGGTTACCTCGGCGTCCCAGCACACCCGTTGACGGCGGCTCCGTCTGTCTTTATATACTAAAATGATTAAATAGTACAGTACCTGTTCTCAGGAAAAGCGTAGCTTTTTGCTGGAGTGTCTTTAAAAGGAATATTGGCATCATTAAAACAATAGGAATAATCAACAGCAAATTAAGCTTTTAAAGCATTTACAAGAGAACAACATTTACATTTCATTTACAAAAAGAAATACAAGTTGTCTTGTTATTGTATTAAAAGGCATTAAGAAATACAATAGATATAATACAAAATCAGCTGATGTCAAAATACAAAAATAAGTCGTGTCAAAATATGAAATCGGAAAACAGTGCAAATAAAACTAATCTACATGGCTTGTTATCACTAATTAGCTAGACAATAAAAAGAGTGATTATTTACTCAAATTATAGCAGTACTATTAAAATGTTATTATTATCCTATTTGTACAGCTTTAATCTATGTGCATATAATGGTACATTATAGTCCAGCTAATGCAAATGATCTTGTTTGCTGCTTGTAGCAAGCTTTCATGTTCGTTTATAATTTTGCCTTCAGTTGGTTGGTTATAGCTACAATATAATGATTATTTGGGACTGATTTTTATAGGGAAATTAAGTGTTTGCATGGGTATGAATGCACTCATCGGTACCCATTCAATCTGATAGAGGGGGGGTTTCCTACTGCGCACTGAGGGGGTATTCAATCCGGTGTCAGGACTGTCGGAGGGGCCCGACAGCTGTGACCCGGTTCCTTTCTCGGTCAGCTCGACTGCAGCTCGGCAGGCAGGATTCAATGTCCCGTCTGCCGAGTGCCGAAAAGGGAGAGTGGCCTTGAGATGTGGCCAAAAATCGCCGGGAGCTCGACAATTCCCGACCGTTCTCGGCAGAACGTGCCCGACTGCTTGTTAAGTCGGGGACATTCTGCCGAGATCCCTGTTCAATGCTGTAGGGGAAGACAACATTGAATAGGGGCCCGTCGCTATTTCCCCCTTTGGGAATAGCGGCGGGAGATTGAATACTCCCCCAGTGTTATTGTGTGGTGTTAGCTGCTGTCCTCGCAGGTCATCAGTCCGATAGGTATTGGTTTTGAAGATAAACAACAGTGCTACGCTCCACTCCTGCTATTCGTATAAGTGAGTGTAGATTGTGGTTGCGTCTATGATGTCGGAAAAATGACTGGTGGCAAGTAGTATATTCAAGTATGTAACTCAATGTTGTTGATCTTGCAAATACAATTGTGATACACATACATACATACATACACACATACATACACACATACATACACACATACATACATACATACATACAAAAACAGGTAGGTGCAAATTTCAAGCAAATACAAGGCAATTGCATAAAACATGTAATACCAAAATATAAGCAGAATTAGAACAATTGTTGCTGATAATGTGTGGTCAATGACTAGGAATGAGAGCAATCTGTGTGATCGGGTGACCTGGGTGATCCAGAATGTGCTAGGGAGGGATCGATCGTTCGCTCTGACTGCGGTGTCCTGCTAGTCTAGGGCTTAAGTGGAGGTGTCCTGACAATCTTGTGAGCGCTGGTGATTATGGAGAGGACAATATGCCCAGTGCTGGCCTCTGGAGAGTGTGGGGGTGTGTCAGTGACCGCCATAGGGAGCAGCCTGTGGTCTTGTGAGAGGCATGTGCAGCTTTGGCTTGTGGCAGCAGTCAGCTACCCATGTCCCGCACTCACGGACTCCAGTACTCACCCTCCATCCATGTTCTGTGTTCCGAGATGTAGCTGACGCTCAGATGCATATTCTCCCGCTGTGTAGTTATTACCTGCTTCTGGGTCATGTTTTGACCCTATCGATCTTTTGATGTCGACCAATTTACTGTCTATCTAGACTGTATATTTCTTACCAAATCTCTCACTTTCTGATTCTCTCACCCTATTACATTTCACCCTGTAGCGCTATCAACCGGAACCATCTTTGTCTTATCTCCTTGCTTTACATCCACCAAGATGAGTTATATAAAAGGGTAAAAGGAAAATATTATATGGCAGAAACAGGTCCATACCTTCAAATGAAACAATGCTAGAGGTTCTCTAAACTTCCCACAAGTCCATCTAGTTTGCCAATGAGATGAAACTATCTTACCGCAGGATCATTGATACAACTGCCCTGGGAAATGGGAAAGGGGGTGTGTACGTCTTCAGGAGGTGTGTCTACAATACTTTCCGCCTCTACATTCTGCGAATGGGGACATTTGTTCTTTAGCAGCTGGCCCATACACAGACCTGGGAAATTAGTACCCCCCACTTGCCCCACCCCCTCCCTCCCCTTCTTGCCTAACCATGGATGCATGGGAATCCCCTCTGTGTGATAAAGACCCCCAACACTGCTGTATTTATCATTTTTCCTTTTCTTGACTGCTTTATAAAATAAATGTTTTCACATTTGTATCTTCAAAATGCTCTTATCCTCTTACTCTATATGGGTGACAATACACTGTGAAGTTTGAATTACACTTTGATAAATTGCATCCATTACATTAAGATAAAACTTTAATGTCAGGGATCTTCTGATTGCTAATTTGTGAAGATTCAGCGTGCACAGGCGCCATCCACGGCTAGAAAAATACGCTTGATGAGCCAATATACTCCGGCTGATGCTCTGGAGTAGTCCTAGATGTGTAAGATTGATAGAAGTGAGCAGAACAATGTCCTTTAGTGGTAAAGGAGCAGAACTATAATGAGAGGGAATACACAGTGCTGCACGGATGTTAATGTATTAAGCTGAAGCATGAAAACCTTTTGGAAGTTCAGATAACCATGTCTTCAAAGCAAATGTTCTGTCAGGAATTCTGAATAGAAGATTGTGGGATTAACAAGATTCTTCAGGCATACTTAATATCTTGATACATCAACCTTATTTCAAGGACTTGTAATTTCTATTTAGTGTTCATCAAAAACAAGGTAATTTTTTTAGAACTTATCAAATATACATCTATTTTTATTTTCTATTTACGAGACACATTTCTTGCAGATAAAATTAGTTTTATAGATGGATTAAAATACCAATCACACCTTATTGTAGCCGCAAGGAAAGTGATTGAGGTCGTTTAACAAATCCCTAAACACAGCAGTAGTTACTGTAACAGGAGGGCACCTCAGTGTCACTGGGGTATGAGCATTGCACCACACTGTAAGGACAATCTAGTTTCTTATAATTACATGTTCTTAAAATTTAACTTTTATTCAAAATTATTTTAAAAATAGTTTTTTTTGCCCTGAGGAAGCCGGCATACTGGTGAAATTCTCATAGGCGCTTGATGTAGGATAGCTCAGAAATGTTGAATTGCAATCAGTGAAATGTTAGAAATGTTTTTGTGTTCCCCGACATAGACAAAAGACATTAGTACACAGTCCCACTAGGACAGAGCCGAGACGCCGTATACCGATACCAGGGAAAGCGGTGAGCGGGCTCAGGCTGCACAAGGAGAGACATGGATGCCAACTTCAGTGTGGGGCACTGTGTGATAGAGTGTGTCTAATAACGGCACAATATATATACAGTGACTCACATTTAAACTGTTCTTGGTGAAATACGCACATTGATGCCAAGAAGAAAAAAACACCTGATGTTCAGGGATTGTTTAAAAAACCCAGAGGATTATACCAAATATGCAAATGTGGGACTAAACTACATAATGGATATGGGATATCATTACTAAGAGGATATTATTAAAAATACAACCCACACCTTATTATATGTAATATTGGTGCAGTGAGCAGAGCGCACCATTCATTAAACCCGATATAGGGGACAAAGCATTCAGATTATCCCACAGTTGGATGAACTGTGCTAAATTGTCAGAATTACAGTGTGGATAAATCACTGCAACCCATTGCAATCAGAGCAGACTGAAGAGAATAAATTGTATCCCACTGCCTCTAACTGTCAGGACTGCCATTGATGTTATGTTTGGCCTGCAGTGCCTCTGGTTTGCCAGAGGTGCTGCTGTTGTGTTATATTCAGCTTGCAGTACCCATGGGTGGCCAGAGGTGCTGCTATTAGGTTCTGCCTGCAGAACTGTGGTTTCTGAGAGCAGTCCCAGCTGGTGTAATTAGCTGGACTGGGCTGTTCTCAGAATGCCATTCCCAGCTGCAGCACATATTGATCATTAAGGGTCCCGTCTCTGTGTGCTGCAGGGATTGGCTTGCTCTGGTTTTAAAACTGCATTTGCCCTGAGCTCAGGGCCAGTTATAGTACTATTAGCCTTGTCTGAAGTGCTCTAACTTGCCTTATACAGTACTCGAGACCTGTTCTTGGACCTAATGCCTGTTCCTGTACCTGTACCTGAATCCTTGTTCCCTGTTCCTGTACCTGATTTGTTATCCTAAGAATACAGTGCGTTAACATCCATCCTGCCTCCATTGTCTGTTACTCCAGCAAGTATTATTTCCACTAGTCTTGCAGTCCACTGGGACTCCTCAAGCCCTGTGCACACGGGGGGGGATATATCGCTCGCGGTGTGCGATATATCGCTCAGTGTCCAGTTTGCATCAGCGACCAGAGATGGTCGCTGATGAAAAAGAAACTGCCGGGGGAGCTCGTCAGTGGAAATCAGCTGGTCGCAGGAGCATGTTCCTGCGACCGGCGATCACAACGGGGGAGAAAACAGGAGCGCGCACCCGGCGATATATCGCTGGTGCACACTCCCATCCCGGGCAATATGATCGCTCAGCAACCGTATTGCCTGTGATATTAGACAAAATCGCCCCCTAGTGTACACAGCCTAACAGTAACTAAGTCTTGTATCACCTGCTAACTGCCATGTATCACATGCTAACTGCCATGTTACATGCTGTGTTTGAAAAAAGTCAGTAAGGAGCTGATTGGCTGGACATTTATCTCTCCTTATCACCCTTGCATTTATCTGTTGTTAACCCCTTCCCGACATTTGACGTACATTTACGTCATGGTCGGGAAGTACTTCCCGACACATGGCATAAATGTACGTCATGGTTTCTAACTGTCACTGCGTCTAGAGACGCAGTGACAGTTAGGTGATGTCTGCTGTCCCTGACAGCAGACATCCCCCCTCGTCGCCCAGGGGGGGCAGGGGTGCCCCCCCCGGTCGGCGATCGCTGTGATTGGCTGTTCAAATCTGAACAGTCAATCACAGCGTTTCCTGTGTTACCGGCGGCTAAGCCGCTCGGTAACACAGAAAACGGTGGTGATCGGTGCAGCACCGATCACCACCGAGCGGCAGCACCCCCCTCCCACCCGCCGGGCACTCACCCGGCAGCAGCAGCAGCTCCAGCGGCTCAACCGCTACGTCCGGAGCGCACGCTGCGCTCCCCTCCTCCCCCCTCCCCCCCGCAGCAGCAGCAGCAGCAGCAGCAGCATCATGCTGCTGCTGGAAAAGTTAAAAATAAAATAAAATAAAAAAATGTGCAAATGTGTGTATATATATATATATATATATACACATATATATATATATATATATATATATATATATATATGTGTGTGTATATATATGTATATATATGTATATATATATATATATATATACACACATATATATATATATATATATATATATATATATATATGTGTGTGTGTGTGTGTGTGTGTGTGTGTGTGTGTGTGTGTGTGTGTGTGTGTGCGTATACCGCACCGATCACCAACGATCGCCAGCCCCCCCCCCCTCCCACCCGGCAGCCCCCCTCCCTCCCACCCACCCGGCTGCCGCAGCGCCAGCACCCCTCCCACCCCCCCGCCAGCCGCAGCGCCAGCCCCCCTCCCAAAGCTGGTGACCAAAATGGGGTCACTTGTGGGGGGGTTCCACTGTATTGGTGCTTCGGGGGTCTTGCTAATGCGACATAGCACCCACCATTCATTCCGCCACCAAAAATCACTCCTTCCCTTCTGAGTCCTGCCATGCACCCAACTGGTATTTTTTGGTCACACGTGAGGCATTGCCGTACTCGGGAGAAATTGGGGCACAGATTTTGGGGTGCTTTGTCTCCTTCATTCCTTGTGAAAATAAAAAATTTTGAGCCAGAACTGCATTTTTGTGTAAAAAATTACATTTTTTTACACAAAAATGCAGATCTGGCTCAAAATTTTTCATTTTCACAAGGAATGAAGGAGACAAAGCACCCAAAATCTGTGCCCCAATTTCTCCCGAGTACGGCAATGCCTCATGTGTGACCAAAAAATACCAGTTGGGTGCATGGCAGGACTCAGAAGGGAAGGAGTGATTTTTGGATTTTGCAGCACAGATTCTGGTTGAATGACCCCCGAAACACCCATACAGTGGAACCCCCCCACAAGTGACCCCATTTTGCAAACTACACCCTTCAGGGAATTCATCAAGGGGTATAGTGTACATTTCAAACCCCCCGGGGTTTCACCAATTTTGATACAACTGAGCTGTGAAAATGAAAAATTTATTTTTTTCATTTTCACTGCCCAGTTGTATCAAAATTGGTGAAACCCCTGGGGGTTTGAAATGTACACTATACCCCTAGATGAATTCCCTGAAGGGTGTAGTTTGCAAAATGGGGTCACTTGTGGGGGGGTTCCACTGTATTGGTGCTTCGGGGGTCTTGCTAATGCGACATAGCACCCACCATTCATTCCGCCACCAAAAATCACTCCTTCCCTTCTGAGTCCTGCCATGCACCCAACTGGTATTTTTTGGTCACACGTGAGGCATTGCCGTACTCGGGAGAAATTGGGGCACAGATTTTGGGGTGCTTTGTCTACTTCATTCCTTGTGAAAATAAAAAATTTTGAGCCAGAACTGCATTTTTGTGTAAAAAATTACATTTTTTTACACAAAAATGCAGATCTGGCTCAAAATTTTTCATTTTCACAAGGAATGAAGGAGACAAAGCACCCCAAAATCTGTGCCCCAATTTCTCCCGAGTACGGCAATGCCTCATGTGTGACCAAAAAATACCAGTTGGGTGCATGGCAGGACTCAGAAGGGAAGGAGTGATTTTTGGATTTTGCAGCACAGATTCTGGTTGAATGACCCCCGAAACACCCATACAGTGGAACCCCCCCACAAGTGACCCCATTTTGCAAACTACACCCTTCAGGGAATTCATCAAGGGGTATAGTGTACATTTCAAACCCCCAGGGGTTTCACCAATTTTGATACAACTGAGCTGTGAAAATGAAAAATTTTTTTTTTTCATTTTCACTGCCCAGTTGTACCACAATTGGTGAAACCCCTGGGGGTTTGAAATGTACACTATACCCCTAGATGAATTCCCTGAAGGGTGTAGTTTGCAAAATGGGGTCACTTGTGGGGGGGTACCTAACTTTTAGCATCTTATGGTGCCTAGAAACCTACATGGTTCCTAAAAAATAATCTCATAAAAAGGAGGCTCCAAAATCAAGTAGGTGCTCCTTCTATTATGAAGCCTGTGGTTTGGTCACCGTGCACACTAGGGCCACATATAGGATATTTATGAAAACCAAAGAATTGGGGGAATCAATTTTTAGTCACATTTCTCTAGTAAAATGTACTGTGTTCCTTAGAAAAATGTATTAAATTTGCAAATCTGCAAAAAAAATGAAATTTTGAAATTTCACCTACACTTTGTTTTAATTCCTGTGAAACACCTAAAGGGTTAACAAACTTCCAAAATGCTGTTTTGAATACTGTGAGGGGTGCAGTTTTTGAAATGGCATCATTTATGGGGGTGTCTCACATACAAGTCCCTCAAAGTCACATCAGAACTGAACTGGTCCCTAAAAAAATCAGTGTTTGAAATTTTCTTGAAAATTTGAGAATTTGCTATTCATATTTGAAGCCTCCTAGTGTCCAAAAAAATTAAAAGGAAGTTGAAATAATGATGGCAACATAAAGTAGACATATGGTCTATGTTAGTTATTAACTATTTTGAGTGGTATGATTATTTGTCTCACAAGCAGAAAATTTAACATTTTGCAAATCGCTAAATTTTCCATTTTTTCACGACATTTTGGTATTTTTCACAAAAAAACACAGACTGTATCGACCCAAATTTACCACTAATTTGAAGTACAATGTGTCACGAAAAAACAATCTCAAAATCACTGGGATAAGTAAAAGCAAAAAAAAGTTATCCCCACTTAAGTGAGACATGTCAGATTTGAAAAAAATGGCTCTGTCAGGAACGCAAAAACTAGCTCTGTCAGGAAGGGGTTAAGGCTTAATTAATCTGCCCCATTGTACCCAAGCAATGAGGCTGTCTGTCTCAATAAACTGTTACCAATGTGATAACACATGAATACTAGTAATTCTATCAGTATTCAGTAACTTGCAAAGAACAAAATAAATCAACTAAGAGAAATCAGGTGTGAATCACATATCAAGAACATGTGAATACACACAAATGATATCCCAATAAAAAGTCACGGGGGAAAAATAAATACATGAAATTCATGGAACGTGTTTATATGAGCATCCACATCATAGTTTTAACACATTTTCTTAACTTTCTCTGCACATATCTACTGTTGTCTTATAAAGAGGGCATAAATAGCACACCTCTTTTTTTATAATTTTGAATAAAAGTTACATTTTAAGAACATATAATTATCAGTTGGCTGGCTAGCATAAATATCTTCACCCTAAACATCTCCACTATTCCTTTCTCCGTAACCTGAATTTATCTTAGTACAGATGGGTAGCACCACTTCTTTTTGAAGAAACAAATTGAGGACAATGATGACAAATAATGACTAAATGATAAAGACACAGAAGATACAACTTTTAAGCAAAGACGAACAAAATAACTATTCAGTGCAGAATTAAACCTTTTCTCTAACAATCGAATTTCTTGCCTCAGCCAAGCTGGTCGCACTTTACGCTCTAGATCCTAGCAGGGTCCAATTGGACTTGAGAAACAGGACTCACGGAAGGTACATCTAATTCACGAAAATAGATTGTGGCAACACAACTCCTAGGTGAAGAGGATAAACCACTTGACATGATTATTAGAAGGCCTTAAAAGCTAATGCCAGACACCTGACAAGACATTGGCAGTGTACAATGACAGAGTGGACACAGATGTCCAGGGATGACCTTAGTAGGCAACAATGTTTGTGGGCCTCACCCACTACTCCAGGTGTTAGTAACTTGGCGGAGCAGGGTAATATATAGTAATATATAAATAAGGGGGATAGCAGCGGCACTCAGGACTAAGCTTGATGAAAAAAAGACTAGTAGCCAATAGCGCTATTGGCTACTAGTCTTTTTTTCATCAAGCTTAGTCCTGAGTGCCGCTGCTATCCCCCTTATATATTTGGGACATCTATCAGCTGTACCCCTGCTGAGGGCACCTGGCACTGAAAAATACTAAAAGAGGAGAAGTGCCAGCCGTACACACTATAGTAATATATATAGGAATATAGTATTTTAGGTTGAAAAAAGACGTTAGTCCATCGAGTCCAAATTATTTGACTTGTAAATACTGACTACAGTAATTTATATCTATAGGATTCCCTTAGTGGCCAAAAATGTATCCAGTTTAGATTTAAATTAATTTACAGTAGTTGCTGTAATCACCCCACCGAAAATGAGTTCCAGACTTTTACTGCTCTAATGGTGAAGAATCCTATTAATTCAGTACGGAATCTATTTTCCTCGAGCCTCAGTACATGCCCGCGTGTCCTAAGTATAGGCCTGTTACTGAACAAATAATCTTCTAGTTACATATGATTCCCAATTCTGTATTTCAACATACTATCACCTCTCAACCTCCGTTTCTCCAGTGAAAAAATCTTCAGCCTGGTTAAGCTATCTTTGTATTCTAGTGATTTGAGACCTTTTACTAGCTTAGTCACCCTTCTCTGTACCTGTTCCAATTCATGTATGTCCTTTTTAAGGTGTGGTTCTCAGAACTGAACACAGTATTCTAAATGTGGTCTCACCAATGGCTAGTTCATAGGCACTATTACATTCGCTTCCCTTGAATCCATTCCCCTTTTACTTCATGCCAGTGTTTGCTTTTGTGTCTGCACTTGAGCAGTGTGCACTATTACCCATTTTATCATCTATGATGACGATTAAGTCCTTCTCCACTTCAGAATTCCTTATAATAACTCAATTTAGCATTTCTCAACATTAAACCGCATTTTACATGTTTCCGTCCACCTTTATACAGTAGATTAAGTCACATAGTAGAGTATTGACATCCTGTCCTGCATTATCCTTACACAATTTTGTGTCATCCGCAAATATTGCAATCTTACTCATTATGTCCCTACCTATATCCTTAATGAATATATTAAACAAGGTGGGTCCCAAAATTGAACCTTGTGGACCTTTGGACCTTACCCCAGCTGGAATGTATGCCATTTACCACCACTCTCTGTCCCTGATTGTGTTTCTTATCCAATTACACATTTTATCTCCTATCCTTAAGTTACCTAGTGTTAGTAATAACCTTTTATGAGGCACTTTGTCAAAAGCCTTAGCGAAATCCAGAAGTACTGTATTACATCAACAGATTTCCCTAAGTCCACCCCCCTACTAACTTCCTCATAGAAACTAATTATATTTGTCTGACATGATCTATTTTTGACGAACCCATGCTGAGCCTAGCTTATCACTCTCTCCTGTTCTAAGATATTTTGTATACTATCTCTTATTATTCCTTCTAATATTTTCCCCACAATGAATGTAAGGTTGACCGGTCTATAATTTTCATGTTTAGTTTTGTTACCTTTCTTCCATATTGGTACTACCTTATCTATGTGCCAGTCCCTTGGTACAGGCCCCCAGAGTCATGATTCATTGAATATCAGATATAATGGTAGTGCTATGGCAGAACACAATTATTTTAGTATCTTAGGGTGTATTTCGTCTGGCCCAAAAAAATGTATTGAATATTTTTGCTTTCTCTTTTTCTTCTATTACCAGGGTACCCTGCATATTTTTTAGTGGGCCAATATTTTCCTTCCTTAACCGTTTCCAGTTTATATAATTGTAGAATTTTGGTGGGTTAGATTTGCTATCTGCGGCTATCTTTCGTTCATTCTCTAATTTAGCCATCCTGATTGTAGTTTTACATTTCTTATTACATTATTTGTATGCAAATGATTTGGGTCATAGATGAACTTGGGTGGATGGTTTGTTTCTATGAACTGATCATGGGCCTCTCAATGAGTATGAAACTGCGCCATGAGGTCTAGGGTAGATACTGATGCTTTCACATGTAGTTAGAACATGATTGGTATAATTAGCAGAAAAGGTACAACAACTATGAAAAACACTCGGCAGAAAGATAAAATATGTAAATATATATCTTGACAATCTTGAGTTGTGTATAAAGCAATGGTTAGCATAATGTGTGGCTTGATCCAGCCTCCCGTCCAAATTAACCCTAAAGTGGGGGAGGCCAAACCGGTCCTCGAGATCAACTGTACCAATGGCCCATGTTTTCCAAATCACCTAGCTGGTGCACAGCTGAAGTCATTACTAACTGTCACATTGTCAAACCTGCTGCATTCATTCCTACTATAGATCCACAGGTTGCCTGATATACATGAACTGTTGGTAGATCTTAAGGACAGGTTTGGCCACCCCAGCCCTAGAGGGTTACAAATGTTGTGTCATTGATCAATATTCAGCGCAAACCAAAAAATCCAACCAATGTCTCTGTTTGAAGAAGTTGGGATTAATGGAATAATGTATTCCTGTGAAAGGTAGCTATAGGCTTAATTGAAGGTATTTATGCATAAGAACAAGCAAAGAGATAAGTAGAACACAGTTTTAGATATTGATGTTCTTTCATCTAAAACATAAAAGGCTGTGTAATATGATCTAAGTGTGCCTTTTAGCTGTGTTATTCCTGTTTTACAAAGCAACTAAGCTAAAATAAAATAGTGTGTGCTTTATAGAGAATGATGCTGACAGGCCCAAGAGGTGGAGAAAGGGCCTTGCAGGTTATTGTGGAGAAAAGTCCACTCAAGTGCCTAAAGGAGAAGACAGTGTCAAAGGAATAGGTTGGTTACATAAGGCATTACAGATGTAGAGCTGCTTGGGTTTTTGTGCTACACTGACCTATCAACCCTTCTGAATTTTACGAAAGAACCAGATGGCTTGTCTAGCCCTGTCTCCTAGATATCCAATGTCTCATAAATTGTAAGCCCTCACAGACTGGGCCCTGTTCTCTCCTCATCTTACTGGTCTTGTACATCTGTTCTTCTCTCTCCATGCTTACCTCTTGTGACTCTCAGGGCCGCCACTAGGAATCGTGGGGCCCGGGACTGATCTTCAGTCCGCCCCCTCCAAGTACCATTACACACCCCCAGTACATTAGGGCTTCCCATGATTACCATTACTTACCTAGCTGTGGCGGTGCAGTAATTGCTCTTGTTCCTGCCCGCCTCCACTCTCTGCGTGCATCTTCTTGGGAGCGCACACTGCACAGTGCAGCCTGCAGAGCGATGAGCCCCTCTGTGTCCAAGGCTTATAGCTCTGCAGGTTGCGCTGTGTATTGTGCGTGTCTGGCCGGGGGATGCTGGGTAGGGGAGGCGGTGTGCTGCTGCAGGGGTGCCACTTCCCGGCCCCTCCACAGCACCCCCCCCCCCCGGTCGGCGGCCCTGCTGACTCTGATACTGTTGGGTAAATGTATGAAATGTTGTTATGGGGAGAAGCAGTATGGGCGCTGTTATCTTTGCTGATACCACTTCTACCCCATGTATGTAGGAGGAAATGCATGCTATGTCATAGGGGCATCTACAAGATAGCATGCCGAAAGCAGGAGGCAATGTATGAATGGCCAGGAGCTCTAAAATGATAAAGTTAGCCAGAAGGCTGCACCCAACCAGGCCAGCTCTTTGTGTTGTCGGACCGGCCCAATAGGCCATCGGCCCTTCTGCCATTTTCCAGAAGTGCTAAGAGGCCAGTTGTGCTACTGGGAAGTTAGTTCTCAATTTAAAAATGCATGAATGTATTACCAAATGCGAAAGTTCTTGTTTAGAGTAGGGACCACCTTAGCAGAGGTGCGTTAACATGGCAGAAGGTTTATCACATACCTGAAAATTCTGTGTAACAGCCATCTGCATCTTAATATTATCATGTGGAGTGCAGCCCTTTTCTTCTGGTTTACAGTATATGAGTGTGCTAATGTGAAATTTGGTGTCTAAATCAGTTGTTCCCAACCTCGGTCCTTAAATACCGCTTTCCAAATCTCCACAATGAATCACAAGTGAAGAATTTAGCTTCGCCTGTGGATCTTTTAAAATGTGTAAGTGAATTATGAGTGCACGTGTGACCTTTAAAAATGTTGGGGGTACTTGAGGACAGAATTTGGGAACCACTGGTGTAGATCAAGCCCTACATCACAGGTACCTTCTGCAAGCCAGTACATTCATTAAACAACTTTCATTGTGTATCTACAGTAACATGGGTAGGAACAAGACCAATCCTAAAAGATGGTATATCTAAAAGAAATTTTATTTTGCGTTGTGGAACCAGATATTTATATGAAATAATGAGTGCCTTACATATATTTGAAATCTAAAAGACTTCAGAGATTTTCAGACCTTCGGACTAGTAGGAAATATTCAGTGGCGTAACTATAGCACCACAGCCCCCGCCACCGCTGGGGGGCTCTGTGCATATGGGGGCGCCGGGGGCTGTGGTGCTATAGTTACACCTCCCCCCAATCCCCCGCAGGCTTACCTATTTCGCTGGTCTCGGCGGCTCCATTCTTCTGCTGAGGACCACCACAAAATGGCCGCCCCCATACAGCAGACAGAAACTGTCTGCTGTATGGGGGCGGCCATTTTGTGGTGGTCCCCAGCAGAAGAACGGAGCCGCCAGGCCCAGCGCGAAAGGTAAGGCTGCTGGGGATTGGGGGGGGGGGTTTGCATGGGCGGCGGGAGGCGCCCCCCCTAACGGCGGGGGGGGGGGGGGTGCCCAAAATGTAGCTACGCCGCTGGAAATATTCAATATTAAAAGTTGCATAAAACCTGATAGCACAGGAAAATGTGCTATTCAGTGTAAATGGCATTTTTAGTAAAAGACCTCTATTTAACCCATTCTTAATGCTAGAAGTTTCAAATGCCTCTTATCCTTGATCTGTATGATATTATGGGTACTCTGTCACAAATTCAAACCAATAAATTATTAACACTACAACCAAGTTCAATGTTTCTGAAGAAGTAGCACTTTATCTCCTAAGTGATGATATTAATATTTCACAATGTGAAAAGTTCAGTATTTTTTCCCTCACATGCCTCTCTGTGGTGCTCTTGTCATGACGGGCAGGAATCCTAAGGAGTTTATTCAAATACAAGTTACTTTGTGAATTATATAATTTTTTTCTACAGTGCTTTTTCCCCTCTATAAATATCAAAGGTAATCTATGGAACTTTTATACTCTCTTTGCAAATAGCATAATGGAATTGTATTAAGGTGGCACGGTCTATTATCAAGGTTTGTTTGATGTGGAACTCTTGCTGCTGTAAGCAAAACTCGACACAGAATTATTAAAAGCATTTACAATCCTCTTGCAGCTCTGCTTTAAAGAAAATAATAGATGGTTTCCATAGCGGAAAAGTCGGTTCCTTTACAATTCAGTACAATGACTACAACAATGTAAAAGCAGGTGCTTTTCTGATGGGGCTGTATGTTTTTAGTCAAAGGGGAAATATTTTACTTTACACATATTGCACATTTTCTGTGGAAGGTATCATCGAAGGCCACTGTTCTCATGCAAACAGCCTACATTACAGAAACGTGCACCACGTGGCACAGGCAAAACACATGCATAGCTCCCAACTGTCGCGGTTACAGCAGGAC
The DNA here is from genome assembly GCF_055691185.1 of Crinia signifera. Classification (NCBI taxonomy): domain Eukaryota; kingdom Metazoa; phylum Chordata; class Amphibia; order Anura; family Myobatrachidae; genus Crinia; species Crinia signifera. Next base: position 107,483,494 of record NC_139227.1, read on the forward strand.
AGTCCCGCTAATTGGATACTGTCCCACCCACGGCTGCAGTGTCCTGTGGCGTGGGGGTTAGATGGGGATTTCAGTGATCATTGCTGCTCTAGTGCAGTCAGTGCGTAGAGTCTTAATGTTGAAAATGGGGGTCATGGTGATAGACCATGCCCACCTCTTCTGAGGTTCTACCTATTTGTGATGTGGCCATGCGCCAGGTCCCACTTTACCAGTAGGTATAGCTAGTAGGTACTGTATGCACATTTTATTAACTTTCCTTGTTTTATGAAAAGTCTGGCCTTTGTCCAGGGTGTAGCCAGAACTTTTTAGCCCCAATATTTGTAAAAGGCCTTTGTCCCAAGAGCAGGTAGATCTCCTGCATACTGCCAACACCCTACTGATGATGACAAGCTTGAGCGGTAGTTACCAGCATTCTTGTGTCTGTGGGGAGGGGCTAAAAGGATGATGGCCTCTCAGGAATGGCTGTGATCGTGGCCAAGCCACCTAGGTGTGTGCCCATTCACACAAATTTGTGCCTCCTCCTGGCTGCCAAAGACAGCAGGTGGAAGAGAATGATATCAAGTTGAATTGTAGAAACGGAGACCCAGGAGCATATTTTATTTATTTATTAACAGTTTCTTATATAGCGCCCACATATTCTGCAGCGTTTATCTGAGAATATTTGAACATTCACATCAGTCCCTGCCCCAGTGGAGCTTACAATCTATATTCCCTACCACATGTTCATGCACACAGACAATCTAGGTTAATTTGTTGGAACCCAATTAGCCTGCCATTATATTTTTTGATTGTAGATGGAAACCGGAGTACCCGGAGGAAACCCATGCAAGTATGGGGAGAATATGCAAACTCCACACAGTTAGGGCCATGGTGGAAATCAAACCCATGACCTCAGCGCTGTGAGGCATTAATACTAACCATTATACCATCCGTACTGCCCTAGCATATGTAATAGGGTTCACGTTTGCTGGACACTATTTTAATTTGGTGGACACTTTTTAAAGCGGCAATTATTTACAAGGCAACATCAACCTGGTTTTGCCTTGTAAATGATTGCCCCTTTAAAAAACATCCAAGATCGTCTGGCTTCCCCCACATCCGGCAGACTTGGACCCTATTACATATGCCTCCATATATGTGGTTCCCCAGGAACATGACCGTAATCAGCGGTCGTTTGCTGCTTAGCGAGACACCATCCGCCACCCGGTCGAACGCCCACCTTCCTCCTTGCCGAATACCCTTGGTACCATGTGAGGGGATGTACGTGAACACGTCCTCTTGAATGTGGCCGTATAGGAGAGAATTCATTTGATGGTCTCCGACCATCAGATGATTTCTAATAAAAGTCAGTCCGGACTGAACTTTACTTCCTTCAGTGTCCGCCGAAGAGGTGACCCCAGCCGCCCGCCTGCAGCAGGCATCGGCCCGTCCGCCTTCCCAGGGGAACGCCCAGCACTTTCATGGGGATGCCCATAAAACGCTGATCCCACCCCCCCTGCCTACCCCCTCCCCTACCCATATGAGCGCCTTGGCGACTGTGATGGTTGCCAAGGCACAGAGCCACACAATCGGTCCAAATACACGGGGAGCTCATTGATCCAGAATCAGGCCCAAAGACTGTAACTGTTGTTGGAGAAAAAGTAACTAAATTGAATGTATTACACATTTCTTCTCTCTGAGCATGTGATGTCGTCTGTGTACGGACTCTTGTATTTCCCCTGCCTGTCTTCCGTGATGGAAAGCATACGTTATCCTGCCCTCCCGTGCACTTCCTAGGATGTGACAGTTTCCACATACTGTGATGTCACCAGGGATTCGGAAGCTTTTCGGTATGTCCTGCTAAGCTTATGTTTTGCACACAAGATGAGCTCAGTAGATAAAGACAAAGATCTGACAAGAAAGGCTTTTTTTTTTGCATTAAAGGGTTGATTTTCATCCTATATGAAAGAAAGGAATATGAGAGAATAATGAAATGTTGCCTTGGAGACTCTGTCTGAGGAGTAGATATAAGCTATGCCTGGTTGTTCCAGAAGATTGAAAAACGGTGTTGCTGCATATAAACCAGATTAAATACCTGCACAAGGTTATATACATAGCAAACGAAGACAATAAGGGTCATAAAGTGCTAAAGTGAAAAAAATAAGATGTTGTTTTCTAGGATGTGCTTATTTAATTGAGATTCAAAAGCTAAGAAGCGCATTTCGCAGGGGTCGTACATCCTCCTAAAGGGATTGGGTTTTTTACATTTTTGGAGATAACGGTAAAGAAGCATTGTTCTATACTTTAACTAAAAGGGATATTTAATAAGACACAGTTACAGTATAACAGGTTTATTGATACCCCGGGGCTATTAAGTTAGCCCCGACGTGAGTCTGTTGGCGGCACGAATGAGGCATTCGTTTTACGCATCTTAACAGACCTGAAAAAGACTGTTGATAATTCGGCGATTAACAGGGTCCATGACCCTTTAAACACACAAATCTTGTGAACTTCAAAGATTCTAAGTGCACGGTTAACAACTGTTAACACTGTAAATGCCCCCATACATTAGGCCGACTTGTCCTTAGGACAAGTCGGACCCAATTCTCCTGTGAGCCGCCCGGGAGCTCCCCGGGAGGCTCACACACAATTTGGCACTTGATGAGCCAAATTTGACATGTGATAAATCGGTTGCGATTTATCACATGTCGGGGCGCAGGGGCGGGCAGTGAGGGTCAAGGGGCGGCGGTGCTCTCATCAGGGGGAGCAGTGGGGTGGGCAGCGGGTCCCTGAGAGCTTAGCTTGCGGCGCCGGCGAGTGCTGACCTGGCCGGGCGGTAATGATCATAGATATCAGCAGTGCTGCGGGAGTCGGGACAGGACGCGCAGTGGCGGGTATTAGATTTTAAAATACCTGTCAAATGACTGGCCGTTCTCTGATTGGCTGGCAGAGAGCTCAGCCAATCAGAGAACGGCCAGGTGAGCAGGCATATGCATACAGGGAGGTCGGACGTGATCGTACATGCTGACCTCCCTGATCCGGTCCGATGCGCACGGGACCGTGCATCGGATCAGATATCACACACCTGCGATTTTGGGCCGATTTCACCCGATTATCGGCACAAAGTGCAAAAATCGGATGAAATCATCCCCAAATCGCATAGTGTATGGGGGCCTTAACAGCCATTAACACCCTTTGTTAACCCGATTAAAATAATAATGATCGCTATCAAGTGTCTCGTAGGGATAAAGGGTCAACAATTGAATAGCTTCAGGCATTAAAGCCTCAGGCTACCACCCTTTTTCGCATGTGCTTATACAGGGATTTTTCCCCAAACAATGAACTAATTTCATTAAGTAATATTTTATTTAGGAAAAGTAATACAAAACTCTAGCCAAGTCACAAATGTTCTGCTCATAATCAGGTTTTATTTCCTGTCTTACAAGTGATCAATGTGGCCACCACCTGCAGAGCGGTCAACATCAAGGTGATAACAGAGTTTCTACCAGACATGTGTCAGCATACCACAATACACTGAGTTGATTGTTGTTGTTATTTGATGGTTAAGTTCACCAAGGTTAGTGGGTAGCCGTGAAACATAAATGCAATCTTTTATATACGCCTATAAGAAAAAAAAATTACACACGGTGTGTCCTGGGGATCTCCCAAGGCAATCACACAGAGCGAGATATTGGGCCCCTTTCCGACCATCATTGCTAGAGCACTTTTTCATTCAAAAAAGCTGGAACCATGAGGTATCAATAGGAATGGGGGTGGGGGGGGGGTGACTCCATCTTGTTGAAAAATTAAGTCATGTGAAACTTATTGCAGTAAAGCGAGGAGCCAGTTTTGGAGCATATCGAGGTTTGTCCTGTAACAATATCTTCCTCAAAGAAAAAGGGACCATAGCTCAACTGTTTCTCTGTTCCCCAAATACGTACATTGTGACTACTGACTGTGCCGCTCAAGTGAGTAGTCGCTTCATCACTAAAAATTAAATGTGAAATAAAGGTTTCACCTGCCATCATCTCCAAAATTGGCTGCGGTCCAGCAGCCAATCAGAATCAGCATTGGTGGCTGCTGGCATTCGAGCGCCTATTGGCTAGTGGTCCAGCAGGAGACTTGAATTGACAATAGCGTCGGGGAGCCGGACACATTGGGCTGTGGCAGATTTCAGTCCCCCTTGGCAAAAGGCAATTTCAGTCCCCCTAGGCTGCGAGCAATTTCAGTTTTCTTTAGCAATGAGCTATTTTAGTCCCCCTTGGCATCAAGCATGAAGCCCCTTGGCATCGAGCAAGAAGCCCCTGACATCGAGCATGAATGAGCATGTAGGTAAGTGGCACTTATGGGCCTTTCCTGATTGGCCGCTAGGCGGCTAGGCGGCTCCTGATTGGCCAGAATTCATTCTGAGCCCTGACGCCGAAGAGGAAGGATCTCTCCGACTCTGAAAGCCGGGGAGCGTCGCGGGAGATGCCGGCAGCTGCTGGAAGTCGTCAGCACCTGCCAGAAGACCTGGATGTCGACAGATAAAGAAAGAAGACCATCCATGGAGGACCTGGGTGAGTTGGATTTCCTTCCACAGGTCCAAAATGGATTATCCTCGGACAGGACGCCGACCTCGGAGCCGCCGACACGGAGCCGCCGACACGGAGCCGCCGACACCGGAGCCAGCGACCTACCAACGGGATCAAGATAGGTAAGTATCAGTATGTGTGTAATGTGTGTATTAAACTTTTATTTAAAATGGGTGTCAGTGTGTTTTATTTAACTATTTTTTTTACTGTGGCACTACAAGACCCAGCGGGCCCTTTAATGCCCAGCAGGCTGGGACTTGTGGTTCTCCAAGTCCCAGCTTGCTGGGGAGGCTTGCTGGCACTTGTAGTGCCACAGTAAAAAACAATCGTTTGTTCTATTTTTTACACCGCTATCAGCTCGATGCCCACCGCCCAGGGGCATCGAGGACAGCACCAGGCTTCAGCCTGGTCAGGTAAGTCCTGGAGGGGGGGGGGGCTTTATTGGGGGGGTCCCCACTCCCCCAGGGCCCCTGGCCAGGCTGACTGGTCGGTAGGGTTAATGCTTTGGCCGGGGGGACTTGCATAAAAAGTCTCCCCCCGGCTGTGGCATTACCCTGCTGGCTGGTTTTGCCTGGGGCTGGTTCTTAAAATACGGGGGACCCCTAGTCATTTTGTCCCCCGTATTTTGGGAACCAGCCCCAGAGCAGGAGCCTGGGGCTGGTTGTTAAAAATCAGGGAACCCCTATTTGTCGGGTTCCCTGATTTTTAATTACCGGCTCCAGGCTCTGTCAGCCTGGTGCTGGTTTCGGCTGTGGGGGGGACCCCACGCCGTTTTTTTTTTTGTTTTTTTTATTTATTTAATTTTTTTTTACACCTTGCAGCCTGCACGGATCTGACTGATAAATACAATAATACAATACAATACAAATAATTCGTATTAGCAGCCGTATATACGGCTGCTAATACGAATTCCTACGACATCGGAGGGTTACAAAGCAGTCGTATATGACTGCTTTGTAAATCCCCCTCCGGAACACGACTTTGCATACGACTGAAACAGTCGTATGCAGTCGTAGGGAAAATACTAATACGAAAAACTAGGTTTTTCATATTAGTAAATTTCCCCCTATGTGTCAAATGTGTAATGGGCATTACAATTTGTTATATAGTATATAATGGGCATCATGTGTGGCCTTATGTGTAATGGGATTACCACATGTGGCTTTATGTGTAATTGGTATTACAAAGTTCGTTAAAATGTGCAATGGGCATTACGGTGTGTGGTATAATGTTAGGCCGCGCTCCCTTTTCACTGTGCAAGAGCCCTGCCTACTACAAATGGGGGGAGGGGGGGGACGCGAAACATGCCCTTCCTCCAGGCACTGTGGCACCTAACTACACCACTGACCCTTATCTTCGAACATACTGGTACACTGTTCCAATGTCACATTTCTGACATGCAACAACCCTATCCACAACTATTATTTTTTAGTGCCAATTTATTATTTACTAATAATATGAATAAATTAGACAATTAAAAGTACTGTAGGCGGTGAATAATCTATAACTTAGCTACACGTTGTTGATATTTTGGTTTTACCCTTAAATATCTTTGACAGAAAAAAAGAGAAATCTGTGGTTTTCTAATTTTACCTTTTGGACATATGATAAGTTAATTGAAGTCCACACTGTACTCAAAAAAGTGATTTGATTGAAAATGTTGACATCGATGCTCTTTACACATTATTTTCAATGTTGTTAAGGTCATTTTAAATGCCACTCTTCCCTTAGGTTGCCTCAGAAATAATGAACTACCCACACCTTTTTAAATGAAAGCCTTATTCTAGCAACATATCAAAAGTGTTTTCTGACATGGCATAAAAAGTAAAAATGTCAACAATTACCGTCATATTGTCCTAGTATTATTTATTTATTTGCAGTTTCTTATATAGCGCAGCAGATTCCGTTGCGCTTTACAATAGTATTGCCAAGAAAAGGGCAGTGTTATTAATAGTACTTAAAATTTTAAGGCCGCTATTTTTATTGGTTTAATGTACCTTGATGCCAGGGTGTTCAGTCATAATCCAAGTTATTACAGGCATCGATCATGTCTCCTAAGTAAAAAAAAAACTATCACCAGCCTTACTTTCATCCTCACATTGCGGAGGGTGCAGAAATGGTGGAGGGAGTCTTTTATAAATCTACAGTGTAAAGATCGGGTATCGCACTCCTGGACACCCTTAGACCAAAAAGCACGTCAGGGAGATAGTGAAGGTGGTGACAAGTACTGTGACATCTGACAGACGTGTCATTAAACGACTTGCATCAAAATGTACATGAGCTTCATAGTAGTGATAACACTTTCACATCGCAAATATAACCGGGGTCTTACCTGGGTTATTGCCGGGTCAACCCAGTCGACATGCGGGGTGAGATTTAATGGGATGAGAGATTCAGAAAGTGAGAGTTTTGGTGAGAAATCTCCAGTTTTTTTAAAGCGGCAATCATTTACACTGCAAAATCAAACTGGTTTAGCAGTGTAAATGATTGCCGCTTTAAAAAAACTGGAGATTTCTCACCAAAACTCTCACTTTCTGAATCTCTCATCCCATTAAATCTCACCCGCGGTTTCAAAGGGGCCTTTTGAATTTACCTTGGTCCAGCAACCCGTATTCCAACCCGGATTAAAAGAAGGATTAATCCCAGGTTGGACCCGGATTGCTGTGCAGTGTGGACGGGTAACCCTGGTTGAGGATCCTGGGTCTTGTTTGCACTATATGGAGAAGGCAGCGTCCACTCGAAGCATCAAGGTTTAAACTTGATTTAATTACAGAAATGTTCATCTACACCTACAGTGAAAGCCTAGTAAATGCTCTCTTTAATTACTAAATTGTTTAAGGTATTATCACTACAAATAAGTGATAATTCAGCCTGAGATTTGCACCCCAGCAGGATTACTACAGGGAGGATTGTGCGTGCCATTTGGTTATATATATCATCTATATATACTGTATGTCTAGTGTCCGTGAGTCTCGGAAACACTGGCATCTGCTGACATAGAGTGAAACTACAATATATATACGCAAGTATTGAAACGTTGCCTTTCTCAATAAAGTTTCTATTTTGGATTACAAAAGTGTCCGGAGTGCTGCGTCCATCCCCGCAATTGTATACATACCCCTTGACGAAGGCATCCAAACAACAAAGGACTTAGGGAAGCTGTGCCCGGCCAACTTGCAAGTATATATATATAATTTGGAGTCCGTTGCAGAAGCCATCATTTTGTCGGGATTTTACCTAGTAAAACATAATTTCTATCTGTCTACAGTATGTACACATTGTTATGTACACTCATTTAGTGATATGTAGCATATTTATACTATGGTTTAGTTTCAGCGCCTGATTTGAGTCATGCCGAATGCAGTAAGGCCAGCTAATATCTCATTTATGTACTGTATGTCTCAAAGAACATAAATAAGCAGATTCCCATTTTTGTCTTGAAGTAAACAATCAGTTCCAAGAATACAATCCAGTACTTTGTGCTGAATAAATGCAGTATTTCTGCTAAAGTGAAGCTCTCAATGAAAAAAATATGCTAGTATTGTAACGTCAAAGGGGACTATGGAAATGAAAAGTCAGATCACAACTAAAGCAATGTTCACTCAAAATGAGAATGTATACGGTTGTTTTATTTATTATTATTCACTTATTAACAGTTTCTGATTTAACGCACACCTATTCCGCATCGCTGTACAGAGAATATTTAAATATTAACATCAGTCCCTGCCACAGTGGAGCTTACAATCTATTTTCCCTACCACATGTACACGCGCACACAGACATTCTAGGGTTCATTTGTTGGGAGACAATTAGCCTACCAGTATATTTTTGGATTGTGGGAGGAAATCGGAGTACCCGGAGGAAACCCACACAGGCACGGGGAGAATCTACAAACTCTTCACAGTTAGGGCCATGGTGGGAATGGAACCCATGACGTCAGTGCTGTGATGCAGTAATGCTAACCATTACACCATTCGTACTGTGTCATCTTACAATTTCAATTGGCTTGCCACCATTTTCCTCAGTAACTTCCAGTCCTGGACCTCTAATTTTGGACATCCAGTTTTAACCCAACTAGAAGAAAAGGAGAGAAACTACACGAAACACGTTGACACAGCTGCCAAATCCCCAAGGAGAGTCCAAGAGTGTTGTTGGTTGCAAAGCCTGACCTTCCCATCACTGTACGGGAAGAGGTGGCTCCTTCCACCATTTGCAGCACGCCCTCTGCATATGGTGGAAGGATCACCAACAGTCCAGTGCCTGATTTTAAAGTTGACAATGTTGTACACCAGGAGGTGGAAATTGATGTAGCTGGTGCTGAGGAGGAAGTTGATGAGGAGGAGGATGCTGCTGATGGTGATGTGGTCTTCTTAAATGAGGCACCAGGCAAGACAGTTGTTGTCCATGTGATGCAAAAGGCCATCGCCATGCCTGGGCAGAATACAAAAAAATCCACCTCTTTGGTCTGGAATTAATTTTATCCAGATCCGGACAACAACTGTCTCGCCATATGTAGCTTATGTAACGCTGGACTAAGCAGGGGTAGGAACGTTGGTCACCTGGGGACATCCTCGCTTATGTGTCACCTGAAGTTAGTTCATAAGTCACGGGTTTAGTTCAGAAACTGTGGCTAGGACCGTAAGCAGTCCAGGGACACCTAAATCCCTTATTCCAGTTGTGTTGATTAAAGGGGTCGACCAATATTAGGTCAAAATGCATTGGGTAGACAACTGAAGGTTGACATGGCTTAGGTCCACACGTGAAATAGGTCAACATGATTAGAATGTGAACACAAGCATTAGGTCGACGATGGCTAGGTTGACAGTCAAAAGGTTGACATAAGCCATGTTGACTTTCAGTGATCGTCCCAATGCATGTCGACCCTGTATATGTGGACTTAAGGGCCGTATTTCATTGAACAGTAAGTGATATCGATAGCCACATTTATATAATCACGTTACTCTTTGTGGGGCAGTTCTGGATCGTCTGACTCCATTCTCAGCCGTAAACAGCACAGATAAACCAGCAACACAAATACACAGGTGCCACATCCGGAGGAATGACGACTGAGTGCCATTAAAGAGACTGAGACCGCGCACACATCACTCCGCAAATTAACCTCGTCTGACACTTTCTTATTCTCAAGAGAGAAAATTGCTGCTGAACTTAAAAATACAACATTAAGGTACACAACTCGCACTACAGACATTATCCCTACAGTTACAGCAAATACTATATTTACCTTCTGTTGTCCAATGCAGAATGACAGGGGATCGGTACAGTATGTGTCGGCGTCTTTATGTAGCTGTAACGAATGAATACATTTCTGTAGCTGGAGTGGTGAACACAGAAACAACTGCCGGCATTTCAACTGTTTGCAACAGCCACCCAGATCTACAGATGGAGCAGCTTTCAAGGGAGCTTCCCCTGGTGATAGAATCGCCAACCGCACCCTCGCACCACCCAACGGAAGGGACACACGTCAAAGCCCTATGGCGTGCACCGCCGGTCCCCTGCACCTCCCTGCAGCTCCCCTGCAGCCCCCACTGGCTGCCCCCACTCCCTGCCCCTGTCCCTGAAGCAGCCACCACCACCCACAAACCCTGATTCTAAACTTTCCAGAACCTCGGGTGAAAGTATGGAGGTGGCGTCTTAGAGACACCGTTGCATTCATTAATTTTCAACAAGGATGCCTCAGGAGTTATCCTTAACCTTTTCAGTGCCCACATCTCTGTGAGTGATGTTCAAAAATGTTCAAAACATCCACTAAAAATACCATCCTCGCTCACATATGTGCAAAAAAAGATGATATATCCTATATAAGGTAACACTACAGGTCATTATGATGAATAAATATGTTTGCATTCTGAAGCCTTTAAAGTTGCTTAATGACAATAGTTATAGACAATGAGTATTCAATGCTCCGGCGAGTGCAGTACAGCATACGCTGTTTTACGCTTGCCATGCATGCGCCATTTTTTCCACCCATCGCCTTGCCTCCCGCTCACCCTATTCAACGCCCCAGCTGCTTGCGGCCCCTGATGGCGATCATTGTCCAATGCCGTATACAAGGAGTAAATGGCTCCATTTGCTGTCTTAAAGGTATTCATTATCTGAATCTCTGCTTTTCTATACGTTCCATTTAATCCAGTATACTGTGGGTTATTATACATCTGATTATACTAATGAGTTCCTAATCAAGTTGCTACCATGATTGGAGGTTTCACCTGTTAAATATACATAACATATGCCTCCAAATCAACTTCCTTCTCATGAAACCGCTGGTTGTTTATAGCGGAGAAATGCGTCAAGTTGGCGGGTTTAAATAACCCCTAATTGAGCACAAGACACTTTAACTCACGCATGTCCAACGTTGGCCCTCCAGATCTTGTGAAACTACACATCCCAGCATGCTTTGCAATAGTTTTAGCATTCTCTAATAGCAAAACTGTGGCAAAGCATGCTGGGATGTGTAGTTTCAACGTTGGACATGCCTGCTTTAACTGAAGGACCTTTCTTCAAGTATACCTTACATTATCCCGGAACTGGTCGTTTTGAATGTATTTACATCAATTAAGGAGCTTTTTATCAATGAATTGTTTTTATTGTGAATTGTAATTTTATATATATATCTTTCTCATTTTTCATTTTATTTATGACAATATATCAAATATCATTGCAATAAATTTTCTGATATTATAAAATACTCTAATCATGCGGCGCTCTCTTATATATATATATACAGTTTATATATATATATATATATATATATATATATATATATATATATATATACACACACACAAGACCTGCACTCTCACCCTCTCTTACAGATAGCCGCTGGGGTGCCGTATAAATAGCAGAGTATAGAACACACTGCTATATAGATACAGAGACTCCCCAATTGGGGAAAACAGCACTCACCAGACTTTGTTCCAAGTAGTACTCAGGGTTAGGTCCCACTTATACGGCCTACACACATGCCGATATTAAGGCATTTTCCAAGCGATTTTGCTTAGTTTGGCAAAGTCGCTTAGCAAATGCCCTCACATCGGTGTATGTGTGGGGGCTATATCGGCAGCAGTGTGCGTCCCCGCGCGTCTTTATCGCTGGCCGAGATTGATGGACAGTGTCCATTAATCTCGGCATCGTCAGGGTTCTCCCACCGGAATCCCACCGCCGATATGCGCTCCAGCTGGTGGAGCGCATTACATCACTTCCGGGTATAACCCGGAAGTGCGCGTCCGCGGGTGTAATTACGGCGCTGATCGATGAATATCAGGGATCAGCAGGCGGCCAATGTTGTACTATGGTGTGGTATTGCGGAGACATGTGGTGTAGGCACCGGGGCATAATTAAACTGAGCGTGTGTGTAAACTCGAATGCTCAGGTCACATGTCACGTTCAGCCTCCTATGCTCATTGGCTGAAACATGTCATGTGTGCTAATGTATGTTTTGGCTGTCAGCTGTCAAGTGGATCGCAGGCACTGTGCAGGAACCTAGGAATGTACAACACTGCAAGCAGGGACCAGGCATAGGATGGGGGGGAACATTATAGACAGTGTTAATTGAAATGTGATCAGTGTCACAAGGTGATTCTGTAGTTCAATACAATTTCAATCAGACTCATGTCTGTATGGGATATAATGTTAATGGTACAGGCATGTGTCACTGGTGGGGGCGGGGCAGTGACAGGCGCAACAGCATACCACATGTATGGCCCACCCTTAGTACCATCACGCATAGCAATCGCTCAGTAATTTTCCGGGTAACGCTAGTCCCCTGATAAGAGGGACAACATGGAGTACCACCCCCATAATTTAAATATAAATGCACTTGTGATATATATACTATCTGATACTCAGCTTAGAACGTAAGCTGAGTTCACCTAAAAAAGTTGTAGAGAGCAAAACGGAGAGGCATACCAAAAAAATAAAAGAGCAAGCAGCATTCTCCATTTAAATATTGAATACACAAACGGCGAGGTACGCAAAATTTCCCATAAGAAAACAAAGGGGAACAATGACGAGGACCAAGTGGCGAACAGTACAAAGCTCGCTTTTTTTATTTTTTGGCGGAACGGGAGCGTTGAATAGGGCGAGAGGACTGTCCTTCCCGACAAAAAAACAACAACCCGATCCTCACCGGAAAAAATAAAAAGCGAACTGGGAGCATTGAATGCTCCAAGAGATTAAATATCTCGCTAACTAAGTCAGTGCATGCAGTCAAATTACTGCAAATCTCTCTGTGTGTACAGAATGAGAGATACTAATCGCAATCTCTCATTCTGATCCACTATCCGGCCTTTTTTTGCTTAAGCAAAATTGCTTAGCACAGATCTCTACGTGTGTATAATAATGTCATCCAACAGAGCTTGTTTAGTAGAGGGCTACATTCTGTCAATGTCGACTTTGTGATTTACTGTCAACCTACACATTGTCTGTCAGCTGTCCAGATATCAAACGGTGCCATGTAGAACAAAATGCAAACAGGAAATGCAAAGATAAATACAAGCAACAGGACCTAGCAATACAAGGTGAGACAAAAGAAAGACAGTTATGTAGTAAGATACACCTAGAACACAGTAGTAGTAGTACGTTTATTTATAAGGCGCCACAAAGTGTCCGCAGCGCCGTACATAGCAAACAAAAAAACAAAAAACAAAAACAAATTACAAGGTAACGTACAGGGTGTGTAGAAAGATACAGTATAAATAGGGGTATAGCTGGTAGAACTAAAATCAGCATCAGTTCAGAAGTAGGTGTCAAAATAGTCAAGGAGACCGAAGATGAAGTAGAGGAAGGGAAGAACAGGACAGGAGCACAGGTGAGGTAATGAGGTAGGGTGAGTACGTGAGGAAGGAGGGCCCTGCTCATAAGAGTTAACATACTAAAAATAGGTGGGTGGACGAACGAAATACAATAGGATAAGTAGGAACGGAGGGGAACGGAGGCAGGATAGGAGGATCAAAAGAGGTTAGGAGGAGGGATAGGCTAGTCGAAAAAAGTGGGTTTTGAGGGAGCGCTTGAAGGAGGTAAGGGAATCAGATAGCCTGATGGGTGGCGGGAGGTTGTTCCAGTGCAGGGGGGCAGCGCGAGAGAAATCTTGGACACGGGAGTGGGAGGAGGTGATTAGGTGAGAGGTCAGTCGGCGGTCAGCGATGGAGCGAAGAGGACGGGAGGGAGTGTGGATAGAGATCAGTGAAGAGAGGTAGGGAGCTGTGGAGGAGGAGAGAGCCTTGTAGGTGGTGGTGAGGAGTTTAAAGAGAACTCGGAAAGGAATGGGGAGCCAGTGAAGAGATAAACAGAGGGGGGAGGCGGAGGTAGAGCGGCGGGAGAGGAAGATGAGCCTAGCAGCAGCGTTAAGAATGGATTGGAGAGGTGCGAGGCGGGTGAGAGGTAGCCCAGAGAGAAGGATGTTGCAGTAGTCAAGGCGGGAGATGACAAGAGAGTGAATGAGAATTTTGGTCGCGTCAGTGGAGAGGAATGGTCTGATGCGTGAGATGTTGCGTAGGTGAAAGCGGCAAGACTGTGAGAGAGCACGAATGTGGGGGGTGAAAGAGAGGGAGGAGTCAATGATGACACCGAGGCAGCGCGTTTGGTCGGTGGACGTGATCTCGGTTTCACCAATGCTGATGGAGATAGTGGGAGAAGAGGGGATGTTCGGGGGATGGAAGATTAGAAGTTCAGTTTTAGCCATGTTTAGTTTCAGGAAGCGTTGGGTCATCCAGGCTGAGATGGCCGTGAGGCATTCGGAGACCTTGGACAGAAGTGATGGGGATAAGTCGGGGGAGGAGAGATAGATTAGGGTATCATCAGCATAAAGGTGGTAATGAAAACCATAGGAGCTGATGAGGGTGCCCAGAGAGGTGGTGTAGAGGGAGAAGAGGAGAGGGCCAAGGACTGACCCTTGGGGAACACCGACTGGCTGTGGGGTAGTAGGAGAGGAGGAGCTCGGAGTGGAGACAGAGAAGGAGCGATCGGAGAGGTATGAGGTGAACCAGGAGAAGACCGTGCCAGTGATGCCAAAGGAGCGAAGGGTGTTGAGCAGGAGAGGGTGGTCAACAGTGTCAAAGGCAGCCGACAGATCAAGCTGGATGAGGATAGAGAAGAGGCCTTTGGATTTAGCCGATAGTAGATCGTTAGTGACTTTGGTCAGGGCAGTTTCAGTGGAATGTAAAGGGCGGAACCCGGATTGGAGGGGGTCTAGAATGGAGTTAGCAGTAAGGTGGCTTAGGAGACGATTATAGGTCAGACGTTCTAGGAGTTTGGAGGCAAAAGGGAGGAGGGAGATGGGCCTGTAGTTGGATGGAGAGTTGGGGTCCAGATTTGTTTTTTTGAGAATTGGGGAGACAAGAGCGTGTTTGAAGGAGGAAGGGAAGATCCCAGAGGATAGGGAAAGATTAAAGAGGTGAGCCAGGTGAGAGCAGACTGATGGACTGAGACGACGGATAATATTGGAGGGGATAGGATCAAGCGGGCAGGTAAACTAATCCAAGAGAATGAGGGTACAGGGTGGAACATTGATTTGAGAAGTGATAATGTGGCTGGTACTTTATCATCGTCCAATCAGCTCCTAGCTGTCATTTTCCAAACCCAGCCTGTAACTTGACAGGTAAAGGCTTACCAGCCGGTGGTAAAGTACCAGCCACATTATCACTTCATCGAGCACAATAAATCTGCCCCTAGTTTTCCTGTACCTTTTATACTTTCTTTACAGGTTCACAGTTTACATTTATATTGCGCAGTATGACCTGCTCTTGTACAGCTGCATAATCTCTGCAATAAATGATCTTGAAAGGAACAGTTTGAAAATAATACTTAGTCCTAAAACCAGTAGTCCTAAAACCAGATACAGTAGGTGCAGTGGCGCACGCAGGGGGGTTTCTGAGTACCTAGAAACCACCCCCAGGAGGGCCCTAGTTTGAAAGCTGAGGGTCCCCTCTTTCCATGGGTAGAAGAATTTTAAAAATCGGCCCTTGGGAACCGGAGATATCTGACTTCAAAGCAGTGGTCCCCATCCAAGCCTGTTAATTCCTATTCACAGTCAGATATTTCAGGTTCTGTCTGATATAGAGTTTTTCTGAGGGTATATTCCAAAGTCTGGGACTCTCCCCCTTTGATGAACACTAGAAGCTTGTCTCTACTGTTCCCAGAACCAGAGATATCAGCCTTCCAGCAGCTGGTTACTGCTCCAGCTCCACACACCTGGTATGTAGTTTTATATACTCATTGGGAGATTGCTCTGCCTCCTGAACTGTGATCCCCTAGTCCCCAATACCATTTGGTAGGTGGGATTCTCTAGTTTTTAAATCCATTAAAACCTAAGAAATCTATTTCCGGGAACTGGAGATATCTGTAGTCAAGCAAGCTGTCCTCCTACCAGAAAATTATGAATAATAAGCCCACTCCACTATACACCCCTCCTCTGCATATTAAACATCCTCTACCACCCTGGAGCTGAAAATTACATATGAGCATATCTAATGAACGGCTCCGCTATTTCCCATTCGCGGCAGGGACCCCTGCCGATGAAATGACAATCTCCTAATGGACCTTCCTCCGCTTCCTCCTCCTGAGCACGGACCGCGCTGCCTGGATCTCCAGTGCCCCTGCTCTCTGTGCACCAGCTACAGCCTTCTCCTGCATCAAACTCCTGCATGATGCTTTCATGCATCAGTCTGGGACCTGCTGACTAGGAGCCCTGGAATGCCCGCTGCCTACTCTGCCTACCACGCTGGCCCACTGCCCGGATAAATCGCTGCCAGGTACCAGGGGAGGGGGTTGCAGGGGTATCTAGGTAGGGGGGGAGGGGTACCGTATGCAAGGTACCAGGGGGGGCGGTACCAGCTGCAAGGTACCAGAGGAGGGGGGTTACCAGCTGCCTGGTACCGGGGGGGGGGGTGCTACCAGCTGCAAGGTACTGGGGGGGGGGGGTACCAGGAGGGGCCAGGACAGGTACCAGGGGAGGGGGAAGACTAGTGTGGGATCCTAAATACCGTTTCAGAGCCATTCTCACTGCATAGACTCAACTCTGGCGCTTTCCCACTGCAGCCTTAAACGTTTAGAAATGGAAAAAAACGGCAATTTACCGTTTAAGACCTGCAGTGAGAAAGGGGTATAACTGACCCGGCATATACTGGATCACCTAAGTGTCCATCTCTGTGCTTTGCTCCGCCCCTCTGGAAACCCCTTTCTGAAAATCCTGTGTTTGTCGCTGAGGTGAGCCACACCCACTGCCATTGATAACCGGCCAGAGATATTTGGCAGCGTTTGTTCCGGCAGTGGGTGTGGCTACCCCACCCCTGCAGCCACCACTGGTACTGTACTGTACATCTACTCAACAAACAGAATGTTGACAATCAGAATGTGGACCCTAGAACACAGACACTGGGATTTTGGCAATTGTGAAATGCTACTTTAAACATTGTATACACACTGGTATTACAACTGTGAACATTACTTCTATTCTAGTGTCTGTGGGTATTAAAAGATTATGAAGCATTTAACACGTGCTGACATCCCAGTGCCTGTGTTACAGGGTCCCCACAAATCTTGTTGAGATTCTGACTGTTGGCAAGCCAAGTACTTATCAGTTTAAACAACAGGGGTCTCTATGTCTGACTGTACTTTAAAAAATGAATCTACCCTTGTTCTTAATAAAGGAGTCAATTGTCTTAACTGTCAGAAGTGACTCTTTGCTGCATATCTCTGACACCCTGATCCATCTGTCTTTATTTACCATGCATTTGTCCGAAACTGTCCTGTACTGTAATTCATAGTCTTTTTCTAATTTACGCATTGCTAGGCGCTGCGGAACCCTTGTGGCGCCATATAAATAAACGATAATAATAATAATAATAATAATTATAATTATAATAATATCTAGTATCTAGACTTTAGTAAAGCTTTTGACACTGTCCCACATCGCAGACTGTTAAATAAACTTGAAAGCTTGGGATTGGATTCTAAGATAGTTGAATGGATAAGAGCGTGGTTGCAGGACAGAAAACAGAGAGTTGTAGTAAATGGAGTACAGTCAAAGGAGGGAAAGGTTACAAGTGGAGTACCCCAGGGATCTGTACTTGGACCGGTGCTTTTTAATATCTTTATTGGTGATATTGCTAATGGAATTGAGGGTAAAATGTGCCTTTTTGCAGATGACACAAAGGTATGCAACAGGGTAGACACACCAGGAGGGGTAAAACAAATGATTGAGGATCTAGGCAGATTAGAGAAATGGTCAAGAGAATGGCAACTACAGTTTAATGCCAAAAAATGCAAAATCATGCACTTGGGTCTCAGAAATCCAAAGACTCAATATAGTATAAATGGCACTATAATGGAAACTACTGAGGAAGAGAGGGATCTAGGTGTCACCATTTCAGGGGACTTAAAAGCAGGTAGGCAATGTAACAAAGCAATGAAGAAGGCAAGTCAGATGCTTGGTTGCATAGGGAGAGGTATCAGCAGTAGAAAGAAAGAAGTAATAATGCCACTGTATAGGTCATTGGTACGACCTCACCTAGAGTATTGTGTTCAGTTCTGGAGGCCATATCTCCAGAAGGATATAAATACATTAGAGACTGTACAAAGAAGAGCAACTAAAATGGTGCATGGCCTACATCACAAAACGTACCAGGAAAGACTAAAAGATCTTAATATGTATACTTTAGAGCAGAGAAGGGAAAGGGGGGACATGATAGAAACTTTCAAATATATCAAGGGCTTTAACAAGGTACAGGTGGGAGACATTCTTCACAGGAAGAGGAGCAACAGAACACGAGGACATGCACTGAAACTAGAGGGAGGAAGATTCAGGGGAAATGCGAGGAAGAATTTTTTCACAGAAAGAGTAGTAGATAAGTGGAATAGCCTCCCAACAGAGGTGGTAGACGCAAATACAGTAGTACAATTTAAACATGCTTGGGATAAGCATATTGATATCCTTACAAAAAAATAAGGATCAAATATGGTTTGAGGTAACATGTTTAAAAAAAGGGGCAGACTAGATGGGCCAAGTGGTTCTTATCTGCCGTCAAATTCTATGTTTCTATGTTTCTATAATGTTAATAATAGTATTTGCAGCCATTTCAGCATTGTTTTTTTCCAGGTGTTGTGCTCATCACTTCTTTGTCTGGGTTACAGTACTGCAACCATGCACTTTTATTTATGATCCACCACCTGGCAGTGTCTTCCCCAATGTATCTGCTCTCTACCAAGGAAAAGGGGTTCTCCATTGGTCAGCTCAGGGACACTTCTATCGGGTAACAGAAATAAAGCTGGTAGCATTCCCTTACCCAAATAGAATAATACACAATGTAAAGTATTAGTTTGTTTAATGTATTGTCTGTTATAAAGAAAATTACATTAATTCCAATAACAGTTGCCCCAGGACAATATTTGTGCAATATAAATTTAAATAAAATAGTTTGTATTCATCTTGATATATTTGTCTTGGTTATTCTTTGCACAGATACCGCGAGATGACTTAAAAGTGTTGACTAGCCAATACCATTGTGATGGTTATTTGTTGGCCTGAATCTCAAATACTGTAGCTCCCCTTTGGTTACGATCAGTAAATGGATCTTTCAATAATAGAACCAGCCCCAACCAATCTGATGCCCTACACAAGATTTTGGCTGGTGCCTCCTAGTACTTCTGCTAGTTATGCGTCTGACCCAGGACCCCTCTCACAGGGCAGGACACATCATGGGTGAAATTTGCCCAAATTGAAGGTGTTTGACACGTGATTGGATCAGATGCACGTTCCCGTGTGTATCGAATCAGATCCTGTAGATCATACGTGCAGTATGTATGATCTAATTCCACTGCTCCATATATCCCCAACCTCATCTCCTTCCATACTCCCTCCTGCCCCCTATGGTTGGCCGATGACTGTCGTCTCTCCTCCACCCTGATCACTTATTCCCACACCAGAGTTCAGGACTTGCTGCCCCCCTTCAGTGCACTCCCTTGCTCCATTATTCTCTCCCCGGCCATGTATTTATCTACATTTATATATTTTTTTTAAACAAACTTCTTCTTGTCTTCTAAGATCCGCACTCTTATTTGACATTCATTTTTCCATTCTACAATCACACTCAAGAAACTGCGAAAGAGAGTGAGAGATGGATCAGTTCAGTTGCTTTAAATGAATAATAATTGCAGCCCCTGTCAATCATTCAGATACATTTAAAAAGAAACAGTTTAAACATTATTTATGCTTTTACAACTTTGCCTACAAAGAAGTGATCTTGGAGCCATTGACAATTTTAAATCTATTTTATGCAAATTCTGTTTTACACACAAACCGGTCAGCTCTGGGAGGGGTCCAGATTTAGATACTTTCAGTGCAGGTTTCTACAGGTATGGGTAAAAACCGGAACCGGACAGAACCCTGGAACACCGGACCGACTGCTGGCTCCAATCAACAACCTTTGTCATTCCAGTGCTTGTAGAGTCCTGTCTGGTGGGCTTTCTCACATTTTTCCACAGCTGCTTTCCAGAGCTTATAGTGTCCAGTCCGGGATATCCCGTCCGGGGTGTATCTTGTCCAAGGTGATGCCTTGACAGCTTTCACCAGGGACACCAGTCACCAGGGAGAGGATGTATGGTGCAGGTACATAGTAAAAGTAAAAACAAAAACATACGGGGAGGTCTTAACCCCTTCGTTGGCAATCTCAGAAATGCTTCAGTGGTAACACTGGCATTCCCGGAAATTTTACAGGATTGCCACTGTCTCCCCCTCCTTGGTGCCGGGCAATGCCACTGTGCTGAGCCGAGCTAGCGGTGAGCTCAGCTTCAGCCGCTGCCTGGCTCCGGCTCCTTCCTACTGGCTGTGTGAAGTGTGAACTTGCTAGCATCCCACCGCACACAGCTGGGTTGCCGGGGGAAAGGCCAGGCAGCGGCTGATATAGTACACAGCAGCGCTGCCTGGCCCCTGGAGACACAGCTGGAGGTATTTTTAGGGAGAGCTACCAAAAAAAACCTGCCCTGTGGAGAGAGCTCCCTAAAAAAAGAAAATAACTAGCGAAGGGGTTAATCTCGACTTCCCCATGTCCCTGGTGAAAGCTGTCAAGGCATCCACCTAGACAAGATACACCCGGAGGGGAAATCCCGGACTGGACACTATAAGCTCCGTAAAGCAGCATTTGCTGTCTGATCCAGCTTTCCGGGGTCCGATCCAGCTCTGGTTTTTACTTAGTCCCGGTTTCTGCTTATTCTTTTTACAGGGAATAGCTTAAATTTCTTAATAAGTTTCCAGGCCTTTCATTTGAAATGATTGGGACTGGGATGGACAAAATAGACAGAGGCCCCCCATCCACCATCAGCCAACCCCACACACACATACATCACAGCACACCGGCTATCGGTGTTCTTCTACTAAGTCTGGCAACACTGGGGTCCCGGTCAGCAGCAGCAATTGGGGCTTGTACTCTGGCATCTAATCAGGCACCACACAGTTGCAGCCACTTCTCTGATGGCACTTTGAGGAAAACACTGAACACAGACTTGTTCTACTACTGTATATGTATATAATACACAAAAAAGGCATTAGGAAAATAAGGATGAAATTAAACTACTTTTTAAGTGTTCATTGTGTGAATTATAAAAGTGTGGTTCCCATTAGACATAGGCTCCTGCGTGGATCAACTGCTAATAACTGGGCCAAGATTGTTTTTATCACAAACAAAATGGCTGCTCCAAATACATGCTGTGATTCTGCAGATAAAACCGCATAACAAAGATTCCTGCTAGTCTCATAATAACATCGTGGAAGTCTGGGGACCTAGTAATATGCTACAAACATATCTTGTAATGCAATGTTCCTCTAATTCTCCAAATAGTGTTACATGCAGTAAATAATTTTGAGCATTAAATATTCATATTACTCATTAAATTATTCTAATTGCATAGTCTTATGTTTTATTCAGTTATCCAGTGCCCCAAAAGAGTCAAAGATGAAGTCAATATTTAGTCATAAGAACCCGAGTACTCTGGTAAATTATTAAATTCAGGGGATCTGAATGAAAAAATGTTGTTATTGCCAGGATGTGGTATTTATCACTTACTGTATGGAGAATCGCAGAACACAGTTGTCTCTACAAAGAGAACAGATTAACGTTCTAGCAGCAGCTGGTCTGATTCTAACTGAGTTGTATGAAGAGTTCCTACTGTACAATACGGGACATGTGAGTGTATGACATTTATCTAGCACAGTGTTTCCAAAACTTCTCAAACCAAGGTGTCTAGGAGCGAGATGTACTAAGCCTTGAAAAGTGACACAATGGAGAGTGATAAACCACTAACCAATCCGCTCCTTCCTTTCATTTTTCAAACATAACCTTTGACATGGCAGTTAGATGTGATTGGTTGATGGTTTACTACTCTCCATTTTATCACTTTTCAAGCTTAGTGCATCTGGCCCTTGGTCTCTGCATTTACCTTTCATGACACGTCTAGGACAAAACTTTCCTGTTGAGTTAATAAGCAAAAAATTGTAAAAGAAACAAAAAGTTCTTACCTGCTCTACTTTGTGGTAGGTTTTTCAAAGCCTGGAAAGAGATCAAGTGGAGAGAGATAAGGGCCAGATGCACTAACCTTGAAAAGTGATTACATGGAGGGGTACCTGAGGAAGGAAATCCTATTCACCTGGTCCCCGGCGACGATATCGGCATCCTCTCCGGGAGACGCGCTGCTCCCGGCTGCTGTGGTACCCGCTCTCGGACTGAAGAGGCGCAGAGATGTTTCATCTTCCGCGCCTCTTCTCAGAATGATTCCATTGGCCGCCTAGCGGCCCATCAGGAGCCGAGAAAGTTGGTTTCTGATTGGCCGCTAGGCGGCCAATAGAATCATCCGGAGGAAAGGCGCGGAAGATGAAAATCTCTGCGTCTCTTCAGTCCGAGAGCGGGTACCACAGCAGCCGGGAGCAGCGCGTCTGCCGGAGAGGATGCCGATATCGTCGCCGGGGACCAGGTGAGTAGGATTTCCTTCCTCAGGTACCCCTGTGGACTTCATCGGATCCTGGACCCCGGACCAGCCCCGGAACCAGGACCAAGGCCCCGGAACCGGACTCTTCAGCCCTGGAGCCCCGGAACCCCAGGACCAGCCCCGGAACCAGGACCAAGGCCCCGGAACCGGACTCTTCAGCCCTGGAGCCCCGGATCCCGGACCCAGGATCCAGGGACCGACCTGCGGGCTCAAGGTAGGTAAGTATCAGTGTGTGTGTGTTATGTGTGTATTAAACTTTTATTTTTCAGGGTGTCAGTGTGTTTTATTTAACAATTTTTTGAACTGTAGAACTACAAGTGCCAGCGGGCCCTTTAATGCCCTGCATGCTGGGACTTGTGGTTCTCCAAGTCCCAGCATGCGGGGTAGCCTTGCTGGGACTCATAGTTCGACAGTAGAAAACAATAGTTTTACTTCTATTTTTTACACTTTACATCAGCCCGATGCCCACCGCCCAGGGGCATCGGGGACAGCCCCGGACTTTCAGCATGGGCTGGTAAGTCCTGGAGGGGGGGGACCCCTTCTTTGGGGAGGTCCCCACTTCCCCAGGACCCCTGCCCATGCTGACCAGCCAGGGGGATAATGCTTTGGCCGCGGGACCTTATATAATAAGTGTCCCCCGGCTGTGGCATTACCCTGCTGGCTGGTTGGGTCTGGTGCTGGTTCTTAAAATACGGGGGACCCCTAGTCATTTTGTCCCCCGTATTTTGGGAACCAGCGCCGGACCTTGAGCCTGGTGTTGGTTTCATTAAATCAAGGGGACCCCTATTTGTCGGGGACCCTGATTTTATGTCACCAGCACCGGCTCAATGAGCCCGGGACTGGTTATGCTCTGGCGGGGGACCCCGCGCTCGTTTTTTTTTTTTTATTTGCACTTTCCTGCAAACGTGCGATTTTCAGACATGAAAATCGCACATTTTCAGGACTAAAGACATCGCACCACCTCGCACCTATTCGCACTATTTGGCCCGTTTTTCGCATCTCATTAAATATGCGAAAAACGGGCCAATCTTGTGATTTTAAAAAGGGCGAAGTGGTGCGATAAAAAAAATGCACATTTAGCACATCCCATAGAATGTCACCCTAATTGTTATCACTTTTCAAGGCTTAGTACATGAAGTCCAAAGTAACAAGGGAAGGGGGAGGTGAACAGGGCTCAAGTTAGCTGCTAGGGGGAACTTTTTTGTGTGAGCTTGGCCCCAGATTTTGCTAAACTCTATCAGTACCATGCACACAATGTTACGGTTCTGTACGTGGTCAGAACACCTGCTCCCTGACCGTTGCCCCAGCCTGACGTCCACGAGATAC
Source organism: Crinia signifera (assembly GCF_055691185.1). Taxonomy (NCBI): domain Eukaryota; kingdom Metazoa; phylum Chordata; class Amphibia; order Anura; family Myobatrachidae; genus Crinia; species Crinia signifera. The sequence continues at coordinate 107,507,367 of NC_139227.1, forward strand.
GTGCGGAGCTAGTCTTCTCCTGTACCCGTCTCGGCTGAAGGGCGAATTATGTCCGCCCCACTCCGCTACAGGCAGGTTTTATGTTCAGGACAACGTATCTGTGGAGGCAGACCAGCAGCAAAAGGACCTCTAACTAAACCTGACGTGCAGGACTGAGACCCCTACAGGGATGGCAACAATGCCCAAATGGTGTAATATAATGAATACAAATGCAAGGGCAACAATGCTCAATGATGGAATATAACAAAATATAAATGGCAACAATGCTCAACGATTGATTATAATGAATACAATACTGCAAAGCACAAGGGTAACTGGCAGGGTGCACCCCTGACTTATCTGCAACGAATGCTGACAGCAGGTTCAGGCTAGGACACTGCAGGCTGGATGAAGCAGGTACTGCGGACTGAGGTGACCAAGGACCAGGTACACGCAGACTGAGGCACAAACAAAGCTGGCACACAGGACGCTGTACACAAGGTGCTGGGACCGGGAACACTCTGGAAACGAGGGCTGGCAGCAGGTTCTGGCAAGGACACTGCAGGTACTGAGGACTGAGGCACAAATGAAGCTGGCACACAGGACGCTGTACACAAGGTGCTGGGACCGGGAAGACTCTGGAGCACAACATAGAGGGAATACACGGCAGGATACACAAAGCTATCAGTAAGCTATAACCGGCAGTGACTGCATGCTGAGAACCTCACTAACTCACCTTGCATGCAGCCACACCCAAGCAGCAGGGAATGCAAGAACTGAGGAAGCTGGATCCACAAAACCCGGAGTACAGATCCAGGGAAAACATACAAACTGCAAACAGAATATGAAAAACTGCACATTACACCGATCCACTGGAGGCGGATCGTAACACACTAAGCAGCTACATTAAATCTATCTTATGCCCCATACACATGGAGGGTTATAGCCTTGTGAGTACACCAAACCCCACCTTGCGAATGGTGGCCTGTATGCCACCCATTCGCAAGAGCGATTCCCTCGCAGGGCCTGAGAATGAATGTTACACAGTAACAGCCAATCGCAGCCTAGTGGGATTCACTGATGATGTGTAGCCTTTCCCAGGTAGACTCTGCCACCTCAGCTCAGTGAGTGACTGCACTGGCTTCTCTGGGACTGGCAGTGACTTCCTACTGGAAGTTCTACCTGTCAGTTACATACACTACACTACAGTCAGTCTCATTGGATGGTGTTTGGGGGCTGTGATTAGCAGAGAGTGTGCCTCCAGTAGGAAGCCAACCCTGCCTTTTATTCAGCCCAATCAAGATGCTATGGGCTGCAGCCAATGCAGCCCAAAGAAGCCAATGTTTAGCGCATGAGCGCTGCCGCCTGTGCATATGCGTATTTCCCGGATCCTGTCAGATCATAGTGTACAGCTGGCTGTGTCTCCTCTCTTGCCTACTTCACTATTGTCACAGGTAGTGGCAGCACTGCTACCATATGCAGGTACAGTAGGAGCCACCGCTGGCCACAATGTTTCTCCGATGCGGCATTTTCAGATGCAATCAGCGGACCTGAGATTTTGGCATTGCGTGTCTCTTTACAAAATATGGCTGATGCAGCATTTGCATACGTATCTTACACTACGACCAATGACACAATGTCAAGGGTGAAATCCATGAATCGGAATGGGGCTTACATGTGTGTATACAGTGGGGTGTATTCAATGCCCCTGAGGCGAGAAGTGCAGATAGCTTATCGCCAGTATTCAACTCCCTACCGTTCACTCGCTATTTCCACCATGCCTGTTCCCTGAGGTGAGGTGGAAACAGCGAGTGTGGCCATTAAAACGGCGGGGCTCACTACAAAAAGCAGTAGACTCTCATTTCGGGCGAACCTCACCATTTAATTGGATCCTCCCCGTCCTCTCACAGGGCCTTATTCTAGTTCACTCTTTCTGACAAAAACCATGTGCAGTGCACATGGTTTTGTCCATCTAAGAAGGATTTTGTCAGAAAGAGTGAACCAGAATAAGGCCCACAGTGAGGATCTGTCCCTCACATTGAATACAGCAAGGGGACAGTGAGGGGATTTGATGGCGAGGATGGCTTGTTTTCGGCTAGGAATAGTCATCCTCGCCATACAAACCCTCTCGCCGGTCGCATTGAATGTATGTTTGATGAAAAAATGTGCACTTGAAAAATCGAAGAATATCATTGTACCTGGAAATCCTGATATAAAGGCTCAAACTGGTTCAACCAACTGCACAGTGGTTATATTTAGCAGGATGCTGTACAATAGCTTGTGGAATTGAAACACATTACTGTACTGTAACTAGTTATAGAGGAAACTCTTGACACGCAGAGCTGCCAATCGTCATACAGTACTATGATCACAGGTTGGAGCACAAACCGAGAAGTTCTGCTTCCCAGTGGTTTTATGATAATTAAAATATAATTATATTGTTCTTTCAGAATTATAGAGGATTCCATGTTTAGTCATTTGTATTGTTCTGGAAAAGTCTTTTTTTTTTCACTGAAATTGTCTGTTCTACACTGTAATTGTTATTCCTGTGCCCTCATTGCTTTACCGGTCATCTACGTATATCTGCATTACTATGTACTGTCCGTATATTGCACATTGCTTTACATGGAATGTCTAATTATGAGCATATTTACCTGCCCCACTGAACTTACAGTATTATCTATATATATGTCTAGTGTCCGTTTGTGTGTCTCCGAAACACTGCCATCAGCTGGCAGCGAGTGAAAGTACCTGTCTTTCTCTCTCTCACACATGCAGAAACACAGAGGGAATCACAAGGTAGCCGACTAGCTTTCGAAGCACTTGCTTTGAGCAGACTTACTACTAACTGCCATATATACTGAGTGGAATGATTTCAAACAGAAATATTATTCAATGTATTGGTTTCAACATTATTGCTGCTTTAAACCTCATGAATAAAACAGCAGTAAATGGCTTTGGATGAAACCCTGGTAACTGCACTGTATCGCCATGCCAAATTACCATAATGATGTACACAAATGTATTTGTACAGTATGGTATGTTTTTGTTACGGATAGTCACTGCAATGTGCAGAGTCCAAAATATCTGTCTGAAGCAGGTGTCCTACCTCTTCCCGCACACTATGATCTACTGTAGCACAGATGGACAGATCTATGCGTTAAACGTGAAACCATTTGTCTATCCATTCACTAAGTAATTTACTTACAGTATTCATTGTTTTATGATTTTTATTGTGCAATATATTTAAGCATATTTAAACTGTAAAGACAATCCAATATTTGAATAGAAATCTTTTATTAGCGCTGCTATTCTTGTGTTGTTGTTCACCAGCAGGAGAAATCATTCAATGTTTGGACAGGCCGAATTCTGCCCCATCTGATCATTGTAGAATCAGCCCCTACAGGGCTGCCATCAGGAATTTTGGGACTCATTTACAGTTCGGGCCGCTTCCTCCTCACTTGACTTACCGTAACCCGGCTCCTACTCCCCACCTCCTCTTCCGCTGAGCTGCAGCCCGGAGGTCCCAGAGCGCAGGCTTCTTCAATGCTCTGATTGGCTGCCAGTATGCAAGCTCTGATTGGCTCAAAAGCAGTTGCAGCATTTCAATTGGCCGCTGGCGTCCTGGGTTGAATAAGTCTGCGCTCCGGGACCTGCTTTGTTCAGCGCACTGAGTGCAGCGAAGTGGAGGCAGTCGGGGGGAGGGAGGGGGCTGTTGCGGTGGGCAAAATGAGCTGCCTGGGCCCTTACAAAGGCCGGGGCCTAGGACAGCTGTACCCAGAGCACCCCCTATTGGTGGCCCTGCCTGGGACAGCTGTACCCACGGCACCCCCATATTGGCAGCCCTGACCCTTTACATTACCTTAGAGAAGCGAGACCAGGTACAGGTGAGGCTGCACACACTGCTCATATATTGTCACAGAATTTCTAGCTTTGTGACAGATCACTTCAATCAGTTTTATTTCTTTGTTGTTTTCCATAAATAACACAGCAACAGAGGATAGACAGGTTTCTACAGAGAAAAGTGACGAATGTAAGGTATCAACCCATTTTGCAGTTCAGCTACAGAAGGGATTTTATTTGATGACACGGAATCACTGGCATTTGATGTTGATACTCTTTCTGAAGTGTATAGTGATTTGCAGCAATAAATAAGAATGTTCTGATGAGCTTAACGTTGATGGAATCCCAAAGACACATACAGTACCACTCTGTTTCTTTCTTATTTAAAACTAACCTACATTGAGATGTAATAATAATACTGAATTTTATATAACAATATATCATATTTTAAATTATGGCTCAGACTATTAACTCATAAGAATCGAAGACTCTTGAATCCGTACAGCTCGATTCAAAGCTCTGAACCGTGACCCCAGTACTGGTGGCTCTCTGCTGGATGTTACGTGGACTGTACAACCCAATATGAGATGCACAGGGCCTAATTCAGCATGGGTCACATCATTTTTGGAAACTGCGCACACGCAGTAGTCATACTGTTCATGGGCAGAACAGGTCCTGCAGAGGTGATCGCAATGATGGAGGCTGCTACGTATGGAGCCACGTATATTTGCCGAGCCAGCGCCGCACGCTAGGACAGGGATGCTGGCGCGTCCATCGTCGTGAATGGGGAACACAATGCACCTCATTCGCGCCATGGCATGCTGAATGGCGCGTTAGGAGACGCTCAGATGAGGGTATCTATCTGTACATTATACTGAGGCGACTAAGGCAGGGCAAGGGCTGTGGCTCTCCAGCTGTTGTGAAACTACACATCCCAGCATGCATTGCCACTGTTTTATCATTCTCTATTTGCAAAACCGTGGCAAGGCATGCTGGGACTTGTAGTTTCACATGAGCCGGAGAATCACAGGTTGTCCATGCCTAAGATAGGGTATCATATAAATTGACACAATTTTTGATGGCAGCCCGGTACTTGTGTATTATAACGGCGCCCGATTTCATCCAAATCGCATCCGATATCGGCCGATTTTTGGCCGATTTGATCTGCGATGCGATTTTGCGTCCGATTTACGTCCGATTTTCGGCCGATTTTTTGCCTATTTTCGGCCATTTCCTGATGATTTGCATGTTATTCCATCCTTGCACACCCCCAGGTACTATGCGATGGTATGTGATGTGATTTTCGGGAAAATGCCCCTGATTGTACAGTTAAATATCGCATAGCAACGCATGCCAGCAAGTGGCATGCGATGCGATGTGATTTGCAATGATAAATGCACACCTTTTCATACCCCCACTATCCACGTCGGCGTGGAGTTGATTTTAGATAGTGTGGCGAGCGCAGCGAGCCACCGAGCCCGAAGCGTGGCGAGCGGACGCGGATTACATGTATTACATGTATTACATGTATTCCGCGTCCCCTCGCGGGGCTCGCTGTGCTCGCCACGCTTCGGGCTCGGTGGCTCGCTGCGCTCGCCACACTATCTAAAATAAACTCCACGCCGACGTGGATAGTGGGGGTATGAAAAGGTCGGAGGACGCGTACCGCCGCCCCTCGCGGCCTCGCTACGCTCGCCACGCTTCGGGTTGGCGTTGATAGTGGGGGTGGCGTTAACAATGGCGGTGCATTTAACATTGTAAGCACCCATCAGGGTGATTGTACAATTACAAATCGAATCGCTTCACATGCATCACATGGCATGCATCACATGCCACTATATTGCATGCGATGCACTACGATGGAAATCGGGGGTGTGCAAGGTGTGCAATAATGGAACAGCATGCAAATTGGCCGGAAAAAGTGAAAAATCGGTCGAAAATCGGCCAAAAATCGGCCGCAAAATCGCATCCAATTTTTCCATGCGATTTGCGGCCGATTTTCGGCCGATTTCGTGGGCGCCGTGATAATACACAAGTACCGGCAGCCCTGCCCACCAGCAATGAGAAAGAGGATATCCGGTCAATAGGTCGACAGGATCAAAGTCAACAGTCAATATTTGTTACTGGGGGAGGGAGGGGGGTGTTGCTATTGATGACATCACTTTCAAACAACCTTCATAAAGTGTTGGGCCCAGGACTGGCAAAATCCGCCTTCCTGTGGAAGGCTCCCGGTTCCTGCAGGCACTGATGATAATGAATTCAGAGCCACCTAGCTCCGGCCACCATGGGCTCTTTATATGTGCAGTGGGTGGGCTGCATGCTAACTTCGGCCTGCCTCCACTGTTGAATGAGGGGATGGGGGGGCTCAGCGGCTGTGCTGCCCAGGCCCTACCCTCTGTCAGGGACAGTTGTCCAGGTACTTGTTTCCTAGCACGGCCACAATCGTGGGGATCGTGTACCTTTAAGTTAAGGTACACGATCCCCACGATGGACCCGATTTCCTTTGAAATCAGGTCCATTTTGCCGGCAAAGGTACAAAATCGGGGGCATCGCGTCGGTCGGGACCATTAACATTGGTCCCGACGCGACCGACGTGACCCCCCCGATTTTGCCATAGGCTTCAATGTTAAAATATTTTTTAAAATTGAAATCGTGAGCATCGCGTCGGTCTTGTGCCATTATAATGGCACAAGATGAGATGGACTTGATTAAGTCCATCTCACATTGAAAAAAATGTGAAAAATGTGAAATGGGCCAATATGACCCATTTCACATTATAGATGGCCCCGTCGTCACCCCACGATAGACGCCAACCCGAAGCGTGGCGAGCGCAGCGAGCCCGCGAGGGGCGGCGGTGCGCGTCCTCCGTCGGCGTGGAGTCGGCGTGGAGTCGAGAATATATAGTGTGGCGAGCGCAGCGAGCCACCGAGCCCGAAGCGTGGCGAGGGGACGCGTATAACTTCACAGGTATACGCGTCCGCTCGCCACGCTTCGGGCTTGGTGGCTCGCTGCGCTCGCCACACTATATATTCTCAACTCCACGCCGACGTGGATAGTAGGGGAATGAAAAGGTCGGAGGACGCGCACCGCCGCCCCTAGCGGGCTCGCTGCGCTCGCCACGCTTCGGGTTGGCGTCTATCGTGGGGTGGGGTTTACGTCATAAAATTTGGGGGTCTAGGGAATATTTTACATTGAATCCAATGTAAAATCGGGTCCCAGGGACCCGATTTACATTGGATTCAATCAAAAAATCGGGTCGGTCGCGTTGATCGCATCGCATGCGACCAAATCGCATGCGATGCGATCAACGCAATTTTTCCGACACGACCACCCCGATGTAAATCGGTGTGGCCGTGCTAGGAAACAAGTACCGTTGTCCACATAGCACCCACCTAATGGTGGCGCTGAGGGTGAGTACACTGGGGAGAAATTTACTAAGGGAGATCTATTTCACATTGGATGTTGCAATGGGCAACGAATCAGAAACTACTTCTTATTTAATTAGCACCAGTTAGAAGATAAAATAAAGTATCTGATTGGTTGCCCATAGCGACAGCCGATGTGAAATAGAGCACTAGATGCTAAGACCCTACTGCTCTCGGCAGGGAGGCGGTGGCCTGTCCAAGGAGGCTGCACTCGGGTCCCCTTGATAAAGTTTCATTGAACAGAAAAAAAGTAAATTATCTTCTGTTATGTAACAGATGTTTTCAGGGGAATAGCAGCAAATGTGTAAGGAAAATGGACCCCTGGATAAGCTGCAATCAGACAGTTCAGGTTTACAGGTAGGTGTAGGTACAGTATGTCCTATTGTAATTGATAAGATTTTGCACAGTGTCACTTCGATGAGTACATTTCAGTATTATACATTACATTCTCATGTTTTTTGGCTGTATAATTGCAAGCTGCGGTGTCATCTGTTAATACAATGTTGCACATTGTGTAACATCCCCGGTACTCTATGTACTTATGCCTTGGCACTCTATCACTAAAATGTAGAAAGTTTTGTGTGTGTTTTTTTTAACATTAGGTTTACATTTGGCATTCACGGAATGTTATTTGCATGCGTCTGTTGCTATGACAGCGAATAAACTGGAAGGATCACCTGTACTTAGGGCTCAAGCTTAAAAAGTCTTCTTCAATGAATGTAACATTCTAGACATGTCTTCTGAAAGAGACATGTTTACTGTGGAATCCATTCAGAGAGCATTGTATAAAATAGATAGGTAGAGTCTTTATTTTCTAATTGTACATTTTATACTTTGATCTTTCACCTCCAGGGGTTAAAGTGAGGAGGAACGGGGTGGAACATTTTAACCTCCACATTGGCCCTGCACAGTAATTCTCACAGAGAAGCATTCTACTTTGCAGGGAGATGCCAAAAACCCTACCACTGGCCCTGTCTCTGCCTAATGGGGGAACGGGAGGGGGGTAATTAGGTGGCATAGAGAAATTAGGTCCCCCCACCTCTGCATGACCACTTTACTAAGCCTTGAAAAGTGGTAAAATCGAGAGTGATAACACTGATAAACCATCAACCAATCAGCTCCTACCTGTCATTTTTCAAACACAGCCTGTGACATGGCAGGTAGGAGCTGATTGGCTGGTGCTTTATCACTCTCCATTGTATCACTTTTCAAGCTTAGTACAACTGACCCTATGCCCTGTTCACCACTGAGCGCCCTCTCACCCCTTCACTGAGCCTGTTTGTTAGCATACCTCTCAACTGGCTCCACGGTGAGAGAGCAGTTGGGGGAAGGGGGGGGGGGCTGTCACTCGCTTCTCTGATTAGCAGAACAATGGGGTATTGATCCATTGTTGACACAGTCCAAGTACTTTGGGGTAAATTTACTAAGATGATAATTCTATTTACTTTTAGAAGGTGCTAAGTTAATGAGAAGTAGAATCTGATTGGTTTGTATAGCAACATCCCATCTTCAACAGAACTCTCATCTTAGTAAATTTACCCCTTTAAGTTCCACAGGTAATGATGCTGTATAATAAAATATTAAAAGTTTGGTCTGTCTTTAATATGTATTTCACAGGTACTATATAAGATACAGTAGGTATAGTTATCAGAAGGCCCATAAGAAGCTTCCTGCAGGTACTTGTGCTTCTCTCTAGAATAAAAGGTCAAAAAGTTCATATACAAAAGGTAGACAGTAAAATATGTTGACAGGTACAAAAGGATGACATTGAAATGGGCGACACAATTTTGTTGGGTGCCATTTTGTATATTTCATCACCTGTGAGCATGATTAGTGTAAACATGTACCCTTGTCATCTCATTTCGTTACCATCTCATTTGTCACAGGTTACTATTCCCAACCATGTGCGGGAAGCGGGCAAGCAAATGACCTCCGATGACATCAGCTGCCCGCCCCCTGTACCCGCATCATGAGCGAAATTCCATGGGAATGACCAGTATTTCCATGGGAACGCCCATGAAATGCTGGGTATTCCCATGGACGCGGCAATTCCTCAATTTGCATAAGTTATCATATAGCCCATTGGTTCCCAAACTTGTAGGAATTACGGCACCACAGAGTATCAGAATTTATTCTTTGGGCGACCCCAGGCCAAAAGGTTTTTTATTGACAAATTTAGAAATAAATATTAAACTTAAGTATCTTTTGTTTCTATATTATCCTTAGGTTTAATGATGGGGTTAGAAACAATATTTGCTTCTGTGTGTCCACATTTTATGATTGGCAGCCAATAGTACTGGTTTTTCCTATTACATTGACCATGAAAATGTTTGGTTTTCCGGACCCTCGACCAAAGGCTCCCGTGCAAGTGTCCCAAGGCTCCCAGGGTGCCACGGCACACAGTTGCGAACCACTGATATAATCTGTTTATAGAAATCCAAGTATTTTCTGACAAGAAGGATTAAACAGAAACCAATGTAACTTTTAAAGAAGCTCTGAAACAAAAGTTTCTATTAGTAACTGTGATTTGCTTTAAGGATTTATTTTTTGAAGGTTCAATGAATCTAAAACAATATATTACCAGAATGGCACTCGCTACAGTGAAGCTATTGTTTCTATTAGCAGTGCGCTTGCTGCAAAAAACAGATAGATTTCCCTTGGTGCTCCCCACAATTCTCAGTCCATGGGTTTAAGGGATGGATTGATTGGAAATTCTATTAAGCAGATCTTAAATTTTGAAAGCAATATTAACGGTAAAGTCAATGTTACCTATGTGTGCAATTTTGTGGAATCTCCCATACTCTACTATATATTGGAAAACAAGTTTGTCAAAAAAATGTCACAGAGGGCCGGCAGGAGAGAAATGTTATTGTTCTGTGTTGGCACAATCTCTCACGGAGCTGAGAACACATTATTCACATTGTCTGATACAGAATGGGATTGTACATTGCTCAAGCTAGTCTGACAGACCGGCCTAGCCACTTCTTAAAATATTATTTGGTACTTGTTTCCTAGCATGGCCACACCGATCAGAATCGCGCTCATCGGGGGTAAAATCGGGGCCATCGCGGGCATCGCGGCCGCTAAAAAAATCGGGTGCGATGGCCAGACGTGATGCCCGCGATTTCCCCATAGAGAACAATGTTAAATGCCTCAATTTACCCGCGATGACCACGATTTCCCATAGGAAACAATGTGAAATGGCTCAATTTAGCCAAATTATCATAGGGAACAATGGTAAATGGCCCCAAACCACCCCTGAACATTGAAATGTCCCCCCAAAAGTTATTGACGCCACCCCGCCATCAACATGAACCCGAAGCATGGCGAGCGCAGCGAGCCCGCGAGGGGCGGCGGTACGCGTCCTCCGACCTTTTCATGCCCTACTATCCACTAGGGCGTGGAGTGAGAATAGAATAGTGTGGCGAGCGCAGCGAGCCACCGAGCCCGAAGCGTGACGAGCGCAGCGAGCCCCGCGAGGGGACGCGGATACCTTCACAGTTATACGCGGCCCCTTGCGGGCTTCCCAGGTGTCCATGGCGACGCGGACACCTGGGAAGCCCGCGAAGGGACGCGTTTACCTGTGAAGGTATCCGCGGCCCCTCGCGGGCTCGCTGCGCTCGCCACGCTTCGGGTTCACGTTGATGGCGGGGTGGCGTCAACTACTTTTGGGGGGACATTTCAATGTTCAGGGGTCTTTTTGGCCCATTTACTATTGTTCCTATGCTGATTGTTTCCTATGGGAAATCGTGGTCATCGCGGGTAAATTGAGGCATTTAACATTGTTCCCTATGGGGAAATCGGGGGCATCGCGTCTGGACCATTTAAGCATTTTTAGCTGCACACGACGCGACCGACGCGATTTTTCACTGTTTTCAATGCATTTCAATGGAAAAATCAAATTACCCCCGATGGCCAAGATATGTGGCCGTGCTAGGAAACAAGTACCTATTATTCTGTACTTTGATTTTATTTCCAGCTGGTTTATATTGACCCTATGGAAATGTAATTAAAATAGATTTGAAAGATTCAAATAACTGTAACGATGGAAACTATCGGGCGACTGTTAATCAGCTTACCCCGTACTGGAACTGGACTGCTATTGACGACCGTATTTTGTACATCTGTAATAAATGCTCTCCTCTACTGTAAATATAGAGGGTTTGTTTTAACCCATGGGGCAGATGTAACAGTGTCTGAGTTTAGCGGCCATGCGGGATGCCGGCAGAATTCAGATGGGTTTATAAAAGTGTAATCATTTTCTAGGCACGGTTTTATCTTGTAAATGATCGTCCCTTTGAAAAAAGTCCACATTTGGCCGGCATCTCGCATGGCGCTGAACTAGGATGCTATTATATCTGGATCATAGTCTATTAAATAGCTGATGAAGCTGGGACTACAAACTGAGGAATGGTGCAAGTTCACCCTATAACAATACAAGCCAACCATCACTGGCCAAGAGTGTGTTACAAAATCAGCATAAGGAGCTTTGTGGATTAAACATATCTTCACAAATGTAATAGGATGAGAGACTCAGAATGTGAGAGATTTGGTAAGAAATCTCCAGTGTTTTTAAAGCGGCAATCATTTGCATTCAAAATCAAACTGGTGTTGCAGTGTAAATGATTGCCGCTTTAAAAAAAACCTGGAGATTTCTTCCCAAATCTCTCATTTTCTGAATCTCTCATCCTATTACAATTCCCACACTATACGCAAACTGAGATCTCTGTATACAGTATTTTTTTTAACGAGTAGTCCCATCTCATTGCTGGTCCTTTGCATTGAGTTGGGAGGAAAATTTTTCGACAAACAAGAACAATTACGATTGATATTCTCTGCATCACATGACCTGTTATAACCAATGTTACTCTTGTTGTCTGTTGTGAATGCATCAAACTTACCATCTGTTCTTTGGAAAATAAAAATATAATTTACTGTGGCTCACTGATATCTCTAAGGGCCCATCTTTACCCCCCTATCAGCATCAGCATCACCCTGTTAGTTTGCCAGTGTGAATGGGGTATAACTGCTCAGAAATGTAATTGTCCAATGACCTTATTCTGGTTTATTCGCTCCAATGCGTATTCGCACCCTGGCACCCAGATCCCATCTTGCAAATGGTGGAACGCCGGCCCGCCATTTGCAATGCGCGTACGTTCACACTGGTTTGCGGATGGATGTGTTACATAAACATCCATTCGCGGCCTGCGGGGTAACAGCAACATCATTTGATGGTCGGCAACTATCGAATGATGTGGAACATGCACGCAGATCTACGGTTGCTCAGAGCAACGGATCTGCGTACACTTTCGGAGGGAAGTGGGTGGGCAGCTGCCATCCGGTGATGTCAGTTGCCTGCCCCCCGCACCGGTGTGATCGGCCCATTTCCATGAGAACGCTCAACGTTTTTAAGGGAACGCCCATAAAATGGTGGGCATTTCCATATGGCAATGTGCCGCCCCGCCGCACCCCCGCCCTCCATTCCCAAGGATGGGTGAGTGCACCCAGCAAACAGTTTGTTCGCCATGTACGCACACACTCAGCACATGCACATGTGCAGAAATGCGGAAAGTGAAAATATCGGCCGTGTGCCAACGCACAGAGCCTTGCGAACGGACCAGAATAAGGTCCCAAGTCTAGTCATTTAGATAAACATTTGCTTTAAAATCCACAAGTTGTGCACAAAATGAACAATTACATGACACCCTCCCACCTAGCCACAAGAAAGATCTTAGAATGACAAGGTTATCACTACCAGACTGTCACAACGCCGTTCCGAGTGTGCGCGGTTGTATCATTTGTTTATCTTATTTTAAAATGAAATTTCCAAGAGAGAATGGTCCTTTTCTTCTGTCTTTTTGAGCGTGTCAGTCAGCATCCCTCATAAACCGCTGTGTGAATGTGTGTGTTGTTATTTGTAAGGTGAATATCACAGTAATATTTCTGATTATTCACGAATACATTCACAGTAAATGCAATACATCAGTGGTACAGATTACCTAGTATTTGCAGGAGCCTGGAATCCTGTGCACAATAACCCCCCCTACTGGACATTTTGCATATGAAATATTTATGCTGAACAATTTGAAGTGCAAATGAGCATTTCCAGTAAAAGTTTTCATGATGTAACATAAATAAGAAGGAGATATGTTAAGAAAATAAAATCCATCTCATATGCAGTGAAACTGAGGAGCAGGGAAAAAGTTAAGTTGCAATTTAAGTCGAATAATATCTTGTGTTAGGTACTAAAATATTTATTTGAATGCCGGTTGTTGAAGCTTTTTTCACCTGATAATATTTTGTCACAAGTGCTAATGTCTGAAACAATGAACAGTTCTGTATGTAGTAAGGTATTTAGTTGTGGTATGAGCATAGGCAGATTTAGGAGTCTGGCAACCTATGCACAATATTTTTAGCCGCAAACCCCAACCATTGTGCCTCCCCATATCATTTAAAATACCTCCTTAGAGTATAATATATAATGTGCTTTCCCATTCCCAATATTATGAAGTATAATGTGCCCCCCCCCCTGTATAGACCAGTGGTTCGTAACCCTCCAATCATTGCATGCTCTAAATCAGTGGTTCTCAACCTTGGTCCTCGGTGAAATAATTAAATCCAACTGTGATCTTTTAAAATGTCTCAGTGAGTGATGAGTGCACCTGTGCACCTGCCGGGTGACTTGGAAAACGTGCACTGTTGGAGATACTTGAGGACCGAGTTTCAGAATCTGCGGTATAGACTATAATGATCCCCAACCCTCCTTTAGTGAGAATTGGAACCCCAAACTGCCTTTAGATCCCCTACATTGACCCGTTCCAGCTGCACTTCCCCTCGCACCATGCAGGAAAGGAAGCTGCTGTGCCGCCCCAAGAAAGTGCCGTCCCTAGGCACGTGCCTTGCGTGCCTCGCTGGAAATCTGTCTCTGGGTTTCAGATAGAAATACTGTATGTGATAATTCACTTCTGGATGCCAGCGATTCTCAATTCAAATTTCCACTTGAAATGTGTCAAGTAGATGCTTTAGATCAGGGGTGGCCAAAAGGTCGATCGCAGACCTTTCACCGGTAGATCGTGATCATTTTCTGAAGTGTGAAGCCCCCATTGCCTCATTCTTCTGAAGCCTTCCCTGGCTTCAGCGTTCCCAGGAGTGGTGTAAGATCGGTGGGCAAAGTTTGGTTCTTTGGCTATTTGTCTGATGTGCTGAGCCCCATATGTTTATAACTGATGATCATTAATAAAAGCCTCTGCACAGCTTGATGTTAATGTCATTTATAATGGTGTGTCCTGATGTATACCCTGTGTCCTGATGTATACCCTGTGTCCTGACGTGTACCCTGTGTCCTGACGTATACCCTGTGTCCTGACGTATACCCTGTGTCCTGACGTATACCTTGTGTCCTGACGTATACCCTGTGTCCTGACGTATACCCTGTGTCCTGATGTATACCCTGTGTCCTGACGTATACCCTGTGTCCTGACGTATACCTTGTGTCCTGATGTATACCCTGTGTCCTGATGTATACCCTGTGTCCTGATGTATACCCTGTGTCCTGACGTATACCCTGTGTCCTGACATATACCCTGTGTCCTGAGGTATACCCTGTGTCCTGATGTATACCCTGTGTCCTGACGTATACTCTGTGTCCTGATGTATACCCTGTGTCCTGACGTATACTCTGTGTCCTGATGTATACCCTGTGTCCTGACATATACCCTGTGTCCTGATGTATACCCTGTGTCCTGATGTATACCCTGTGTCCTGATGTATACCCTGTGTCCTGACGTATACCCTGTGTCCTGATGTGTACCCTGTGTCCTGATGTATACCTTGTGTCCTGATGTATACCCTGTGTCCTGATGTATACCCTGTGTCCTGATGTATACCCTGTGTCCTGATGTATACCCTGTGTCCTGACGTATACTCTGTGTCCTGATGTATACCCTGTGTCCTGATGTATACCCTGTGTCCTGACATATACCCTGTGTCCTGATGTATACCATGTGTCCTGATGTATACCCTGTGTCCTGATGTATACCCTGTGTCCTGACGTATACCTTGTGTCCTGATGTATACCTTGTGTCCTGATGTATACCCTGTGTCCTGATGTATACCTTGTGTCCTGATGTATACCCTGTGTCCTGATGTATACCTTGTGTCCTGATATACATTTTAACCAATACCCTGTGTCCTGATGTATATTTTGGCTCATACCCTGTGTCCTGGTGTGATTTTTGGCTTATACCCTGTGTCATGATGTGGATTTTGGCTCATACCCTGTGCCCTGATGTGGACTTTGGCCCATTCTGTGTGGCATTATGTGTAAGGGGTATATTGCACCGGGAGGGAGATATTTTCTGCACATGGGGAGATGCTGGTAGATTACCGGTAAGTAAGTAAGTGTACAAAACGTAGATCCCAGGTGACAAAAGTCCGGCCACTCCTGCTTTAGAGGGTGAATGTTCTTCAGTTTCTATATTAATGCTCTTTCTTTATGTAATGTTAATAAAATCCATTGTCAGTGGCAGTAGTAGAGGACAGGATTACACTCCCTGGAGCAACAATATCCTTAGTAGTGACTGCATTACCTTGTACAAAACAAGGTTGTCTCATCTCAGAACCAATCTTAAAACATGTCTATTGCCCTTTAAAGCTCTTTAGTATACAATCGGACGATAGGTTGCTAATAATATATTGGTCCCTACATATACTGTACAAATGGTCAGACATTTACTTGCCTGAATGCCTCTGCACCCTGCTACGGTACATTACTGTAGCATTTATTTGTTTAGTGCAAGTAGTTATTGTTTATTGCATATTGTAACCTTTAAAGAATGTACGTAAATAATTTGTTTTCACAACTAGACGTTTAACTTTAGCAAAACAATGAACCGAAGGAATAAAGATCTCGGAGGAGCATTTTAATATATCAGCAGTGAACTAAATGTACGTAAGAGAGAAAATGGATTAAAAAACGATTATTATAATTAGGACAGTAGGGACATCGCTGAAGTCATTGCACCTGCTGCAGTATCATTTCTCGTATAGATTGGATTTATAAAATCAGATCAAGCATCTGCTAATGTACGTAGTTGACAACTGGCCCTAATTCCCAGAGACAGCCCCACCCCATTTTTTATCCTGAAAAGTTCCTGTTTTTTTTTTTTTTAAATTGACCAACGCATAATATGATTCCAGTATTTTTGGGATTGTGAGTGGGTGCGAGTGGGTAGGAGTGAGGGGTGGAGGGTTCATTCTTATGTATTCTTCTTCCCGGGACTTTATAGATTAATATTGATCGAAATTGATGATCACATCCTGATGGGGATGTCAGTGATTGGAGGTGATCTGAAGGCCACATGTAACATGCTACACGGCGGATCCAACTCTTCATGTATGTAATTATAATAAATAGAGGAAGAATTACTGGACCATAAAAAAACACAAACGGTATAAGGCCAACGGGGTTTAATAAAACTGAATCATGAAAAAGATCTGAAATAAATAGAGTTTTGTGGGGTTGTTTTTTACTTAACTATGTATTTTCTTTTTAATGCGAGAAAGTCCAGATATCGTCCTGTTTTACAGCGGAGTTTGTTGCTGTAATTCTTTATGTGGGATGCGGTTAATTTCCCGGCGGTCGGGATCCCGGCGGTCGGAATCCTGACACTGGAATCCCGACCGCCAAAATCCCGAAACTTTCTCCCTCCGTGGGTGTCCACGACACCCATAGAGGGAGAATAAAATAGCGTGCCGAGCGTAGCGAGGCACCGGGCCCGCTGCGTGGCGAGCGCAGCGAGCCCGCAAGGGGGGGGCGATCCATGTCCCCCCCTTGTCGGGATTTCGGCGGTCGGGATTCCAGTGTCGGGATTCCGACCGCCGGGATCCCGACCGCCGGGAAATCATATCGGATCCCTTTATGTGACTGCATGCTGTGTGGAGTTGGTACGTCTACTAGAGTTGTACTCAGTCTTTACTGGACTTTCGGTAGAATAAAAAAAATTGTCTCAGTTTGAGTAGATTCAGCCATGTCCCAGCTGTGTCCAAGCTGGTTTCCACATGTGCATTTCCTAGCTATGGCTACATTATAAAGTATTTTTAACACGTTTCTATGTGAGTGGGAAACTCAACATGAAACATAATAATGTTCACTGTAATCAAAAAACATTTCTAAAACTATAAATAGTACACATTATAGGCTTAGCAGACAGAGAATGCCATGGTTATAGATCATTTAAATGTATTTTAACTGGGAGATGTATAGGGAACCCAATCCTGGGGAATTTTATCAATCCCGGAATTCGGGATTGAAAAATGCTCAATCCTAGGGTTCCTAGGATCCCGGGATTGGCTTCCCTAAAAAAACCCAGCTGCCCCGTATATTTACCTTCATGGTTGGGTTTGGCCAGGAGCCAGGCAGGGCAGGCGGGAGGGCGGGCGGTGCTTCCAGGAGCCGGGCGGTGGAGCTGAGAATGATATGGGTGGGCGGTGAGGCCAGGAGAGAGGCGGGCGGTGTGGCTTGGCGTGACCTCTGACTACATCACACTACGTAGAGCTGCACAGCGGAGGACGGGAGAAGCCGTGCAGCGTCTGAGCATGTGCTCGGACCCTGCCCGGCATTAGACTGCACAAGGGGAGGGGCTCAAACTAAAAAATACATTTCATTATTTTCTCAAGTGATTTTGGTTTCAATTTAGGACTGATATAATAATCTGCAAATCTCCTGGCATGACTTGATGTCAGTGGCTGCTGTGGTTCATAACATATTGAAACTAATTTAATTAATAATTTTTGTATTTGTCGATCCATGGAATTGCAGTACATGTTATTTGTTTAGATGGCTGACACTCATATAATGTCATCCCCACAATCTCAACCTCACAATGTTGACACGGTTCAAACTGAGGACAGACACATCATCTGAAAGGCAACATCTGAACTGCCACCAAGTGCTGACATGCTGATTATGCAAAAGGTTGTGTTTAAGCTGCAGGGGGATGCTAGGATTTGACTTTGGGGGTGGGGTACGGTTAGGATCCCATCTGTGTGTGGGGGGTCAGAGGGATGGATTAGGGTTAGAGACTGTAACGCCTCTTCAGAGACTTTGCCCTTGGACCTCTGTTTAATACAGCAACAGTTAAAAGGACAGTCAGTCCCTGAAACAAAAGTTATTTAACATACAGGAATTCCTGCACTGTGCATAGAATGTATGGGTTAGCATGCCATGCGCTTTGGTTCAATTCAGAATAATTGAATAGCTCTCGGGATAAAATGAACAGCTTCTCCAGTGCTCCTAATTGAATATTCCCCTCAATGTTTATTTTCTTCCTTTTTTAAACATGAAGTATATACTGTAGACTATGTTTTTGACTACAATGAATGCAGAAAGATGGTACCTTAAGGGACAAACAGGCGCTGGTGGTTGTTCAAATCTTAGCTGCTGTGCAAAAGTGGCGTAGTTAATCCCACAAACAAGAAAGGAAACAAAGTGGTGGCAAAGCGCTAGTTTGAGGAGGAATAATAACCATGGGATTAAGGATCAGTTTTAATTAAAACACACATAAAAATTAATTACATAGAAAATGACATATAAATCAAATCAAATAATCTCACTGTCAGGATGGATGTCAGGGGCACCAAGGGTTGGAAACTGTATTGAGATTCCTATTGGTGGATACTGTATTGAGATTCCAGTTGGTGGATGGAGGGGGTATTGTCCATGGTTTATTTGTAATCCAATGATGGAGATGATGGAGGGGGAGTTGTGTCAACTCCGTTCAGGAAATGTCCCTTTTTGGGTGTCTGAGGGAATAAATGTGGTGGGTAGTAACTGGATCCAAGGGGGTCTCAATGTCCTGTGGTCACTCCGTGGTCACTAGGGATTGGACCGCATTGTGCTTCAATCCGCTGATCTGCTTTTGTTTTACTTGTCTAGTATCCACCAAAAATGTCAGAGAGTGGGTGCAGTAAGGTGGGCAGGGGACCTCTCAATGGGGGCCCAGGGGGATTGGACTGGACTGGAACAGGTGGCTATGATGGACAAGCTGCACCCGGAGGAATTCCTCTATCCGTAGTCCCTGTTAATGGAAAGTCTCAGTGGGTGGCCAGTGTAGTAAGGCTCACCTGGAGAGATGTTCTCTGAGATAGGTCCCAAGTGCTGATAAGCTGGTCCAAAGAGGAGTATTCCCAGTGGCACTGGTGGCAGTGGGTGGTGATGCAAGGTGGCTGATTCCAATCCTGAGAGTAGAGGAGTATACCTGACGCATTTCACCAGTTCAACTGGCTTTATCAAAGGTCATAAAAGCCAGTTGAACTGGTGAAATGCCAAAGCAAGAAATTTACGACAAGAACTTGTTTCAAGCTTTATCAAACCAAATATACAACAAAACAATAAACTTACCAAAGGCTTTCACCATTGCCTCAACTGTAAAGCTTGCAAAAATCAAAACAGCATTTCAACCAAACCCATTACAAAGTTTGCATCCAATGTCACCAAAAAAGAATACAATATAAAAGAATATATTTCATGCGAATCAGAAGGTGCAATATATCTCCTATGCTGCCCATGTGGAAAACAATATATTGGGCAAACCAAAAGACAGTTAAAAATCAGGTTTTCTGAACACATCTACAATATAAAAAAAGGACTGACCACCCACAGTTTATCCAACCATTTCCTACAAGTGCATGATAAGAACCCCTCAGGTCTATACTGCATCGGCATAAAGAAAATTAACCAACATTGGAGAGGGGGCGATTTCATTAAAACACTCAAACAAACCGAAACAAAGTGGATAAATGTTATGCAAACCCTGATGCCAAAAGGACTAAATATTGATATTGAGCTAAATGCATTTTTATAAATATTTTTATAATCTTCATTTATCAATAATTATTATTTTTTCCATCCACTATTTATTATGCATTTTATAAATATAATTTCCCCTTTTATATTATCATTTCTTCTTCTCTTTCATTCTTTCTATTTTTATAAGCACCGTTTAATCTTCATTTTTTTTACATATAATAGGTTTCCCCATGAGGTTCCCACCATTTCATTACCATTTCAATTTTTTTCAATAAAGTTTTTTCAATTAAAAAAAACGAATAAAAGGACCAATATGGACATCAAACTGTCATTCTTGAAAAAGTGCTTTAACTGCACGAAACACGTTGAAGACCTGTCTGTGGACACCTGCTAGAACGCTACTCTGACCTCTACAAGTCCCCTCCATCCAGCGGGAGCAAGAAGAACTACCGCCGGCCACACGGCATTCACGGCACCGTGTGACGTCATCATACAGACGAAGACGAGTGGCTTTTCCAAACACCAGCAGGACGCAACTCTCTGTTCTCCGTCTGACTCCTGTCTCCCGCCCCGTGCTCTACAGAGGTAGGGACAGCCGCAGGTACCCCACGGACTTTTACACAGACGCCCCAAAGGGGCTGCAAACATACTAACCATTTTTATTTTTCAGGTGCTTTTCCATCTTTATCTTTTATCTTTACTCTATTCTATATCCATTCATACCTTAGCGCTCATTTATTTATTTTATTATCTCCATCATTAGATTACAAATAAACCATGGACAATACCCCCTCCATCCACCAACAGGAATCTCAATACAGTTTCCACCAATAGGAATCTCAATACAGTTTCCAACCCTTGGTGCCCCTGACATCCATCCTGACAGTGAGATTATTTTATTTGATTTATATGTCATTTTCTATGTAATGAATTTTATGTGTGTTTTAATTAAAACTGATCCTTAATCCCATGGTTATTATTCCTCCTCAAACTAGCGCTGTACCACCACTTTGTTTCCTTTTTTGACTACAAGGAAGTTCCCTAATACGACTCAGTGTATTATTTGTTACCTTATACCAGTTGGTTCTTGTTGATAGTCTACAGCAGCGGTTCTCAACCTTTTTTCTCTCCCGTTCCCCTTGATTAGGCTTTTCATTTATGAGTACCCCTCCTCTCAATTTGAAATATCCACAGTACTTACGAGTGGAGTGGAAGTGAGTGGTATGTGTATCTTTATGCATGTCCTTATATTAGAGTAGTGTAGGGCAGTGGTTCCCAACCCTGGTCCTCAGGACCCCCCAACAGTGCACATTTTCCAGGTCTCCACACAGAATCACAAATGACATAAATAGCTTCACCTGTGGATCTTTTAAATGTGCCTGAATAATGAGTGCACCTGCTGGGTGACCTGGAAAACGTGCACTGTTGGGGGTACTTGAGGACCAGTGTTGAAAACCACTGGTGTAGGGGAAGTGTGCGGTCAGGAATCAGGACCCTCTGTATCTGGCTACAGGCTGTGTACTGTCTCCCATCATGGATTAGTGCCTAGGCACGAAACGCGTTGGAAGGACTGCAAAGAAGATCCTATCATCCAAGCCGCAAAGACGCTACAGCCGTAATCACAATCCCCACTACCGGAAGTCGCCGTACGGGGCCCTTCCGGCAGAGGGAGAAGACGCGGCTACAAGATCCTAGCTTAAGCACAGTAAGGGTCAGTTAGTAGCGGCATCAGTTGTTTCTCAGGCTCAAGGCTTTTGAAAGGACATTTTCACTTTTACAACAGAGCGTAAACATTGGCTACAATAATTGTATCATTACTTTGGTATTGCATACTTCCTTTTCCCTCTTTTCTCCCTTCTACTCTACAACTCTTTTGAGTGCTTTGTTTCTCCATTATTATAATAGATCCTACCACCCCTAACAGAGCCGCCGATACTTAAAGAATTATTTTAAGGCGCAGCAAAAAATCGATTTTTCTTTCTTTTTGTTCCATGAATGGATACAACACATTAGCCTTCTGCAAGCGGCTACAGTATGGGGGTATTTCAGGTTGGCTCACAAAGCACATTTGGTTTGCAAATGGACAAAACCATGTGCACTGCAGGTGGGGCAGATGTAACATGTGCATAGAGAGAGAGTTAGATTTGGGAATTATTTTGATTCTGTTCAGGGTAAATACTGACTGCTTTTCTTTTACACTGCAATATAGATATCAGTTTGAAGTACACACCCTACCCCAAATCTAACTCTCTCTGCACATATTACATCTGCCTCACCTGCAGTGCAGCATGGTTTTGTCCATGCTGCACTGCAAATGTGCATTGCGAGCCAACCTGGATCACCTCTTTATACTGGAACTCTGCACCGGATTGGACAGCTGCAGCCAGAAACCCCCGGGGCCAGAATTCTCTAACAGCTCATTTACCTTCCCACTCCCGAAAAAACCTTAAGCAAATATTTTTCCAATGCATATAAATGTGTCATAATGAAATCCCTAATAGTGATTGTGGCAGTAATAGTTTATGCAGATCTTGAAAATCCTGATATGTTACACAAAGACTTGTTTATCTAGTTAAATAACAAAACATCTGTTCCTCTGATAGTCACAACCGTCCTCTGTGTCGTCTAGGAAAATGTACTGTACTGCAATTTATATTTCGCTGTGATGTGATGTGCTGCCTGGATTCCTATGCAGAAAGCTGTGCTTTCTAATCAATAAAACCAATGAGGATACATTAAATTGATTTGATTACACACATTATATCTTAAAATGACAAACTAAAATTACAGCGCAGAAGCGCTTTTCCAGGTCGTAAAACATGATCTGGAAAACATTTCTTTTTCTTAAATCCTGACCTTTATGACTTTGTGATTAACCTTTTGCCAATAAGGCTGCATGGTGCAATGAAGTCTATTGAGAATGTATTTACTATTTACTGTATGTCGTTACTGATCAACTCTCCAGTCATTGCGTGCTCTAAATGAATGATGCTGTATAAATGAAACTTTATAAATGATTTTGTGCAGCTCTCACCTCAGACTTGATGTTTATGATCACACAGCATAGATTTCACCACAATCCATATATCCCCTTTATATACAGCATATGGCATGCTGAATTCTAGCCAGCGTACTTTGCACTTTCAAAGAATGCCAGCACCCTGCTATTGATCCGTGTGCAATGCAGTGCATTATTTATAAATCCCCATCGCATGTTCATGGATATATTATGTATATTTTAAAGGATGATCTATTGCATGCACTATCATGTGAACAAGGAAGATGAACTGTCTTCTATAATAATTGGGAGCACCTGACTTAACCCTTTGAGTGCCGAGTGAATTTGTCGAAACAGGTGTGAAAATTGCCAAGCAAACATTTGTATTCATCATAGTGACCTGTAACGTTTACCTTATATAGGAAATATTTTTTTTTCTTTTACACGTTTTTTTTTATTATTTGAATTTATATAACAAATGTGAGGGACGCTGGCATTTTTAGCAGATATTTTGCGCCGCACACACAGATGTGTGAACGCAAAGGGTTAAGCTCACTGACATCAGAATGCTTTGGATGTGGCGATAGAACATGCCAGGGTGCAAATAAGATTTTTTTTAAAGCAAAGACTAAAGTGTCCCCCTAGAACACTCCCCTTTCTCCCCGGCTGCCACTTAAACCGCTAGTATTAACAACCCCCTGAGGACATCAATAGAGTCACAGTGTTGAATAATCACAGACTATCAGGCAAGGAGGCTTGCAGCAGCAGGTCCACTGCCTGTGACATCACTCTTGGATCTCGCATCTAGCTTAGCTTGGAGTTGCTTTCATTAGCCAGTGTGTTGTTCTGTCTCTGCATTTCCCCCAGATCTGTTATCTTTTGTACTGGAGCATCCTGCCTTGAGGAAGGGCTTTATCCTACTACACCAAGAGACGGAGGGAGGAAAGAATTCCAAGCAGAGACCAGGGGATCTGCAGCATGAAATCTATCCCTGCCTGCTACTTGCTGTCTCTTCTGCTTCCTGCTATGGTTTTCAGCACCAGGTGAGAAGGGAAAGCATGTTTTTCCCCCCCATCAGTATGGATGTGTGGGATCCTGTTCAGCACTGGCGGATGTATATTACAGCATAGACAGCTCTGTGCATTTTTCATTCCAGTGTTTAATGTATCTGTATTGTTTGCAAGAAGTGGTAGACCAGGATAGATATGGATAGGTTGGATTCTGCAGATCTGCACTGTAGAGGGTTAGGTGATGTCTTTAAAGGAACAAAAGTTACTATTGGAAATCCAAAAAGAAATATATATACATTTTAAAGGTGACATATTGACATTTTGTAGGAATTGTGGATAATTAATGTTGGAATTCAGCATAAATGATCTGTTTAAGCTACCATGTAAAGTACTATAGATCTGTATTGTGTTGAATGTTCCCCAATTAAACCACCAATAACATGAATGATTGATTCAAGTTTTTGCATAATGAGTATTGGTGTCTGGAAAGACTTGAAGCAAAGTTGCATGGTCTCAATGTTGCAGTGTAACTTTGGGCATTTGTGTTATTTGTCAGACTAATGTGCATTCAGGATCTTATTGTTGGGGTGACTTTTCCTTGCTTATTTGACAATTGTTCTGATTCTGGCACTGTATGTTGTATCATCCCACCTGGGTATAAGGAGAAGGCTGTTTCTAAGTCTGCAGAGCTGCTAAGTTTCTCCATATGTTGCTGCATTATGATTAGTGCATCCGGCTGTTTAATACTTTCCATGTTTATGCTAGAAATCTGCAGTTAGGGTTCCAATGAATTCCTATCAGCAGACATTGAACACATGATTGATTGATTGATTGATTGATCAGTTATTTCCATATTTGACCTTTGCCTGTGAATGTGTCTCTTACTTAAAGCTGCAGTAGTTGTATCATTGATATTCAGTGGCTTTTCCTGCAATGTTGCTGTGTTATACAAAGTCTTGGCTATGTGTCTGAATCATAAAAAGTTGTTTCAGTGGACAGAACAATATCAGCCATTGTTCTGTACGGTTGCACTTCTGCAGTAAGCAAAGTACCCTCACTCTGCCCTTCTCTCCAATCACAGCCCACAGGATTTCCTTTTTATTAACCCCCCTTTGGTATAAGAACTCATAGAAGACCTTCATGCATTGACTCATTAAACCCAACTGAAATCAACATAAACTACTGCGGTAGTTTAAGCCTAACTAGAGGCAGGATTGGCAGGTCGCTTTGTGTGATTGGACGGTCTGACTCTGACTGATGCACAGACAATGTAGTAGTGACAGGAACTCTTCCTCTTATGGTGGCAACGTGTACAGTGTACTGGGAAGCCCACTGCAGACGTCCTTCCTTCTCCTTGCAGACATCCCTGGTGACTTTTATTATGACACATTGCTGTATGATAGTAAAGGCTTGGGGTGTATGTCTTATTCTATCATGCACATATAAAATATGGTGCTCCTGCCCCTCCCCCCTTCTAAGTCATCCCATCATATAGTCCTTTTCGACCTGAATGGTTTTCCTGTGGATTGCCTATATAAATGCCATTTACAGTGCAATCAAACAAAATCAGTAGCACACTTGCTGAATGTACCAATATTTAGAGCTGTCATATCAAGTTGTGTGTATGCAAAGTAATTATCCCTCCAGCAGAAAGCCCAGGGGGATCTCTGCTGTACTGTATACATTTCAGTTAGCAAATTAAAAACTTCACGTTAAAGTAAATCATCGGCTTCTTCTCTTCACTGTTAAACTGTCTGTTGTTTGCAAAATTCTGAGATGTAAACTAGAAAAGTTTCAATAATTTAAGTTACTGGTAGTTTCCATGGAGATTATTGAACAGAGCTGCAAGTTCGGGGAAGGTCTAACTCTATTATATATATATATATATATATATATATATATATATATATATATATATATATATGCAGACTATTAAGAGTGAGGGGGAAATTTACTAAGATGGGAGATCTGTTTCACATGGTATGTTGCTATGGGCAACCAATCAGATACTATCTATTATCTTCTAGAACAGGGCTGGGCAACACCGGCCCTCCCAATGTTAATGAACTACACATCCCAGGATGCTTTGCATTCGTTTTGCTATGTGGCCATGCTGAAACTGATGCAAGGCATGCTGGGATGTGTAGTTCATCAACAGGGCCGATGTTGCCCAGCCCTGTTCTAGAAGGTACTAAATGAATAAGTAGATTCTGATTGGTTGCTATGGGCAACTTCCCATGTGAATAGAACTACCATCTTAGTAAATTTCCCCCTAAGCCTTACAATATAGATGAACGCTGATGTATTATTATTATTATTATTATTATTATTATTATTATTCTTCATTAACTAATCTAATTTAGTCAGACATTACCAATTGGTGAGCCATGGCAGTTGCCTAGGGTGACAACTCTTAGGGGCACCTAATACATATTATGCAGTTACAACGTCCTATGCACCCTCACAGTAAGAGCAGCTCATTGACATGAAGGAGAAGAAGACAGCAGCCTCTTACATGTAATGCCTTCAGCTGCTGCTTCCCTGTGTCAAGTGCTACATCGGGAGCAAGGCCCTTGGTCACGTCGCAGCCCTGCTCCTAACTTCCTTTCCCACGTGGAGATGATGTCACTATGACCTCCTGACTGTAGGAGCTGGATGGCGGAGGGGTGCTGACTAGGAATCAGGGGACCAGCAATTTCTCTGCTGATGGTAAATATTTTTCTTACTTAAAAAACAAAGTCCAGGCATTATTCTGTGAATATCCTGGAGTACACAAAGACTTAGGGGCAGAGAGAGATAATACATACATAGAGTATTATATTTCAAATCTAAAACATAAAACATGAAAGAACACAAGGCAGCCAAATTATTGAATACATATGTCCTTAAGATAGACCAGGGGGAAAAAAAAGGGGGGGGGGGGGGGGGGTGTATTAACTGGAATGTGCAGAATTACAATCCAACATTGATAAGATTCTCTGCTGGTTAAGACAGCTTCCAATATAATGCAGAAGTAAACATCGAAATGCAGTCAAATACAAGCTTATGAGACATATGACAGCAATAAAGATACAAATATGCCCAATTCACATAATACCAACATAGAGTAAGCACAAAGGTAAAATAAACAAAAGCTAGCATTGGTAGGACAGATAGTTAGTGTGAATTAGCAGAGATGGGGTGTGAATGCAAAAGTATCAAACATTTTACAGGTTGAGTATCCTGTATCCGTACATCCGTGGTTTTTGGAATCATTCGAATATATATATATTTTTTTTAACCCCCCCTAACCCTCTTTTCATACTTACCAAGTCCCCGGGCGTCCACAGCAGGCCTCCGGCATCTTCTCCAGGGTCTTCAGCGGTCCCAGGAATGCATTGCGCGAGTGTGCGCGTGCGCCGGTGACATCACCGGTGCGCGCACACTCGCGCAATGCATTCCTGGGACCGCTGGAGACCCAGAGAAGATGCCGGAGGCCTGCTGTGGTTGCCCGGGGACTGCGTGGATGCCGAGGGACCACCGGACACCATCAGGGGACAGGTAAGTATGCCTAAAAAAAAATATTCCAAAAACCGAAAAATTCCCCTATCAGGAATGCTCGTGGTACCGAGCATTTCGGATAGGGGATACTCAACCTGTATTATCATTATTAAAATCTTCAATAAAAACTCTATGGTGCTTAATCAGATTGGAAATGAGTAATGGTCAGTGGTGGCTGCAAAGGAGTGAGGGATGGGGGTTCCGAATAATTCATAAATTCAAATAGGGGAGCCACACCTACTGCCACACCTACTGCCACCAACTGCCATTCCAACTGCCATTCCACCCCTGGCAGTTGGTGTTCCTCCCCTATTTGAATTTTGAACTGTGTTCCAGCCCAAACTCTAAGACCAACCTAGGGATTGGTCAAGCTTATGCACAAACGATCTTGTATATATTTACGAATCCGCAGCACAACATGCTTGGCCAAAGGAAGCACTAGTAAAATCTTGTCTGGCCATTCCTGCAGTCACCCTATGGGTTGGTTGACAAGTTCTCCATATACACAGGCATTTCCATGCTCCACTGCTGTCCCGATATAGAAAGACATCATTCACTTCACAGGCATATCGGTTGTAGAAATTATACTGTATATCTGTCAGTGTGTACCCAGCAAAAAAAAATAAAAAATCAAATAGAGGAGCCAAACCAACTGCCAGTGAGTCCCTGTTGATGTTTGGCAGGGTTTGGGATGGCAGTTGGTCTGTATTTAAATTTTGGACTGGCCTCCAACAGCCCCACCTCTGGAGCCACCACTGGTACCCAGCATTGGTCTTACATGGGCAAACTGTTCTGTATTCCAAATTATTGTTTGGATATGACCATGGATATTTAGCATATATTGTTGTTTGAACTGAAATCAACTGGACATATTCAATAAATATATTGAGCCAAAAAAAAAAAAAGGTGTCAGAATCAGAAAGTGAGAGATTTTTGCCATTTAGCCTTAAAATGCAGAAATCCCTATATCCTTTTTGTACTTGTGGGTCACTGGGTCCACCATAATTAGGTCACCCGTTAATAGGTCAACACCATATGGTCGAGATGCAAGAGGTTGACAGGGTCAAAAGGTCAACATGGTCAACATGTAAATAGTAGGCACCTTTTCAGGTACAAAGGTCGACACAGAATGACATTTGTTTTTATGGGTGCCATTTACCATTTTAAACCATATTTGACCCCAATTAGTGTATCTCGATCTGCAATCGCTGTACTCCACACGGGTTACTATTCCCAATTATAGTTCATGTGGATGGAAAGAGACAAAAGTTTAAATAAAAAAAAAAAACATTTGTGTTGACCATTGTCATATCGACACTTTGAACCTGTCAACCCTTTTCACTTGTTGACCTTAAGCACTGTCTACCTTTTATGGTACACATCGACCTTTTGTATCTGTCCACCTAATACAAGTTGGCAAGGGAGGCTCCAGAGCAGGGGCTGGTGCACATTTTAAAATTCAAATAGGGGAGCCACACCCACTGTTACCAACTGCCATTCCAAACTGACTCCCTGGCAGTGGGTGTTTTTGAAATATGAACTGTGCTGCAGCCCCCCCCCCCCCCCCCCCTGTAGCCACCACTGCATGATGACTGTCGACCTGTGATCTAAAACCTATTTTTCAGTTCAACCAAAATTCCCCTGTTAATGTTGCTCTGCCAGGCCATTTAGTTACATCCCAGCCACACCATAAAATGAAATGCATTGGCATTGCCTGGGAAATGTTTTCATTACAGCAGGGGGAACTGGGGTGCACGGGCTGCTACCTGTATAGTTTAAAGTAGATGCTAGATTTGGGAACAGAGCTTTCTGCCTTTTACATTGCTTTACATTTAGATTTTAAGTAGCATACCATGTTATTTCTTCCCTTTAAATGTATGAGAGTTGCCCTGATCTCCAAAAAGCCTTTGGCCAAAATGCTCATGTCAAGATGTACTCATAGAAAAGTAATAAGAAATCTTTACACACAGACAAAAGTGACAAGTGTAATAAAACTATTCCCAGTGTCCCCCCGCTTATGATTTATTTAAGCCAAACTATATGTGAGTCTAGACCTAATGTGTTTTAAAGTAAGAGTAAGTCTGTATCTCAAAGCCGAGGCATTTTGTGGTGAGCATTGAATGGGCTGTGTAATGATAGTATTACCTAATTAGTGTCTGGTGGAATGGGTAGCATGAGACAAGCTATTTAGACATGAGTAAATGGAAAGCCATATGCAAAAAGTGCATCCATATGAGATTATCTGAAAAAATATTATTATGGGGAGATGTACTAAGCATTGGGAAGTAAAGTAGAAAGCTTGAAATATGACAGCAAGGAGGTAAGTGGTTGGTAGTTTACCACTCTCCACTTTGTTACTCTCCAATGCCTAGTATATATGCCCCTATGGATAAGTAGAGATTGTTGACATTTTCAGTACACCTAATCTGCCATCAGTAGCAGTGGTGGTGCTGAAATGTCGGGAGTGCCGTCTAGGGCACCAATTCTTGGTTGGATCATTGTCTGGTTTTACTAGTCCGTAAGAAACGTAGTAGGAGGGAGGCACAGAGGTGAAGGTCGGGGTTGAAGTTCTGCTACTTTTTGCAGAGGTGTGAGGTTGCATTTTTACTTTGTATATTATACAGTATCTACATTTCCATTTTATGGAAAGCATAGGGTAGGGATGACAATAAATGTGCTCTTCTTTGTGGTGTGGTAGGGGCATGACACTTAAGCCATGAAAAGTCACAGCCAAGTGCGGAGTGAGGGAACTATAACCCTGAACAGTTTTGCTCATCTATAGCTGTACTTGATTGACAAATAATTTTAAGGGGTAACTCTAGGAGTCAATGGAGTCATCTACTGCCAGGCTCCTGTTCCCAAGGGGGCACCTCTTCTCCCCTGCAAGTTTTATTTCCTTGCAAGCAGTCTACAGTATATCACTTCTGACTCCACCTCCTAGCAGGGCCATAAACATCATACTCTTTATTTAAACAAAATGTACATAACATACATACACACATGCATACATTTATTTATATAAGGTGCTGTGTGTGTGTGTGTGTGTGTGTGTGTGTGGGAGGGGGGCACCAATATTTATCTTGACTCCGGGCAACTGGGATGAACTTACACCACTGCCTTCCTGTGTGTAATAGTTGACAGTGTAGAAACTACAAAAAGCCTCAAAAACACAGAAATATACTGTAGAATTTGATAGCAGATAAGAACAAATTGTCCCTTCTAATCTGCCCTATGCAATCGTACTTGCACACTTTTTTTTTTTTTACAGGGGAACCAAACAACATATTTTTGGGTTGTGGGAATAAACCAGAGTACCCAGAGGAAACCCACGCAAGTATGGGGAGAATTTACAAATTCCACACAGTTGGGGCCTTGTTGAGAATTATACCTATTAGTAATGCTAACCCTTATATGCAAGAGGAAAGATTAAGTTGCAATAGGAAAAAATTCTGATTCAAATGGAATCAATTTTTTCTTCTAGAAAAATATTGATCTAATCGTCAAATGAGCCAATTAAGCCTGCTTGGTGCGTATATACACCTTAGAAATATAGCAAATGCAATTAACATAATTGGAAATGATCAAATCTGTAATGGCTGTTCATTCTTGTATTTCCAAGACCTACCGATATAAAATTATCCCTAAATCTATTGTCTATAATTATACGTCATCATCATCATCAATAACGACATTCATGATGCATTTCGATCTTCAGAAATATAGTCATTCTGTTTATATTCATAGTTTGATAAACACAAAACAAACAATTCAAATGTAATTTTATGGCCAATCCCAAATGGCAAAATAGAATTTCGCCCTCTTCTTTATTGATGTCTCCGATAATGCCTTAGGCTTTAGTACCTTCGGCTGTCTCTTTATAATACATTCTGTTTAGGTTTTGTTTGCTCTTGTTGATTTATATGTCTGTCAGTGAGCTTAAGATGAATTATTTTTCTCAAGACAAATTTACCTCCATACAAAGAACATATATTTACATCTCACAGGGCCAGCTGTCTGACATTGTCATATAGGGGAAGATATGACAAAAAATTGTGTCCTAGTTTGTAAACTTGCCTGACCTAGGTCAATGTTTGCAATATATTGGGAATTAATACAACCAGGCGTAGCTATGGAAGACATATTTGCTGAATATATGATTGGTTTTCCGCTATCTCTCAAGGTGAACTATATTTATCATATATTTAACCTCTAGAGATACTGTTGAAATAATGATTTAAGATCTGACAATTGTCATTTCTAGAGCAGCAACGAGAGAGAGAGAGCAGAGAGTAGGTTACTGAGATCATTTGTATTGAGTCTGTGTAGCTACTGTACAGTGTGTTTGGTGATTGATGATGTTATCTCACACTGAATATTACAAAAGTTTGATGCAATGTTAATATGTAACCACCACAACATAAATCATTTGAATTAGTTTGCAAACATAAAACAATCAAGCGTAACAATGAATAATATATTTGCAATCGTTTAATATTTGAAAAATGTAAATGCATTTGACGTGCAGTTGTTAATTGTGGATTTGCTCAGGTTCAGGAGTTCATAAGAGTCTACCAAAGCTGGATACATGCTATACATTATGCTCCTTGACCGATATTGTTAGTGATGCACCTTGAACTTCAGGACAAATTATTTAGTGTATATTTTCCAAATCCCCTAGCTGGTGCATAGCTGTAGTCATTACTACTTGTCACATTTTCAAACCTGCTGCAGTCATTCCTACTTAGAAGATATATTGTATAGTGTGTATGCACCTAAAATCTTCCTCAATGAATGGAGAAGGCAGTTTGTAATAAATCAAAGTTGGTGTAGTAGTATCGAGGGTGGATTGAGGTCATCTTTGGAAACAATGTCTTTCCAAAACTGCTCATCAATGCGCAGGAATGACACCCTGTGGGAATATTACCCAAGATAGATGTTCACATTTGTTTGTTCCAAGCTTAATTTAGTATAATACTTTATTTATCTATTAACAGTTTCTTATATAGCGCACACATATTCCGCAGCGCTTTGCAGAGGATATTTGAACATTCACATTAGTCCCTGCCCCAGTGGAGCTTACAATCTATATTCCCTACCACATGTACACGCACACACAGACATTCTATGGTTAATTTGTTGGGAGCCAATTAGCCTACCAGTATATTGTTGGATTGCGGGAGGAAGCGGGAGTACCCGGAGTAAACCCACTCAAGTATGGGGAGAATATACAAACTCCACACAAAGCTCAAACAAATGAATACGTTTTTATTGTTTTTATGAGTCTATATTAAATCCTCAAATTGTTATTTGTGTCTGTAATCACTACAGTTTCATACATTTGGTGGTGGAAGTATACAATAGTGGGGCACTGAGTTTCTGCTTTCTATCCATTTCTACTTTTCTGCCACTAACAGGGGGGACAAATTGAGTTGCAGCCCAAATCTCTTACAAGCGTATTGAAAGGGTACCCCAATTCTGTCTATATATATATATATATATATATATATATATATATATATATATATATATATATATATATAAATATATATAGGTACTCTATCTCACAGCGGAGAAGGCGGCACACGGTAGATAAATCATAGTAGAGTCAGGAACGTCATGCATGACGTTCCTGACTCTACTGTACTATGATTTATCTACCGTGTGCCGCCTTCTCCGCTGTGAGATAGACTACCTGGATATGACCGTTGATGGTCTTTGGTGAGCACAGGGACAGCTTTTGAAAGTTATTAGTGTGCTTGGCCGTACGGACTATATATATATATATATATATATATATATATATATATATATATATATATATATATATATATATATATATATAGACGGCTTTGGTGTATATAGACGGCTTTACGTAAAGTGTTACCTAAGTCTAAATTTGATCCCCAGTCTCAAAATGCCTCTATACGCTCTTTTACTAGAATGTCTAACGTGGATGTGCAGGCATCTGTGCGTGCTCACCCCCCTGTATATAATAATCTCAGTAGACAAGAGCAATTAGCATTGAGAGACTTGGGGTCTAATAGATCCTTAGTATTCCACCCTGCGGATAAAGGGGGTGCATTTGTTATAATGGACATGGATCGTTATCATGATCAGGTGATGGTACACCTTAATGACTCGTCCACATATATACGTCTCGGGGGTGACCCGACAGGTAGATATGTGACTGAGTTACGGGACATTTTACAAAGTGCTGTAAACATGCAAATTATTCCTACCACTCTCATGTCAGCCCTACTCCCGGCTTTTCCTTTAGTGCCACAATTTTACTGTACACCTAAGGTACACAAGTCTATTAGTGACCCGCCTGGCCGCCCCATTGTAGCGGCACTTGGGTCACTAATGCAACCAGCATCTATCTACATAGATAGTTTGCTACAACCTTGCATTTGTAAACATCCCCGTTACTTATTGGATACCACCAGTCTGCTGCAAAAATTGGACCAATTTCCACACTTCGATGGTGACATTCATATCGATGTTTGTGCATTGTATACCTCTATTCCGCACACTATGGGTCTCTCTGCCTTGCAACATTTTCTGACTGATAATGAGAACTATATGGGCCCCGATGTTAATTTCATCTTAGAGATGATGAACCTTATTCTAACTAAGAATTTCTTTGTATATGATGGCCAATTTTATTTGCAGGCCACGGGGTGTGCTATGGGGGCGGCGGTAGCTCCCTCATATGCGAACACCTTCATGTTCGAGTTCGAACAATCTCTATTTTTCCAGAACACAGATATCGCCGATCGTATCATACATTACTATTGATACATCGACGATATCTTGTTATTTTGGCGTGGGCGCCCCATCGATCTCTGTAACTACATTGATGTACATAATGCCTCTCTAAGCCCTATCACATTTACCTATACGCATAGTAATGTTTCCATACACTTTCTGGACGTTACAATCCAGATCGTTGATGGTAACATTGTAACTGATCTGTTTATAAAACCGACAGATAAAAATAATGTGCTTGAATTTTCCAGTTGTCACCCTAGACCCATGGTACGTAGTTTGCCTTATTCGCAACTTCTTAGGGTTAAAAGAATAGTATCGGACCCCCCCCCCGACAGCTGAGCGCCAGATGCAGGCTATGATTAATAGGTTTTCAGCCCGGGGCTATCCCCATCCCCTTTTGGATGGCACTAAAGATAAAATTGCTGGCATTGATAGAGGCTCCCTTATTGTAGCTAAGCATAATCCCAAACAACTGGGTAATCAAATACCCTGAGTTACCACCTATAACCAACATAGCCCGGATATTGTCAGGAATGTTCGCAAATATTGGCCTATTGTACAATCAGATGAGGCATTAGGTTTATCTGATACTAGACTACTCACTAGTTTTAAACGTTCTAAAAGTATTAGAGATGTTCTTGTCAAGTCAGATGCCTCACCTAATACAGCCAAACCGCAACACAGACCACTAGGCTGTGTGAGATGTACATGTACGACCTGCAGATTTATGATCCCGGGATGCTCATTCAACCACCCACATACTGGTAAGGCTATACAGATTAGACATACCCTGACATGCAATTCCACACACGTGGTATATCAAATTTTATGCCCGTGTGGTTTATCCTACATCGGGAAAACCGAAACTGCATTTAAGACACGCATGACCACCCACCGGTCGGCCATACGCAATGCCCCCATCAGTGGTACCAGTGACCAGCCTGTCCCCCGCCATTTTATTAACACCAAGCATAGCGTATCCTCAATCAAATATCGGATGATTGATTGCATCCCTACATCCATACGAGGTGGTAATAGATCCCTCCAATTGTTGCGCTGTGAGGCACGCTGGATTGCCAGATTGGGGACCTTGGCACCATATGGGATGAATGAGCACTCAGGGCTAAATGTGTTGCTATAATCCTATGATAATATTAGCTTAATTATGCCTACCAATACTTACCTGTTGTTCTTGTGGATATTCATGCAATTCATTTCATTTTCTTAGGTTTAGATACACCGATTCTACTGTAAAGTACCTCCTGCTACGGATCCATGTTATTTCATTTCTGTCGTTATCCACTTGTATTTTATACCAGTTTTTCTTACATGATTAGTGGCATCCAGCTTTACCTGGGCGCTTCTCACATCGTTTATACACCTGTATATTTACAGATTGTTAGCTTGTCTTATTTCTTTATATGTGTAGATTGGTAATACGTTGTATGTACATTTGCTATGCACATTGCACTTTTCTGTCAGTCTGTGTTTGTTATACCGGTTGCTATGGTAATCCTGTGACGTATAGTACGGTCGCCCCGGGAACTCCGGGGTCGACGGATGATGACATCATGGGACACCCGTGGCACGCCCCACGCTCCCGGCGGGAGATTCACTGAATTCCATTGGTGTATCAGTATGTTAAATATTAGTGTGTTCACTGTGTTTAATTAGCCTGAAGACAATACATACAGTATCGAAACGTTGCTGTTTTTTACTGCTGTGCTTCAATAAAGAAGATTTTTGCACTATCGTATAGCCTGGAGTGCCGTGGCTTTCTGCCGTCTATATATATATATATATATATATATATATATATATACAGGGTGTTGGCGGCACTTGGAATAAACGACACCACACAGGGTTTCTGTGCTCAGCGGCACTTTTATCAAGGTGCAGGAACAAAGGTGATACAGACAATGAACATATATATACCTTACCTGATCTTCCGTACTGCCCGTCGCCTCCTCCCGATCCGGTGTCTGAAGATGACATCACAGTTCTGGGCGGGACGCACGGAAAGACCACGTATGCTGAGTGTTGCCAGGGAGACGCGGCAATAAATGCGGTATCCCGGCAACGCTCTGAAAATAGAAACATGAAAACCATTACCAAACATAAAACGTGAATAATGTACCAATAAATATCAAAACATTACAAACTGGAATGAGAGTGTGGCTGTAATCACATTGATCTGCACTGATGTTGATTATACATAAAATTTAAACACTGTATGTTTTGATTCCTGAAGAAACATACATACATGCCTATTTCTTTATGTTACGGCATGAACCCTAAATGGGTATTAAAAGCAGAACGATCAATTGAACCAACAGATATTGTAGCCCAAACCACATAGAAAATAGATATTATTTTAGAGAACATAACGATCACAACTCAGTCTACAAAATTTCCACACCATAATATTTTTCAAGGTACTCTTTACCTAGCACGGCGCCCATCGCGGCCATCGCGGGCATTGAATGCACTAAAAAATCGGGTGCGATGCAACCGACGCGATGCCCGCGATTTCCCATAGGGAACAATGTTATATTTCTCAATTGACCTGATTTTCCTGTTCAATGCCTCAATTGACCCGATTTTCCATAGGAAACAATGTTAAATGGCCCACAGAGGCCAAATAGGCACCCGGAAGTGTGAAATGGCCCCCACAATTGTTAACGCCACCCCACGATCAACGTGAACCCGAAGCGTGGCGAGCGCAGCGAGCCCGCGAGGGGCGGCGGTACGCGTCCTATGACCTTTTCATACCCCCACTATCCACGTCGGTGTGGAGTTGAGAATAGAATAGTGTGGCGAGCGCAGCGAGCCACCGAGCCCGAAGCGTGGCGAGCGGACGCGGATACCTGTAAAGCCCGCGAAGGGACGCGTTTACCTGAGAAGGTATCCGCTTCCCCTCGCGGGGCTCGCTGCGCTCGCCACGCTTCGGGCTCGGTGGCTCGCTACGCTCGCCACACTATTCTATTCTCAACTCCACGCCAACGTGGATAGTGGGGGTATGAAAAGGTCGTAGGACGCGTACCGCCCCCCACGCGGGCTCGCTGCGCTCGCCACGCTTCGGGTTCACGTTGATCGTGGGGTGGCGTTAACAATTGTGGGGGCCATTTTACACTTCAGGGTGGCTATTTGGCCTCTGTGGGCCATTTAACATTGTTTCCTATGGAAAATCGGGTCAATTGAGGCATTGAACAGGAAAATCGGGTCAATTGAGACATTTAACATTGTTCCCTATGGGAAATCGCGGGCATCGCGTCGGTCGCATCGCACCCGATTTTTAGTGCATTCAATGCCCGCGATGCCCGTGATTTTTTTACCTGCGATGCCCACGATCAAAATCGTGGGCGCCGTGCTAGGTAAAGAGTACCTTTTTCAATAATTGTTAGTGTTATATATGCTACAAAAAGCAAGATAATCCAAAATTCTCGTTGAGACCTTTAGGGCTGAGAGTCTCCAAAATTAAGATCCACCGACTCTCCAACCGGAGGAGTCGGAGCGATCTATCACCCCCTCTTTTGGGAGGGGGTACATGATCAATTACTCGGTACCGTAGGGAGGCTAGGTTGTGTTTGGCCTCGGCAAAATGACGGGCCACGTGTTGTTCGTGATGTCCAGTCTGAATAGCTGCTTTTATGGCCGGCCGGTGGGCCGCGGCCCTTTCTTTAAAAGACCTATCAGTTTTCCCTACGTAATGTTTCCCTAGGGGCAACTGATAAGGTAAATCACGAACTTGGTGTTGCATCCACTGCATTGTACATTGCCAGCTGTTGCTGGATCATCTCTAGGAGGGCACCGGAGTTGTATTCCTACTCAGCATCCACTGCTACCAACATCTTATTTGGGAGTGCCTCCTCAACAATATTGCATATATATATATATATATATATATATATATATATATATATATATATATATATATATATATATATATATATATATATATGAACTAACCACAATAGTGTCTCCAGCGCCCTAAGTGCAATATGTAATGTCCGTTCAATGAATACAAATTATATAAAAATATATAAAACAATATAGATGCTTGTAGCTTCTGATTTTCTGGAATAAATTCCTGTTTGTTTCGATTGATCAATACCCAACGCGTTTCGTTCCGGTTAGGAACTTCATCAGGGGCTTTTTTGATCTAGTAAGTATTTTTGCCTTTTCCTTATTTTACTTTGGGTATCTGAAGGTGTGGGATGAATCCCTCTGGTGGTAAATTTGTGTATGGTTTTTTGACCTTTTAATAGATAGACAGGAGAAAAAGCCTCTAATTCTCAAGGTGTTTCAGAAAATCTCCTATATTATGAATATAAACTGTCAATCCTATACAGCTTAAAAAAAACACCTTCCAGTTGTTATAGGTATATAAAGTCAGGAAATAATTCCACTAAAGTGTGTGTCTGTGTGTACTCCTTGGAGTCCAGCCAGCAATATAAATATATATATATATATATATATATATATATATATATATATATATATATATATATATATATATATATATATATATATATATAAATATATATATATATATATATATATATATATATAATATATATATATATATATATATATATATATATATATATATATATATATATGAAAACAAGAGGATGTGTGGCGCCACCTGTGAAAACCTCAGTCCAGATACCAGGTATACTAGGCAATATCCCCCTTCTAGTTACGGGGTGTCAGCCAATCTTCAAATAGTAAAAGTAATGGTAAGTTACTTAGGAAAAAATGTGAGTTCAATGAATGAAGATGCGGCGACTAATTGCTCTAGAATAGTCTATGCTGAGTGTGCTGGTCCGCACATGTGACAAACCATAAAAAAGTTCTTAAAAAGTGGACTTGGAACACGGTGTATACTTCACTATAGGTATGATCAAAATATCAAAAGGTAGGTATAAAAAATATATACATTTATTTGAACAAGGTAGAAAAATATTTTTTCAATAAAAAACAGACAATTTAATAATTACTATTTAAAAAACGTTCTATACTAAAAGAATCCTAAAAACAATAGTTAAGGTGCAAAAAGAGAAAGGAGGGTAGCTTATCTTAAATAGATGAGACAGGAGGGCTATAGCCCACGCAAACACAGGGAGTAATACAAACTCAAAACAGTTATTGCACTGGGGAGAAGTGAAGCCAAGACCTCAATGCTAACCATTACACCAACCGTGCTGCCATTATTAAAACCCCAAAAGGATGAATGTCTTCAATCCCTGCTAATTTGTCTAATTCATAGTAGCTATAGATGAATTTCAGTTTTATTTGAATGGATGGATGCGTGGCGAGTGCGATCTGATGATTACCGATTCCCAGCCACTATAAAGCATCTGCCCCAGAGAAAAAACTGACTGTCTGGCCCTAATAAATGTATATATATATATATATATATATATATATAAATATATATATATATATATATATATATATATATATATATATATATATACTGTGCAAAAGCGGACCGGCACTCGTTTCCTTGCTTAATGTATTTGCTGCGGTGCCCTCCAATACTTGGATTGATAGGTGATAAAGAAATAGCGGCACTCGGAGTCTGGGTGAAGAATTAACTTGTCTTTATAAAAGCATCTCACGTGCAAAAAGTGACCGACGTTTCGGGGACAAGTCCCGTTTTCAAGGTGCAGAATGTACAACAACGTTGTTGTACATTCTGCACCTTGAAAACGGGGCTTGTCCCCGAAACGTCGGTCACTTTTTGCACGTGAGATGCTTTTATAAAGACAAGTTAATTCTTCACCCAGACTCCGAGTGCCGCTATTTCTTTATCACCTATATATATATATATATATATATATATATATATATATATATATATATATATATATATATATATATCATGTATATTGTTCAAAGTTAAAATCCCATCACATTGACAGCTTCTGCAATGTTCTTTTACTTTGAGCTGACACCTTTTTTACTTTCACTTTGAGCAGTGACAGTTTTTAGCCCCAAAACTCTCCACCCCACCTCCAGTCCCTATCTGCTTTTACCTCCAATTTATGTTTTCACAGCTCCATCTCTCCATATCCAGTTGGAAGTTCGAAACAGATCAGTGTCCCTGCAAAAATTGCTTTAACTTTCTGTTATGGGTATCTTTTTTGCAAAAGGAGCTATATGGTCTGTTGCATTGCCTCTAGTGGTCAGTGATGGTACTTCACCTCATAGAGGTGAGGAGTAGTTATCCTTTTAGAAATACAGATGAGGGCCCTATTTGTTTAGTACCTTCTAGAAGATAATAGTTACAGTAGAATCTGATTTGGCAACATTTCCACTTCTTAAAACCCACACTACAATAAATATACCCCATGGGGTTAGGGGCAGAGGTCATGTCAAAAAAATATTTTCCTAGATGGTATTTCATTTTTTAATGCAGAATATGAGTTGCGTGTACATAGAAAACTGCCTTTAAATGCTTTTTCTAAATGTTTGTGCTGACTTTTAACCTTTTGTGGTTGATATCTTGCAACTAATTATGGGGCCTTACTGAGAGATAAAAACAGCAATGACAGAGAAAATGCTTTTACTGCTGTTAAAATGCCAGAAAAACATATTTTATTTTCTTCATTGGATAGCTGGACGTATTGTATGTTTGGTCTATTATTAGCCTATCTTTATATTCTTTATCCTCTTCTGATTGACTCTCTTCTGATTGGCTCTCTTTCTTAAATAACAACAAGTGCCACTTCCTTGTGAACCATACTTTCTCCTCTCTATCGCTAACAGATCTGGCAACCAGCCCTGCTGCATTAATAATACATTAAGTGATGCATTTTTCAGTTTTTTTCCTGTTTCTGCTCTCCGTCTATCAGTTCCCACCTTGTCAGGAACTCAGCCAGATCAGACAAAGACGTGCAGACATCTCTACAACTTCCCCATGCACCTCCTCATCACCATCCGGTGGCATCCGGATATCAAATTGATTACATTATTGAGGTATTTCATCCAGGGAATTAAACAAATTCCAATTTATGTGGTCCAGATTTTTTTTCCTTAATGATCAGATAAATTTGCAGCCAAGAAGGTTTGCATTGTGTCTTATAAATAAAAACATAGGACCCTAAAATATTCGTAACACTAATTGAAACTTTTCCAGTATCACAATCTATACTCTGTATTAATAACAGGGAATATTAGTTTCTCATGACAGTTGCCTAACTTCCGTCATACTTATCGACATTCCAGGTTCACTGTAGAGTTTCCCGATGCCCTGTAATGTTAATCAACAATGAGATCCTATTCACAAGCCTGCAGTGGCCACTTTCCCCAGAAAAGCTGACTCCCGGTATAATTTGCTCCAACTGTGTGGCATAATTTAATATAAAGAACATCCTGTCAGCCCTTCTGTGCATGGCTGGTTCTAGGTGGCAGATGCCACTGCAAATAGTGGGCAGTGACTTTGCATGGGCATGGTAGTCTAGTTGTTGAAATGTGTCTGTGTGGGACTGAGTATGTATGTAGGTGTGTGTGGCTGTGGGGATGCAGTCAGGATCTCAGTAGTCTGGATCCCGACACCTCCAATAATGATAGCAGCACATAACAGTTGAAATACTGATGGTTCCCGATGGTACAGTAAGTACCGGGAATATGGTTAGGGTTACGCAGTGTGGGGATGTTGAAGGTTAGGCTGCTGGGGGAGATGATTAGGGCTAGATTGCAGAAGGGGACAGTTAGGATGAGGTTGTGGGAGGGGAAGTTAGGTATGGGGTAGGGGTAAGCTGAATGGGATCCATCAGGATTTTGACCATAAGTCTGAAGCTGTCGAATTATGACTGCCAGGATTTTGGATATGACTATAACTTATAATTCATACTTCATAACCCAGTTATTTTGATTTATCAACCTGCACCCAAGCATGGATACATGTAACACGTGGACTATTTGTGTGCCTTGAGGACTGAGGTTGGTAAACACTTGTTTAGAGTGTAAGAAAGTGACACTGGTTGGTTAGTAACGTCTAACCACATTGAACAACATTGACGACAGGTCATTTCAAGAGTTATCATACCCAAGCTTGGGCTTGCCAGGGTTTGCTGGAACTAGTAGTGCCACATTACAAAAATACTAGTTTTTCCATTTCATTCTTT
Organism: Crinia signifera; assembly: GCF_055691185.1. Taxonomy (NCBI): domain Eukaryota; kingdom Metazoa; phylum Chordata; class Amphibia; order Anura; family Myobatrachidae; genus Crinia; species Crinia signifera. The sequence goes on from NC_139227.1 coordinate 107,549,879, forward strand.
AGTACCCTAACACTCAATGGTCACAAGATGTTGAATAGATTCCTAGTTTAATCAACACATGGCTGTTTATTGCCCTGGAAGGGAGCACATTTTATATGGGCCTGATTTCCTTGGGAATCCAGCCCGGTGGTGACCAGAATGGTCCTCTGCCATATATGTTGACAGCGAGACCCCTGTTTCCAGTAGTTTCCCTATTATAATGTCATCAGTTCAGCTTGTAGCTTTTGTTGTTTACCTAACACTATTTGACACCTCCAATTGCTGTGGTCCATCTACAGTATGTCGGTGATCAACTGCTATACAACAAACATTTGGGAACATGAGTACAGTGCTCTAGTATGGAGCAGTTGCAGAAAGGTGCATAGCCCATTTAACAGATTATTTTTCTTAACAAAAAAAGGGCATCAGGAATGGTGTAATGGTTAGCATTACTGCCGCACAACACTGAGGTCATGCGTTTGATTTTCTCCATGGCCCTAACTATGTGGAGTTTGTATATTCTCCCCATGATTGCATTGGATTCCTGAGGACACTTTGGGTTAAATAAAAGATGGGATTTCTATTGACGATGGGATGTTGCCCATAGCAACCAAGCAGATCATACTTCATATTTATTTTGCGCCTCCCAGAACAGAGGTGGCCAAAACTGTTCTCGAGATTTACCAACTGTCCACATTTTCGAAATCCCCTAGCTGGTGCACAGCTGTAGTCATTACTAACTGTCACATTCCACAGATCACCTTGCTGGTGCACAGCTGTAGTCATTACTAACTGTCACATTCCCCATATCCCCTAGCTGGGGCACAGCTGTAGTCATCACTAACTGTCACATTCCCCAGACCACCTAGCTGGTGCACAGGTGTAGTCATTACTAACTGTCACATTCCCCAGTTCACCTAGCTGGTGCACAGCTGTAGTCATCACTAACTGTCACATTCCCCAGACCACCTAGCTGGGGCACAGGTGTAGTCATCACTAACTGTCACATTCCCCAGACCACCTAGCTGGTGCACAGGTGTAGTCATTACTAACTGTCACATTCCCCATATCCCCTAGCTATTGCACAGCTGTAGTCATTACTAACTGTCACATTCCCCAGTTCACCTAGCTGGTGCACAGCTGTAGTCATTACTAACTGTCACATTCCCTAAATCACCTAGCTGGTGCACAGCTGTAGTCATTACTAACTGTCACATTTCCCAGACCACCTAGCTTGGGCACAGCTGTAGTCATTACTAACTGTCACATTCCCCAGATCCCCTAGCTGGTGCACATCTGTAGTCATTACTAACTGTCACATTCCCCAGACCACCTAGCTGGTGCACAGCTGTAGTCATTACTAACTGTCACATTCCCCAGATCCCCTAGCTGGTTCACAGCTGTAGTCATTACTAACTGTCACATTTTTCAAACATGCTGCATTCATTCCTATTATAGATTCACAGGTTACCTGAAAAACATGGAAGATCTTGAGGACAGGTTTGGCCACCCCTGTTCTAGAAGATAATATATAGCATCTGATTGGTCGTATGAGGAACAATCCTCCTTCACTAGAACTCCCATCTTATTAAATGTACCCCTCTGAATTAATCCCACAATCCAAAAACATACTGGTAGCTAAACAGGTTCTGGACAAAAATAAAAAACAGCCCCCAAATGTGTGAATGTAGATGTGTTTAGAGCAGACTCGGTGGTTCTTATCTATCGTCAAATTCTATGTTTAAAATAAACTTTTTTTCTGTATAGGTCCTTATGCTTGAACTGTAAGTTTGGCTGAACTTTTAACGATCTGCAAAGCTTAAAAATGGCAGATTGGTAACAAACACCACAAGCGCAGCGTGACATTTAAAGATAAGGGATTAAACTTTAATCTGTTGCTGCAGTGTGCTATTATTTTATAGTCTTTAATAGTTCATGGTGTGCAGACAAGGGCTGCAGAGGGAAAGGTTTGAAGAGTCAGATTCCTTATAAAGATGATACTCCTTCAAAAGGCTACTTAGTGTAGCTAAAAGCATACAGGTGCTATTGATAATTGTCGGTGGGATCGATAACACAGCATCTTAAAAGGAAAACACCTTTCTTTGAACAAGGTAAATTCTCTTCCAAAGATTTTCAGATGTGATAGCTATTGATTCTCCTATGACAGTGATAATATCTCCTCCGTAGTGTGATGTACGCCATCGGACCCAGCGTCTACTGTGCTCTCATGAAATCAGGACAAATTATCTTGGAATTCTGTCATTTTTAGTTTTCCTATTCTTTATTTTCAATAGCAGTTGAGTGACAGGGCTCTCAGACAACGACATATCAATATTTTAATTGGATTCCCTGTTTTGTCTGCTGGGTGACAGTTTTTTTTTTCATTTTTATGTATTATATGTTATCTAAAAAACTATTTCATACTGAATTGTTATTTCTTTTTTTAAGCTTAATTTAAATATGCTCTCCTATGATTGGCACATTAGTCAGTATTTTTGCACATCTATATTAAATTCAGGTGTCTTCTGGAAATTAGCATTTTTTCCCTTGACATATCTATGATATGTATAAATATCTACTAAATTCATAAGTAGATTTAATCATTTAAAATCGTATTTGGACTGTGCAAAAATATAATGAATTCAAATCAGGGAGAGGCAAGAGAGACTTTTCCTAAGGGCTAAACAAAGAATAAATCATAACTGTAAGTTTTAAACAGAACTTTTGCCTACTTACTTTTTCTGCAATAAAACCCCAAATCTTGGGTGGGGAGGTGGGGAACAAGTATGCTGTGTGTTTATAGTAAAGCTGGCCATACATTTGTCCAATTTTACATCTTAAGGGGGTATTCAATATGTGCCTATATTTCCCAACATGGCCGTTTTTACCAATCCACAGACTCCGTCACTTGATAGCTGGAACATTGAATTTCGACTGTCGAGATACTGTCAGATGAACCGAAAACGGCCCGGGATTCCAATCCCAGATTGAATACTTAGAGTGCAAACAAAAATTCAATCATATATCATTATAGTAGGAAGACAAAGTCCAAATGCAATAGGGTGTACGAATCAGAAAGTGAGAGATTATTCGGAGAATTTTCCCATTCTTTTAAAGCGGCAATCATTTACACTGATAAAGCAGGTTGATTTTGCCATGTAAATGATTGCCGAATTAAAAAAAGGGAAATCTTTCACAAAATCTCTCACTTTCTGGTTATCACATCCTATTACATTTGGCTCAATCTGTTTGGTAAGAGAAAATAGTAAAAATCTATAATTTTCTAGCTTTGACATAATGAAGGCACATGCTAAAGCAAATCACAAAATGTCAATTTTGAAGTCACTGCTGACCATCCATCCAAAGAAGTCTGAGCTGTTAGTTCCATACACGGAGTGGAACGTTGGCACTAGGATGATCCCCTGCTGCAGCCACCGGGGCCAAGCAGCAAGTGAAAGCCTCTAATTACCATTTGCTGCTGTTATTGGTCATCCTTAATTATTTTAATAGACCATTGGAGCTGGAAGTAATCACTATGGGATAAATTTACTAAGGGAGTTCTATTGAAGATGCTATGTTCCCATATCAGCCAATTAGATTCCACTTCTTGTTTATTTAGCACCATCTAGAAGATAATAGAATCAAACCTGTTGCTATGGGCAACATCCCATCTTCAATACAGCTCCCATCTTAGTAAATTTACCCCTATACCAGTGGTAGCCAACCACGGTCCTCAAGAGCTACCAACAGTTCACATTTTCCAGACAACCTAGCTGCTGCACAGGTGCACTCGTTACTAGCTGACACATTTTCAAAGAGCCACAGGTGGAGCTAATTACTTCACTTGTGATTCTGTCAGAAGATCTGGAAAACATTAACTGTTGGTAGCTCGCGAGGACTGGAGTTGGCTACCCAGCCCTATACTGTAGAACCCAAATACCGTTTCTCAAAAGGAATCCAATGTCCCCGCAACAGTTTGTTTCTTGAATTCCCTTAGATCATTTCTGTGATAGATAAGAAATGATAGCTTAATGATGCATCAATTATTTTAATACTTTGTATAACACTGGCTAGCCTGCCGTTACAATGTGACAACACATTCCTATACAGTGAGTTCATGTGTAATGGTAACGCTACATAGTCTTCCGGTGACTATGAATTCTCAGATCTGCTGTAATATGACTTAGAAGGTTGACACTGACATTCCTTTAATATACTTTAGTATTTCACAGTGCGACATGGCCGAATTGTGACATTAGTGACAAGACAAAAGTCTTAAAATATAGAGTTCCAGTAATCGGAGCAGACTCAACATGTTAGACATGAAGTTCAGCACAGTCCATTTGAAGTACAGTTCAGCTATGTCAGCTTATTACATCTCCTGTATCAAAAGTCCAGGAATAGAGGAGGACAATGCCTTACAAAGATGTGTGAATACCTCTTTCATAAACCTGTGTGTGTGTGTGTGTGTGTGTGTGTGTGTGTGTGTGTGTGTGTGTGTGTGTGTGCGTGCGTATATATTTATATATATATATATATATATATGTATATATATATATATATACTGTATATATATATATATATATATATATATATATATATATATATATATATTGTCCATATTAGTATTAGTCCAGTTCGGAATTTGGATTTTAAATCCAAATTTCAAATTCAGGAATTCTTGAAAATTGATAAAAACAAAAATGATGTCCTTTAGAGCTATTTTTTAAATGAAAAACAGAAAAAACTTGATGGTCATTTGTTAAACTAATAAACAAAACACTGAGGGTGGTTTGTGCAAAATCAAAACTCAAGGTTCTGTGCATGTTTCTACTAAATATTCACCTAATAATTTCTTGTGTGCCTTTGAAATTCCACATAATCTTATGGGTGAAATAATGTCATAACTGTCACCAAAACAACCCCACATCATACGGCAGAATACAAAGACCTTCAGTGTCCCAACTTGATAGGGCAGGATGTATAAAATATCACATTTTGAATGCAATATAGCCTCACACTTACAGCGGGCATAGTAGTGTTTATTAACAACATATGCATGAAGATTTGTGATTATTTACGCAAAGGACATCTGTTATAATATAAGCTGTCCTTCTTGATGAGGAAACTTCCCGGTTTATGACCTGGAAGACCTTCTGCACTTGTGTGGTCATTGGGCATTACATGTGTAATGCGCTGATGACACTAAGAGGAACCATATCCAATATTCTTCGGGATTTATGCAGAACCTGTAGGCATCTATAAAGCAGCACGACCTATAGAGGACATTGCCTATTGCGAACCTATTTTACTGTATGAGTTTTCTTTCTGGAGCTTGTGGAGGTTGTAGTCAAATCTCTAAGAACATCAGTTTTCTGCATTTTAACAACATTTTGGGATTAGTACATAAAACCCGTAGACTTTAAAATTAGTTAAATGCAAATATGAACATCCAGTGTAATTTCCTGGAAATGGGAAGTGAAGGTGGAAGTATAGCATAGTCAGAAATGTATACTTCTCTGAAATGGGCTGTCCCTCAAATGGAACAATGAGTACATAGTTTTGCTCATTACTAATTGTTAGCGGAAACATAGAGCTGTTATGGGTGGGGTATGGTGGGCCGACAGTCAGGATTCTGACGGTCAGTATACTGACATTGGAATCCTGACTACCGGTACTACGACAATGGGGGCAAGAACAGAGTAGTCCCTTGTGGGCTTGGTGGCTCACATTGTTCACCACAAGTTCTATTCTCCCTCTGTGAGGGTTGTGGACTAAAGAATAACATGCAAAATCAGTTTTGATGCCAAGAAGGACCAAGATGAATTTTATCTGGCAGAGATGTGCAGAGGTTGGCATTGGTTGATAGAAAAGGTTGGCATTGGTTGATAGAAAAGGTGTCCGGATTATAGGTCGACAGTGTTTAGGTCAACAATCAATCGGTCAACAATCATTCGGTCGACCATGACAAAAGTTTGACACAGGAAAGGGTCTACACGACAATTTTATACATATTGAAAGGATAACATGATTTTTTTGTCGTTTGTTGGACTTGGTCTCTTGTATGGTCCACAAAGGCTACAATTTGGGATGGTCAACTGAGCAAATCGAGTCATGCCAGGGTATGTGTTACACTAATTGGAGTTCCATGTCAACACATGTCAACATGGACACACAAAAAAACATGAAAAATTCACGACAACCTTTTCAGGTGTCCACTGTTTTCCTTTTGTCCTTTTGCTTGAGTCGATCTTTTGCCTATATCGACCTTTTCTATGATGACCTTTTGTCGATGTGGGCCTTGTGCCTTTTAACCTCTTGGGGTCAATATTGCCTATCAACCTGGACACTGTCAACCCTTTGATCCCAATCCCGTCCCAAAACAATGAAACTGTCCCGTGAAAATCAGGACAGTTGGAAAGAATGTACAGATGGAGCAGCTCTCTTGAGTTGTTCCTGGCGATTCTATCTTCAACCACCGCCCTCCGCCAGCCACCAACCTCTGACAGAAGGGGGCATGCACGCACGAGATGCTCGCACGCCCTGTTTTGGCGGAGCACACCATCCGTCTCCCCCGCTCCCTGCCCGTCTGCAGCAGCCTCCACTCGTTCCTTGCGCATCTCACTGAAACAGAAACGGGCAGGGAAGCCACTAACGGGGATGCGCGTGCGAGTGAGACGCTTGTGCATCCCAGTCAGCCAGTCCGCCAGCACATGCAATCTGGCGACCCATCGGGCCTGCCGATGGCGGCTCCATCTGTATATGGAGTAGGCACACCAGCAGCTATTTTTGCTGAGCATTAAAACATTTGCAGAGCAAGATAATAACAATGAGAGAATGCAGTGAAGATGGATCGTTTTTAGGATCATTCCCTGCTATGTAGAAGGGCACACAGTCATTTTCACTCCACAGAAACACTTGAATTTTGCACTTGTTCTCAGCTGGGGGCGATGATGTCTCATTATGCTGTTAGTGGAGTGCACATTGCACATTCCGGCTGCACTTCCGTAGAGATGCTCATATTCCAGGTACACTGTGTACTGTAAACTTACAAGAAAAAAAATGTCTTTTAAGCTAAAGGTGGAAAAGCCGATGATATCTAACATTAAACCTAGCATCGCGCAGGCAATTTGTGTCACATACGGAGAGGAATATTCACATCTCCCCCATAATCGCAGAAATTTATGCAACAGCTTTATAATTTCCCAAGCAAGTCAATAAACATGCAGATGAAGAGGGAGCGAGTTCTTATTTATATGTGCTTTGGCAACTAAACTGCAGAATCGAGTAAAAAGAAACCCAATATATGCAGGCGCTTCTAAGTAAATAGCATAACCTGGCTGCTTCTTACACCTGATTCAGCAAGATACTGAACTTAAACTTTGTGGAAGAAATATTATTCTAGCCATGCATTACTCTCTGGCCCGAGATTGCTGAACAGATTAATGGAAACAGTAAAACCTAGGTGGAAAGTAAATCACTTTGTACTTTCTAGTACATATCTAGCCCATTTAGGCTGGCTTTATAGCCGAGGCACAACACACTGAGCCTGTCTTAGGAATTTGAGCACGAAGACAACAAGAACATCAGCATCTATCCAGAAGAAAACAGTAGGTTCAATAAAATGTAACCCGTTTATTTCAAACGAGGCAGTAAACGTGCACAAAAATGAGTCTGCCTAGAACATCTTTTTTCTATGATAGAATTATTATATTTGAACAGGGTGATGGTTCAGGGCCAGAAACACACTTGGGGCCTGATGTTTCAAGCTTCAAAAAGTGATAAATGGTCAGCCAATCAGCTCCTAACTGCCAGGTTACAGGCTGGGTTTGAGAAATAACAGGTTGGAGCTGATTGGCTGGTTGTTGACTCTCCACTTTATAACTTTTTGAAGCTGGATAGATCTGGCCCTGGGAGTGAAACTACAAACTGTTATATGGCTACGGGCAACAATGCATTCTGTGCCAACCATGGTTATTGGCACAGAATAACCATATCGGAATTAAAGCAGCCTATGCCCATCGCACAAGAACCTGACTAAAACTGTAAGGCACTTTTCCTATCAATATCTCCAGAATTTAGAGTTGAATGTAAAAACGCAATACTTGTATGCATATAAAAAAGCATTGGATGCACACTGAGGATTCTGCGGCTCTAGACAGAATTCTAGAGCAACTGCCCAACGAGGTGGGCATCATTATCATCCCCTGGGGACCTTCCACCAGATTACAGGGGTGCTTCAAATATGCTTCATAAAAGAAACATCTAAACATACAATTCAATACAGTGTATACCTCTATCAAGTCAAAATTGGAAGCTCTAAGGTGTGTAGTTGACTTACATCTCTATGATCCTACTCTACTGCACTTGTGCTCACGACCCTTGTGTCCAAGGGCAAGTGGGAGCAATTCTATGTGGTATTAAGCTCAATATACGGGCATAAGTTTTGTCCATAAGCAGGAGAAAATTTAGGGATCAAACTGACTCTGGGCAAAACATTATAAGTCACCTCCCATTATATCTCTGCCACCTTCCTGTTAGAGTCTCCTGACTGCTAAAGCAACATTAACCAAACACTCCTAGTAGGAGGAGTAGGGGTTGCTCCACACCTACTTGCTGACCAGCTGGTACAAAACACCACTGCCAGGCTGTTAACCAGCCAGCCCCGTTTTAACCACATATCCCCCCTTATCTACTCCCTTCACTGGCTGCCCATAAAATGGCAAATTATTTTCAAAATCAACTTACTGAGTTTCAGAGCCCTATATGACTGAGACCCAAGGTACCTGAATCCGCTTCTGATTCCATACTGCCCAACCCGATTAATGTGATCTGTAGATGAAAAACTTTTAGCAGTACCTAGGATCTCCTGTAATTCATCTGGGGGTTGAGTTTTTAGCCATTCAGCTCCGACTCTATGGAGCTCACTTTCCCGCACAGTTCGAGAGGCCCCCTCTCTAGAATGCCGCAAAAAAAGACTCAATACTTTCCTGTTTACTCAAACATTTCCTTCATTCCTTTAAGTATTGTTTATGAAAAGCTTTTCTGTACTTCATTGTTCCTGTACTGTATTACATTTATTCTATCTGTTAAGCACCTTGAGTCCTATTGGAGAAAGAGTTAGAAAACAAAAACTTGTTGTAATGTCAAAAACAAAAGATTCATCTAGCCATCAGCCTAGCATGGCTCTCATGCAAGCGATCATGCAGTGCCACCAAACCACCTTCCCCCAGCAATTTCAACCCTGGGCATGTACCCATGTAAATTGCAGAAATGGATATATATATATATATATATATATATATATATATATATATATAATATATATATATATATATATATATATATATATATATATATATATATATATATACCAAACTTCTCCTCACCTCTATAAGGGAAAGTACTAGAGGCCACTCAACTGATAAAATTGCTCCTTTGTGTGCTAAAAGATGTCATAAAAGAAAGTGAAAGCTATTTTTGCATGGATACTGATCTGGTTCATACTTGCTGGATATGGAGAGAGAGCTGTGAAGACAGAGACTGGAGGTAGAAGCAGAAGGGGACTGGGGTGGGGTGGAGAGTCTGTAGGCTAAAATCTGTCACAGCTCAAAGTGAAAGTAAAAACAGTCAGAGCTTAAATTTGAAAGTACATTTCAGAAGGCGTCGGCCTTTAACTAGACTACTATAACACCAATTGAGCTGGGTTTACACACGTAACAAAACAATATTGTGTCTACTGTATCCTATCAGACAACTTCTATGATAATTAATCTTGATTATTAATCTTGGAGCTTTTTCAACAACTACTATAATATATTAAAATCATTGGTATGTAGTAGCTTATTAAGTAGAAATAAGGTTCCCGTTACTCTATACCAGTGGTAGCCAACCCTAGCCCTCGAGAGCTACCAACAGTGCACATTTTCCAGACAACCTAGCTGCTGCACAGCTGCAATCATTAATCACTGACACATTTCAAAAGATACACAGATGGAGCTAATTAGCTCACTTGTGATTCTGTGAGACCTGCAAAACATGCACTGTTGGTAGCTCTAGAGGACTAGGTTTGGCTACCCCAGCTCTATACCTTGCTTGGTACCCAAAATAAACCAACTGTTATTTGAATTTGGGTAACCATTTCTATCCGTTTGTCTCAAATGATTTGTTTATTGCCTAGCAGCTGAAATAGTACAAAAATGCCAGTGAGGTACATTTGGCAAATGGTTAATGATCAACTGGATGAGGGGCAGACCCGGTAACAGCAATATTTAATAATACAAAAAACTCATTTGTAAACTGTCTCTTGAGTAAAATGTATTTTGGACAAATTGGTTATGCAATTAATGCTGTGTACACACGGTACAATCCAGCATGAGATTTTGAATATATAGGCCGATATGTAATAGGGTGCGATTTTTGGACTAGTCCAAAAATCGCACCATATCGCACAAATTCGCACCTTTCCAAATCGCATTTTTTGCAGCAAATTCGCATATGTAATGAGATGCGAATTCACGGTAAAAAAGTGCGATGTGGTGCGATTTCGGGCGAGTTTTAGTAATGAAAATGTGCGCATTTTCAGTCATGAAAATGTGCGCATTTTCAAATGTGCGATTGAAAAAAAAAAAAAAAACGGCGTGCGGTCCCCCTCCCGATCATAACCAGCCCCGGGCTCAAAAAGCCGGTGCTGGTATCATAAAATCAGAGGGACAAACAAATAGGGGTCCCCTTGATTTAATGAAACCAGCACCAGGCTCAAGGTCCGGTGCTGGTTCCCAAAATACGGGGGACAAAATGACTAGGGGTCCCCCGTATTTAAAGAACCAGCACCGGACCCAAACAGCCAGCAGGGTAATGCCACAGCCGGGGGGAGACTTTTTATACAAGTCCCCCCGGCCAAAGCATTTAGCCCTGTGGCTGGTCAGCATGGGCAGGGGTCCTGGGGAAGTGGGGACCCCCCAAAGAAGGGGTCCCCCCCCTCCAGAACTTACCTGCCCATGCTGAAGCCTGGGGCTGTCCTCCATGCCCCTGGGCTGTGGGCATGGAGCTGATTTTGTGTAAAATCAAGTTAAATCTATTGTTTTTAACAGTGGTACTACAAGTGCCAGCAAGCCTCCCCTGCAAGCTGGGACTTGGAGAACCACAAGTCCCAGCCTGCAGGGCATTAAAGGGCCCGCTGTAACTTGTAGTTCTACTGTTAAAAAAATAGTACACAAAACACACACTGACACACATTTTAAATAAAAGTTTAATACACACATCACACACACACTCATACTTACCTATCTTTATCCCGTCGGTAGGTCGCTGGCTCTGGTGTCGGCGGCTCCGTGTCGGCGGCTCCGTGTCGGCGGCTCCGGGCTCGGCGTCCTGTCCGACGATAATCCATGTTGGACCTGTGGAAGTAAATCCGGTACTTATGTAATATCTGGACTCCCGTTTTTCTTATGAGACCGCGTCCCCTCGCGGGGCTCGCTGCGCTCACCACGCTTCGGGCACGGTGGCTCGCTGCGCTCGCCACACTATATAAAATCAACTCCATGCGTAGTTGGATAGTAGGGGTATGAAAAAATGGGGTGCATTTAACATGGGAGTCCAGATAATACATAAGTACCGTAAATCCTACTCACCAGGTCCACCATGGATGGTCTTCTGTCTTCTCTTCTCTCTTCTCTCTTCTTCTTTATCTTCAAGCTCTTGTGGCTCCGGCAGCTCCATTCGGCAATATGATTAAAGGCGCTGGAGATGTTTGATCTTCAGCGCCTAACATCAGAATGAGGTACTCTTTACCTAGAACGGCGCCCGCGATCAGAATCGCGGGCGTCGGGGGTAAAAAATCGCGGTCATCGCGGGCATCGCGGGTAAATCGCGGGTACATCAAAATCGTGTACCCGCGATTACCGCGATTTTCCCATAGGGAACAATGTTAAAAAGCCTAATTGACCGCGATTTTAATGTAAAATGCCTCAATGCCCGCGATTTTCCCATAGGAATCAATGTTAAATGGGCTACAGAGCCCAAATAGACCCAATTAACCCTTAAATGTCACCCCAATTTTTTTACGCCACCCCACGATCCACGCCAACCCGAAGCGTGGCGAGCGCAGCGAGCCCGCGAGGGGCGGCGGTACGCGTCCTCCGACCTTTTCATGCCCTACTATCCACGTCGGCGTGGAGTTGAGAATAGAATAGTGTGGCGAGCGCAGCGAGCCACCGAGCCCGAAGCGTGGCGAGCGCAGCGAGCCCCGCGAGGGGACGCGGATACCTTCACAGGTAAACGCGTCCCTTCGCGGGCTTCACAGGTGTCGGCGTCGCCACGGACACCTGTGAAGTCCGCGAGGGGACGCGTATAACTGTGAAGGTATCCGCGTCCCCTCGCGGGGCTCGCTTCGCTCGCCACGCTTCGGGCTCGGTGGCTCGCTGCGCTCGCCACACTATTCTATTCTCAACTCCACGCCGACGTGGATAGTAGGGCATGAAAAGGTCGGAGGACGCGTACCGCCGCCCCTCGCGGGCTCGCTGCGCTCGCCACGCTTCGGGTTGGCGTGGATCGTGGGGTGGCGTCAAAAAATTGGGGTGACATTTAAGGGTTAATTGAGCCTATTTGGGCTCTGTAGCCCATTTAACATTGATTCCTATGGGAAAATCGCGGGCATTGAGGCATTGAATGCAAAATCGCGGTCAATCTGGCTTTTTAACATTGTTCCCTATGGGAAAATCGCGGTGATCGCGGGCATCGCGTCGCGGCCGTTTATGTACTGCCCGCGATCCCGCGATCACCCCGATGGGCGCCGTTCTAGGTAAAGAGTACCCAGAATGATTCTATTGGCTGCTCAGCAGCCAATGAGAAGCGCCGCTGGGAGCAGCCAATAGAATCATTCTAAGTACCGGCGTTGAAGAGGCAACATGTCTCCGCAGAGATGTTGCCTCTTCAACGCCGGTGCTTAGAATGATTCTATTGGCTGCTCCCAGCGGCGCTTCTCATTGGCTGCTGAGCAGCCAATAGAATCATTCTGATGTTAGGCGCTGAAGATCAAACATCTCCAGCGCCTTTAATCATATTGCCGAATGGAGCTGCCAGAGCCGCAAGAGCTTGAAGATAAAGAAGAAGAGAGAAGAGAGAAGAGAGAAGAGAAGACAGAAGACCATCCATGGTGGACCTGGTGAGTAGGATTTACTTCCACAGGTCCAACATGGATTATCGTCGGACAGGACGCCGAGCCCGGAGCCGCCGACACAGAGCCGCCGACACGGAGCCGCCGACACCAGAGCCAGCGACCTACCGACGGGATAAAGATAGGTAAGTATGAGTGTGTGTGTGATGTGTGTATTAAACTTTTATTTAAAATGTGTGTCAGTGTGTGTTTTGTGTACTATTTTTTTAACAGTAGAACTACAAGTTACAACGGGCCCTTTAATGCCCTGCAGGCTGGGACTTGTGGTTCTCCAAGTCCCAGCTTGCAGGGGAGGCTTGCTGGCACTTGTAGTACCACTGTTAAAAACAATAGATTTAACTTGATTTTACACAAAATCATCTCCATGCCCACAGCCCAGGGGCATGGAGGACAGCCCCGGGCTTCAGCATGGGCAGGTAAGTTCTGGAGGGGGGGGACCCCTTCTTTGGGGGGGTCCCCACTTCCCCAGGACCCCTGCCCATGCTGACCAGCCACAGGGCTGAATGCTTTGGCCGGGGGGACTTGTATAAAAAGTCTCCCCCCGGCTGTGGCATTACCCTGCTGGCTGTTTGGGTCCAGTGCTGGTTCTTTAAATACGGGGGACCCCTAGTCATTTTGTCCCCCGTATTTTGGGAACCAGCGCCGGACCTTGAGCCTGGTGCTGGTTTCATTAAATCAAGGGGACCCCTATTTGTTTGTCCCTCTAATTTTATGATACCGGCACCGGCTTTTTGAGCCCGGGGCTGGTAATGCTTAGGAGGGGGACCGCACGCCAGTTTTTTTATTTAAATTTATTTTTTAACTATTTTTTTTACAGCAGAAGCATGCACAGATCTCAATGATCTGTGCATGTTTCTGCCTAAATCGCCAGTCAGAAGCTGGTCTATTTTTTTTGCGATTTTTTTGAAGCTCCCATATGCGACTTTAGAACTCGCATCCTATTACATATGCGAGTTCTATAGTTTACTATGGGAAAACATCTGGATGCGATTTTCAGCGTGCCTGAAAATCGCATCTTTAAAATGTGCGATTTCGCGGTAAAAAATGCGATTTTTACCGCGACTCGCATCCTATTACATGTGCGATTTTTAGAAAAAATGCGATTTTGGTCAATTTTGACCAAAAATCGCAAAAGTCTAAAAATCACACCCTATTACATATCGGCCATAGTCAAAATCGCAAACAGATCGCGCTCCTGTGACAGCACAAATTGAAACCCAGATAGATAGGGCAGCAATGACTATATAGTGCAAATCTAATGCAGATTGTATGAATTGTATGTAAATAGTACAGAGTTAGCAAAGATTGTATAGCACTCGTATCTTAATGGTGTGTACACACGGTGAGATTACCTTGCTATTCGACTTAAGGTGCCCATACACACTCCGATCCAGGCGATGCGATCTGTGCTTTGAGGGGGGGCGCTCCCGCGGCATCTCATTGCACAGTACAAAAAGTATGTGCTGCACTTTTTGTACTTGCTCTTCATCGCATCGCATCACATTGTATGCACAACGCATGCACAAGGCATGCAATGCGATGCAATGCTATTTTGGCCCAGAACGCATGCCGGGATCGGTGCGTGTATGGGCACCTTTAAGATTTGAGTGCTGTACAATCTTTGCTAACTCTGTACTAGTTACATACAATTCATACAATCTGCATTAGATCTGCACTATATAGTCATTGCTGATCTGTCTATCTGGGTTTCGATTTGTGCTGCCACGGGAGCGCGCATCGGGATCGCAAGGTAAAAAAACCTGTGCGATCTGCATGCGATCTGATTCCGATCACTACCATCATTTATTTCAAGCCATTCGCATTGCTACGTAGAACTCCAAATTGATATATCTTGTCCTTGTAACATCAAAGAACATTACAGTGATTGCCCAGGGGGGTATAATAAGAGTGTAACAAGCTTTTTAACTGACATATACATTTAGAGAGCTTTTATCAACTCTTAATTAGCTTTTGATAGAAGAGCTGCATGTGCCGGAAATTCCAAAAGTTACTTGTTAGATAATTGTGTGCCGATGCTTTTCTTGGCGTTACTGGAGCAGATATTTGTTTTGGCCATTAATGAGCAGGCAAACAGACAACAAATCTTATGAGAAGACTTAAGAGTCAATCTGTTGTCTTGCTTCCAGTGGCGGCATGTACAATAATATAAGCTTGGCTATGCAGCAGAAGAGTAACCAGGGATAAGTAGTAATCATTAAAATACAACTGACAATTAAATTGATGCGGATGACAATGAATGTCGCCTTATAACCCAAACAAGTAAAGTGGATTAAAAAAAAAAAAATCTTGCTTCCGGCTAAATTGCTCTCGGATGGGGGATAATATTGACAATCCATTACATTCGCATCTTAAAACGATATGGAATGTAATCTCACAACAGGAAGCAGCGTACGGTGCGTGACAGTGTTTAACCCTCTGAGTGCCAATGTTGCGGTGAGTGATCCTCAAAATATCCACTAATGATGCCAGCGTCGTTCGCAGCGACTGTTCTTTTAGTACGGATTAATACAAGTTCAGCCAAGTCAATTAATTGAAGTTTAGTTAAATATTGCACCCAAAAAAAGAACAATCGATTTGAGCGGCGCTGCCATTTGTAACTGATATTTTGAGGATCTCTCACAATGACACTCAAAGGGTTAACAATATACTGCTCCCCTTGTACCATTGTCTTTATGTGGACTTTACAAATGTCTTTTTTATGGATCCCTTCGCTATATAACTATATGATAGATTTATCATTTATATCCAGTTTCAGTAACAGGGACAGATTTGGCTACTGCTAACCAGGGCCGGCGCCACCACTAGGCAGCTCTAGGCATTTGCCTAGGGCGCCGGCCTCTGGAGGGTGGTACTTTGTAGTACCGTATGGAAGCGGCGGCCGATGCATCCCCGAAGGAGGCAGGTGAGTGTTCCCCTGTCCCCTGTTCCGCCCCCCCGCCTGTCCAGACCGGATCAGAGGCAGAAGAAGCTGCACAGTGGAAGCAGCTTCTCCCATATCTAACCCGGTCTGGACGTGCTGCGGGAGGAGGGGGGAGTGTAGGGAGAAGACTGGAGAGTGCCGCACGCGTGCTCCCCCCCCCCCCCCCCCCCCCGTGGATCACTGCAAATGCCTGTGACCAGGTCTGGATGCGCTGCGGGGAGTAGGAGGGAGTGTAGGGAGAGCTGCCATGGAGAAGGTAGACTGAGGGCGCATCCCCCCCCCCCCGGGACCGGGTCAGAGAGGAGGGGGGCGGGGGACGGGACGGGCGCCTGGGGCACTGAAAGAGGTTACACCGGCCCTGCTGCTAACTAGTATTGGACTAGTGTAATTCCTATTGTGGAAAATTAACAATGGAATGTAATATATTGATTTAGCCATGCTCATCGTTGCTGTGCCATTCGCCACTTGTGACATCGTTGCCGTGCCAATCGCCACGATTGACGTGATCCGTCACTAAGTTTGCTCCCGCAACTTATAGAAATGCACTGAGAAGTGATGGAGTAGATTAGCGATTTCACATTGCGGGTGCGACAAACACGAATGAGCGGCTGTGGTTCAGCAATGATGAGTGTGGCTACAAGATATATCTGTATAAATAATAATTCTGCAAATGAACATGTTCACCAGGTATTTTTGCCTGGATACCACAGGACCTAGATCACAAATTGTGTTCTACTAACAAATCAAAATCAACTTTTTATCAGAAGGCAAAAGTTTTGTTTGCATAGGTAAGGCAAGAAGAGATGCAGGTGGGGATTGGGTACCTGCCCTCGGAAGGGGGTGGTATAATAGATTTAGAATATCTAGATAGACAGTCAGTAGTTCGACAACATAGAGTCCACATAATTAGATTGACAGATCCAAAAAGTCAACAGGTAGAAAAGGTAAGCAGATAAAAGGTCAACATTGGTTAGGGTCAACAGGTACAATAGGTCAACATGGTAAAAACGGTTGACAATGGTGACGCAAAAATGGTTGACAAAGTTTTTGGGCATTTAAAGTCACACCTTATATATTCCATGATCTGATGTTCACCATCAGTACAAACGTATATCATTACAAGCTCTCTTCTCTCGCCACTCTTCATGCTCGGCGGCTCAATCCGCTATGCTCTCCACAAGTTCCTAATAGATGGTCATGTAGATTGTAAATGTTGGTAAAACATGTGAAAAACACAAAAATTATATGGTAACAATTTTTGCAACGATCGTTGTCCTGTCAACATTTTGAACAATTTTAAGCAATGCCAACTTTTTATTTGCCAACCTAATATACAATAATATAGTGTCCACATTGAATGTCTATGTAGACATTGTAGATCTGTCATGTTGGCGTTCTTAATTGCTACAGAATTGTGAAAAGTATAGACTATTCTCATTGGCCGAACTTGACAGGGGTGCAATGCTATCTCATTATTAGCGGATGTGGCATATGTATCTCTTCACACAAAATTGATGTTTCATTTTTTTGTGGGACAAACTATAAAAATAAGAATCAAGGCGTGGGCAGAGTGTATTTGTGGTATCTTCTCTGGTTTGAGGACAATTTCATAAAGATTATTTTTTTCCCATTCATTTGGGTGATCATGAATAGGCCTTAGACACATCTGTACTTTTCTGATAGTTCAGAGTAATTCTTATTCAATCGTCTTCGATCCTAATTGGGATGGGGCCATTGGAAAGTGAGTATACTGTACCTTTGTGTGAATGAGTATGCTACTTACCAGATACGGCCAGGGCTTATTGGGAAACTGGTGTACTAATTCTAGTTTCCGATTTATTTAAAAGGCAGGACTTTGATGTGCTGCTCGCTCATAGTACTAAGCCCCGGAGAAAGATAAAGTAGGTGGAGATAAATTGCCATACAATCAACCTGTTACAAGCAGTGGGATAAATGTACCAATCTTGGAGGATTGTTATCTATCCCCATAAAGAACCTTATGTGCAAGGTAATAATGACCTAGCCAATCAGATCCTAACTGTGTCTTTGTGACACACCCCCTTGCATGATTGTGGGGGAAGGGGGATATGACTGCGGGAGGGGGGGGGGGGGTGCGTGGCGGGGAGTGCTCTCTGGGACTCGGAAAGCTGCCAGATTCGCACCTTACTAAGTCAACCAGAATAAGGGCCCAAAGCCAATAGAGTAAGGCTGAAAGGCAGCAATGAGTACATTAGATTGAATATGTATATTGATAGCAGCTTTTAACTGGACACATTTTGATGACCATGCAGCAAGTAGTTCACTGTTCTCCTGCACTGTAAATCTATCAATCCTCTCCAGGTCCATCATTACTAAATGGGGAATTATATCACATTACAGATTTATTGCAACAATCCCATAACAGCGTGCCATTTTTTGGGGAATGTATCTTTAAACTGTTCTAGATAATGAATGCATTCCAGCTATATTTGTACAGGTCTTGAATCTCGTAGAGCTGTAATAATTTTCTGGCTGCTGCAAACATGTGCACAATTGCTGTGTAAAAACTAAGTAACCAAGCATTATTTTAATTAGAAAAAAGTATTATAAAAAAAAGTATTTACGGATTGTAAGTTTAATAATTTGGCTTCAGTGAAGCAAAGCATAATCAGACAACAGCTGTTTTACATTTCATAACAGATGGCTTCATTCTTGTGCTAAGTTGTGCTAACTTTGTCGGAAAGAAACAGAAGAGAAAAATGTAAAAAGTTCTATCAAAAAATGTACAGTAAGTGCAATGCTTTGAGGTGGAGAAATCCTGTAGTAAGCACAATCATGCATAAAGTACTTCAGTGGTGCAACTAGTTTTTCAGCACAGACATAGGGGCAGATGTATTAAGCCTGGTGAAGAGATGAAGTGGAGAAAAAGTGGAGATACAGTGGAACGAGATAACGCACCAGCCAATCAACTGTGTTTGAAAAATGGCAGTAGAGAGTTGATTGGCTGGTGCGTTATCTCATTCCTCTTTATCTGCACTTTTTCTCCACTTGATCTCTTCACTGGTTTTAATAATACCCCTTTCACAATGCAGCTAATTACCGGGTACAAGCCGGTTTCTTGCCCGTTCGACCCGATAATTAGTACGATGTGAAAGGGGTTACTGGTTACAGCTAACTGGTAACAGCACAGCAATCCGAACTGGGTAAAAAAAAAGAGTTCTTATCGGTTCGTTGACGTTTTGCTGTGCAGTGTAAACGGGTTTAATGGGTTAAACAGGTCCAGCGACCAGTTTCCCATTCACACTATGGAGGAGGCAGAGCTTGGAGCACCACACTATGGAGGAGGCAGCGCTTGGAGCAGCGCCAGCTCTAAGCACTGCCCCCTCACCTGCCCCCCGATGTCGCGCTGTGAGCTGAACAGAACGCACACGCAGAGTCGCACCAGGACTGAACCGTTTAAAAGTCCCGGTGCGACCCTGCATTTGCGGTCTGAAAGCGGTATAAATCTGCCACATATGATTTTTCAGACCCCATTGCTTTCTATGGGAAGCCAGCCCTCTGCCTATAGCAGCCGGGGCTGGCAGTCCCAGAGCGAGGTAACACCTGCCAATGGGTCTGTCTTACAGCGGAGGAGTGGCAGGTCGGACTTTCAATATGAAGTCACTGCCAGTTACAGTGAAGCCAATGCAGTCTCACGGACTGTATTTGGCTTTAATAAGGCTGAGTATAGAGGCAGATTTTACCTGGAGGGGCTGCAGTCCTGCAGCCCATAGGTAAAAACCGCTACTGGTTAAATCTGATATATGATCAAATGTTAAAAGCCTTGATGTGGGCATTTTTACATTTTTATCACACACTGTACGACGATTTGGGAAAGTAACATCTTTGAAGAAATTATACAGGAACAAATATGCGCATATATTTCGGTTTCTGCTTCGCAGCCACAACGGGAAGAGAACGCTGAATTGGTAAAAGACAAATTACTACAAATAGCCATCAATAAATCAGACATTTCTGTGCAAAATGCTTCAATGCAACTCACCAAAAATGATGACAAAAACTGCCTTATTCGATTGGAAAACAAGATCACAAACACACCCATTTCTGTAAATATCTTTAACTGCTTAACTAGCAATTTTTTTAGGGGGGAAAACCAAAGATTCATGTCTTATTTCATGAATAAATTAGATAGAGGACATGTATTTAAACGTATCCAAAATGATTTTATTTAAAAAATATATATATTCTAATATCAGAACATTGGATCATCACCATCGGAACATCGGAGTTTCGAAAAACATTGTGACCATGACAACTTTTATTTTCCATGTACTTTCAGGCAAGTGGTTAAACTTCTGCAGCAGTGTTTTATAAGTCAAAACACCAAGTACCGAACAACTGCTTTACACAATTAAAGTTTACAGCACGCCCTGTTGGAAAAGGGGAAAGCTGCATGGTTTTGGGTTGTCATTGGAAAAAAATAATGGTAATGGGCAGTATTCAATGCTCTCGATTCACCGTTTTTTTCCGGCGAATCGGGCTGTTTTCACTCCTTGTGGTGAATCCTTTTCACTGAAAATCTGATTCACCCGATTCAATGTTCACTGTTCGCCAAAAGTGACCAACGAATGCCGGCCAGTTCTCCGTTTCATACTCGCTGCAATTCGCTGGTGTATTTCAATGGGGTTTTCACTGGGATTCGCTGAGAGTGTATTCAATACTAGGATGGAGAACTGCTTTCAGCATGATTTTCGCCATGATTCACCGTTTTGCATTCAACATCTTTCAAAGGTGAACTGGAAAGTGATCTTTTAAAATAAAGTATTTTTTTTTTTTTTGGTGTAAAAAAATCGGATTTTTTTTTTGTGAAGGGGCATGCTATTTTTATTCATGTGCTTCAAGCACATGAATATATATTTCATTTTAAAAAAATAAAATTTTTTTTATTTTACACATTTGCAGAGAGCCGCTCATTAAATATTCATATATTTACTTCACACTGCTCCCGCTCATTACATATGCAGGAGCGGGAGCAGTGCAGTGGCTCCCTTCCCATGTCCCCTGCCAGCTCTCCCAGGGGGGCAGCTTCTGCTGCCTGGTACCCGGGAGCCCTCCTTCTCCCCCACACATTCTGGGGCAGGCAGGGAGATGGCTTCCATCTCCCAGCCTGCCACCATCCCCTGGCACCCTGCGACGTTCGCCGCAGGGGTTAAAATTCACTGACAGGGGCAGCGACCCCCTGCGGCGTTGAATAGGGTGAATGCTACAGCCCTCCAGAACCCTGCAAATGTGCAGCTAATCCTAAACAGGATTCACTGCACATCGCGTAATTTATCATTGAATACTGCCCTATGGGTGACATCAAAATGCCAACTACTACTCAGAAGGGTAAAACAAGGGGCAGACTAGATGGGCCAAATGGTTCTTATCTGCCGTCAAATTCTATGTTTCTATGTTACTACTCAGTGACAGGCACTGTAACATTAAAGGTGTTTATGTACTAAGATGTACCTAAGCCTTGGAGTGTGACAAAGTTGATGAAAATAATCTACCAAACCATCAGCCCCCAACTGTCATGCTACAGATGTTTTTGAAAAATGACAGTTATGAGCTTGTATGTTGGTACTTCTCTGTCAAATTTATCTCTGTGCAAAGCTTAGTACATCTGCCCCACAGAGGTGTATTCAATGCTCTGGCAAACACAGCACAGCATTCACCATTTTTCGTTTGCTGTGCATTCTCCATTTTTTCTACCCCTCGCCATGCCTCCTGCTTACCCTCATTGTATTGACCGATGCGGTGTAGGAGGAGGTAATGGCTCCATATTTAGGTAGTGTTCAAATATAGCAGAGATATGCAGAAAAACGCAAATTAGACGAAAAAAAAGGATTCCAAAACAGCTGATGTGTGAAAAGCTGTGTATCTCCTCAGTCCAAACGATGGAGTGAGGAAGAAGAGGTGAATCATGGGAAATAACTGAAGTGAATCATGGGTAGAATAATCAGTGAGAAAAAATGCATCATGGGGGAAAAAAAACATGTAGCACTTCTCAAGAAAGAAAAATAATATACTGTAGATCCTTCAAATAATAAAAAATAGACTTTTATACATAAAAAAACAATAAAAAACATTGTACACAAAATTGCCCATAAGAAAACAACTTCAAAATACAGCGATGGCCAAGCGGCGAACAGGTCAAAGCTCTCTGTTTATATTTGGCAAACCAGGAACGTTGAATAGGGCAAAAAATAGGGGGAAATAGCGAAATGGGAGCATTGAATACTGGCCAATGTGTGTAGCACTCAGCTCCTGCAACCCAGCTTATCACAGACCCCAGGAATGATGGTAAGATGATAACAGTGTCCAGGCCACGAAGCCATGCCCCTCCCCATGAGACTATGCCCCCTTTTGGACTTACAGTGCAATGTGTGTGTGTGTATGTACATATATGTTGGTGTGTGTGTGTCTCCGAAACACGGCCATCTGTGAAACTATCTCTCTTCCTCTCAGAGAGGCTAGTGAATCTACATCTTTTTCTGTCATTGTGTGAAATATGTCCATTTGTAACTAATTCTATGTCTAATTTGCTGCCTTACTAGCTTTCAAAACATTTGCTTTGAGTGGGCTTACTATCACTTCTGTCTATGTTAGCACACCATCTGCCGCTAGGAGGGCCCAACTTAAATTTGGATCCACCACCTTTGTCTGCACAGTGGGAGTGCCGTCACAAGAAATAGTATACATATATATATATATATATATATATATATGTATGTATATATATATATATATATATATATATATATATATATATATATGGATAGAAATAGATATAGAGTGCGCTAAGTAGCCACCACCTTCAAAGTGTAAATCTTACACAATTTTAATTCAAATGTAAAACTTTTATTAAAATATAAATACACAGATCAGACATGGCATTCCATTTTCTTATTTCATGGTGGAAAGAGACCCGACGCGTTTCGTCATAAAAGACTTCATTAGGGGTGCCGTTACCACTACGTCAACCGTAGGGATCAAAAGTATTAATGGACAGATGTTTAGTGTCCTCACTTTTATATTATGCTGGATCGGAGATTTATTCCAGCGCTCTTTGGAATTGGACAATCTCAGGTGTCAGATAACACAATTAGGGGGTTAAACCCAATATCGCAGCCTCTCCAGAGTGAATCCAATGTCTGAATTAACATTATGATGTAAAAAGAGTAAACACAGTTGTTTGACAATACATGGCTTCACCCAACCACTAACCATGAGTAACAGACAAGTTTGTGAGTTATCAATCATATTCTCCGACAAATGGCCAGAAAATCACAAATTCTGCTAGGGCTGGGGTAGCCAACCCTAGTCCTCGAGAGCTACCAACAGTGCATGTTTTGCAGGTCTCCTCACAGAATCACAAGTGAGCTAATTAGCTCCATCTGTGGATCTTTTAAAATGTGTCAGTGATTAATGAGTGCAGCTGTGCAGCAGCTAGGTTGTCTGGAAAATGTGAACTGTTGGTAGCTCTCGAGGGCTAGGGTTGGCTACCACTGTGCTAGGGTATGTAAACTTATGAGCACAACTGTATATTGGTAACTGTGTTTCAGTCTGTCTTGTACAAGGTTTTCTAATTAGGGGTTCTTTTTGCTTTCAAATTGGTCTATTTAAAAAATTTTGGCAGCAGATTTCTATTTTTTATAAAACCCTAAGGCAATTACCTGTCAGCTAGAGGCAGAAATACGTCATAATGTCACATCAACATCGAAGTGCAGATTCTATTAGCATTTTATTGGAATAACTCACTTGCTCCTGATGCACCTCCACTAATTCAACAAATTCCACAATTCACCATATTTTACATTTCATGTTTAAATTTACCGAAACTCACTGAGCATTAATATGTTGTCGTTCTTATTAATATAAACTTTATGCAAACTTTCTTCATCTATATATATTCAGGGAATCAATTGTCAAATGAAATAAATGAATAAACAGCTTAGATAGGACTAAGAGGCTATGCACCAAACAGGGCCGGTACAAGGCGAGGGGGGGGTGGGGCGCCCCGGTGCCTACGGGGGGGTACCTGCGGCACTGTGTGATCTGGCGGCGGGGTCCCTGCAGTGATGGGCGCAATCCGGCAGCCAGGCGGCGCGGGAAGCGCTGATGGGTTTGAAAACTCGCTGCACGCTGATTGGCTGAATCTCAGCCAATCAGCATGCAGAATGTTTTCAAACCCAGCAGCGCTTCCCGCGCCGCCGCCTGGCTGCCGGATAGCGCGCATCACTGCAGGGACCCAGCCGCCAGATCACACAGTTCGGCAGGTACCCGGTACGGACACCCCTACAGCCTCCATGCGAGAGGCGAGGGGCGAAGTGCCGCTCTCCAGTGGCTGGCGCCCTATGCAAATGCCTAGATTTGCCTAGTGGTGGCGCCGGCCCTGGCACCAAATAAATAACATTTTGACTGGAACCGGTGTTGGATCCTTAAGCATGTGTGACATGAAGCCCAGTTGTGATTGGACATGCTACTTTCCCTTTGCCTCCATGCTTGCTCTAGAGTCGGACTTGTATGATGTGGTAAGCCTAGATATTGTATCAGCGCAGGTAGGAACCGACTTGGGTGCAAACCTCCAGCCAAGCTTAATGGCCTTAACATGTTCAGCTGACCCTTATCTGATTCCCAAAACCTGTTCTAAAAGTGGAATATGAACTTTAATCATAACTCAATTTGAAAAATTAAAGAAGCAGATTTGGTTCAAATGATAAGATTGCTTTTTCAGTAAAGAATGCGTTCATTTTTTGAGAATTAGTTTATGGAACACAAAGGTCCTAGAACCTGTGCCAACCATTAGGATTCTTTGATTACGTTAGTTGAATTTACAAAATTGAATGGAAAGGCCTCATTGGTTTGAATGTAGGCCCTCATTCTAAATCCTTCGGTCCCTGGCATTTCTGCACCATGGACTGAAGTTTCTGCCCTGCTCACGTTCGCATATGCGCATGTGCAGGGCTTCTGTGCTGGTGCCTTCGGCAATTTGCATAGTCGTCATGGCACTTGCACAGGATGGAAGTGGGCAGGGGGCGATAGCATGGGAACGCCAATCGTTTCTTAAGCGTACTCACAAAAACGATGGGTGCACCCGGGAAAATGCTGGACATCCCCATGTAAACGCTGATGGGCTCTTGCCTACTGGGGGGCCAGCCGCCCACCCGGTTTTTCAAACCAAGACACCGCAAGTCTAAGTCAGCCCAGACTGACTTAAATTTGTGAGCAGGGGAAAAAAATCATTTGATGGTCCATTTTTCCCCCGTACGCTGCCCTGTGAATGGTATTTAATGCAAAACATTAATTTGCAAAGCGACAGGGATGTACGGACCATGGCGGGGGGGGGCAGCATTTGCACGCCCAGCGGACAGCGCTAGCAGGCTCGCTAAGCAGTGAATTTTGCTGCTTAGCGAGCCAACCTTTTCCTGTGCAACACTTTTCATAAATGTCCCTTTCCAATAGAATGATTGTTTTTAAGGGTTTAGATATCTTTGCATATGGCTTATTTCACTTTTATGTGCGTAGTAGAAGCTATTGTGTGGCTGATTTTGAACTGGTGCAGAATTTAAGGCGTAAAAGGCCACCTGCCAAAGCACATGTATTATACTGTACTTTTCTTTCAAACATATATATTACTAAAAATATTTCCGTTTTGGGACTTGGCAACTGACCAAGAAAAATGTGACATTAATAAAGCACAAATTCGAATATAATGCTTTCTCAGCTGTTGCTATAGAAACCACATGTTGGAAATGACAGCAATAGACTGCATGCATGTGTGTAAGTTACCATCTAAGCATTGCAAGACTTTTATTTCATTATTACTAAAGCACCCAGCTGTAGTGTATCTATCCAGGGCCGGCTCTACCATTAGGCAGCTGCCTAGGGCGCCAGGCTCTGGGGGGTGCCACCAAGTCTGTCTATCAAAATTTAAGGATGTTTATGAGGATCCTTGTTGTACTTAATGCAGGTGGCTGAACTTGTAAGAACTCACCTCCATACTTTCCCTTGAGGCATACTTCCTTACTTTACTGCCCCTCATCCTTGTACTCTGTTGTGGGTGGCAAAGGGGGGTATCCAGGTAAAGCAGGGGACTTGCCCACCTTCCTGAGGTGGGGCTAGGAGGCCCACCCAGTTTTTTGAGAGCCTCCCTGCCATTCCAGAATGTTTGTCAAGTATGCCTGAAGGGGTTGGAAAGTGGGTATTGGTGGCAGTATCGTGGGGTGCAGTAAGTTGAAGTTTTGCCTAGGGTGCTGTGAAGCCTTACACCGGCCCTGTATTTATCCAAGCATAATCTGAAGAAAGTGGCTGCATTGCTAAGAAAAACAATTCAGTATTAATCTTTCTTTTTAAAATATTTCCAAAATCAAGTTGCCATAAGCTGTCCTGGCATGAAACACATTAAACTACGGCCATTAACCCAGAAATCCAAAGCGCTGTCTGTGTCTGAGTTTTCTACTTCTCCCGTTCTCACAGATGGTATATATGTGAAACAAAGAGAAGGATTAAATGTGCAGGATTTATAAATTTCGTTTAATGAACATAAAAGTGAGACTAAAATAGGACATACCACACTCACAAAAAGTGTGTGTGTCAGAAGCTCATAAAGGTATCTTTACGGTGATTTTGATAACCTTCACCAGAATCCACCAAGGTGTCCGAGTAACTTATTTAAACGTACATTTCCACTTTGGATATATCCTGATTTATTTCTGTATTTCATTGTCTTACTTGTTTTTTGATTGAACAAGTTTTTGGGTATATTGAGCTTCTTCTCTGTTTTTGCAAATTGGAAACCTCCAGTGTTTTCGCTCTATACGGCCATTAACCGACACCTATTGTGAAGCTCAGTCATACTGTAGCCTGACTTTGTAAATCTTAGATGTACAGTTTATAATAATAACAGTATGTAAAGCGTTCAGTGAATGTTTACATTTCTGATTGGAAATAGGAAAGTAGTTTAATTAGCAATTATTCGGTTTGATATACTGTATAGATAATTCATGTGATATTGTATACAGTAAAATGAGCGCCTCTCATGCAGCACCGGGAATCGCCAGAATTGCTGGCGATCTGACTGGGAAGCACTCACAATATTTCTGGTCCATCGTGCAGGAGCTCATTCTTCAACCATCCAAGTGTGCCACATATATCCATATAAGGGTGGTTAATAAGAACGGTATATTTTCTTTGTGTATGGTGACATTTTGAACATTGCTTCTTACATAGAATAGTTGATATATTTGGTGGATTAGCTAAATGAACAATTAAAGTACTGTATCTTATTAATGTCCACATATGTCAAATGACCTAATCTACACTACCACTACACCCTGGCTTCTAATAGGCTAATCGATGTTCTGCAGCTTATACAGTTATTGTTCTTTAAGATGTTAGAGAACACTATATACTGTACTATAGTATGTTGCTTAATATAAATGGACCTACAGTATTTGCCTGATGTTCTTGTCTTGAAAAAAATCTGAAATAAGATCGAAACGTCGACAATATACCTTGGACTTTGTAAGAATACAATCCGTTTTCGTTTTATTGGATTGGTGAGTGCCCTCATTATTTACCTATACACTAGATTGCTGTATGTTTCCTTTTTTGTCTGAATTGTGAGTCCTTATGAGCTAAATACATTTTACACGCGTTAAATAGATTTTTTTTTTCTTCCTATAAATAAAAGCCTCTTGCCAGGGCTGGGCAACACCAGCCCTCCAGATGTTAATGAACTACACATCCCAGCATGCCTTGCATCAGTTTCAGCATGGCCACATAGCAAAACTAATGCAAAGCATCCTGGGATGTGTAGTTCATTAACATCTGGAGGGCCGGTGTTGCCCAGCCCTGCTCTAGCCTATATCAGTGGCTGCAACTCATTGACCTTAGCTGAGTATATGCATTTTTTTCCCCATTTTAAGCAGGGTTGCCTACCCCCCGGAAAGGTGGGCAACCCTCCTGGATTATGGGGGATCCCCCCCCCTGCCCCGATAGCAGCTTCCCCCACCCCGGCCGCAGCGTTTAAATGACCTTTTCTGATGATCTCCGGAGAGGGGGCGGGGCCAAAGTGTCATACGTGCGTTGTTTAGCCCCGCCCCCTCCGCGGAGATCTTCAAATTGAGGCACTTTCCTTCATGGGGCGGGGCTTAATGATGTCACGTTTAAGCCCCGCCCCCGAACGCCTGCTGAAAGTCTCCTCTCCGGGCTTCTCCCGGAGAGGAGCTTTCTAAAGTCGGCAACCCTGATTTTAAGCTGATTTAATGCAATAGATAATAATCTGTTGTGGTGGCAGTCTTTAAATTAATACTTCAAAGGGCTGACCGCGTCCAACATTTAATGAGGCCACAAATTCCCTTCTCGTTTCTTCATTTAATTTTTTTTACATAAAAAAATAATAAAGATTGCAAAAGCCACCTTGGTGAACTTTGAAAGCTATGACTAATTAGCCTGGACTAATAATTAGGTATAATAGCTATATGTAACGGAATGACTGCAGTTGTGTGTGTGTGATTTTGGCATACGGAACTAATTATACTGTTACCGCATATTATTGCATCCCTGCAGCCTCCAACAGCATGAATACACATAATGAGGAATGCTGCATTACGGTACAATACACAAGAACAAAAAAGGAACAGAAAACTATAAATAGAGTAGTCTTCATATAAAACAACATAAAAACAATATGCTATGCATCCAATTTTGAAGGCACAATCAAAACAAAACAGATATAAGAGAATGTCATTTGCTGCCACACAAAAAAGTTGTTAGCATTCAGAACATGAATCCTTGAAGCCTGTGTTGGTCACACAATTTAATATAATATGACTGATGTAACCAGGCATGGCACAAAATCATGATGGTGGGACTGCTCCAGAATAAATAAACTGTTGTAGTATGGGAGTATTGGACAGTCTTACCTCCTTATGTCTCACACGCGCAAACACACACACACACACACACACACACACACACTATCAGACTGACTTGTATGCAATACATCAGTGTGTATGAATTAGTTCAGCCTTAATGTAGGTTCGGTTTTATGACCATTTATTTGTTACCCTTGTGTTTTATATTTATTTCGTTGCTATGTATAGTAGTTATTATTGCGTAACTATTTATGAATCGCTACAGCATTTTGTAATAGAATATGAGAAGTGTTTTTTTTTTACCTAAACTAGTTAAAAGCCCATCAAAATCACAGCTTCTGCAATGTACGTTTACTTTGAGCTGTGACAGTTTTTACCCGACACACTCTTCTCCCTAAACCCAGTCCCTATCTGCTTTTACCTCCAATATCTGTACACACAGCTCCCCCTCTCCATATCCAGGAATTCTGAAACAGATCCGTGTCCCTGCAAAAATTGCTCTTACTTTGGTCCATTGGCCTCTAGTGGTCACTGGTGGTATTTCACCTCATAAAGGTGAGGAGTAGTTAGCCTTTTATATACAGTTGTGCTCATAAGTTTACATCCACTATTGTGATTTCCTGGCCATTTGTCTGCGAATATGAATGATACTGTAACTCAAAAACTTTTCTTTCACTCATGGTTAGTGGTTGGGTGAAGCCATTTATTGTCAAACAACTGTGTTTACTCTTATTAAATCATAATGACATCAGAAACTACCCAAATGACCCTGATCAAAGGTTTACATACCCCAGTTATTAATATTGTGAATTGCTCCCTTTAACTTCATTGACAGTTTGAAGTCTTTTGTGGTAGTTGTGATTGAGGCTCTTTATTTTCTCAGATGGTAAAGCCGCCCATTCTTCTTGGCAAAAGCCTCCAGTTCCTGTAAATTCTTGGCCTGTCTTGCATGAACTGCAAGTTTGAGATCTCCCCAGAGAGGCTCAATGATATTGAGGTCAGGAGACTGTGAAGGCCAATTCAGAACCTTCACTTTATTCTGCTGTAGCCAATGACAGGTCAACTTGGCCTTGTGTTTTGGATCATTGTCATGTTGGAACGTCCAAGTACGTCCCATGCGCAGCTTCCGGGCTGATGAGTGCAAATTTTCCTCCAGTATTTCCTGATAACATGCTGCATTCATCTTGCCATCAATTTTGACCAAGTTACCAGTGCCTTTGTAGCTCACACATCCCCAAAACATCAGCAATCCACCTACGTGTTTCACAGAAGTAATGGTGTACCTTTCATCATAGGCCTTGTTGACTGTCCAAATGTAACATTTATGGTTGCGGCCAAAAAGTTACATTTTGGTCTCATCACTCCAAATGACTTTGTTCCAGAAGTTTTGAGGCTTATCTCTGTGCTGTTTGGAGTATTGTAAGTGGGATGATTTGTGGCATTTGCGTAGTAATGGCTTTCTAATGGTAACTCGACCATGTATCCCATTTTTCTTCAAATGCATCCTTATTGTGCATCTTGACACAACCACACCACCTGTATTTTAGCTGAAGTTATTTGTGGATATTTCTTTGCATCCTGAACAACTTTCCTGGCAGTTGTGGCTGAAATTTTTGTTGGTCTACCTGACCGTGATTTGGTTTCCACAGAATCCATCATTTTCCACTTCTTCATTAGAGTTTGAACACTGCTGATTGACATTCTCAGTTGCTTAGATATCTTTTTATATCCCTTTCCTGTTTTATACAGTTCAATTACCTTTGCCCGCAGATTCTTTGACAAATCTTGTGCTTTCCCCATGACTCAGAATCCAGAAACGTCAGTGCAGCACTGTATGAAAGATGCAAGGGTCTTTGAGGAGACCAGAAACTCACTGACCTTTAGATACACACACACACACACACACACACACACACTGATTACAAGCAAACAGATCACAGGTGAGGATGGTTTCCTTACCAGGCGAGGATGGTTACCTTTAGTAGCCATTCAAACCATTTGTGTGAACTTGTGTACCTGTTATCAGACCAAAATCTCCCGGGTATGTAAACTTTTGATCAGGGTCGTTTGGGTAGTGTCTGTTGTCATTATGATTTAAAAAGCGTAAACACAGTTGTTTGATAATAAATGGCTTCACCCATATCATTCATATTCTCTGACAAATGGCCAAAAAAAAAATCACATATTCTCCTAGGGTCTGTAACCTTATGAGCACAACTGTAAATACTGGAGCTATTATGAATGATACAAGGTCACTCTTACACCAGTCAACCAATACTTTAACCCTAACAGAAGACAGTATATTTATTTTATAAAGTAGAAATGTATGACTTAACTTTTGACAGTTTCAGAAAGCTAGATTCAGTACATTAACACAATCATAAAAGTCTAAAGAAAGCTCCATAACTAGTGGAATTCTCCTTTGTGACATTTATGCAGTAATTTTTTTTCCATTTTTTACCGCTTTTAAGACAACGTATCTGCTTAGAAAATCAAAGCTAGTTTGATTGCTTCCTTTATTCCTATTTTTGTTGAATTTCTGACATGCATTTTCCAGATTCCGGCAAATTCTTTTTTGTATATAAGATGGAAATAGACTTGAGGAGTGATTTGGCTCAGTGTTGAAATTGCCAGTACTTTGTATCAGTTTAAAGCTGCATTATGAAAAGATATTGAACAACGTACATTCTGTGACACCTACTGTAAGTCAGACTTGCCATCAGACTGTCCAGGATTTAGCTACTTCCGTAACATCACTCCAACAAATGCACAGTATACAGTACACTGGCACTATTTGAATATTACAACATATTAAAAATGCAACACAATGCAAATTCTTCCTTATAGCGGTAGATATCATTACATTAATTATATACCTTTAGTTACTTATTTACTGTAGGGCACTGTCGGAAATCTAATCCCGGGCCTAGAAAGAAAGGGGGTCCAGGACTGTAGTCTATCAAGTATAATTTGTCATCAACAAAGTTCGCTTGGTACTTGTTACCTAGAACGGCGCCCATCGCGGGCATCGCATGTACATCGCATGCCATTATAATGGCATGCTATGCTACCGATGCGATTCCCGCGATTTTACATAGAAATGAATGGTAAATGTAAATCGCGTCGGTCACATTGCATGCAGCCCAAAAAAAAACGCATGCGATGCGACCGACGCGATTACCGCGATTTACATAGGGAACAATGTTAAATGGCCCAATTGACCCGATTTTACATAGGGAACAATGTTAAATGGCCCACAGACCCCAAATAGCCACCCTGAAGTGTGAAATGGCCCCTCCAATTGTTAACGCCACCCCACGATCAACGTCAACCCGAAGTGTGGCGAGTGCAGCGAGCCCGCGAGGGGCGGCGGTAGGCGTCCTCCGACCTTTTTATACCCCCACTATCCACGTCGGCGTGGAGTTGAGAATAGAAAGTGTGGCGAGTGAAACGAGCCACCGAGCCCGAAGCGTGGCGAGCGCAGCGTGCCCCGCGAGGGGATGCGGATGCCTGTGAAGCCTGCAAGGGGACGCGGATACCTGTGAAGGTATCCGCGTCCCCTCGCGGGGCTCGCTGCGCTTGCCACGCTTCGGGCTCGCCACACTTTCTATTCTCAACTCCACGCCGACGTGGATAGTGGGGGTATGAAAAGGTCGGAGGACGCGTACAATTGGGGGGGGGGGGGGGGGCATTTCACACTTCAGGGTGGCTATTTGGGGTCTGTGGGCCATTTAACATTGTTCCCTATGTGAAATCGGGTCAATTGTGCCATTTTACATTGTTCCCTATGTAAAATCGCAGTAATCGCGTCGGTCACATCGCATGAGATTTTTGGGCCGCATGCGATGCGACCGACGCGATTTGTTTCCTTGCGATGCCTAGGATCAAAATCGTCGGCGCCGTTCTAGGTAACAAGTACCGTTCGCTTTTCCATTAAAGCAATGTAGAGGTCAAGCGGCCATTTTTTTTTGTTTGTTTTGTTTTCAGAAAGGATCTTTGGTAAACTTCCATTATAACACTTATGATAATGTATTCAGGAAATGGACAGAATGTTATAAATGATTTGAAGAAGAAATCCAAAATAGTTACTATTTATCATGCAAGATATACTTAGTATTATTATAGTCTAAAAACAAATTGACCCTCACGTTCTTTAGAGAAAATACAGTAGATAAAGTTAGCAGCACCAAATTGACAAAAAGTATATGTAGAACGCATGACTTTAATATACAGTAATTACATTATTTGCACGTTATTTGCTTGGTACAAGATTTATTTAATGTGCCATATCAGATTTGGAGAACAGTTCCAACATGTATCAATATCATGAGCATTTAACTGGCTATGACTTGGAACCTCATGGGCCAGCCTTAAGCAAATCTGCTCCAATTTTTATTGAAACCTCTCATATAAAATGATAATTATTTTAGAAGAACGGTTCATGTTGAATCATGTTATAAGGATGTTTAGTTTCTGTTGAATAATTATATGCCTCCTATCTATCTTGAAACTATGGGCCTTGTTCTAGTTCACTCTTTCTGACAAAATCCTTCTTAGATGGACAAAACCATGTGCACTGCAGGTGGGGCAGATGTAAAATGTGCAGAGAGAATTAGATTTGAGTGAGTTATTTTGTTTCTGTGCAGGGTAAATAATACTGGTTGCTCTATTTTTACACTGCAATATAGATCTCACTTTAAAGTAAACCTCCACCCAAATCTAATTCTCTCTGCACATGTTACATCTTCCCCACCCGCAGTGCACATGGTTTTGTCCATCTAAGAAGGATTTTGTCAGAAAGAGTGAACTAGAATAAGGCCCTATCTGCTATCTACCACTATAAACTTAGCCAAGCAGGAACCTGGTTTAGATATTTGAACACACTTCACAGTACAACCAACTATGGACCATGGCAAGCTCCTCCTAAAATAATTCAGGTCCCAGTGTTTTTAGAAGAATGATTCATGTTGAATCATGTTATAAGAATTGTTGGATCTCCTGTTGGATAATTATATACCTATCTCTGCTCCTACCTCCAATTTCTGCCTTCCCAACTCTCACCATATCCAGCAAGTTTATATATATATATATATATATATATATATATATATATATATATATATAAAAAAAACATACAATGTGGTCAGGAATTGCGCTCAAAGTGGGTCTTTCGACCAGCTGCACCTCTGGAACGACTCTCCTGTTAGTGAGAGACAAGGATAGAATGCAAAGAAGGGGGGTTGTCCAGAGTGCGCTCTAGTGGTACCACCTAGCCAGGAAGGGTATAAAGTCCCAAATTGGTGTGATCCTGCAGTCACTTATATTCAGACGGAGTGTTCATATACTTCAAAATAACACCGAAGACTTCGAATATGAAAAGCAGTTCTTTATTAGAAGCCCGAAGGGCTTCATATTCAAAGTCTTCGGTGTTATTTTGAAGTATATGAACACTCCGTCTGAATATAAGTGACTGCAGGATCACACCAATTTGGGACTTTATACCCTTCCTGGCTAGGTGGTACCACTAGAGCGCACTCTGGACAACCCCCCTTCTTTGCATATATATATATATATATATATATATATATATATATATATATACATATATATATATATATATATATATAGAGAGAGAGAGAGAGAGAGAGAGAGAGAGAGAGAGAGAGAGAGAAAGAGAGAGATACACTTTGGAGGGAAAAGGCACTCCCAACAACACAAATATAGCCACGGCGGGTGCCCTCACAAAGAGGAATAAAAGAAGCAGAGGGTGCGGCACTCCAACCTGTATGATCTTGGCAAAGAAACACGCAACGACGCAGTGTAATATCAACGTTTCAAATATTTAAATTTGTCTTCAGGATATAAATGCATACAGACAGAACATACCTTTATAGTGTACACCATAGAAGATGTGAGCGTGCAGGAACGGGACCACGCACCCGTCCACACGCCGGAGAGGAGTGACGTCATCTGGCTGTGCCCGCAGCCCTACGGCGCAACCCGACAACTGGAAACAATCACCATGACAACGAGTTACATCATCATAGGCGAATCTAGGGGGTGGTCCGGGGGTGCACAGGACCACCCATTTTGTAGCTGAGGGATGGGGCTTTCCAACGAGCCCAGTCCCGTGTCTCTAGCCCTCTGGGAACCGGAGATACGGCCAGGCAAAGCTGGAACGTTTTCCCTATAGGATAACATGGGACCCCCACCCAGTTTAACGGCTGCCAGTTCCCCCTTCGGCATCACTGAAGCTCAAGGTTGATCTCAGTCAAACCCAAATCGCTGGGCCTTCAATCTGATACCAGGCTGGATCTATATGGGTTAATTGGTT
Source organism: Crinia signifera (assembly GCF_055691185.1). Lineage (NCBI taxonomy): Eukaryota > Metazoa > Chordata > Amphibia > Anura > Myobatrachidae > Crinia > Crinia signifera. The sequence goes on from NC_139227.1 coordinate 107,585,212, forward strand.
CCAGGGATATTGAGGTTAAACCGTTTTTTAATGTCATTTCATGACTTTTTATGTTCTTTGAGGGCAGATTTCTCTGGAACCAAACAGCCCAGTGTCACGGGACCAAAATCATTCGAAGCCAACTCAAAAGTTCTTCAATATGATACTGGTCTCATGTAAATGGGTCAGTTGGTTCCAAAGATATAGCTGGTTTGTTAAAGGGGGGTAGGGAGAGGAGAGTGGTTGTCTCTCCCCCTCACACCAGAAAATGCAGGGACTAGGCTGGTGTATAAAGGGTCAGCCTGGGAATGTCCCCGCATTATCCTGGGACCATATTCCCGGGTAAATCCCTGCATTTTCTGTTGTGAAAGGGGTATTATTTCAAAGGGGCATTACGGTGTGCAGCATCATGTGTAAGCGGCATTATGTGTGCAGCATCATGTGTAAGGGGCATTATGTGTGCAGCATCATGTGTAAGGGACATTATGTGTGCAGCATCATGTGTAATGGGTACTATGGTGCACGGCATCATGTGTAATGGGTACTATGGTGTGCGGCATCATGTGTAATGGGTACTATGGTGCCATCAAGCAAGAACCCCCTAGCAATGAGCACGTAGGTAAGCAGCACCTTTGTGGCAAATATGTAATGGGCATTACGGTTTGTTATATAGTATGTAATGGGCATCATGATATGTGGCACAATGTGTAATGGGCATTATGGTGTGTGGCCTTATGTGTAATTGGCATTACGGCGTGTGGCTTTATGTGTAATGGGTATTACGGAGTTTGCTAAAATGTGTAATGGACATTACTGTGTATGGTCTAAAGTGTAATACCACACCCCTTTTTGTGATGCCACGCCTCCTTCCCATGAGGCCACACCCCCTTTTGGCGCGCGGCTGCGCCGCGCAAAGTTCCCCCTACTATTATGTCTAGATCTGGGACCAACCATTACCATAATTCTAGATTCGCCTATGGTTACATGTACATTAAGAAACTCAAAACACATAGCAGTAGCATCTTTAGCAAAACAACTTATAGAGATTATACCAGGATTCATTTAAACACTGAGAATGAAAGATTCTCATTAAGAGTGCTATTACATTCAGTTTAAAAATCCAGCGTGCCTCAAGTTTTTTAGACCGATCAACACCTCTATATATATATATACTGTATATATATACAAGTAAGCAAGCTCGAAGCAATGCTTTGAAAGCTAGTAGATGTAGCCTCACTTGCTGCCAACAGATGGCAGTGTTTCGGAGTCACGCAGACACTAGACATATATATATATATATATATATATATATATATATATATATGACGCTAATGACAATTCACTGACGTTGTGACGTCTCCGGTTCCTCCGATACTAGCCGCAGAAGTCGAGCCGCCGTGCCGCTGAGTGTCTTAGTGTGGACCACTACTGCTGTGCTGGTTTTTATATGATAGCATACCTGCTTATTCAAACTTACATGTATGTGAGCTTTTTATTATTGTAAATTTGTACTTTCATTCTAGCTCATTGGTGCGCTTTCTGTTTTTTTCCTACATGTTTACCTACTGTGGTGTTTTGTGAAACACCAAACGGAGCACAGCTGCACTGCATGTTGATCCTGATACACGGACGGATTCATTCCATTTCTGGATATATATATATATGAGGGATTGGGTAACAGGGCGACACTCCAATCATTTAAACAGTAGAATTCGGTGCCTGGTCCATAATAGTAATACAGTACACTTACCCCCCCCACTGCGGAAGGAGTCCAAACCCGCACACGAGTAGTGAAGAAAAAAGATGTGGTTTATTCCATAAGTACAAGAGTTATAACAGCGGTCCCGACAGCTGTTTCAACTGGGCCCCTGATGAAGACTTGTAGGACCCAGTTGAAACAGCTGTCGGGACCGCTGTTATAACTCTTGTACTTATGGAATAAACCACATCTTTTTTCTTCACTACTCGTGTGCCAGTTTGGACTCCTTCCGCAGTGGGGGGTAAGTGTACTATATATATATATATATATATATATATGTGTGTGTATATATATATATATATACTGTATATATATACACAGTATATAGATTTGCCCAGTACAGTATATTATTGTATTGTATGTGTTTTTGTATTGTATGTTTAGCTGTGCTCTTTTACTCAATATACAAATGTATCCTCATACACTATTATTGCAGTCACGCTAAATATCTGTCAGTGGTGCTACATACTGTATCTTCTCCTGGATATGCAGATTAATTGCAATGCAGCTATGGCTTTGCTTACTGACAATTTCCATAGAGCTTTGTACAGTATATAAACTCAGTAGTTACACAAGGATATACATATACATATGTCCATTTTAGCTGGTGTTTTCCTTTAAGCTCTTTTTAGAGGAAGCAGCGAAATGCAATTTAGACAACTAGCAACCTGAAAATGCTCTCTTGCTTCTAACTTATTCTGTGGGGTCTCATTATCAAGAAGATACTTTTTTTTTTGGACATTGATAACTGGGCCCAGCAGACAGAGAGAGGCTTTAGTAGATCCTGCAAGCAGTTTCATCCACTTGGTAAATCAATCACATGTGCTTTATCAGTGCGTCAACAAGGAGATTATGGGAACTTTCCTGCAAAAATGCATTGTGTATTTTCTTCTATCATTTAGTGCTTGTAACAAGTGGAAAATGTATACAAGAAACAACAGGAGGGGAAGAAATTGTTCCTGCTATCAATTACTGTTTGTTCATCAGGGAGCCAGGGCCACCGGGAGGGGTACTAATTACCCGGGCCTGGGCTTGCTGGAGGGGCCAGACGGGGGCCCTGGTCCGACCCTCTCCCCTTCCATCCCTCCCGGGCGGCAGCAGCAGCACACACCTACAGCTTGTGCTGCACTGACAGCAGGCTCAGCATGAACTGACAGTGTGAGAGCCTATGCTGAGCCTGCTGTCAGCACAGCACAAGTTATAGGTGTGTGCTGCTGCTGAAGAACACTCCCCCTCGACTTTAGAGGGTTTTTTTTACTCTCCCCATAATAATTTTGGAAGAATTGCCTAATCACGAAAGGAAGCCACACCTTCCCCGATTAGGCCATGCCCCCAAATTTACTGTACCCCCACATACCTCTCAGCGGGCCCTGCAGTGAGCAACTGGTGTAGCTGTACACACTATATACAATATATATAACATGCACACACACTATATACAATATATATATATATATATATATATATATATATATATATATATAAACAAGCAGGCTGCGCTAGTCCTTAGTATGGCAGTTTCTTTCAATTAGCCCATAAAAGTATGGTGCAGCTTTCCTCCGAAATGACCGATTCCACGGTCCCAAAGTACATGTGAAGAAACAGGAGACAGGCGCACAATGAGCGGTAAAATTCAATTAACTTTATAAAAATATAGCAGCTCACGTACATATAAGTTTACGAAGAACAGCTTGCCAGCATATAAAATACAAGGAGCGGGTGGTCGTCTCTTACACAACACCGTAGCCGCAGAGCTCCCAGCGCCCCATCGGTCAGACTCCCGGCTCCACCAATGCGTCACAGAAGAAACACGCCCAACCGGTTTCATCGCTAGTTGGACTTCGTCAGCGGGATTCTACTTATTATCTTCTAGAAGATGCTAAAAGAAGTAAAATCTGATTGGTTGATTTTTTATGATTATTGAGAATCTGCAGTTGTGTATGGTATGTTGTGCACATGCTCAGATCAGTCCTTGTGTTGATGGCCATTATCCCCCTCTTCTAACTGCAGCACTGAGGGGTGGAGGGAGGGCTGTGTTTCTAAAAATTGGGGCGTGTCACCCATTGTCTAGATAGGGAGAAACAAGGTTCTGTTTGTCGCCACACATACTTACTGGCTTTGCAGCACCCTTGTGATTTACTCAGCTGAGCTTCTGCGTGAACATAACAATGTGGGACCCCCGGTTTGCGATGTTGGTCACATTGGTGGGAATGCAGATCCATGCAGGAGGAATCTCTTCTTCTTCTGAGACATCTCCTACTGTACAAGCCTCTTCTAGAGATCGGGCAGAAAATCAATGCTTCTTGCATGTGGTATTGAACTTCCATCCATCTGTGAACCTGGTCCAGAATTTATTTTATGTTAGCAGAAGACTGGCGCATACAGAGTGGAAACTGATTAGATAAATTATAGATTATATATAGATTATATTATAGATTATAGAAACACGTTTAAGTAAACTGTAATATTGCAGATATTTGATTGCGCTAATAAAATTACATGACAAAAAATATGTGTTAATTAACTGGAGTCTATTAACTCTTTGAGTGGCAACGTTGCTGTGAGCGTTCCTCAAATTATTGGCGACTATACTTTTAGGATAAATACAAATACAGGTTGAGTATCCCGTATCCAAAATGCTCGGGACCAGGAGAATTTTGGATAACGGATTATTCTGTATTTCGGAATATTTTAATATTTCAATTATGTATTTTGAAGTATCTTGCATTTATGCTGTATAAACACATAAAATAAACACAAATATATTTTATTACCACATAAAATACCCACAAATATATTTTATTTGTTCAAAAAACAAGGTTTCAAAACATGAAACAAAATTTGTGTACTATCTCAGATATTGAATTTGAATGGCAAGCAATCATTTTCTTGTATATATATATAGTGCCAGTTACATATCATGTCCTCAGTAATGCTGTTACATATGTCCCCAGTGAGTTTTAAGCTAAAAAAAAAAAATTTTTTCCACTTTCTGGAAAGTATGGTTTTCGGAATAATTCGGATAACGGATATTCGGATACAGGATACTCAACCTGTACAGCAAAGTCAGTTAACTGAAGTTTAGTTAAACTTTGTTAAATATTGCACCCAAAAAAAAAAAGCAGTCGCTGTGAGCAGCGTCAGCGTTTTAAATGGATATTTTAAGTATCTCTCACAGCAACCTTGGCACTCTAAGGGGGATATTTAATCTCCTGCCGCTATTCCCAATGGGGGAAATAGAGGCAGGGCCCTATTCAATTCTGTCTTCCCCAACAGCACTGAACAGAGATTTCGGCAGAACGTGCCCGACTTCACAAGTTGTTGGGCAGGTTCTACCGAGAACGGGCAGAAATTGACAAGCTCTTGACCGCAGCTCGCCGATTTCTGGCCGCTTCTCACGGCCACGCCCCCTTCTCGGTGCTCAGCAGGCGGGACTTTGAATCCCACCTGCAAAATCATTTTCGAGCCAGCCGAGAACGGGACAGGGTCATGGCTGTAGGGCCAGCCTGACAGTCATGACTCTACATTGAATACCCTCCAAAGGTAGAGGTTTTTTTTTTTTTACTATACCTGATTCATTAATTTATTATGTAAATGAGGGCTGGGCAACACCGGCCCTCCAGATGTTGATGAACTACACATCCCAGCATGCCTTGCATCAGTTTCAGCATGGCCACATAGCAAAACTAATGCAAAGCATCCTGGGATGTGTAGTTCATTAACATCTGGAGGGCCGGTGTTGCCCAGCCCTGTAAATAGTAAGGTAATTATATATCACAATGAAGGGTGGAACATAAGTAAATAACCGGAATTTGCATGGATGGTCTTACACCATTAGAATATTTTTTGCACATTAATGATTAATTATGCTGGGAATTACATTTTTACTTTTTATATCTTACAAAGCAAATTTTATATTTGTTTTCCAGAAGAGATAAATATTTAATTAAAAAAAGGACACAATAAAATTTGACGACTGTGTGGACCAATGCTGTTTTGTGCCTCTAAATTCTGTATTCCTGCCAAAGTTATTGAATGTAGCAAAATACAGTGTACTTTATTACTGCTATCTGCAGACAAATGTATTTCTTGTAAACAGAATTGCTATTATGGGGAAAATACTTGAGATGCTATTTGTAACAAATGAAAGTATATTTCTGTATTGCAGAGCTTTCTTGATTACAGCCACAGGAGTTTTCTGCTTGCAATGGATTTGTGTAAAGCCAGATAGCTTGGCATGCTGGCAACTGCTGAATATTTTAGAAAATGGGGAGAAAGTAATGTTCAACATAATAACCAATATAGGACAAGTCTTGGGGGGAGATCTATTACGCTACAGTTTTGTGATTTCACCGCTTCTGACCACCGAACATAAGAAAAGGGAAAAAATGCTGCAAAATCAATGCAAGATCTCCATGTTAAATCATTTCCCTATTAGAGGAGCGGGATTAATGCTGGAGCCATTATGGAGGGGAGGGAACGTTTTGTACATTGTTAATGGTAGTTTCACAAAACTTCATGTGGTTTCAGGTAAACATCATGAAATTTAGGGGTTCTAAAATCACTACATTTGTGTCATTGATCAACATTGGCAATTTGATTATTTTTTTTACTCAAAAATGTATGGTGGCCTGGATGGAAAAGTCACAATGTATGTCATTTTTAAAACTGCAAAGAAAATACAGCAGTTTTGCTAAACCACTTGAATTTTGGCTATTGCATGGGGATGTGTTCCACCTAACGGCGTTCTGGGTGCAGGTGGTTGGAATATTGATGCTAGAATTCTAACACTCAGAAGACCGGGGCTGGAACGCCAACACTGCTCACAATGATGGTGCCGGAATCTTGACTGTTGGTATACTGTTCATAAATTTGCCAGGGCTGGTTAGGATTAGGCCACAGATGGGGTGGGGTTAGGTTTAGACCAGGCATGTCAAAACTATGACCCTCCAGCTGTTGTGAAACTATACATCCCATCATGCCTTGCCATAATTTTAGCATCCCCTAATAGCAAAACTGTGGAAAAGAATGATGGGACTTGTAGTTTCACAACAGCTGGAGGGTCATAGTTTGGACATGCCTGGCTTAGACAGTATAGCGGAGGTTAAAATTAGGCTTTGGGGGGAGGGGCGATTGAGGTTGGGGTGCGGGAGAGGGAGGTACAGTATAGGGTTAGGCACTAAGAAGGGAGGGTTATGGTTAAGCACTAAAGGGTGTTAGGATGTGGGGGAGGGGGTGTAGGTGTAGAGTTAAGCAGCAGGTATGAAGAGTCCAGGTTAGTGGGGGGGGGGGGGGGGGGTGTTGAATACTTACCTAGCAGGTGTATGGATTCTACCCCGCTGTTGGCCTTCTAAAATAAATAAGCTGTATCTAGGTAGTTCATTGTTCAGAATATTGATGACAGTGTAATGCCTTTTGTATCAGACACAGCCTTGGCAAGAATATCCATCATTTCTATTTTCTCTTTTTCTAATGCACCAAATCCAGTAGTGGGAAGAGTGTGGAATGTTTTAACATTTTTGTTACAAAGTAATTCAAATGACCTTTATATACCCCTTTCACATCGCTATGCCGGGTCGGACCCGGTATTGAGATCCTGGGTCTAACCTGGCTCCTACCCAATTCCAGCACTTCCACACTAAACCTGGCTCGCCTATTATACACAGGGCGCAACGGGTTTGACCCTTCTTACAACCCAGGTCAAATTGCTAGGATGGTCAACCCGGGTTATAAACTATGGTGCTTTCACACAGCATCTTGACCGAGGTCCATGCATCACCAACCCAACAATAACAAGGTTCCGAGGTGCAATGTGAAAGGAGTAATAGAGTGCCAAATAAATTTCAGAAAGGTTGAGCCACAAAGGTTGAGGCCGAAATATTTCACGTGCAAATTAATTGGGGCAAATACAAAGCCAAAGTTAGATGTAATGAACGATATGCATGACTGGAAACCCTATAGAATGAAAGATATTTAAAGTGTAGTGTGTGGAACCAGGGCTGCCAAGAGGTATGCTGGGCCCTGGTAAAATTGGGGGTGTGGCCTAGGTAAGATTAGGTTACACCCCCAAAATTATTACAGGGAGTGTGAAAAAAACCTTCTAAAGTCGAGGGGAGGAGTGTTTTCCCCCCCACCCCTTCATCATCAGCAGCAGCACACACCTACTGCCTGAGCTTGCTGTCAGCACACCACATGCTGTACGTGTGTGGTGCCGCCTGGGAGGGATGGAAGGGGAGGGGATCGGACCAGGGCCCCCGCTGGGCCCCTCTAGCAAGCCCGGACCCTGGTAATTAGTACCCACTCCCCCCCCCCCCCCATCGGCTGCCCTGTGTGGAACACTTAATGTATTGAACTTTAAGTGTTCCACATGCATTTACAGTTTTACACCAATGTGCCTGCTGAATGTAGTAGTGCCACAATCATACTGTACACCAAGGGCCAATTTGGGGGTCATGCTTGCAGCCAGTGACGGCGTATAAATATAAACTTGTACTGTCTTCCATGTCTTCTGTTCTGCTAAAGTACAACAATCTTTCATTTGAAAAATCAGTCTTGGGTAGAAATGTCTATGAATTGCCTTGTATTATGATGTTTATAATCATGTAATATTTCGGTCCTTTCAGATATATTTTTAGTCAAACATATTAGAAGCTTTTATGACCTAGCAGTCGGCAGAATTATGATTCATACTTTCCTGCCGATTCAGTTGACTTACTGTACAGTGATTTGAAAGTATTTGGAGTAAAGTCATTGCAGCAGATAATTAAACTCCTCAGACTGACAATGACTCAGAAAAGATGGAAAATGATTTATCACTACACAGTGTTAATCAGTGTTTTCTATCTACAAATCTATAGATACCATATCTCTCTCTCTCTCTCTCTCTCTCTCTCTCTCTCTCTCTCTCTCTCTCCTAGCTGACCTGCTTGGCGTTGCCTGGGAAAAACTTTTTTTTTATTTCCAAAATTGCTGTAAAATGTAATCTTATGCTGTGCCAAAGACCTAAGATTGTAATTAGTTAACGCCTCCGCCATAATGTTAGAATGTGTTTGCATTGATACTCAATGACAGCAATGAAATCAGGTGTGGTGTTGTTGTTTAAAACACACCGCTCCTGACTTGATAGCCTGTATGTGTTGATGAATTCCACATCCAATCCTGAGATTTAGCACCTATGACATACCTTCCAACATCTGAGGTCAGAAATCGGTATAAAATCAGAAAGGGGTGTGGCCATGGAAAAGGGTGGTGGTCACACCTACACAATGGTACCGTTTCTTGGGTATGTAAGTACAGGCACTGAGTGCATGGAGACCGGGTGGGTGTTACTTACCGTGCCATAATTAATGAAAAATTCACTGCTCCCTGCCACTGCGGCTCACTTCACCACTCCCGCCACATAGTTGCTGCAGCAGTCTCTGATGTCTGGCGTCTCTACAAAACAGTGGGGCAGCCCCTGAGTGCGGGAGCCGGTCTGCGGTCCCGGCCACGTGATGTCATGACGTGACGCATGCTATCCGGACCACTGGGAATGGGTGCAATGGGCCAAATTATTCCCTACACCCACCAGACAAATCCACTGATCCAGCCATCGCAAGCATCAACGGGTGCATTGATAATGGTTGGTCGATGGTCATGAGCGCTGCCTGTATTTGTTTGAATGTTATACTGTAAGTGTAAGAAGTTGAAGAATAAGACTGAGATGAAGATTTGCCACGTTAAAGTGTACAATGTAATCAATAAATCGTAAAAAAAAGATCTAGGTGTACATGGAAATACAATCAAGAAATGAAAGTAGGATTAAAAATAAGTTCTGATTCAAATTGATAATTTTTTGGATGGGGAGGGTTTGTGAAACAAATCTATAGATGGGGGTGTGGATATTGTGGGCTTAATTGGTGTTTGGTACACCTACAGGGGGTCCCCAATTGATGGGAAATTTTCACTACAGGGTCACCAATTAAGCCCACAATATCCATACACCCTCAACTATATAGATTTGTTTTGCAACCCACCGCCATCCAAACAATAATCATTTTGAATCAGAACTTATTTTTTAATCTTACTTTTATTTCTTGATTGTATTTCTATGTACACCTATATTTTGTCATGATTAATTGAGTAAATTGTACACTTTATTGTGACAAATCTTTATCTCTTCTTAGTCTTATTCTTCAACTTCTTACACTCATAAGATTTAAATAAATACAGGCAGTGCTCATGCCCATTGACCAAACATTATCTATGAACCAAAATGGTCTGGGACACCCTTAAAGCAGAGCAGCGCCTAACATCCAACTAACAGAGTGAGTGCAGCGTACCCACTTTTTATTGATCAATGGGTGCATTGGCGAGGACAAAGATTTCTCAGTGCCATCGGTCAGGGAGAACAGTGACAGCCTGGAGGACTAGAGAGACGGATATGGAAAAGAAAGAAAAAACGGTATTTATGTAATATCTGGGCTCCTGTTTTTCTTATGAGACCGCCACCCCTCGCTGCGCTCACCACGCTTCAGGCACGGTGGCTTGCTGCGCTCGCCACACTATATAAAATCAACTCCATGCGTAGTTGGATAGTAGGGGTATGAAAAAATGGGGTGCATTTAATGGGAGCCCAGATAATACATAAGTACCGAAAAAACTATATATTCAGTAGTTTTTATTTGCCGGTACAGACTGTTAAAAAATTGCAAATTTCGTTACGGTTGGAGGGTATGCTATGATGTAATTATTTTTATGTGTTCTGTGTGTACTGTACTGTTTTTGTGTGTGTGTTGTAGTGTATGTGTATGTGTGTGTTGTGTCATTGTGTATCTGTGCAATGTTTAAGTGTGTGTTTTGTGTGTGTTGTACTGTTTTTGGGTGTGTGTAGTGAATGTGGGTGTGTGTTGTACTGTTAGAGGTATGGTTTGTGTGTGTATTGTGTGTATCTGTCCAATGTTTAAGTGCGTAAGGTGTGCTACGTGAATATGTGTGTGTAGTGTGCTGTGTGTATCTGTGCAATGTTTCAGTTTGTGTGTTCTGTGTGTTGTACTGTTTTTGGGTGTGTGTTGTAGTGAATGTGGGTGTGTGTTGTACTGTGAGTGGTGTGTTATGTGTGTGTGTGTGTTGTGTTGTGTGTATCTGTCCACCACTGTCTCTGCCTAAGTGAAGCCAGAGGCAGTGTGTGAGACTGCTCTGGCTTCAATGTGACTGGCAGGGACATCCTATTGGAAGTCCGACCTGCCAGTCACCCAAGGCAGTCCTATTGGGGGATGTTCCCTCCCTCTGGGATGCCTCTCTGTGTGCAAATGCGCTGCAGCTTCTAAATTGGGTTCTGCGCATGCACAGTACCGCGGATGATACTGCGCATGCACCGGACCCTAGAAGGGCAGCACATGGAGGCTAGGGCCTGCAGTATGTTTGAAGTTACTGCGCATGTTCAGGGGATTGGCAGGTGCAGGGAGCGAAAAAGTGTAAGAGCCACCACTGGTTGTAGTGTATGTGGGTTTGTGTTGTACAGCATGTGGTGTGTTATGTGTGTGTGTGTTTTGTTGTGTGTATCTGTACAATGTGTAACTGTGTGAGGTGCACTACATATATATATGTTGCCTGCTATGTGTGTATGTGTACAATGTGTACGTGTGTGTGATGTGTGGTATATGTATATCCTCAATTATTCCTTATTGTTTAAAGCCTTCACCATAATGTTAGACTGTTTACTACTCAATGACAGCAATGAAATCAGGTGTGGAGTTGTTCCTTAGTCATCAGTTTCCCAGATTGTCAATCTTTTTCCAGATCATCAATGAAGGGGATACGGTCGTATTGTCGACCTGACTTATGTCGACAGTCATTAGGTCGACACCATTGGGTCGACAGGCAACAAGGTCGTCAGGGTTCTAGGTCGACATGGATGAAGGTCGAAAGGTGTCTAGGTCGACATGGGACAAGGTCGACATAATTTTAGGTTGACAAGCATAATCCCATCTGAAATAGAGGTGTAACTCTGGGAGGCAATGGAGTCATCTGCTTCCGGGCTCCTGCTCCCAAGGGCTTCTTTTCCCCTGCAAATTTAAATCAGTTTGTGACTTCCCCTCCTAGTAGGACCATAGACGTCACACTCTCTTTATTTTAAACATAACATACATACTTACACACATGCATACATACTGTATATTTATATAATGTGCTTGCTGCGTGTGTGTGTGTGTGGGGGGGCAATATTTCTCTTACCTCCGGGCAACTGGGGCGAACTTATGCCACTGCCCCTATCAGTATCTATCGATCTATTCCTATCACCCCAAACATTTAAACTGCCTAGGTAATCTTGTGCAAGTCTTCCTCATTCCACCTACACAGAATTGATCCATCAAGGCATAGGGCCAAATGTAATAGTTTGTGAGAATCAGAAAGACATTTTGGGAGAGATTCCCCATTTTTTTAAAGCGCCAATCAATTACATGGCAATATCAACCTGGTTTTTCAGTGTGAATGATTGTCGCTTTAAAACAAAAAATAAAAAGGGAAAACTCTCCTAAAGGGCGGGATGTATTAAAATACATCGCCGCCCTTCGCGCCCCCCCCCCCCCGCCGCGATGCCGCCGCATATGTACTAACATATGCGGCTGGCATCGCGATGCGGTGACGGAGACCCCCGCGATACCTGGAATGTGGTGTGTGGGGGGTCTCCGTCACCTCTCTGCCCCCTCCTGCATCCCTCACGCCGGGGACAGCTAAGCAAGTTGTCCCCGGCACCTCCTCCTCCCCCCTGCAGCCGGAAGGACGTCCGGCTACGTCACTAGGGGGAGGAAGGTGTTACCTTCCGGGTCCAGGAGGACCTAGACCAGGTAAGAGAGGGAGGGGGAGAGGGGGGTCGGCGGGTTTTTCGGCGGAGGCGTCGGGCGGCGAAAAGAAGCCCATAGGCTTCTATAGGGTATCTCCACCCAAAGGCGTCGGGCGGCGAAAAGAAGCCCATAGGCTTCTATAGGGTATCGCCACCCTACACTGCGGTGACGTGGGGGCCGGATAATAGTACATAGGAAAATGCGGTAAAACGGGGGTTTTACCGCATTTTCTCTTTAGTACATCTCACCCAAAATCTGCCACTTTTTGATTCTCACACCCTATTACAGTTGGCTCAGCGTCTCCACAAGACTTTTTTTGATAGATGCTCTAACCCAGTCATCTAGCCACCACCATTTGGTCTTTGTCACGCAGAACCTTATTTTTCTGCTTCCAAAACATAATCTACAAGAACTGAGTGTTCACTTGCTGCCTAATACAGAATATCCCACCCCTTGACAAGTGCTATTATAACAAGACAATCATTGTTATTCACTTTACCTGTCAGTGGTTTTTGGTGTCATGGCTGATAAGTGTATATAGGGCCTTATTCTAGTTCACTCTTTCTGACAAAATCCTTCTTACATGGACAAAACCATGTGCACTACAGGTGGGGCAGATGTAACATGTGCAGAGAGAATTAGAATTGGGTGTGTTATTTTGTTTCTGTGCAGGGTAAATACTGACTGCTTTATTTTTACACTGCAATATACATCTCACTTTGAAGTAAAACCCCACCCAAATCTAACTCTCTCTGCACATGTAACATCTGCCCCACCTGCAGTGCACATGGTTTTGTCCATCTAAGAAAGATTTTGTCAGAAAGAGTGAACTAGAATAAGGCCTACAGTGTCATACTAATTTGTAACATAATGCTTTGTGTAAAAACTATGTGTGCTTCTATACCTGAGACATTTGCCAGGGTGAGATTACATGCAGTGGCGTCGAGAGGAGGGGAGGGTACTTTTTACCCAGGAGGAACCTGGGTCCCGTTCCCCCTTGTAAGAGAGCCAGACAGTGGGGAGAGAGAGGACAGGCAGCACAGCCTCTCACCCCAGCTCAGCACACACTGCTCATTTTTTTCACAGGGGTGTGACTCCCAGAAGCCCCGCCCCTGCCCATTGGCCCTGCCTCCTCCATTTTACCAGGGCCTGGCTGACCTGTCAACAGGGTTACGTGAGAATTATATACAGCATTACTGTCTCCAGCTGCGAGAGTATCCGTGCAATCGGCTCTATATCAGCTTAAGCACTGAATAAATAATCACTATAGCTACTACATTATTTGAACAGTAAATGTTTTAACAACTACAAATTACAGAATTATAATATGTGTGAATGCTGAAAGTTTTGGTGCATTAATCTTAATAGCTGCTAAGTTCTTCAAGCTATTAGCGCTGTATTCCAAAGTAATAAGCAAAATAAGCTCTTGTACAAAACAGTCACCATCGTTATCGTAGGGGAATTCTGTAGCTGCCTCAGTATTGAGAACATGTTCCTTATAGCTAATAAAATGCTCAGTTGTATTAAACAATATATTGGGGTATTCAATATCCATGCTATCCCCGACGGGGGCCCAAGTCAATGCTGTTCCCCGACAGCATTGAACGGGGATTTCAGCAGAATGGGCCCGACTTCCAGCGCGTTCTGCCGAGAACGGACGGGAAATGTGGAGCTCCCGGCCACAGCTCAACAATTTATGTATCTCTTGGCCACGCCCCCTTTTTGCTGCTCGGCAGGTGGGACATTGAATTCCAACTGCCGAGCTGCAGTTGACTCATCCGAGAATGGGAACGGGTCATGGCTGTCGGGCCGGCCCGACAGTTGTGATCCGGGATAAAACATCCCCCTAAGTACTACTATGGGAGTGGAAGTACACTGAAAGTGATTAAATATTTTAATAAATGATGTTAGTGCCGTTTATTTACCTGTATAAATGAGATCACTGCCTTTATCATACCCCCCAACTACCAAGATTGCAGCAAGACTAATTGCAGACTGTCCCGCTGTCCCTCCTATGGGTCTCAGACCGGTGTTCCACGAGTGAGGAGGGTTTAGGTTGGGGGCGTTGGCGATCACCGCTGGGGATCACTGAAATCAGTGCGGTGGTGGAGCCTGGGGCTGCCCATCTGCTTATGGAGTGTTGGGTATGCCCCTGAAATGATTTGAATAGGGTGTTCACAGGGGAACACCCAACATTTTATGGGCTCGCCCATAAATCTCTGGGCTTCCACTGCTCCAGCCACTGCCCGTCCCCTTCCCTCCCCTCACTGTGTGAATGCCTCAGCGCATGTAATACTTCATCAAGTCGTCCTCACAAAAATTTTGTGCATATTCGCTCATGCGCAGACCCCTCTATCTAAAATGGCGCTAATTTTGGACCCTAAGGAACAGATCTGAAGTTGGCTCCTGAAAGACTCAGCTTGGTAGCAAGTCTTATTGTGTATGTATTTTTTCCCTTGTTTTACAATGGCCACGATCACACAGTAAACATGAGTCAAATATGGTCGGTGCTTCGATAATGGAATAATTTAAATATTAGAAGGAGCATATAAGGGGGGGTTATTCTGGTCCCTTCGCATGGACCGTTCATTCGCAGGGGGGCTGATGTTTGGCGTATGCATATGCGCAGCCACATTTCTGTGCATGTGCATATGCCGGGTGCCTGCAGCCACGGTGAACAGACTGTTTGCCAGGTGCACGCACCCACGACTGCGGGTGGGGGGCGGTGCCGGATAGTACCGCCCATGGGAATGCGCATCCAAGACTGCGGGTGGGGGGCGGTGCCGGATAGTCCTGCCCATGGGAATGCCGAGTGTTGAAAATGGTGGACATTCCCATGGAAATCTCCCAGTGACGTGGGTGCCGGGGCCGGGCAGCTGACATCACCGGATGTCAGCTGCCCGCCCACTTTCTGCCAAACATCCACGCATATGTAAGGTTACCTGAGAGTAATCTTAGATGTGCGTGTGCCTTCTACATCACTTGATGGTTGGCTACCATGTGGCATGTGTATGGGGGGGGGGGGAGGCATGGTACCAACATCTGGTGGACTAGCACAGCTGCAAATTTGCAGCCTTGCGAATCAACCAGAAGAACCCCAGAGATGTCTGAGTCTTTTTCTAAAATTATATATGAGCTTTAGTTTATGTGAAATAAAAAACAAACATATAAATCTAGTCCCAATAGATCACATTTTTTACTTGACTACAGTTTATTTGAGTAATTAATACAAAAGATGAGAAGAATGGGCTAATTCCCGAATCCCCATCTTGTGGTCCTTTTCCAATGGGCACTTGTTATGCAACAGCCATATTATTATTATTATTATTATTATTATTATTAATTGTCTTCTGTTCACCTTATAGCGAACAAACGTCCCTATTCCAAAGATCCTTTCCAGACTCCTCCAGACAATTATAATATTAAACGCTACAAGCCACATTGGTGACAGAACACTACAAAGGGTTTTAAAATATGGCCTTTAAATAATACCAATAATACTGTAATGCATTATGAAAAGCTGCGGAGGTTTATTCTGCTAACGTCAACCAAAAAAAGGTTCACGCATGACCATTATGGATTATTTTATTGGGTTTTGTGCTCTGAGAATTATTTAATTTGGTAAAATTGATCCCGTTTATGAAATATCACAATGTTAATGGGGCAACGTTCAGTGGTGAGTCTAAGAAAAAAATACTTCTGAAAACCTCAGTGGACTTCATTTATCTTCCATAACTGCTGTGCAAGCGTTACGTGTGACTCCCGCTGAGCGCATCTGACACAAATTGGCTGGCTTTGTATCCTGGTTTATTGGAATTTAAATTCATTTCTCATGTGTGTTCTTATGGACTATAGAAATACAACTGTTTGCATACCTGCTTATATCGCGCTGCAATGGAAAATTAAACCTTCAAAATGAAGTTGCAGAATTATGTACTGCTTTATTGCAAACATCTGTAGGAATTGAGTTTGGAAATATCTTTTGAATAATAAAACAGGCTACGAACATATTTAAATAAGTCACATCAGGCATGTTATTCATGTACCTAGTGCTGATTAAAGTGCGGAAACATTGTTTAATGCAGGGAAGTAACTAGTATCACTTTTATACCAGCCAGGTCCAAGCCGGAGCAACACCTTTTAGATCGGCGTCCCGTTTCAGCATAATGCCGGGCGGGTGACATTATCGGAGGCGGGGCATAAGCTGGGTATCTCTCAGTGCCGGCTTTTCCATTGCAGTGACCAGGTCTCGAGTTGCATCAACCTGGGTTACCCGTTTACACTGCACTGCGATCCAGGTTGTTCAACCCTGAGGGCTTGCTGGGTCTCACGAACTGGGTCAGACCATTTACACCACCTGCAAACTCATTTACACTGCCTGCAAACTGTGCAGAAAAAGGAGTTACAGGGAGGACGCTCCCAAACAAAAACATTTTTTTTTTTACTTTTCAAAAAGAAGTTTTTTTCTGGCCAGAAAATACTTCATGTCCTACATATAGGGGATTTGAAATACCACCTTTTCCTATAAAAAAGAAAATGATCCCTATACACAAAAACTAGAAATGGACATACAATACTGGCCCATAGGCTTTCTTCATATATGTTTTGATGCAGATTAGCACTTATATCAATTGTTCTATCATGTATGTATTTTAATTGTGTAATGCTTTCACTGGGCAGTGATATTTAGTGTAATTAATAATTATTTTTATATTGTTTCATACATTGTTTCTAGCGCGTTATATGTACTTTTTCTGTTTTGTTTTCTATACACAGTAAGCTGCAATGTACTTTGGTCACCATGGGCACTATGACCGGTCTATCGCTATGCCATCCTATACACAGCAAGCTGCAATGTACTTGGGTCACCATGGGCACTATGACCGGTCTATTGCTATGCCGTCCTATACACAGCAAGCTGCAATGTACTTGGGTCACCATGGGCACTATGACCGGTCTATCGCTATGCCGTCCTATACACAGCAAGCTGCAATGTACTTCGGTCACCATGGGCACTATGACCGGTCTATCGCTATGCCGTCCTATACACAGCAAGCTGTAATGTACTTGGGTCACCATGGGCATTATGACCGGTCTATCGCTATGCCGTCCTATACACAGCAAGCTGCAGTGTACTTGGGTCACCATGGGCACTATGACCGGTCCATCGCTATGCCGTCCTATACACAGCAAGCTGCAATGTACTTGGGTCACCATGGGCACCATGACCGGTCTATCGCTATGCCGTCCTATACACAGCAAGCTGCAATGTACTTGGGTCACCATGGGCACTATGACCGGTCTATCGCTATGCCGTCCTATACACAGCAAGCTGCAATGTACTTGGGTCACCATGGGCACTATGACCGGTCTATAGCTATGCCGTCCTATACACAGCAAGCTGCAATGTACTTGGGTCACCATGGGCACTATGACCGGTCTATCGCTATGCCGTCCTATACACAGCAAGCTGCAATGTACTGGGGTCACCATGGGCACTATGACCGGTCTATCGCTATGCCGTCCTATACACAGCAAGCTGCAATGTACTTGGGTCACCATGGGCACCATGACCGGTCTATAGCTATGCCGTCCTATACACAGCAAGCTGCAATGTACTTGGGTCACCATGGGCACTATGACCGGTCTATCGCTATGCCGTCCTATACACAGCAAGCTGCAATGTACTTGGGTCACCATGGGCACTATGACCGGTCTATCGCTATGCCGTCCTATACACAGCAAGCTGCAATGTACTTGGGTCACCATGGGCACCATGACCGGTCTATCGCTATGCCGTCCTATACACAGCAAGCTGCAATGTACTTGGGTCACCATGGGCACTATGACCGGTCTATCGCTATGCCGTCCTATACACAGCAAGCTGCAATGTACTTAGGTCACCATGGGCACTATGACCGGTCTATCGCTATGCCGTCCTATACACAGCAAGCTGCAATGTACTTGGGTCACCATGGGCACTATGACCGGTCTATCGCTATGCCGTCCTATACACAGCAAGCTGCAATGTACTTGGGTCACCATGGGCACTATGACCGGTCTATAGCTATGCCGTCCTATACACAGCAAGCTGCAATGTACTTGGGTCACCATGGGCACTATGACCGGTCTATCGCTATGCCGTCCTATACACAGCAAGCTGCAATGTACTTGGGTCACCACGGGCACTATGACCGGTCTATCGCTATGCCGTCCTATACACAGCAAGCTGCAATGTACTTGGGTCACCACGGGCACTATGACCGGTCTATCGCTATGCCGTCCTATACACAGCAAGCTGCAATGTACTTGGGTCACCATGGGCACTATGACCGGTCTATCGCTATGCCGTCCTATACACAGCAAGCTGCAATGTACTTGGGTCACCATGGGCACCATGACCGGTCTATCGCTATGCCGTCCTATACACAGCAAGCTGCAGTGTACTTGGGTCACCATGGGCACCATGACCGGTCTATCGCTATGCCGTCCTATACACAGCAAGCTGCAATGTACTTGGGTCACCACGGGCACTATGACCGGTCTATCGCTATGCCGTCCTATACACAGCAAGCTGCAATGTACTTGGGTCACCACGGGCACTATGACCGGTCTATCGCTATGCCGTCCTATACACAGCAAGCTGCAATGTACTTGGGTCACCATGGGCACTATGACCGGTCTATCGCTATGCCGTCCTATACACAGCAAGCTGCAATGTACTTGGGTCACCATGGGCACCATGACCGGTCTATCGCTATGCCGTCCTATACACAGCAAGCTGCAGTGTACTTGGGTCACCATGGGCACCATGACCGGTCTATCGCTATGTCGTCCTATACACAGCAAGCTGCAATGTACTTGGGTCACCATAGGCACCGTGACTGGTCTATCGCTATGCCATCCTATACACAGCAAGCTGCAATGCACTTGGGTCACCATGGGCACCATGACCGGTCTATCGCTATGCCGTCCTATACACAGCGAGCTGCAATGTACTTGGGTCACCATGGGCACTATGACCGGTCTATCGCTATGCCGTCCTATACACAGCGAGCTGCAATGTACTTGGGTCACCATGGGCACTATGACCGGTCTATCGCTATGCCGTCCTATACACAGCAAGCTGCAATGTACTGTGTGTCTGACACCTATCCGTCATAGCAGCATTAACTCCGGGCTGCACCAGTTTACCACCTCTCCTTCCTGGGACCACTAACCACTGCATGCTAGAAACCCCTCACAAGATCTGTTTTTTTTGTAGGTGCTCTGACCAAGGGGGTGAATCTAGTTCCCTTGGAACGGGGCGAATTTGCCGCCATTCCGATGTTTGGGGTCTTCGCATGGTACATTATGCACATGTGCAGGTCCCCTTTGCGAATGGCTTTGGCAACTTGCATAGTCTCTGAGTCATTCCCAAGGATCCGGGCAGGCCCATTGTCAGACAGCAGCATTTTATGGGCATCCCTATTAGAACCCTGGTTGTTTCTATGGGTATGCAGACGGCCCGATTGAAACCCCGCTCTCTTGCTCCCCTATCCCCTTGCATGTGCCCTCAGCAGGAGAAGTCATTCGATCGTCCGCGACCATCAAATCATTTCTCCAGGGCTCGCAAATTTAAGTCAGTGGAGACTAATATTTGCAGACAGGGGAACTAAGACGGGAGGCTGACATATATATATATGTATATATATATATATATATATATATATATATATATATATATATATATATATATATATATATATATGATGTCAGCCAATCTCCCCACCCCCAACACACTTCATCCCGAACGCATTTGCATGGGAATGTCAAGCGTTTTCATGGGGATGCCCATGAAACCCTGGGCATTCCCACACCCCATCACCTCCACCCCACTTTGAGAGCGCCACGACAACTGTGAAGGTCGGTAAAGGTGCCGCATAGAAGTCTTGTACATGCTCATATACTTGCTTACGCTTGAAAACTAGTTTCACAGAGATTATAGTTGGTAGTAGAATTTTGCACAGTGTCCCATTGAGCATTAGGGTGTACTGCTACATCTGAGAGGAATCTTTTGAAAATGACTTTATCCAAATGTAGATGATCCCCAGAGCAGAAATTAAGAGCTACTATACTTGGTAAAGTGCTGGGAAATGGTGCTGAGGATTCAATGTAAATGTATCTATCTCTCATTCCTTTTTTCCCCAAAAATGTAACAGTGTAATGTGGGCTAGGTGACATGAGGGAGATTGCTAGACTAATGAGGGAGAGAGGGAGATTGCTGCTATGTCAGGGAGTCTCCTGCAGAATGCAGGAGGGGAGGTAACTATGATGTAACAGTGTAATGTGGGCTAGGTGACATGAGGGAGATTGCTAGACTAATGAGGGAGAGAGGGAGATTGCTGCTATGTCAGGGAGTCTCCTGCAGAATGCAGGAGGGGAGGTAACTATGATGTAACAGTGTAATGTGGGCTAGGTGACATGAGGGAGATTGCTAGACTAATGAGGGAGAGAGGGAGATTGCTGCTATGTCAGGGAGTCTCCTGCAGAATGCAGGAGGGGAGGTAACTATGATGTAACAATGTAATGTGGGCTAGGTGACGTGAGGGAGATTGCTAGACTAATGAGGGAGAGAGGGAGATCGCTGCTATGTCAGGGAGTCTCCTGCAGAATGCAGGAGGGGAGGTAACTATGGTGTAACAGTGTAATGTGGGCTAGGTGACATGAGGGAGATTGCTAGACTAATGAGGGAGAGAGGGAGATTGCTGCTATGTCAGGGAGTCTCCTGCAGAATGCAGGAGGGGAGGTAACTATGATGTAACAATGTAATGTGGGCTAGGTGACGTGAGGGAGATTGCTAGACTAATGAGGGAGAGAGGGAGATCGCTGCTATGTCAGGGAGTCTCCTGCAGAATGCAGGAGGGGAGGTAACTATGGTGTAACAGTGTAATGTGGGCTAGGTGACATGAGGGAGATTGCTAGACTAATGAGGGAGAGAGGGAGATTGCTGCTATGTCAGGGAGTCTCCTGCAGAATGCAGGAGGGGAGGTAACTATGATGTAACAATGTAATGTGGGCTAGGTGACATGAGGGAGATTGCTAGACTAATGAGGGAGAGAGGGAGATCGCTGCTATGTCAGGGAGTCTCCTGCAGAATGCAGGAGGGGAGATAACTATGATGTAACAGTGTAATGTGAGCTAGGTGACATGAGGGAGATTGCTAGACTAATGAGGGAGAGAGGGAGATTGCTGCTATGTCAGGGAGTCTCCTGCAGAATGCAGGAGGGGAGGTAACTATGATGTAACAATGTAATGTGGGCTAGGTGACGTGAGGGAGATTGCTAGACTAATGAGGGAGAGAGGGAGATCGCTGCTATGTCAGGGAGTCTCCTGCAGAATGCAGGAGGGGAGATAACTATGATGTAACAGTGTAATGTGGGCTAGGTGACATGAGGAAGATTGCTAGACTAATGAGGGAGAGAGGGAGATTGCTGTTATGTCAGGGAGTCTCCTGCAGAATGCAGGAGGGTAGGCAACTATGGCTCATATGAGAATATGCACATGCCCAGGGCCGTACCATTGGTCCCCCAATGGAACCAGAATCAGGCCCTAAGAAAGCAGAGCAATTTGGACGTTAACAGAATAAAAAGTATTTGTGCAGAACGTTTAGTAGAAGTTTATAGTCGGTGAATAGCTATTGAGGAAAGTGATTGTAGACAGCTGTATTCTGCCTTTCAATGCACACCTGCTGGGAAGATGTTCTTATCTGGGGACTGTTTTGTCTTCGCTGAGAGAGATTCATTCTGGTGAATTGTACTTCAGATGCGGGGCGGTAGTGAAATATGTTTGGAAACAAACAAAAAAAAGTCTCTTTCCTCAGGCTACGAACTAACGTACATTAAAATTCTGCATTTAAGATGTGTATTTACTGTAGCTCAAGAGAAAACATGTAAATGTTTGTCAAAAGGAAAATCACTTCACCAAATGAGACCATCCATATTTACATTGTATATGTGTTTAACTGGCATTGTACCTTTCTCTATTTCAGTGCATACACACGGGGGGATTTAAGCCCCTTCTCTAAGCCTTCTGACTAGATCTGACTAGAAATGGAGCACGGATCCATCCGTGTGTATGCCCTGCAGCAAAAGTGCCGGTCACCCCTTGTGTATGGAGCTTTATGCATTTGATGTGAACAACATAACAATCACCTGTGTTGTCCGGTTTTAAAAAAAACCCGCAAATGACTAAATGCTGCTAAACTCATATCACACCCAACTCTCCATCTGTAAATGTCACACGAGGAAGATGAAGGTTCTATGCCCTGTGAACTGGATCATCCAACCTTCACCAGGGAATGGGACACACCTGGCTGGGGCATGGGTCATAAGGTTGACACTGTCTATGTCGACTGTCAAAAAGTCAATGGATCGACAGTGAAAAGGTTGACACATGTAAAAGGTTGACATACATTACGTCAATATGGTACAAAGTTCGACACAAGCAAACGGTCGTCATAAAAAAAGGTCGACATGGGAAAAGGTCAACATGGGTTTTCACTTTTTTTGGGGTGTCTATGTTGACAAAGGTCCCCATGGACACCGTATAAATGTACCGCGTCCCCCTCGCATGTCTCGCTGCACTTACCTTGATTCGGGCACAGCGCCTCCCTCTATGTCCACTAGGAAGGTGAAGTATGAACAAGTCGGTATAAAAATACAAAATCATGAAAAACCATGTCAACCTAATGTATGTCAACCTTTTTCACGTGTCAACCATTTGACTGTCGGCCTACTGACTGCATACCCATGGCTGTGTGCTTGACGGGAAAGAAAAGCAGAAGCAATCAGTACTCCCTCTTCCTGCATTATGTATGTGTGTGCGGGTGTGGTTGTCTGTGTGTGTGGGTGGGTGTGTGGTTGTCTGTGTGTGGTTGTGTGTGTGGTTGTGTGTGTGTCTGTGTGTATGTGTTTGGTCGTGTGTGTGTGTGTGTGTGTGTCTGTGTGTGTGGTTGTGTGGTTGTGTGTCATGTCTTGCAAAGAGAGCTGCCCTTTGCAGTGAGCCAGCAATGTGCGGCTGGTCCCAGCGGGTCCCTGCAGCTCCCCCCTCCCTCCCTTACCCGGCTATTTTGCTGCTGCTGCCGGCGGGCTGGCTGGGCTCTCCTCCTCCTCCCTGCACCCAGAAGAGGATTTTCAGTGCAGGGAGGAGGGGGTCACAGGTCCAGGCAGCACAACACTGTGCTACCCGGACACAGATAAGGAGGTAGGAGGTGGGGGATCGGTGCGAGGCGGCAGGGGTCCCTTTGGGGCGGCGTGGGTGCGTTAAGAAGCCCAAAGGCTTCTATGGGGTATCGCCTGCAGCGAAAACCCGCCGTGCAGGTTTTTCTGCATATCAAAATGATAACAGGGTTTTTTTCTGCATATTTAGATTAGAGAATCCCACCCATTATGCTTCAAATAATGCAAAATAATAGACAGCTGCAGAACTTTAACCAAGATAAACTGCAGAGATTCAAGGATTAGAAATCTAGTTCTGCAATGCCTGACCCCACTTAGAAAAGTCCAAATGATGATGGCTGAATATTACTAGCTATTTCTATAAAGGCCTATTAGTTGTTCAGAGTAGCAGTAATCTACTTGCAATGAGTATACTATTTCCTCTGTCCTCCAAGGGGCTGCCCCTATTGATCGAGACTATAATCTTGAATGTCAAATTTGGCCACTTTCTGCCCATAATGATCATCTCTTCTCAGAATTCTCATTTTTCCATTTAGCGCTTGTATTGAATGCAGAAAATAGAAAATTAAATATGTTTCATTTATTCCACAATTTAAAGTTTCCATGTGTGCCTTCGTGTAGACTTGTACAGTGCCCGATTAACCAATAGGCTGCAAGATTGGGGGGCATTGCAGGTGACATCCGAAGAATAAAATTTAGTCTGAGTCTAATTTAGTCCATGCTACACTAGCTAGTTAGCTATCACCCATCCCGATGTACTGGGGGGGGGGGGCAAGCCTCCCGCATTAAACGGGCCCCCACATCACGCCGCCCCTCCTTCTGCCGGTCAAATTCTGCCATTCACTTTATTTATTTATTTATTTACAGTTTCTTATATAGCGCAGCAGATTCCGTTACAGTTTCTTATATAGCGCAGCAGATTCCGTTGCGCTTTACAATAGTAGACAGTGATAAGACAAACTGGACAACAACAGACAGACTTGGAGGTAGGAGGGCCCTGCTGCAAGCTTACAATCTATAGGGATATAGAGGGGAAACACAAGGACAGGCACCAGTAATAGCATAGCAGTTAGTACTACTCCCTCCCCGAAGAACCGCGAATCACTGCATTTTCAGGATTGAGGGCTGGGCTTAATGATGGCAAGCCCCGCCCCCCAGAAAAACTGCAGAGAGTTTCCTCTCTGGGAGAAGCCACTTAAAGTAGGCAAGTACGGTATGACTAAAGCCAAAGTCTTCTTTACACGCCACAAGCATTAGATCCTACAGTACATGCCAGTTGTAGAACCTTCGTTACATGCACATGGGCAGTATGACTTACGAGTCCCTGGGCGCAAGGGCGTAGCTACCATAGGTGCAAGGGTACAGCTGCTATGGGGCCCAGAGCTGAGAGGGACCCACTTTGTCTGTCGAAGTATCATGTGCTGTATACACTTTTCAGCATTAGGTGCTAAATAGGAGCCCTTACAAACTTTTGCTATGGGGCCCACATGTATCTTGTCACGCCACTGTCTGGGTGCCCATACATGTGTGTTTTTTGCAGCACTACAAGGGGAGCTATAGTACATGTTTATTAGCACCTGGGATTTTAATTATGCCGTGTGTGTGTGTGTGTGTGTGTGTTTGATCAGACTGATCTGAACAAACCTTGGACATAAACATAAAAGTTATCACAGTAGGTGCCTATAATTACTCAACAAAAGAGACAGGTTATGCTGTGTTCTATGGAGTCTTTGGCCATTGTTCAATGTAATGTTTTGTGGCGATTCCTTAGGGGTTTGAAACTGTATTTGCCAATGATGAACATTTTCTGTTCAGAGTTTGCAGTACAGAGGATAGGACATCAGCTGAAGCTGTTGCATTGTTAGAACTGTTAGACTGTGAAATAACCTGCCAGGCAAAGTTAAGACAGTTGTATTAATTAAAGTGCAGCGCTCTCTGTCTATAACGGCATAACAGGGTAGGATGAAGCTGCGCAATTCTCAGGATACATCCACCGCTGTGCGACAAATCTTTACTATTTATACAGTCTAATAGAACAGATAAAAATAGTGCAACCCATTTACAGTTAGGTATATACAATGAGGCTTATTTGCAAGTGGACTGTAGGAACCTGAATAATGCGAGAGGGATTCTATGCAAAGAACACTACCCTGACAAGCCTTAACATGCCACTAATTCAGATACCTATTTTTAAATTAAACTACTATACAGTCTAAAAATATATAGGGTTTTTTGAATTTAGTGCACAGTGCTCAGAAATTGCTGCCTTTTATCTGTCTTCTGCTTAATAACAACCGATATTCCAATTATCACTAGTTACTATTCTTAAATGGTACTTTAACCAATGGCAGTTAGGAGCTGAAAGTTACGAGCAATGGCTGATTTTACCAATGCAGCACCCCCTCCCCCCTCCCCCCAAGTAAATTCCACCACACTCGTGTCAGTGAGCCAGATACAGTTCATGACTGCACTGGCTTCACTGTAACCGGTGGTGACTTCCTATTGGACATCTACATCTATCTGATGTGTACCCGTCCCAGTGGCGTAACAATAGCACCGCAGCCCCCGCGGTCGCGGGGAGGCGCAGTGTAAGTGCGGGCGCCGGGGGGCTGCGGTGCTATTGTAATGCCTCCCCCCCGCCCCTCCATGCCCCGCAGCTTTACCTGTCAGCGCTGCGGTGGTCCCGGCTCCCGTCCTGACTTCATTCTGAGCCTCAGCCTATGGAGACGGACCATCATAAAATGTCCGCCCCCATATAGCAAACAGTTCTCTGAAACTGTCTGCTGTATGGGGGCGGACATTTTGTGATGGTCCGTTCTTCATATCAGAATGAAGCCAGGACTGGAGCCGGGACCACCGCAGCGCTGACAAACATCCCAGCTTCCACCTGCACGATCACATCCCGGCTCCCACCCGCATCGCTGACAGCTGGACTCTGCTAAGTAAGTATATGGGTGGCGGGTGGCGGGGGGGGGGGGCGGCATCAGAAACCCGGCGGGGGGGGGGGGCGCAATATTTGAAGTTACGCTACTGACCCAGCCTATGGTATGTGTTAATTAACACTGGCAATGTATGTGTCCCGTTTGCGTCTTTGTGTTTTGTTTGTGTGTATGTCATATTAGTTAGGACATTTTTATATAGTATATTATGAATTTGGGACACTTATGTGTGGCATATTATTAGTTGGAGAAAGCATGGGCGGTGGGTGGAATGTTGCCTAGGCTTGCAACGGCCCTGTATAGGATGCACTGGATAGATTTTGGATCTCCAGGAATATCCCTGTAAAACTATAAAGAAACTTTGCTGAATTATAGCGGAACAAGAGGGTAATATTCATAATACTAGATGGGCGGTGCAGCTGCTCTACAGTAAGTCCCCATATCTCCATATGTATTTTGTATGCTTTTGTCTAATGATGCCTTTGCTACGAGTTGTACAGTTTGTTGAGGATAGGTAGGCAGGGTCATCGTAATGTTATGGGCCCCCAAACAAAGCAGTGCAGTGGGGCCTCTACCTACACAACCTCACGTCTCTCTGCACTCCTCACTGATAACGTTGGGCGTTATGACATCACGCCTGACATTCCACTGGCCAACACTGGGCAGCGCTAACGGTATTCATGTAAGCAACATTTTATTTTTGGTTTGCCCCGCTTTAAGCTTGTGGTGCCCTCAGGCAGTAACCCACCCAGCCCAGTGGGAAAGATGGCCCTGTGGGTAGAAACTAAGAGTTATAGATATGATAAAGGCTGGACATAGGAAGCCACATTGAGAAGCAGTGTGGTCGCAAAGAGGACATGATTTTGGGCACTCAGGCAGGATGAGGACCATGGTACTCCCTTATTACCGTACCTGCTTCCCGGCACTGACTGTAATACAGAAACCTCAGGGTAATGTTCTGTTTTTCTTTTTTTTTTCTTCCCTACAACCAATGGCATTTATGTCATCAGATGGAGATATTTATTTTTGAATGTTTTTGGATTTGGTCTCAGTGACTGATACAGGGTATGCAAAGCATCTGTACACGGTGTCAGGTGACTATAGCCCCCATTCCTCACTGCCTGGTGTACAATGGCTCAGTGAGCAGTATATATGGGGGAGATGTAGTAAATCTGGAGAAGTTTCTTGTTCTGTACCAACCAATCAGCTTCTACCTATTGGTTTTATAGAATATACATGATAAATGCTAGCTTAAATCTAACGGTGCTATGGGCAGCTTCTCGGCTCTTAGAACAGTGATTTCCAACCATTTACAACTCGTGGCACACCAAGCAAAATTGCCAAGGCACACCGTCAGACTCCCACAGGAAAAATACGTTGGTCCCCACAGGAAAAAAATCAAACCTAATGGCCCCAATATGAAAAAACAATCAAACTGGTCCCCAGAGGTAATAAAAATAAAATACATTGGCCCTCACATAAAAACA
This sequence comes from Crinia signifera, assembly GCF_055691185.1. Classification (NCBI taxonomy): domain Eukaryota; kingdom Metazoa; phylum Chordata; class Amphibia; order Anura; family Myobatrachidae; genus Crinia; species Crinia signifera. The sequence continues at coordinate 107,613,421 of NC_139227.1, forward strand.
AGGACCAGATACTGGTTGACGCACAAAGCAGCATTAGATTTCTGCTTTACGAGTTATGTTACTTCCACCGCCGCCCCCCAATAGTCGCCAAATTTGCCCACAGCACTGTGAATGGATGTTTTGTATAAACATCCATTCTCAGGCTTGCATGGGGGACCCGAAATCATTCGATGATCGCCGACCATTGAATGATTTCTATAGCACTCGCTAATCTAAGTCACTCTGGTGCTCCAAAAACAGAGCGGTCAGCTGATATCCGGTGACTTCAGCCACCCGCCCCCGGAAGGCAAGTGTCCACCACCGCTCAGCGTTTTTGTGGGTATGCCCAGGAAATGCAGGGTATTCCCATGCCAACGCCCCCTAGCCGTCTCCTGAACATCCCCCTGCTACATGCACCTTGGAGTCTATGCAAGTCTCTGCGGCTGCCCACATTGAAGACCTGTACATGCGCATAGCAGAGCGTAAACAGGGCCGCCACTAGTAATGCTTGGGCCTGGGACTGACCTTTAGCCCGGGCCCCAGTGGCACACCCCCCCCCCACTCGTGCGCACCGGCACCCCCCTCACACGCACCGGCACCCTGCCTCCCCCTACCACCCCCCAATTACTATTACTTACCAGCGGTGGCGGCGGCAGGCTGCAGCGCATCATCTTCATCTTCTCCCTCCGGGAGTCGGGACTCGGAGCACTCAATGCACAGTGCAGCCTGCAGAGCGCGGAGCCCATCTGTATCCTAGGCTCGTCACTCTGCAGGCTGCACTGTGCATTGTGCGTGCCTGGGGGGGGGGGGGGGTGCCGTGCCACTGTAGGCAGCTGCCAGGGCCCCTCCAGAGGCCGGGGCCCAGGACAGCTGTACCCCTGGCACCCCCTGTGGATGGCCCTGGATGTAAACATTGGTCCTCATTGTGAATTTGCAACAGGGCGGATGAACCAGAACCAGAATCAAATCAGTGAATAACAGTTGAACTGGTGGTGGTTGTAAACAAGAGAACAACTCAGAGTACACTGGTGTGCCCCGGCACAGTGGATGAAGAATGTTGCTTTAGAAGGTTTGATACATTTCCCACATTACCAAACATCCTAGCTGTTCTGGTACCTCCAACCTAAATAAGAGCCAATGGGAAGAAAGGACACATTTCACAGTACCAAAGCTGATTAATACGGCTGCTATATTTTCTGTAATATTTGAAAAGGGGTAATTCAGACCTGATTGCTGCTGTGCGATATTCCAGAGCCCTGCTGTCAGCTAGTCACCACCCAGATAGGTTGAAAACCTGCCCTGTTCAAGTCTGGGAATGGATTGCGCCAATTGTCGTCCAGCTACAAAACCATTTGCAAATGTGTGGGACTCTGACCCTTCCACAACTTTGCGTCTGAGACAGGCTGAACGAGGCCGAAGCTAACATTCCTGAAAACTCCTCGGCACACCTGTATTTTTTTGACACATCTACAAAACAGCAGGTTGCCGCCCATAAATGGCAGCTTCCTGTCAGTAGATTTGCAAGGGGATTGCTATTAGATTCTTCTAAGTTTTTGTTGTTATTTGGTCATGCACAAGTGTGCTACAATCCGTACGTATGTGCGTGTCAACTGTGAATAACCCCTGTTGGGATAAGCCTTCATTAGGGACTAAGGACAGTTGGGTATAGACCATGGTCACCTACCTGACCCTCTCCAGGAGGACACAATGCTCTGTTCCTGGATGTCCCTGGTAATGTATGACTGCCATCACCTTTGGGGAGCTAGGTAACTGATAAGACAGGTGTCACCACAGGTGCTGGCAATCATACATTACCAGGGAAGCCCAGGAACAGACCATTGTGTCCCTGAAGGAGAGGGGCAGGTAGGCAACCCTGGTATAGACAGTGAAACTAGAATTCCCAGCATACATTGCAAAATGATTTATACATTTATACAACATGCCTCTGGAAATAATTAAATATTAAGTCAGAGATCTTTTTTATTCCAAACACTGCTGCTGGTAAAGTATTACTATTGTCACTATTGGGAGGGGTGAATTTCTGAGCCTTTGTGTTCCATGCTGCATTAATGTGGTTTTAAAGCCATTCATTAGTAATGATTAGTTGTCTCCAAGATGAACTTTTGTGTTTCATGCCTCTTACCGTCCGCTGAGATGTTTTTCCAAGTCATTTAGGGCAGAGGAATTGCACAGAACTGACGGGAGCTAAAATAAGCTGCTTTGGCTAAAATCACATTTGTGCTTGTATAAAACTCAAGAGTGTCTTTTTCTTGCCGGTATTTTATTATAACTCTTTGGCTTTCCAGTTTTCTGATTAATGCAGTTCACGGCATCTTTATTGAAGTTTGGTTTGAGACCCTTTTGTATCGTACGCAGTTCATCGTTTTGTCCTTCACTATGAGAGCTCCCCAACGGCTGTATAAACATGTATAGAGTTGTGTAGGTTAATGGAAGCAATACGCACATTTCCTATTTTATTGTATATGTTACATAAACGGGCAGACGCGTGCATTGGTGCCAATTCTGCTGCTTGGCTCCTTATTTGTGGCTAGAATAAATAGTGTGTTGTTTGTTGTGCAGTGTCTCATTATGCGATCCAGGGTTTTCCAAAACATAGGGGCAGATTTATTAAGCCTGGAGAAGTGATAAAGTGTAAGGTGATAACGCAGTAGCCAATCAGCTCCTGTAATTTTTCACAACCAGCCTGTAACTTGACAGTTAGGATCTGATTGAATGGCGTGTTATCAACTACAACTTTATCACTTCGACAGGCTTATAAAATCTGCAGCCCTTAAAGCACTCTAAAACCAGGAGACATGCCCAGCTTCCCAATACACTAGTATGTAGGCTGTCAAGACCAGATAAGGTGACCGTTGCCCAGTCCTAGCATCTCTGCACACTGTAAGCATGGTGCCAATCTTGTGCCTGTTGACCGCTCATTAACCTATTGACAGTAGACCAAGACACTGGTCCCGGGTTTATGAACGGTTTCCAGAGGTTAGAACGCACATGCTGACACCACTGAATCATGCTCTGAATGTGGGACGGACACTGGGATCAGGAATGGAGAGGAGAACCTTTACTGCACGTACTGTACCCGTTATTGTCTGCTACACAGTAGAACACATGGCGCAGTCATGAGTCTGAAGGAGGACCCAGACTAACACAGGACGATCATACTCTGCTGTACTACACCTACCTGTAAGGCTGAGACATTTCATACACTCTCCACTAGTGGGACACCCCACGCTTTACAGTAATCAGCATATAATCTGTACAATGAACTATTCAGTATATCTCTGAGAACATTCCGCATACTAGAACTTTGGATTCATAGAGAACAGTAACAGATGGAGGAGGACAGTATCATTAGCTCTGCAGAGACCTGCGGTACTGTACTGTATATATTAGAGACGTGCGGTACTGTATATATTAGAGACGTGCGGTACTGTATATATTAGAGACGTGCGGTACTGTATATATTACAGACGTAAGGTACTGTATATATTAGAGACGTGCGGTACTGTATATATTAGAGACCTGCGGCACTGTATATATTAGAGACCTGCGGTACTGTGTATATTAGAGACATGTGGTACTGTGTATATTAGAGACCTGCGGTACTGTATATATTAGAGACCTGTGGTACTGTATATATTAGAGACGTGCGGTACTGTATATATTAGAGACGTGCGGTACTGTATATATTAGAGACGTGCGGTACTGTGTATATTAGAGAAGTGCGGTACTGTGTATATTCGAGTTGTGCGGTACTGTGTATATTAGAGACGTGCGGTACTGTGTATATTAGAGACGTGCGGTACTGTGTATATTAGAGACGTGCGGTACTGTGTATATTAGAGACCTGCGGTACTGTATATATTAGAGACCTGTGGTACTGTATATATTAAAGACGTGCGGTACTGTGTATATTTGAGATGTGCGGTACTGTGTATATTAGAGACCTGCGGTACTGTATATATTAGAGACCTGCGCTACTGTATATATTAGAGACCTGCGGTACTGTATATATTGGAGACATGCGATACTGTATATATTAGAGACGTTCGGTACTGTTTATATTAGAGACGTGCGGTACTGTATATATTAGAGACCTGCGGTACTGTATATATTAGAGACATGCGTTACTGTATATATTGGAGACGTGCGGTACTGTATTTTATATATTTATCTGTTTTCTCCTTTGATTTGCTCATTAGATCTTTAGAACGCGCTTGTCTTTATACTGATTTATCGGCTTCTTTATTTTAATAATAGAATATTCTGCTTAAATGTAGCAATCTTCCCCAATAAGAGCACATCTTCGCCTCTACATCGACATAGCTTAGGTTGACAGGGTTCGAAGGTGGACACGAGCATTAGGTCGACAATGAGAAGGTCAACAGTCAAAAGGTCGACAAGAGTGTTTCACTTTTTATGTCTTGAATGTTGACAAAGTTGTCATGGACACCGTCTAAGTGTATCGTGTCCCCTCACATAGCTCGCTGCACTCTCCCTGCTTCGGGCACGGTGCCTCGCTGCACTCTCCCTGCTTCGGACACAGTGCCTCGCTGTGCTCGCTGTACTTCAGGCACGGTGCCTCGCTGCGCTCTCCCTGCTTCGGGCACGGTGCCTCGCTGCACTCACCCTGCTTCGAACACAGTGCCTCGCTGAGCTCGCTGTGCTTCGGGCACGGTGCCTCGCTGCGCTCTCCCTGCTTCGTACATGGTGCCTCGCTGCGCTCGCCCTGCTTCGGACACGGTGCCTCGCTGCGCTCGCCGTGCTTCGGGCACGGTGCCTCGCTGTGCTCGCCCTGATTCGGGCACGGTGCCTCGCTGTGCTCGCCCTGCCTCAGGCACAGTACCTCGCTGCGCTCTCCCTGCTTCGGGCACAGTGCCTTGCTGCGCTCGCCCTGCTTCGGGCACGGTGCCTCGCTGTGCTCGCTGTGCTTCGGGCACGGTGCCTCGCTGCGCTCTCCCTGCTTCGTACATGGTGCCTCGCTGCGCTCGCCCTGCTTCGGACACGGTGCCTCGCTGCGCTCTCCCTGCTTCGGGCACAGTGCCTTGCTGCGCTCGCCCTGCTTCGGGCACGGTGCCTCGCTGCGCTCGCCCTGCTTCGGGCACGGTGCCTCGCTGTGCTTGGCACACTATTATATTCTCCTGCCATGCTGTAGTGGATGGTAGGGTATAATATACCGCCTGTTGGCATAAAACGGCGAAAAAAAAGTGAAAAACAACCTTTGACTGTCGACCCTTCCATTGTCCAACCTTTTCACTGTCGACAGCCATGTCGACCAATTTCAGGTGTCGACCTAAGTCCTGTCGACCTAATGTATGTCGACCTTTATAGGTTCAACCTAGTAACCTTGTACCGTGTCTATGGGGAAAGACCATTCATCAGAACGTTTGCACAATTTTTCATTTCTAAATGTAAGATGTTGAGGAAAATACATAAATATGTTTATGCCAAAAGGTAGATTTCCAGCTGAAGTGCTCTTCAGAACAGGAGAGGTCGCTCAGTAATCCACCAATTATAAGCTACAATTCTATGTCATTCTCTTCTGTTTTCTGTATAACACACAAGCCAGAAGGCAGAGATACTATGTCATTGCTGTAATATACGCTGTGTTTATACATAAACATAAGGTTTAGTCTTAGATTTAATTGTCAGGATTACAGCTGGTTTCCCAGCCCACAGATCCCGATATTCAGAATGACAACTAAAACATCCAGGGCCGGCTCTACCACTAGGCAGCTTTAGGCAGCTGCCTAGGGCGCCAGGATCTGGGGGGGCGCCACCAAATCAAAAAATCAAGGATGTCTATGAGGTACTTAATGCAGGTGGCAGCTGTGGAACTTCTAAGACCTCACCTCTATACTTTCCCTTGAGTCATACTTCCTACATTGCTAGGATTGGATGACCACTAGGATTGGATGACCACATGATCTAAAAAAAAAAAAAAAATTGGGGGTGGGGGGGGTTGGTTGAAGTTTTGCCTAGGGTGCTGAGAGGCGAGCGCAGCGAGCCCGCGAGGGGCGGCGGTACGCGTCCTCCGACCTTTTCATACCCCCACTATCCACGTCGGCGTGGAGCTGAGAATAGAATAGTGTGGCGAGCGCAGCGAGCCACCGAGCCCGAAGCGTGGCGAGCGTAGCGAGCCCCGCGAGGGGACGCGGATACCTTCACAGGTAAACGCGTCCCTTCGCGGGCTCCACAGGTATCCGCATCCGCTCGCCACGCTTCGGGCTCGGTGGCTCGCTGCGCTCGCCACACTATTTTATTCTCAACTCCACGCCGACGCTTCGGGTTCACGTTGATGGTGGGGTGGCGTTAACAATTGTGGGGCCCATTTCACACTTCAGGTGGCCTATTTGGGCTCTGTGGCCCATTTAACATTGTTTCCTATGGAAAAATCGGGTCCATTGAGGCATTGAACACTAAAATCGCGTCCATTGAGACTTTTAACATTGTTCCCTATGGGAAATCGCGGGCATCGCGTCGGTCGCGTCGCACCCGATTTTTTAGTGCATGCGATGGCCGCGATGCCCGCGATTTTTTACCCCTGATGACCACGATCAGAATCGTGGGCGCCGTGCTAAGTAAAGAGTACCGTTGCAGGCACTAAAGGTGCCCATACACGCTGCAAGAATCGCATATGTGACAGTGCCCCTGTACGGTGTGGTGCAAGATGGCGTACCTTAATCTGGAGCTGGTGACGGCGGCGGCTTCTGGATTCTTCGCGGCTTCTGCTGGGGAACCTGTGGCAGGGAACGGCACAACCCAAGGGACTCACAGAAGACAACGCTAAACATTTAGCAGCAACTGAATTTTATTTAAAGAATACGTAGTGCAATCCTGCTGCTCTTTCCTCACATAACTGCGTAAACACCACACTTACAATAATGACTGTATGAATGGGTGAATGAATGAATATCTCTGCATCGCTAACTAGTAACCATTGACCACCTCAGTCCGTTTCAAGGGTCAGACTGTACTGGTCATGAGCATTCCTACCTACGGTACCGTAACACTAAACACTGGTGCAATAAATGACAGTTCTACATAAAATGACAGTCAGCAAAAATATTATAATAAAGACAAGGGTAAAGAGATTTACTTCAAAGACTGGTATTTCAAAACAAGATGACTTTACCGGTGTAATAAAGAATGTCCACAAGATGGCGCCAGGCACCTTATATATGCATACTACACGATAGTCCCAGATAGAGTACAAGGTCCCACGAAGTCAAATCCTCACTCTGAATTAGGCCCTAACAGTGTGCACACTTATCTACATAGACCCACAACAGGGTAACTCACAAAACAATCCCCATGAAAGAGGGGCAGGCAGATTCCCGTTTCCTGGGGTAACCTCCTGTACTCAGGTAACAACAGGCTTTGGAAGCTCTATGCAAAATAGGGAGCTTTCGCCAAGGGAGTCTCTCAAGGGGCCTCCTCTCCAGGTGCTGGGTAGGGGTGTCCCTGGAACTGGGCCTCAGCTGGGTTCTACGCAGGTTGGCACATGGGTGGGTCAGCCAAGGGGGACTGGGTACCTGTGATTACTGCTGCTGATGCTGGCTCCAGCCAGTAACGATTGCTTCCTCTCAGCAGCTGTCTCTAGCATCCAGGGTCTGTGGGGTCACTGCTCTGCTTTGATGCTTGTCTCTCTCTCTCTTCCACTTCCAGCCGGGCACCGGCTATCAATCACTGCCTTGGGTCTGTGGCTGTGTGCTGCAGCTCCTCTCTTAGTCTCTCCTGGCTGCTGCACTTCACGCTGCCCAGCTCTGGCTACTGGACACACACTACATAGTGTCTCCTCTCTGGCAGCACGTGTATCTCTCCTCTCACGCTGCTGCAGACTTCTCTCTCTCATCAGTTCCTGCACAGCTGACCTCTGACCTCCTCTTCACGCTCCCTCAGCCAGCTAATCAGGGGGGTGTCAGGTTCTCTACACGTGGATGTGAGCTGGGTCTGTTAACCCCTCACATCCCTGCAGTGTCTATGAAGCTGCAGTCTTTCCTAATAGCAGCATTGGCTGCCATTAAACCTTTTTGAGGGCACAGGGGCACTCAGAGTGGATTGCCACACATATGTTATGGGCTAGATCGCATCGCACGGCATGCATGCAATGTGTGTGCGATGCGATCTGAAAGCAGTACAAAAAGTATGTGCAGCACATACTTTTTGTACTGTGCGATGCGATGCCCGCAGGAGCTCACATCACATCGCACGCTGCTATGGCAGCGTGTATGGCCACCTTTAGGCACATAACCCAGCCCATTATAAAAAGTATCTAAATTAATATAACAAAAATCTACAATTATTAAAAAATTTGTTATAAACATGTATAATAAAAGACTCACTGTTCTTTTGCTGTTTAACTCTTGTGCAGTCCCTCCTCTTCTATCTGCGTAGACAGGACGCTGAGGACGCCATTACACCCCTCTCGTGACTGAGGGGGAAAGGAGGGGAGAGGAGGAGGAGATGGAAGAAGAGGGGAGGAGATAGAGGGGGCGGAGTGTTGAGGACTGGCAGTGGCACTGGCACAGCACACTGAGAAGAGGGAAGGAAGGGGAGGCGGCGCTGCTGCCTGTTCGTCATTTGATTGACAGCTGACAAGCGCAGGGAGCAATGGGTAGGGGGCGGATCCGGACATGACATGTCATCCAGGAATTCACAGACAGCGCTACATGCCTCAGCTATCAGAATACAGATAATAATTTCCAAGTTGGCACTAATCTAACATAATACAACTGTCAGATCGGCAATCTGGTCATGTGTCACCCAGGAGACATGAGCCTAGTAAACTCATATCCATGGCTTTTTTATTCTGAGTCAGCAAACCCTATATATAAGTGTTTAGTGCAAGTGAACTGCTGGCTGTCACAGGTTCTCCGTTATACTTGTTTTATGTCGTTTGATTCTTTTTTTTAATTACTCTACTTTCATTTATTAATTTGCCCCCTACCCAGGATGGGCATGCCCACTTCTTAGGCATGTGTGCAGCAAGGACGGTGTAATGGTTAGCATTACTGCCTCACAGCACTGAGGTCATGGGTTCTATCCCCACCATGTGTTATATATACGGGGCAGTACGGATGGTGTAATGGTTAGCATTACTGCCTCACAGCACTGAGGTCATGGGTTCTATCCCCACCATGTGTTATATATACGGGGCAGTACGGACGGTGTAAAGGTTAGCATTACTGCCTCACAGCACTGAGGTCATGGGTTCTATCCCCACCATGTGTTATACATACAGGGCAGTACGGATGGTGTAATGGTTACATTACTGCCTCACAGCGCTGAGGTCATGGGTTCTATCCCCACCATGTGTTATATATACGGGGCAGTACGGACGGTGTAATGGTTAGCATTACTGCCTCACAGCACTGAGGTCATGGGTTCTATCCCCACCATGTGTTATATATACGGGGCAGTATGGACGGTGTAATCGTTAGCATTACTGCCTCACAGTGCTGAGGTCATGGGTTCGAGTCCCACAATGGCCCTAACTGTATGGAATTTGTATATTCTCCCCGTGCTTGCGTGGGTTTCCCCCGGGTATCCGGTTTCCTCCCACAATCCAAAAATATACTGGTAGGTTAATTGGCGCCCAGCAAAATTAACCCAGGAGTGAATGTGTGTGTGTGTGTGTGTGGTAGGGAATATAGATTGTAGATGTAAAAGAAAGCCGATGGCTCTTCCCGTCTTCCTTTTTGGACGTATTCCAAGTATGTATATTTCCAATAAATAAGATAATAGATCAACATAATAAATCCAAAAAGACTAACAGGTTTTCATCTAACTTGATCTATTAAACCCTCCCTACAACCCAATTCATCATAAATAAGCAATGATTTTATAAGTTTTCAGCATAATACTATGTGCATGGCTACCCAGAAAGAAAAGAAAAAAATCCCCCCCCCCACTCCCTATCTTCCCTCTATGTGTGCAGGGCAGGCGACAGGGGGGGTCAAAGGGGACACCTGTCCCTGGCCTCAAGCTTGTTAGGGGCCCCAAGGTTCTGAGGTGCTCAGGGGCTGCTAGCATAGCTTCGGCAGTGCAGTGCCTAGCAATGGTTTATAAAGGCACCCCCCTGGTTCCTGTAAGGGTACTTACTCGGACCCTCCTCCGGTATTAGTGAAATATTGTAACAATAAAAAAAAAACACATTCAATATGCAGTATACTAAAAATGTTTTGCTCAAGGGGGCGGTGTTAGGGGGGCCCACCAGATATATATAAAAAAAAGTGGGTGCTTTCTCCCGACATGGATATGCCATTAACCCATCGTCCCCGATTGGAGATGTGTTACATTACCTGCACGGGTGGGTTGCCAGTTGGAGAGTTGTTCACCAGCGGCTGTTCGGTATGTGTGCGTGTTTATGCTACCCTTTAGTGCCACCACCATCTATAGTCAGATCTAATAGTCAAGCTGTCAATCCATAAATTTGACATTCATTTGAAACGCCAGCACTTGTGTCCGTGTCTTACTTTTAGTGATTAAGTTATTAAGGTTTTAAGTATATTAAAATGTATGCATAAAGGATACCCAATGGTGAGTTTATGAAATGACGGAGGCCACTTGGAATTCTTCTGCCATAAAGTCTGATAAAATTACTTTCAGTTCCTTTTAAACTCCAGAAATTCAAAATAGAAGAAAAGATTTTGCAGCTATGATCACTGAAATAAAGGGAACTTTAATACATTATCTGTCCTCCAGAAATGGAATGATTGAATAGTATGTGCTCTTTAGTATATTTTCAAAATTAGTTTTCAGTCATTTGCATAGAGACAAAGACTTCCACGGCGCATTTTAAAATGAATCTTCCCACTTAATGTACAACTGTATGCGGGATCAAATCATGAATATACAAGGTGGCGCATGATTGCTTTGTATCAGAATGATGGTAAATGTATTTATCTTTCATAGAATTGACTCATTTTATTGGGCTATGAGTTGATAGTAGAATAGTCACAAACCATCTGCAGTGGCTACGCTGACAGTTCCAAGTACAGTATGTGGTACCAAATATTAATTATCATTTAACGGAGATCGAGAAATGGTATTTTTACAACAATTATGTCAGAATGTATTAAGTAGCATTACTGTAGCTTACTGCTCACTTTACCTACATGGGGAACACTTCCATAGTTTATTTCACTGCATTATTATTTGCAATAATGGGCTAATAAATCTTGGCTAGTTTCACAGACATACAGTAACCCACAGCTTTTACATAGACAGTACTGCCACAGCACCAGAGTGCAGCCAAGTTGGGAGAATTTGCAGTTTCATATCAACAAATGTTCTGTATCCTGTTGCGTGTGGGGCGATTTGAGTGCTCCCACAATCGATAGTGATCTCTCCCACTGGAAGATATCGCTAGCGATCATCTCTCGTGTATATAAAAGGAAGAAACAATACATTTTTCCATCTTTCATACAGTATGTGTACGGTCAAACCCAATAGGCCGGACATGACCATTTCTTGGCCGCCGTTGTAGTGTGTACCTGGCATTTCAAACTGGAAAATCATGTTAATTTGTATCTTTGTAACTCTTAAAATAGCAAAAAAAGAGAAACCGGAAACTCAGCGCGTACTAGTGTAGAAAGGTCAAATGTCACCAAAAACGTAAATCAAAAAGTGATAGCACAACTTATCTGCTGTAGGTCTCTTTGGTCTGTTTTCTATATACAGTATAATGAACATGAGTCCTTTAGGAACACGATCACATACATCGCTGTGATTATGATACAATGATTTGCAAGGTGACCAAGTATATTGTGAGACTGAAAAGAAAAGGTGAGTCATTTGTAGAAGGTCCACTGAGGTCATTTGTGCGGCAGATAATTTCTCTCAACATTCCCATGATATTTTGCTGCTGCCTTCAAAAGCAGACGTTGGCGTTCTCTCTCATGCTTCCATTCCTTTGGTAAATTTATGCAGAGAAAAATATGTCTATATATAAATATATATGTGTCTGAATGATGAATTACCATAATAGGCAGGTCAAACAGGGAGTTCATTTTGTGAGGGATCAGTGCATTGCAAAAATTATCCCAATCATCTTTGTTGAGTTGCGATACAGCTCAGCGGCCACCATTAAGACCGCTGCACTCGACTCATAAAGATGTATTAAATACTCTATGAGGATCATTAACATGGGGTCCAAGCATTCATAAGACAATTAGCTCACTTAGTACTTTCTCAAATTAATAGATAATTAGTGGAGAGAGTGTAAAAAAGTAGGGACAACCATAGGTGCCGATTCTGTGGGTGCTCAAGGGCCCGAGCACCCACGGAAATTGATGAGCACCCACAGGCCCGAGTCCCACTGCTGGGTCGCCATATTAATTTGCTAATTTGTGGCTGCAGCACCCACATTGCCGGACCCGCTACCTGGGAAACAGTATGCCGGGAAGAGTGTATTCGGTACTTGTTTCCTAGCACGGCCACACCGATTAAGATCGGGGTGGTCGTGCTGGAAAAAATCGGTCGATCGCATCGCATGCGATTTGGTCGCATGCGATGCGATCGACCGATCCGACCGATTTTTGACCCGATTTTTTCATTCAATCCAATGTAAATTGGGTCCCTGGGACCCAATTTTACATTGGATTGAATGAAAAAAATTCCAAACCCCCCCAAATTGAAGCGTGTACACAGCGCCCCACGATAGACGGCAACCCGAAGCGTGGCGAGCGCAGCGAGCCCGCGAGGGGCGGCGGTACGCGTCCTCCGACCTTTTCATGCCCTACTATCCACTAGGGCGTGGAGTGAGAATAGAATAGTGTGGCGAGCGCAGCGAGCCACCGAGCCCGAAGCGTGGCGAGCGCAGCGAGCCCCGCGAGGGGACGCGGATACCTTCACAGGTAATCGCGTCCCTTCGCGGGCTTCACAGTTGTCGGCGTCGCCACGGACACCTGTGAAGCCCGCGAAGGGACGCGTTTACCTGTGAAGGTATCCGCGTCCCCTCGCGGGGCTCGCTGCGCTCGCCACGCTTCGGGCTCGGTGGCTCGCTGCGCTCGCCACACTATTCTATTCTCACTCCACGCCCTAGTGGATAGTAGGGCATGAAAAGGTCGGAGGACGCGTACCGCCGCCCCTCGCGGGCTCGCTGCGCTCGCCACGCTTCGGGTTGCCGTCTATCGTGGGGCGACGACGGGGACATTTTTAATGTGAAATGGGTCATATTGACCCATTTCACATTTTTTAACATTTTTACACCATTTCAATGTTAAAAAATTTTTTAACATTGAATCCTATGTAAAAATCGGGTGCATCGCGTCGCATCGCGTCGGGACCAATGTTAATGGTCCCGACCGACGCGATGCCCCCGATATTTTACAGTTCCCGACAAGATTTCAATGTTAAAAATTTTTTTAACATTGAAGTCAATGCAAATATCGGGGGCATCGCGTCGGTCGCGTCGGGACCAATGTTAATGGTCCCGACCGACGCGATGCCCCCGATTTTTGTTTCCTAGCCGGCAAAATGGACCTGATTTCAAAGGAAATCGGGTCCATCGGGCTAATCGTGTCCCTTAATTAAGGGACACGATTAGTTACGATTGTGGCCGTGCTAGGAAACAAGTACCGTGTATTCTGTCCGCGGAGTACCTGCACTGCCGGGGCATTTATGTACCTGCACTGTGGGGGCATTTATGTACCTGCACTGCCAGGGCATTTATGTACCTGCACTGTGGGGGCATTGATGTACCTGCACTGTGAGGGCATTTATGTACCTGCACTGTGGGGGCATTTATGTACCTGCACTGCCGGGGCATTTATGTACCTGCACTGTGGGGGCATTGATGTGCCTGCACTGTGAGGGCATTTATGTACCTGCACTGTGGGAGCATTTATGTACCTACACTGTGGGGGCATTTATGTATGTGGAACTGTTGCCATAATTTGAATATTGGAGACAACTGTGCTGCGTAATATTATAAATTGGTATTATTTTGTGTCTCTTCCCCATGAAGCCACTCCTCTATATTTTTGGCTTGAGAACCCACCAGCAAAAACATAAATCGTCACTCTATGGGGACAACGTATGTATTGTGGGACCCATATTGAATGAAAACCAGTGTCTCATATTGTTAGGGATATGGTCACTAGATCAAAATACATTCGTTTAACCACTGAAGGTCAACAGGGCTTACAACTGAAACAGGTCGGCATGGCTAAGATCAACATGGTCGTTAAGTTGACACAAGCATTAGGTGGACAATAGGAAGGTCAACAGTCAAAAGGACGACATAAGGTTTATCACATTGATATTAATGATAGTTTCTGTTGCCCATTAGTCAACAAAGAAAAATAGTCCCCGTAGCGACATACAAATATTTCTGAGTAAAGAAAATAGACGTCGCCGTTTCCGTTCCACATATTATTTCAGCGTAATAAATTCATATGCGCATAAATGTGTATATAACTGCATCCATATATCTTTAGGTAGCATTTTGTTAAATTATCTCCCACGGTTTAATTAATGTGTACAATTTTCTATTTGCACTTTGCTATTTTCCCTCAGCGATTTGTTGCTCCAACAGAGGGATACATACATATATTCATTAAGGAGAAAATGCTATGCAAATATTAGCTTGTTTTAATTGTATTTGTGAATTCTCTCATTTTTGAGACAAGGAAGAAATTATGCAGCGTTTTAATGAATTTAAATGAATCACTGATGAGCATTACTTGTACTGAATTTTAAGGACAATCAGGTGAAGGTTGTCTATTCACAAAGCAGAGATATCAGTGGAGAAGTTGCGATGGCAAACAATCAGCTGCTACATATAATTTTATATAATAAACTTGATAATTGTTACTTCAAAGCTGATTGGTTGCTTTATAAATAGACTCCAAAGTCCGGGGCGTATTAATAGAGGAGGGGGCGTGTGCAGTCTCCATCTGGGCCCCACCCTCTCTGGCCAGGAGCGCAGTTATTTCTAAACACGAGGGTCACTAGGAGATCATCATGATGTGCCAGAAACTAGTGTGCGATCATTTCCCCAGTGATTCCTGCTTCACGTACTATACGCCTGGAAATCGGTCACCATTTCCCCGGGGATTTGTGCAGCACTGCTGCCAATGAGACAGGACTCAGAAGGGGTACAATATATATGTACTGTATTCAAAAAAATGTGTGCAGGGTGTGTGGTGTGGAGCCCATGGGCACAACACACCTGGCACCCAATAGAGATCCACCGCTGAGAACAGTCTATAAATCATTTCTTATATTATCTCAGTAGTTGTCACCTCGCCTGTAAAAGACATTGTACAATACCTAAATAAAACATTTCACAAATGTACTGGGCCCTAAACATCAGCCAGCTATTGGTGCAATTCCCGTTCTGCTAGTTCATGGGTCAAGGGGTCAGAGGTCAGGGTGTCAATGAAATCCAACATGCTGGAAATCCTAGATTGACCTCTTCTGACCAAACAATGATTAGGTTTGGTGAGTGTTGGACTTTTCCCCCTGATGGATCTCCAATCACTGATGTCTGCGAATGGTGGATCTTGGAATTGGGGCTCAGATGTAAGGCGCACATTAGTCATTGGGGCCCATATTGAATGTGCATAATATTGTAGCTGCATAAAATATAACAAGTATATACAGTACCAATCAACCGGGAACTGTTTGAAATGTCATATTCTGTTAATTACAAAAGATAAAACAATTTAATTGTCAATTTAACACATACAGTATATTTAATAAGCAAAAAAATAATTTGTTTTATATCATTTCATGTTTTTTTTTAAAGTCAACATTGTGCTGGGCCAGGGGCTAACATAGAAGGCTGGCTGGCAAATTCTAGTCTGGGTGCATACATGCAGCATTGGTCAATTAGTGGAAGCCCAGAGGTAAAAAGGGGATTTAAATAATGTATAGGGATATATGTAATAGCCTGCATCAGCAAGATTCCAGACCCAGAACAGAACCACCCAAAAATGATTGCTTGAAATAAAGCCTTTTTAAAAGCAGTTTTTTATAATTATTATTATTATTATTATTATTATTATTATTATTATTATTTTGATGGCTTTAAACTAAAAGAGAAATGATTGTTACATGTACAGAATGCATCTATTTGTTTATTATTTATAAATATCCCCTGCCTGGCTTAAACATACCTCCCAATTGCAGCAACATCCTGTTTTTTGGGGGGCCGGCAGTGTCCCGCGGTGGTGGGGGGGTGGGGACGCAGTTGGGAGTCCCACCCTGTCATCCATTAATAGACATCTATTCCTGCAGCCCATAGAGCTGCACACACTGGTGAAAATGAGTCATGGCCATGCGGAATACATCACGCCCCTTTGTCGCTAGGCCATACCCAAAAAATTCTGGCCTCTTTGCTGAAGCCCGTAGTTGGGCAGTATGGCTTAAGGGCGAGATGTATTAAACTGAAAATGCGGTAAAACCCCGGTTTTACCGCATTTTCCTATGTATCAAAACCCGGCCGCACCGATACCGCATTGAAGGGTATCGCCACCTTTGGGTGGTGATACCCTATAGAAGCCTATGGGCTTCTTTTTGCCGCCTCCGACACAAACCCGCCACCTCGCCGACCTCCCTCTGGCTTACCTTCCTGAAAGGTCCTGCTGGACCCCGGAAAGGTAAACCCCTGTTCCCCCTAGTGAAGCAGCCGGACATCCTTCCGGCTGCAGGGGGGAGGAGGAGGCGCTGGGGACAGCCTGCTTAGCTGTCCCCGGCATGAGGGGAGAACCATGCGGCAGGGAGATGATGGAGACCCCCCGCACACCACAGTACAGGTATCGCGTGGGGTCTCCGTCACTGCACCGCGATGCCAGCCGCTTATGTTAGTACATATGCGCTGGCATCGCGGCGGGCGGGCGGCGATGTATTTTAATTCATCCCGCCCTAAGGGCGGGATTCTCGAACAACCCCCGCAGCACATCGCCGGCACTCGCGTTGTTAATAATCGCATATGCAGTAACATATGTGATTATTAACGCCAAGGCGATGACCGGCGATGTGCTGCGGGTCCCCCCTCCCTCCCTGCACCCTCAGCCGGCTGTGTGACGGCTCCTCTTCTTCCTCCCTGCACCCGGAAGCGGTGCAGGCAGGAGGAGATCACTGGTGAGGGAGGGCATCGCAGATCGGCGGGGGGGGGGGGGGGGGGGCGCGGGGGGACACGAAGGGAAGCCCATAGGCTTCCATGGGGTTACGCCATATAGAAACATAGAAACATAAAATTTGACGGCAGATAAGAACCATTTGGCCCATCTAGTCTGCCCCTTTTTTTACCCTTCAGGTAAACTCAACCCTTTTTAATCCTTATTTCTTTGTAAGGATATTCATATGCCTATCCCAAGCATGTTTAAATTGTTCTACTGTCTTAGCCTCTACCACCTCTGATGGGAGGCTATTCCAATTATCCACTACCCTTTCTGTGAAGTAATTCTTTCTAACATTTCCCCTGAGCCTACCTCCCTCCAGTTTCAGTGCATGTCCTCGTGTTTTATTACTTGTTTTCCTTTGAAGAAAATTTCCCACCTGTACTATGTTAAAACCCTTGATATATTTGAATATTTCTATCATGTCCCCCCTTTCCCTTCTCTGCTCCAAACTATACATGTTAAGATGTTTTAGTCTATCCAGGTAAGTTTTGTGATGTAGGCCATGCACCGTTTTAGTTGCCCTTCTTTGTACACTCTCCAATGTATTTATATCCTTCTGAAGATATGGCCTCCAGAACTGAACACAATACTCTAGGTGAGGTCGTACCAATGACCTATAAAGTGGCATTATTACGTCTTTTTTTCTGCTACTGATTCCTCTCCCTATGCAACCAAGCATCTGACTAGCCTTCCTCATTGCTTTGTTACATTGCCTCCCTGCCTTTAAGTCACTTGAAATAGTGACTCCTAGATCTCTTTCCTCCTCAGTAGTTTCCATTATAGTACCCTTGATACTATATTGAGCCTTTGGGTTTTTGAGTCCGAAGTGCATAATTTTGCATTTTTTAGCATTAAACTGTAGTTGCCATTCTCTTGACCAATTCTCAAGAACTGGCATAACCCCCCGCAGTGAAGCCCCGGCGGCGGGGCTTTGCTGCATATAAAAATGCGGTAAAAACCAAGAAAATTGTTTTTTTTTACGGCATTTTTGTGTTTGGTGAATCTCGCCCTAAGTCAGTTAAACAGGCAGACAGGAAGGGGAAGATTTTAAACCAGTGGTATACAGCAAGTAGACAGAGCAGCATGTTGCTGGTGATTTATAGATGTGTCCAACTGTCCATGTACACCTGTTCTCCAAACTCTCCAAATAGCTCGGTTTAGTGCACCACAGACTAGCGCACCTATCTCCTTCCCCTACTCTTTCCACCACTAATACCTATACAACACTCATGAACTTAACTTGAGAGCTTTTTGTTATTCAGTTACATTGTCCTTTATTACATTTCAGGGATTTGAACCCAGTACCTTGCACTGTAGTCAAGTGTATGAATGTGGTATAAAGAGGATTTGTTTCCATATCTGATTTATTGCAGTTTTCTAGAAATGTGTATACAGTATATGTCCAGAGGCGGCTGCAGCCCCTGGGTCTTATCATGCCCCTACCCCACAAGGGTGTGCACCTTGTGTCAGTATTGGGAAAATGTTGAACCTGGGAAGGTGGCGGGGGCGCCAATTCTTTTACTGGCACTGAGCTTCAAAAACTAGTTCCGGCTTTGGGAAACGATGTATAAGGGAGATCTATACACTACACCGCCATGCATCATTATAAATAGAAGACATAATAATACACTTTGCATAGTTGTCTATTAATTCTGTTGACCCAAGGACTTCAGCGAGGGAAGGAAGGGGGTTACTAAACTTTAAGACTAAGGGATTGAATATGGTAATAGAGAGTGACCATATCTCCTGCCCACCTATCTGCCCTCCCCACCATGTCCATTTCTCACACCTGCCAAGATCCATAAGACTAAGAACAGGATGGTAATATGAAAAAATGTGCAGATTCCTTTCTATATAGACTGAAAGTCGTTATCTGCGTCCATTCAAAGAGCTCTGTCCAACTCAGAACCAGCCTGTGTCCTAAGCAAGACATACCGGAGTAATCTGATGGTCCTGATCCACGTGTCAGCCACAGCAACCAGAACATCTGCATTTATTTCTGTTTGCACATGGTGTATGCACTTACTGTGGCTTTACACTCACACATGTTATCAATGAGTTTGTTTTCCTTTCCTCAGCAACTCTACAAACAGCTTGTAATTGCTGCATTAAGCCTGGTAATTTGCTACAAAGCATACTTAATATCTTGTGCTTCAAATTAATCTGGTTATGTTATTGGTTTGCAAAGGAATTCATAGCTACAGCTGTACTGTGGGCCTTATTCATGATGACTTGCTAAGCAGCGGAAACTAGCTGTTTAGCGATCCATCTAATGCTGCCTGTCGGGTGAGTGAATGCCTGCACACAACCCCCCACCCCCGCTGCATTGCGAATGGATGGTCAGTATTGACTGACCATTTATTTGCGGTGTGCGGCTTTGAGAACATAGCGGGCGGCTGACGTCATGTTATGTCAGCAACGGCCCACCCGCGTACCCATGGGGATGCCCAGAAAACGCTGGTAGTTCCCATGTGCTATCCCCCTGATCGCCTCCATCCCCCCACTGTACAATGGCCTCGGTGACTGTGGAAGTCACCGAAGGCATCCGCACAGCCAACCCAGCACATGTGTATATTAACATATACGCATGCACAGAGCAAAAACATCGGACCCTGGTGCGAATACGCCTGGGAGCGATCGTTGCTGATTTGGGCCCTGTGTGTGTGTTTCAACATTCTTTCCTGTTGGGTATGTCAGTGGCGTAACTAAGTTTTGGGCGCCCCCCCGCCGTTAGGGGGGGGGCGCCCCCCCGCCGCCCCGCCAAGCACCCCCAATCCCCCGCCGCCCATGCAAACCCCCCCCAATCCCCTGCAGCCTTACCTATCGCGCTGGTCCCGGCGGCTCCGTTCTTCTTCTGCTGAGGACCACCACAAAATGGCCGCCCCCATACAGCAGCCAGTTTCAGAGAACTGTGTGCTATATGGGGGCGGCCATTTTGTGGTGGTCCTCAGCAGAAGAACGGAGCCGCCGGGACCAGCGAGATAGGTAAGTCTGCGGGGGATTGGGGAGGTGTAACTATAGCACCGCAGCCCCCGGCGCCCCCACATGCACAGTGCCCCCCCCCCCGCGGTGGCGGGGGCTGCGGTGCTATAGTTACGCCGCTGGGGTATGTCCTCTAAGACTGGGATCTTTGTCATTGCCACTGGACACAGAAAGCAGGTAAGTCGCTGCATTGCAAAATAAGAGCAGGAGTCAGTTTTGAGAAGAGGAGAAAAGGTCTTTAGGGCACGCAGATCATATTATTAAAACTTGCATCCCTGCCGCTGTGAAGAGGCCTGAAATCTGTTCCACTCTACTGGCTGCAAATGAGCAGATCCTAGTATCCTGACAGATCATAATTTGCACTTGAAGGCAATGACTGGTGTCTAATGGATGCGGTTTACTAAATAAGGATTGCTGAGGTTACGCTGTGTTTTATCCGTATCACCTGTTTTATAGTTAACCATCTGGCTCAAGCTCATCCTTTCCCACCTCAGCGTCCTGTGGGCATAGGGGCTTATCATAGATCACTGCGTCTTTCCCAGTATAGCATCTCCTATGGATGGTTTTTGCACTGACAAGAGATGTTTCTTGTAATTATCATTAAAGTCGTGCTGGGACTGTGTCTTTGATGAAAGGTTTTCTCTGCGAGATCTCTAACTCATGTGTAAACTTTCACCGCTTGCTGTTCACAGCGGCGAATAACAAAGTGTCCAGGTTCCCACTGCTTGACCAAACTGTGCCCACCACGGCTGCAGTTACACGTTACCACTCCGGAGCAGAGCCAGCTACACTAGTATTTTTATAGCTAATTATTTTTGTATCATGCTAGTAGCTGCAGCTAGACACATGCTTTATAATAGATACACCAATAGGTATAGAAACATTTAAGACAAATCTCATCAGAGGCAATGGAGTCATCTGCTGCTGGGCTCCTGTTCCCAAGGGGGCACCTCTCCTCCCCTGCAAGTTTGAATCATTTCATTGAAAGCCATTGATATTGCTTCTACGGCTGACTCCCCCTTATTTTAAACATAATATACATTCATACTACATACATATATTTTATAAGGGCTGTGTGTGTGTGTGTGTGTGTGTGTTTGTGTGTGTGGGGGGGAAATATTTATGTTGCATCCGGGTAACTACGATGAACTTACGCCACTGAACCTCATGCTTTAATGCTGGTTACACAGGGCTGCTACCACCCATATGGCCAGATGTATTAAGCTTCAAAAAATGATAAAGTGGAGAGTGATAAAAAACCAGCCAATCAGCTCCCACCCCACCTTTTTTTTAAACCAGCCTGTATCGTGACAGTTAGGAGCTGATTGGCTCTCCATTATTGAACTTTTTGAAGCTTGATACATCTGGTCCATAATGGCTGCCCTGAATATAATGAATATAATAAAATGAAAACTAAAGCATAGTTCAGTGGTTCTGAGACGCAGTCCACAAGGCACCCCAACAGTCCAGGTTTTTAGAATGTCCATGAGGGGGGAGGTGTACTAATTCCCCAGGCCCAAGTCTGATGGAGAGGCCCAGTGGGGTCCTGTTACCTGACAACAGAAGCTGCAGGAGCTCTCAACCCAGCACATGCTGCTGTGCGCTGGGCAACTGACTGGCCAGGGAGGAGCTTAAAGTACAATTTTTTTCTGTATTTTATTCTAAGGGTGCATGGCCACGCCTCTTGTCATTAGACCACACCCCCTTATTAATCTACACTATGTCAGTGTAGTCACTATGTCTGTTCTGTAATTATACCATCTATATTCTGATCGCATCAGTCACCTGGTTGCGGATTATTAGACACAGAAAGTGTCTCTCAATAGACAATCAACAGGTCTACCCCAAAAAGTCAACATGTAATATGTCGACAGGGTCAAAAGTTTGATATGCAATAGATAGGCATGCAATAGGTCAACAAGTAAAAATTTTGACATGGAAAAAGGTAAACACATTAAAAGGTAGACATGTGTCGCTAATTTTACAGAACAGACAGTTTATTGAAAGCTATGATTAGTGTAAATTTTTGGGGGTGTCAATGTCGATAACTGTTAAGATAGACCCCCAATTATTGTTACGAGTACCCGTGCATGGCTCGCTGAAGCAGGGGAGTGCCCATAAAAATGCTGGGCGTACCCCTGCACACTCAGGTGTAAAAATGCCTGCTTGGGGCGGGCTGATGACATCACATGACGCCAGCGCCCACCCCTAATTCTGCGGCCATAATAATAGATAGTCTATACTGACTTTTACTAGCGAACGGGAAAAAAATCATTCGATGGTAAACGACTTTTAGACCATGTGGCCGCATGCGAGTGTACGTGTAAGCGCACTCATCCGCCGCATGCAAATGCCAGGAATCGCTGGTTTATATTTCACTAGGCAGGGAATGTTCTGAATGAGGCCCTTAGTGTTTTAGGCCCCACTAAACATAAGCACCCTAGGCAACATCCTAAGATCACCTCATTGTTAGCACTGAACACTGACTCTTCCACTAATCGTGCACCTGTATTGAATAATTATGTAATAGCAATTAAAAGGAAAAACATTTGGTTTATTAATTTGGAAATCAGCAACCAGGTGCTTTCCTTTCATGCCTCAGACAGAATGCAATGTTTTATCTCTCCGCAGTATTGGAGGGGTTCAGTCTTCCTTCCCTGTATGCTGATGTATGTGTTAGGTTCTCACATTGGCCCTTATTCTGGTTGGTGCGGTAATATCCGCGTGCGTTCGTGCCGCCGATGTTTTGTGTCTGCGCATGTGCAGAGGCGTCTCTGCGCATGTGCGAGCGGGACGCACGGCCACATTCCGCATGAAATGTGTACACTACGAACATTGGGTGGAGAGGGGCGTGAAGGGCTGTTTGGGCTCATTACCATATGTTTACACCCCGCGTTTCATGGGCGTTCCAACGCTGGCCGTACGTATGGTAATGCGGCCGTGACGCACGTGTAGGGGACGGACATATGACATTGCCGGATGTCAGCTGCCCGCCCAGATCCCTGCTTTTGCACGGAGAAATGCCCGTGTGGTCTGAGGTTGCGGGAGCTGCCTGGCCACTCGGCCCTGCATTCGATGGTCTGTGACCATCGAATGATGGGGGAGGTTCCCTGAGATGGAGGAGGTGTATTCTTGAGAAATACACGTGCGGTCCGTTCGGCCAGCTTCTTACCGCGTACGGACGGAGTTGGCGATCCGTATGGAAGGCGGGGTTTAGGACGCACGGTGCTGGCCGCATATTCGGATCCAGCCGCACCGATCAGAATAAAGGCCATTAAGGGGGAAATTTACTAAGATGTGTATTCTACTTCACATGTGATGTTGCTATGGGCAACCAATCGGAATCTACTTCTTATTTATTTAGCACCCTCTAGAACAGGGCTGGGCAACACCGGCCCTCCAGATGTTGATGAACTACACATCCCAGCATGCCTTGCATCAGTTTCAGCATGGCCACATAGCAAAACTAATGCAAAGCATCCTGGGATGTGTAGTTCATTAACATCTGGAGGGCCGGTGTTGCCCAGCCCTGCTCTAGAAGATAGTACACAGGATCTGATTGGTTGTTCTTAGCAACATCATATGTGAAGTAGAATACACATCTTAGTAAATTTCCCCCTAAATCTCTGCTTCTGAGCAATTCCATCTGATTGTGTTACGTTATGGAATTATGTCACTCGGAGTAAGATAGAAGTGTAGGTAAAATGTCCTGTGATACAATCAGGAAGCAAGAAATAGATTTTATGCAGCAGCTTGAGTTTCTGATCTTTTGTGAAAGACAAAAAAAAGAGAACTGGTAGGAGAGGTGTGTTGTAGAGTTTAAGTCTAATCAAACATAAACCATACAAGCTTTAAAGGGGATGCGGTCATTGGGTCACCAATATGATGGTCGAAAAGCATTACATGGACACCATTTGGTCGACATGCATTTAGGTCGACGTGACTTAAGGTCGACATGGGTTAGGTCGACAGGATTATTAGTTCGACATGTTTTTTTTTTACTTTTTTTTGAGCCAACATGTGCCGACAGGAGGTATTTTATGCCCTACCATCAGCTTAGGCTTGGTGGGAGAATAAAATAGATTTTTACAGGTTAACTCCTTTGATGATTCATCTGTAATAAATAATTATTCTCCCACATCCAGGGGGAGATTCTCTAAGCTAAAAATGCGGTAAAAACCCCGTTATCGGGGTTTTTACCGCATTTTGGGATGCTGTAAGCATCCCCCGCCGGGTTACCGCGGCGGGGGGCATCGCCAGAAAAATCTGGCGATGCCCCATAGAAGCCAATGGGCTTCTATCGCGACCCCCCGCCGCCCCGCATCGCCCCCTCCCCCTCACCTGTGTCTGGGCAGCACAGCGCAGTGCTGCCCGGACCTGTGACCTCCTCCCTGCACTGATCCTCTTCCGGGTGCAGGGAGGAGGAGAGCCCGGCGCAGCAGCAGCAGCGCCGGGTGTGGGAGGGAGGGGAGAGCCGCCGGGACCTGCTGGGACCCGGCGACTCTCACCGCAAAGGACAGCTCTTAACGCAAGAACTGTCCTTTGCCTTAATTATCGCATATGTTACAGCATATGCGATAATTAAATATGCGATGGGCGGCGAAGGGGGGCGGAGATTCTTAGAGAATCTCCCCCCCCCCAATTTTTTATTTGGAGATTTTTTACATAATGTATACTGTTCTTTTCTATTTTAAATGTTACTGTATCAGTCCCAGATTATTACTATACATATATGTCTATGGTGTTACTCTGCATGGGAGCAATGTCAAATTGGAGTTAATATGTGAATCAGTCACTGAGTTTTCCTAATGTATCATCCAGCACTGTGGGGGGAATAGACTCTGTTCTCCCTTATATTGGGATTTCTGTCCCTTTATCCGTATTAGGGCAGGGACGGAGCCTGCTTATATTATATAGTAATCTACATTAGTAGTGCATATATATATATATATATATATATATATATATATATATATACGCAACAAAATCTCTAAAATCTTTCAAAGACTGATGTTTGATTTTTGATTCCGTTGGGAATGGGATGGTGAACAAAGAATATCTCCAATGATGACGTTCAGTGACCTTAAATTATTTAGTATAGAATGGAGCCTTTATAAAAAAAATGCCTCTAATCAAGGTAGGCGGTCTCCTATAGTGTGGTCGAAAAAGATCTAATCCCACTCAAATAATGTTACACGTGCGAAATTCTGTTTTTATATGAATACAACGCTTTGGAGATGGTTCCAGTTCTATGTATGTCCCATGTGTGCTCCTAGGAGTCCAGCCAGCAATATATATATATATGCTCTTTAGGGTACAGGATTTATTTCTTCATCTGCGTATATCTGTTGCCCTCATAGATGCACCTGCTTCAGCACTTGTATGATACATATGTTTGGCATGTAATTAAATCATTTATTCTGCATCATGCCTATACATTTTGTGCTTTTTATTATTTCTTATGTATTGGTTCTAGCCATTGCACAGCATACACAGCTCAAAATAGATATTAAATATTCTTGTTTTATTTATGTACCCCTGCTACTGTATTTATTGGGGTCCACTGTGTTTTATAATGCTTAGTTGGGCAGTGTACTTTTTCCTGCTGATACCGGCATCTATATTTCAGCCTGTGTAGCTAGGACACGCTATCTCCCCTTTCACCAGTGTGTGGCATCTCTGCCATGTACTATCAGGGGTGTGTAGTGCTAGCTTACACCCGTATGGCCATGTCTGGGTACAATTACAAT
Source organism: Crinia signifera (assembly GCF_055691185.1). Taxonomy (NCBI): domain Eukaryota; kingdom Metazoa; phylum Chordata; class Amphibia; order Anura; family Myobatrachidae; genus Crinia; species Crinia signifera. Next base: position 107,639,285 of record NC_139227.1, read on the forward strand.
ATTTTACATTCTAAGCAACATAGAGTATTCATAAATCATGTGCCTATGTACATTTCGCCAGGGTCCCAGCTTCTTCAGGGCAAATCGAGTGACCCTTCAGGAAAAGGATTTATTCTGTTTCCTTGGTTACCATCATTATGGGGCGGGTCCATTGTCTTCTCGTCTCACTAGTTAAGATTATAAATGACAGGAAAAAAGGCTGCAACTCTTCGAAACCCAGCAATCAGGTAGCCATCGCTCCATCAAAAGAAAAACCCACTCCTGTGTATGGCTGCAAATATGATCACAGCCGTGCAAAAAGGGGGAAATCCATTTGTATCCATTCACCATGAAATGGATTCCCCTCCATGTGCTGTGCTGTGTAAGCCAAGACTCACCTCGGTGCTGCGATAGCTGTGTGGAGATCGGAGCTGCTGATGACATCAGTGTCCCTCGCTCCCGAAGACTGGGTTCCACTTATATTCGGTGGCAGTACTCACTGTAAACACCAGGGTGCCACCTATAAGCTGCTGCCTACAGTCAATCAGCTTGCGATTGGCCAGTGATGGCTAGCTATCCCTTTCTCCGTACCCTTTCTAACACACCGTTCGCAAGTGTTTTAGTCCGATAATCATCAGGACTGCAAATTCGGAGCCCTGCAAGTGGTTATGAATCAGGCACAACGATAGGTGTGTGTCTCAATGCTAGGATCTTTTGGTCCATGGACTGATTGGAACATGGGTGCAACTTCGATAAGTGCAGGGAGTGCAGCTGCTATAAGGCCCACAGCTGAACGGGGTCAAAATCATAGTCAAAGTAACATGTGCTATATATATTTTTCACCATTGAGTGATATATAGGAAAACATGTTGCAATTGGGCCTACAAATAATTAGTTTCACCATTGGATCGGAATGTAATACTGTAAATGTCTGATTAGGCCACACTATAATTTGTATATAAAAAATAAAAAATAGTATTTTTGACCATACCAAGTTCGATATTTTGTCATTTCATTTCTTTAACCCTTTGAGTGCCGAGTGCATTTGTCAAATTAGGTGTGAAATTTGCCAAGCAAACATTTATATTTGTCATAATGACCTGTAATGGTTACATTATATAGGAAATATAATCTGTTTTTACACAACTTTTTTAGTTTTACTTTATATAACAAATGTGAGCGACGCCGGCATTTTTAGCGGATATCGTGGACATCACTCACAGAGATGTTGGCACTCAAAGGGTTAAATAAGAAAACAGCATTTTTAAACTTTTTTTTTATTTGTTCAGTTGTAAATTGTGTTATATTGTATAATATTTTTTCCTAGCAAGAACCATTTTTTAATTTCCAGTTATGTCTAACAAAATGAGGATGTAACATCTTCCATTCCTAAAGGTGGCACAACAGTAATTATGTTGTTAGGATACAGAAGTTTTATGGATAACAACCTGCACTCACACGGAACAAGCAGCTAGAGGATCACACAAATTAGGGCTACCAAACCCAAATAAACATAAACAACACGACAAGGAGTGGATCCCCACAGCGCTAATTCACAGGATCTTTTCTCAGTAAATTTTCTTTTCTTTCGGCCTTTAGCATCCGAGGTTTATTTTTCGGGACACCGGAAAAAAGAGAGAACAGTCTCCTGATTACTGTCAGTTTGTGGTAATAATAAGGTGACCTAATCAGTCACCACTCAAACTCACCTAGACCAGCTAGGAGAGGTTCACATAAAGGTTTCTTTCAATGGAACATCAGATAAATAGGCACAATCGGAAATAGACTCCCCTAGGGACAAACCCCTATGTACATCAAAAGGTTTCTTTAGTCGATGGAAGTATGCACCGGGATACACGACTTGTTCAAGATAAAACAGGTCACATTTATTGTTTAAAACAGGATACTCCAAAAATAACCAGATACAGCCACGTCAGAAACCCTCATCCGGAATGGGGGCCAGTCAGAGGCGGTAAGTCCACAGATGTTACAAGGATGGGTGTCTTGGAGTCCTGGATAAAATCCTAAGCAAACACCAACGCGTTTCGAACCTTGTTAGTTCTTCCTCAGGGTGTAGATGTCTGAGTTTTATGTACACCTTGTAAAGCAAAACGTTGTAGTTTATGCTCTGTGGGTGTCATCATTAATAATTACTGTAGGTGTAAATCTGATGAAACACAGAAAATATGCAGTTTGATAAAAATGATACCAAACAGTAAGTAATCAAGCTTTGTGAAGATTACTAAACAGCAGTACTCTTGTCCAGTGAAGTCTACTAACTTTTACATACAATGAAAGTCTAGATTGCAGGGGCATTTTCAGACAAGAGCGGTTAATATGCAACTCTCCATAGCCCCCCTGTCCCTAGAAAAAATGGCGGTGTATCTGCAAGAAGAGAACAAGCATCCTACACTTCTAGGGTGAGATTTAATAGGATGAGAGATTCAGAAAGTGAGAGATTTGGTAAGAAATCTCCAGGGTTTTTAAAGCGGCAATCATTTACACTGCAAAACCAGTTCGATTTTACAGTGTAAATGATTTCTTACCAAATCTCTCACTTTCTAAATCTCTCATCCTATTAAATCTCACCACTATTTTTTGGTATCTACTAGGCATGTTATGTATTTCCAGCAATATCTTTGAAAATATAGAGCCTAAGCCATATTTTCCTTCTGAAAACCACTGGAATAATGCAGAGTAACTAATACAATGATTGTAGTGTACAGTAGGCCTGTGACCACTCTGGGTGGCCCTCTCTATTCTTTAAGAACATGTACATGTTAACGACCCATTGTGACCTCCTGTGCTAGATCTAACTAATCATAAACAAACATGATCATTACCTTTAGCAATAATAAATAATCATTTATTGGTAAGAACAAAATGTTGGCAAATTCACTTTTTTATGTGCCAAACAACCTTTTGATTGTCAACCATATCTACAGGTATGTTGACCATATGGCGGTGATCTGTTGAGTGTCGACCTAGACATTGTCCTTCAGCCATCCTTATACAAATGTTGTCAATACAATGATGTGACAGAAAAAGGGACAGCAGTTTAGAAAGAACCCTATAATTCAAGGGATTTTTTTTAAAAACACTCAATACTGAGATTGCTTGGATACCCATAAATGAATTTGTCAATGAAAATACAGCTCCACTCACACTTAGTGTAGGGTTGGGTGGTGGTGGTACTGTGGCAGGCAGCAGCATGACTCCCTCCACCAGCAATCTTCTTCTTAAATGCAGCGCAACTGACAGGACTGGTGTGGCAAGTGGCAGCTGTGCTGCAGGTGGGAGTGGCATGGTGGGTGCCATAGGCTGTGCAGCAGATCCATTGTCACTTCACTACCACACAGCTGGTGAAAGAAGCTGGCGGTATCTGAACCATATACTGCAGGTGCTCAGCACCACTCGGCATTGAAAAATAAATAAATTGCACATACCCTAACTAATCCCAAAACCTGTAATTGGACAACCCAATCATTGGACAACCAGTTTTAGGCCAAAATATTAGGTTTCTGACATTCTTAATCCTGGGATTAACCTCCCTACTAGCATCCCCTAAAGCTGTTAAAAAAGTAATGTTTTCCCATTGGGTTGTTCCTTAACCACCACAAACGACAACAATGTACAAATAAAAACCAATGTAGGTCAAGGTAGGCTGGGGATCCTGAAGAAAAGAGGGAGTTACATAACCTGCCGCTCCGTTATATAACTGTTAAACAACCCTTCTACTCTACCATAGGTTTATCCATGAACCTAATCCTGTATATCTACAGTAAGGAAATAAAAAATAAAACTAACAACGACCCCAAAACCACCATATGATCCCAACACTAGTAACTTATGCCTAATACTACTTTTATATATTCTGTATTTCTAGATAAAGTATTTCCTGTATGAATATCTACATGACCAAATATCATTACACCCATCAGGATATTGACATGACAAAAGCTTTAGGACACAATAGCATTTCTGTTAATATTTTCTCTAGTACTTTGTCTGAGAATTCTAGACATTGAACTCTCCTCAATTTAGCCCAATTACTACCTATAATTGCCAGTTTGTTGTCCGGTCTGAAATTAAGAAAATATTTTTACCAATTCTATATTATTTTGTCAAACTTTAAAATTGTGTTGCATATTTAGTTAATTAGCTTCCACACAGCTGCGTACCCATCATGCACTGTAATAATTTGTTTTGTCCCTCGGTTGGCTGTCATAAATAAATGGTCTTTTACTTTATAATTGATAAATGTTTAGCATTAAATGCAATGGGACAGTTGTTTAATTTAAATACCCGCCATGATGTCAATCTAAATCTACTTCAGTTGATTTAATTAGCAAAACTTAGTGTTCATCAATTTCTAATTAAACATTAGCATCCATGCTGTGAGGAAGCAACACACATTCGCCTACAAATGTAAAAGTGAAAATTAGCTGAGCAATAAAGATAATTTGCATGTTTAGAAATTTTGGGAAACGGCTGATAAATAATTCAGTGCTTGTTGTCAAAGAGGTATTTACATATTTTAATGAGCTCTTTTCATTAACTTCTATTTGATTGTAAACGCGTAACCAACGTATTGCGTATTGCTGTATGATTTAGTGTAGTATGTTTATGTTTTTTTTTTAATAACCTATACCCAATTATTACATTCTGAGAAAGGGTGCCATCATCATCCATCATCAATCATTGCTCATCAATCATCATCATCATCAACATCATCATCATCCCATTCTAAATAATGGGGGAAATAGACAGTGAACTTGTTGTAGCTCATAAATAATTTTTCGATATAGCATACAAATGGAGCCTTCTTTAGCTGGCCTTATCTGGATAGCCTTGGTGAGCCACGGCCTATTGTTCTCAGCTGCAATACTATGCATAGAACTATACAGTCGGGGATTAAGTCCAACAGCTCTGTCTCACTTAACCCCATTAAAGGGCTAGATGGGGAAGGCTCTAGCTGTATGTTTTCAGAAACTAGTAGTGCCATGGCATGATTTTGGGATAATTAGTTGCATCTCTATACGCCCTTCCATTTCCAAAAGCATGATATTTAATGAAGCATTTTCATATTTGATCATTATAAACATAAATGGTTTGTTAAATAAAAAAACAGGATGAGAATGACATATTCATGTTACTGTAAATCTCCTAACATTCTTATTTGCCCATTGCTACACCTCCAACCTGTTATCTTCCCCTAATTTTATCTGTGGAAAACTGGGTCTAGAACTGGGGCTTCTTACAGCAGGCCGGGGTAACAGCAGCATTTCATCCCTGCCTCGTCCCCATCTCTGCCCGTGTCTTCACATTTGTCCCACTATACTTAAACTCGCCATACACTAGTGTGATTTGGCCACTTTTCACCCAACTGATGGGAATGAGAAATTGGATGAACATTGGCCAAGTCGCATGTGTTTCACATCCAATCTGATCCAATGCACGGTCCTGTGCACATCAGATTGGAGTAGGAGATCTGCTGCAGGTCTGGCCTCTGACTCGGACAGCCTCCTGGCAGCATGAAATTGGAACGCATACAATATATTGTATGACAAAGGACCACATAGGACGGATTGTATGTGATCCTGCCACCTGGGAAGCTCTCCTCAGAGAAGTCACATTCTGTATGGGGGATTTACTGTACCTTGTGGAAGTTCTTCTTATAAGATGAAAATCGATTCTAAGAATAACATGAGTATACGAAGATATTATTTGCCTTTGTCCGTCTTATTGAGGAGGTTGTTTAAAAAAGTACTGAAAAGACACCTAAAGGGCAATACACCTAATGTATATTTTGATTAGCCATCGGGAGTCAGGTCGAAAGGTGGCCACGTAAGTTGTTCTGAATATGACACTGGATTGGGGTATTACTATTTCCAGAGCTGCAGGAGGACCACCTTATGCAATTTTATCACTTCAACTGATTGTGAATTAAATGGGTGTCTCCTATAGCTTTTCAAATAAAGATTCCATATTGTTCTGTAATGTAGATAAGCAAAATTAGGGCCGGATGATTCAAGCTTCAAAATGTGAGAAAATGGAGAGTTATAAACAACCAGCCATTCTGCTGTTGCTTATCACTCTCCATTTTTTTTTTAAGCTTGATACATCTGGCCTTTAGACTGAAATGTAATGTAAGAGTAAATTAGATGCCATGGAGTATGAATGTAAATTACAGTACAGTAGCTGTTTCAGAGGTTCAAATTTTTCCATAACGTGTTTGAGTTCCACTTTAACTTTGCCCTTGTATGCAGAAACTACTCAGCTTTGGTATTGTAAATTTGTAAAGATGTGTAGTTAAACCTTGTGGCATCAGTTATGACTAAAAACTCTTAAATGTGAAGGTTTTTTTATTTTTTTAATACTGTACGCTACACCCCTCATTGTCTCAATCACACCCGGCATCATGCACTGTATGGCATATAGACACTAGCAGTGGGATATAATACAGTCCAAGTTCTCCAGAGGTGCAGGATGCCAGTTGAGCTTGGGTGTTTTTTAAAAAGTGACAGTAATTTACAAGGCATGGTATTGTTGCTGCTTTAAATGTCCGAGTTTGGCCGGCATTCCTCACTTCCAGCAAACCTGGACTTACATCTCGCCATAGGCATACTGCATGATAGTATATCTGGAGTCTGTTGACTGGAAAAGGATGGTTCATGAATTTCGTACAGTGATAACCTTTGGGACAAGAGCAGATCAAAAGTAATTGTTACAAACAGTTACATTTTAATGGAAGTTTAAAATTTCAATCAAAATAACAAATGAGGCAAAAATTCTGCAAAAGAAGAGTGAAAATGTGCAAATGTAAAATGTCTCTGATTTGAAGGTGTGGATGTGAGATATCCTTCATGGACCTACAGTACCTTTCCCTTTCTCCTTTTCCTTTCTTTGCTGTAGATTTGCAGAACACAGATAGCCTCGTTAATGTCAGACAGTATATTTGGGCTGATGGTGGGGCTACAGTGCTGGCTGCATGAGCCTTATTAAGTATCAAGTTTGGGTACACGTTGGTGAAAATATTACACAGTTTTATATAAATGCCAAATGCTTGCACAATCCCTTGAATACAAATTATAGAACCAAATGGATATTTTTTGTATATAACATGAAAAGAATTGATTTAATAACATCTGGCTAACCAGTATCCTTTTCAATTGGAAATAAATGTAAATCTGATATTTGATTTTTCCTAGTTATTATGGGGGAAATTTACCAATATGAAAAACCTAGTTTTTCGTATTGGTATTTCCCCTACGGTTGCATACGACTGTTTAAGTCATATGCAAAGTCGTGTTCCGGAGGGGAAATTACAAAGCAGTCAGATATGACTGCTTTGTAACCCACCGATGGTGTAACCATTCGTATTAGCTGGCCATATATATGGCCGCTAATACGAATTATTTCTAGCAGTCTGCACGGATCAGTCAGATCCGTGCAGGCTGCAGTGTGTAAAAAAAAATAGAAAAATAAATAAATAAAAAAAAAAAACGGCGTGGGCTCTGCCCCCGAATGCCGCTATTGGCCGCTAGGCCGCAAGGCGGCCAATAGCGGCATTCGGGGGCGGAGCCGCACGATGTAAACAAACACCGTGCGGCTCCCTCAGAGTCCGGTCTGGTTTCGGGGTGTCGGTTTGTTTTTTTGCCAAGACACTTACCTGGACTACGTCGCGCTGGGACAGGTGAGTATGGTTTCCTTCCACAGCTTCCACATGGATTTCGTCGGATCCGGACGCCATCGCCGTCAGCGACGTCGACATGGAGGCAGAAGACGACACAGGACCAGAAGACGACGACACAGGACCAGGACATCAGGGCTACCTACGGAAAGAAGATAGGTAAGTATCAGTATGTGTGGGCTTTGTATGTATTAAAGTTTTATTTTAAAAGTGTGTCAGTGTGTTTTGTGTACTATTTTTTTAACTGTGGAACTACAAGTGCCAGCGGGCCCTTTAATGCCCAGCAGGCTGGGACTTGTGGTTCTCCAAGTCCCAGCTTGCTGGCACTTGTAGTGCCACAGTAAAAAACAGTAGTTTAATCTATTTTTTTACACCACTATCAGCTCGATGCCCACCGTCCAGGGGCATCGAGGACAGCACCAGGCTTCAGCCTGGTCAGGTAAGTCCTGGAGGGGGGGGACCCCTTTATTGGGGGGGTCCCCACTCCCCCAAGGACCACTGGCCATGCTGGCTGGTCGGTAGGGTTAATGTTTTGGCCGCGGGACCTTATATCATAAGTGTCCCCCGGCTGTGACATTACCCTGCTGGCTGGTTTGGCCTGGGGCTGATTCTTAAAATACGGGGGACCCCTAGTCATTTTGTCCCCCGTATTTTGGGAACCAGCCCCGGACCTGGAGCCTGGGGCTGGTTGTTAAAAATCGGGGAGCCCCTATTTGTCGGGTTCCCTGATTTTTAATTACCGGCCCCGGCTCCTTCAGCCTGGTGCTGGTTTCGGCTGTGGGGGGGACCCCACGCCGTTTTTTTTTTTAATATTTTTTTTTTTTTCTATTTTTTTACACTGCAGCCTGCACGGATCTGACTGATCCGTGCAGGCCTAAAGCAAATAGAACAGGAAAATGGTGTTCTATTTTCCTGTCATATTTGCGTGGGTGTTTCACACCACTTAGCAGCCGTATTATCCATACGGCTGCTTAGTAAATCAGGAACCACCATTCTTTTGAATGGTGATTTCTGTCGAATCCTATCGATGGTGTAGGACATTCGTATTTGTAACTACAAATACGAATGTCCCATCTTTAGGACTACGAATTGTTGTATTTTTGGGATTGTAAATCCCGAAAATACAAATTCGTAAAAAAAAGGTGTATTTCTCCCTACGAATACACCTTTTTTCTACGAATCCATTTTGGTAAATGTCCCCCTATATGTCATACAGTATCTCTGAAAACCAATACATTCCACCAAATTATAGCACTTTATTTCTTATATAAGTTCACTCCAAAAATCCAAAATATTCACTTTGTCGCTTCTTTTAAGGGCAATTTTCTCCTTAACCACTTATATGTATTTATATGTAGTTATTGGTAGCAGTCCCATTGACAGTTCTGTTTATTTTTTATATTTTTTACTTGTTACGTGGTTTTGGCAGAAGGAAATTGGATAATATCCAATAAAATCCTTTTCAATTCGGCAAAGGAAGTATTTTTAGACTTTTCTGGGGAGACACAAAGAGTACAATAAAGAGCAGACTTTACTTTGCATTCATGGTACAGACTGGCTTGGCATGCTTGCTTACAAGTGTCTCCCAGCTTTTCTAGAAAAGCTGGGAGACAGAAAGAACACAATTAAGATATAGGCCCTTATTCTGATTGACGCGGACTTTACCGCATACTTTCGGATCGCGTCTTTACGGCGTCTGCGCATGCGTGGAGAACGCAACGCGCATGTGCCACGCATTGACTCGGTACCAGTTCGGCCAAATCCCGTCCAGAACTGTTCACCGCTATCATTCGGGAAATAGGGGCGTATTATGGGCGTCATGCGGAATGACACATGGGCGTAGTTTCAAAGTGGGCAAAACGGGGCGGAAACATGGGCGGACACGGGGGAGTACACTTATGTTGGGGGGCGTACATTCGGAAACCACTCCGAATGCACGCGATCAAAAAGGGCAGAAATGTGCGGTGTCCACAAGTGTACTATTGCTTTGCGGACACCACTCGTTCATGCGGTAGGCGAACGTACGCCTAATGACTACAACCATTAACACCTGAAACCAATAGAATCTAATTGATTCCAAGTCCAAATAAGCAGTTTTTTATGAGGATAGGTAATTGAATAAGTGGGTCATGTGATGTATTGCAGAAGATACTTCATAGTGGGTTGTTTGGCGTAAATACTCCGCTTACGTGCGGTAGCACCGCTTGGCTCCCGTTCGGATGCGGTATTCCCGAGCATACTCTGTAATACTCTGTAATACCGTGCCGAATCGGAGTGTTTCTCCCGCACACGCATGCTTTGTATGTCGTCCGTAAACACGCCCTGTTCTTAAAGAGTGAGTCCGTCCGAATGCGGAGGACACGTGGGCGTTTCTACGGACGATGGCCGCATGCGGGAAAACACCGTGGCGTGCCGACCGCTCCGTAAGAATGCGGGAATTTCCGCACAGATCAGAATAAGGGCCATAGTATGGGGCACAGAGTCTGTTTCATAGAAGTCTGAATTATTCTTGAAACACTTTCCTTATTTGACCATGATTATGCAACTTTGTTTACATTTGAAGATTGAACAGTAAAGTTAATAAGGGCAATTCATTCAACAAGAACAAATACATTTCTCTATGTCCAAATGGCCTGCTTTACACATTTTGGTGAGTAGTGAGTTACTGATAATTTTTTCTTTACAACAAATTTTATAATACATTTTTAATTTTAAAATTCAATAGATGTTGGTGATAAACTTTCACTTTAACAGCTTTGTGCTATCCAGAAACAGGTTTTACTTTGTAACTTCACCACAGTAATTTACCTCATGAATTTGTTTCATTTGTCATTTGGATTTTTTTCCTGGAATATTTTTATTTATTTACAGTTTCTTATATAGCCCAGCAGATTCCGTTGCACCTTACAATTGTAGAAAATTATAAAACAAACTGGTTAGCTGGCATAATTGTGGTGGCATTGGTACACTTATTCATGTCTTCTGGTCCTGCCCTCTCCTCGCCCCTCTATGGACGGCGGTTTTCACCCTCATAACTGATGTTCTAGGTTACTATATAAACCCCTTGCCGAAACTCGCATTTCTACATATTTATTTTGGGGCTCTCCCCCATCCGATGGGTACATGATGGGTCATATATTAGTAGCAACCAGGTCACTTATCGCTCAAAACTGGAGCACCCTCCAAGTCCCCACTTTATCAGCAGTCGAACACGCAGTCCGATCCCATTACGAATATGAAACAACAGGTCTACTCTTATCTGGCAGCCCTCCCAACCAGGCTCTCCGCTGGTCTACCTGGCACGAACATAGATCCCTTCACCCGTTAAAATGAGCCCCAAGAACAGCCATCCTGAGATTCCCTACGACGTGAGTGCCTAGCTGACTTATGACCTCGCTAGTTATCCTTTTATAATACAACAGCCTAATGTTTCTTGTACCCGTATCCATATGTAAATGACCTTGAAGACACTCCCTCATATATTGTCTTGGTGCTTTATATACAGTACAGTAGTGTTGCCTTTATGTTTCATGACAATACCTTGTAACTGTAATTATGCAATTGTATCCCTATTCCCCACTGTCCCACCCTTCCATTTTTCTATTTTGTACCCTTTTCCCCATATATGTTTCACAAAAACAAACTGGCTAACAACAGACAGACTTGAAAGTAGGAGGGCCCTGCTGCAATCTTACAATCTATAGGGAAATAGGAGGGAAACACAAGGACAGGCACCAGTAATAGCATAGCAGTCCCACCAAGTTACAAGTCCAGAAGGGAAGCTATATAATACATAAGTGCCTCAGAGGGTTATGCGTGTAGAACTTAAATATTATAGGCTTGCCTGCAGAGCTGAGTTTTCAGGGTACACGTGAAAGTTTGGAGGCTAGTAGAGTTTTATTGTGGGTGGAAGGGCATTCCATAGGGTGGGAGCAGCCCGCTGAAAGTCCTGTAATAGTGAATGGGAGCTAGTGAACCATGCAGAAGAGATACGCAGATCTTGCGCAGAGATATTAAGAGATATAAGCTGGTGCAGTAGGTTAATAGCTTTATATGTAGAGTAGAAGTATTTTATATTCAATATGGTAAAATACAGGCACCCAATGGAGGGATTGGCAGAGCGGATTAGGAAACGATGAGTGTCTTGCTAGGAAGATCAGCCTAGCAGCAGCATTTAGAATGGATTGCATTGGTGAGAGTCTGTTCTTGGGAAGACCAGTTAGGAGACTATTTGAATAATCAATGCGGGATATAATGACTGCATGGATAAGAGATTTAGTAGTGTCTTGTGTGAGATACGTTCGTATTTTGGATATGTTTTTTAGATGCATGTAACATGATTTGGAGACAGATTGAATGGAATAGCTGCTTAACGTTTGACCAAAGGTTGATAAGAGCCCAAAGTGCACTTGAAGTATTTGTACTTTTTATTTTGTGACCATTATACAAATAAGATCTTAAAGATCTAGAAACAAATAGAACATAAAGCCGGTGTTTCGACTTACCAAGCTACGGTATAAATGAGCCTGTTACCACGTATCACCATGCTTGCTATCCGGTCTGGCTTTAGGCATGGCCTTCCTCTGTTACACCTGTTTCCCTTAAACTTGCCCTATTAAAAGTTCAGCTGCCTGCAATAAATGGGCTATATTTCCATTCAACTACCTCTAACACTCTAAACTCCATTCTTTATGTGTGCAACGGAGAGCTTTATAGCCCTTCAGTGCACAGCTTTCCAAGACAGGTTGTCGATAAACAAAGTTCATGCTTTGTGGATTTTATTGCAGGAACATGGTCTGTGTATCAAATTAACCATTGATTCATCTTACTGAACTTCTATGAGGAATGTTACAAAATATGATAAGTCTTTGATTCTTGTTGGATAGTGTGGCAACCATCGCACTGGTTCTCAAGGGCTGCGTCATGACACATTGGTAAGCCGTAGTGTTCCTCCTGTATACGCTGTAATTACAGTCATTAACAGATATTTGATTATATTGCATTGAGTCTTAAATGCTAACTCAGTGTCTCTAGTAACTGCGGTCTGTACACTATTAACAATTTCATATAAAAATAAATGGCCCATAAGTGATGTAATTGTTATCTAGTCTTTAATTGGAGCAGTTTCTGCTGACACCGCAATACAGGCTCCTGTAGTCTCCGATTCAAAATCCTTAAAGCTTCATCTCGGAGATGTGGGTTTCCCTTCGTAGGACTGGAATGTTGTGTTCTACATTACTGCACAGGCATTGCGATAGAGATGTCAGCTAACTAGTACATTACTCTTCAGTATACGGTCTCAGTACAATTCATACTGCAATACTGGGGTATAGAAATGTGTCACAATTACTGTAGTAAAAAATCAAGGGCCTGATTCTGGTTTTCTCGGTAAGCTGCGAACATTTGAGATGCCGCCCCGCCAAATACCCGCCCCCTTGCCGCTGAAGCCCCTTGGTACCTGCTAATAGGAGAAATCATTCAATGATTGCCGACCATCGAATGATTGGTCCTGCCGTTGCAAATTCTCAACTGACTTTTATTTGTGAGAGACGGGGGCAGGCATTGGCTACCCGCTTACCCTTGGGAACGCCCAGCATTTTCATGGGGACGCACATAAAACACTTGGTGTTTCCATGGTCCAGCGCCGTCACTGCCCCCACTCAACCCCCGGCCCTCCTCCCCGCTTTAACTGCCTGGTGAGTTTGTAACTTGCCGCACCCATTCACTGTCGCTGTTTGCACATGCGCAGAAATGTGCTTGCGCAAATCCTAATCATGGAAGCAGCGGCTGAATTTAGATAACTGTGAGTGATCCTGAAGCAGCCCCCAAATGTCATCTATGGGTGTGTCCAGGCTCAGCTTACCTGCTAGTAATGGCCATTTGACTTGAATAGGGTGCCTACAAACATTCTCCGAAACTACACACACGTAACACGGTGGGCGCTCTTCCACTAACTTATGCAAATACTGTAATTGCATCAAACCTGTACCCACAACCCATTGGTGGTATGAATGAGCGCAGACATATCTGTAGGCATCTGCCAAGGTAACTGACACATTTAGGTGTAAATACCTAATCTCAATGTTTCCCAAACTCTTCCATTAACGTCTAGGTTTTAAGGATATCCATGTTTGCGCCAAAATTATTACATCAAATTGGTGCGAATTATTAAATAGAAGATCAATATTGGATATCCATAAAACCTGAACTGTATTGGTGGAGTTTAGGAAACCTTGCTCTATGCTTTCAATGGAATACGACATTCAGGTATAAACTAAGAAATCGGAAAAAAAAGACACTTTCTCTGTGTAAATGAATTTGCATATAAATGGACCTTGCGATCATTAGTTGCGTATGGTTAAGGAGCTAAAGGTTGAGAAGAGCCTAAGGGTTGTTTTAAGTCTTTTTACTTCTTTATTTGTGACTGTTTTCTTTACAAGTAAACCAAAATGAAACTGGAACTAAACCAAACGAAAAATCTAATGTAAAACAAATTATTTGAAGGTGTTGTAGCATCTGTAATACCAACAATTTTTTAAGTTCCTCAAAAATTTAATTAATGTATCTATTATATACAGATTTTAAAATTGGGACATACTGTTAGAATAGTTTATTAGTAAAAACTAAATTTGAATTTTTTTTTATAACTAACTTTTGTGATGTTCTGTTAACTCTTCTGGATAAGAATTACAAACAAAATGTACTTCAGTACTTATTTATTTATTTCAAAATGTTTGTGTTCATGTGCAGTAATATTTATTGACTTTATATACAGTAGAATACATACAGTTATGCACAACACTGTATATATAATTTACCAGATCTAGGCGGGTATTCAATCTGGGATCCTGACTGTCAAAAAGTCCCAACAGTCGGAATACCGGTCTGTTCTTGGTTCTTCTGGCTGTAGAGTGTCAGAACGTCTGTGGATTGGCGAAAACGTGGCAGTTTTGTTGAAAAACAGCCACGGATTTGACAATCCTAGGCCGTTTCAGACAATAAAGACTCCACGTGGAGGTGGGTCTGTAGCAGGCAAGTCTCGGCTGGGATGGCGAGTCGAGACCGACATTGAACTGCCAATATTTCCACAGTCGGACACAGCGGCGGACATTGAATATCCTCCCTAATGTCCTACAGTATCTCAGGAATGCAATTAAGCTTTTAAAGACATGGACACAGTAAGTCAAAGGCTTTGTAGGCATTGGCCTTAATAGTTCATGTCTTACCCCAAATCTCTTTTTCTTATGTGAATTGGGCAGATAATGACCTTATATAAATAATAATGCTCCAGATTGACAGATGGCAGAGGAATTTACATGTCTCCCTTACTAAGATCATGATATTATAGGGATTGGGAAAGTGGACCGTGTACTTACCCCCTTCCTGTTCAATCATTTACTATGGAAAGATTAGTGTGTGTACTGCACATTCCCTACTTAAAACCCCAAAAATTCAGAAGAATCACGATGCCCCACTTTTACTGTCAGTATTCATAGTGAAAATCAAGCAAGCTTTTTCTTTTACCCCTTTTGGATATGATATGTCGGCATACAAAGTGTCAACACCATAATGTTCAGAATGTGGACATTAAGCATTTATGTGTCCAAAATATCAACAGATGACATGTTCACATTCACAGCCAGAATGTTGACATTTTTACAAAATATTTTCGGTAATATTTTACCTTAAAACTAAAAATAACTGTAACACTAACCTTAATTTTAATCTAACCCTAATTGCTTAGTAACCAGTTAATAACCCTGACCCTATTTGTATGTGTCCACATGTGTAACTCACAATAAGTTAGCCATCTACATTTTAAACATGTGAACATAGACATTAAGCACAAGTTAACGTTCGGAGGTTGAAATTTTGATTGTTGACATGCTGACATGTTGCCTGAAATACCTCCAAACAGATATCTTTGTTTTGCTGGCAAACATTGAAGAGAAGAGAATTGGATTTGTTGATCCTGTTCACAGACCCAAAGTAATCTGTTCTAGGTCACAAGAAGACATTAGTGTGATTACAGGGGACTCTGTTGCGTCTGTCAATGCCAGTCTAGTACATTTTATTTATAAATCTTCATCTTATGGATGGTAGAACAGCTGTACCGCCTAATGCAATGTGTAGTATTAACTCCTTTGTAACATTGGCCAGCAGTAACTATGTCTGGATAAAGAGAACCAAATGTGTCAATAACCAAATTGACAGATTATGTTTTTCGTTATCAAAATCCATATTTGTATACATTACACATATAAAATGTCATTATGAGTTACTCAGATCTCTCTTCCTGGATGCAAATGGTGAGTTTTTGTATACAGCTTACATATTGAAGTATAGATTTTTGTGTATGCAACCACGTTGACTTGTGGGAGTATCATAAGACTGTCATGGATGTGTAAGAGGGCAGTACGGACGGTATAATGATTAGCATTACTGCCTCACAGCACTGAGGTCATGGGTTCTATCCCCACCATGTGTTATATATACGGGGCAGTACGGACGGTGTAATGGTTACATTACTGCCTCACAGCACTGAGATCATGGGTTCTATCCCCATCATGTGTTATATATACGGGGCAGTACGGATGGTGTAATGGTTACATTACTGCCTCACAGGGCCGAGGTCATGGGTTCTATCCCCACCATGTGTTATATATACGGTGCAGTACGGACGGTGTAATGATTAGCATTACTGCCTCACAGCATTGAGGTCATGGGTTCTATTCCCACCATGTGTTATATATACGGGGCAGTACGGACAGTGTAATGGTTATAGCATTACTGCCTCACAGCGCTGAGGTCATGGGTTCTATCCCCACCATGTGTAATATATACGGGGCAGTACGGACGGTGTAATGATTAGCATTACTGCCTCACAGCACTGAGGTCATGGGTTCTATTCCCACCATGTGTTATATATACGGGGCAGTACGGATGGTGTAATGATTAGCATTACTCCCTCACAGCACTGAGGTCATGGGTTCTATTCCCACCATGTGTTATATATACGGGACAGTACGGACGGTGTAATGGTTAGCATTACTGCCTCACAGCGCTGAGGTCATGGGTTCTATTCCCACCATGTGTTATATATACGGGGCAGTACGGACGGTGTAATGGTTAGCATTACTGCCTCACAGCACTGAGGTCATGGGTTCTATTCCCACCATGTGTTATATATACGGGGCAGTACGGACGGTGTAATGGTTAGTATTACTGCCTCACAGCACTGAGGTCATGGGTTCTATTCCCACCATGTGTTATATATACAGGGCAGTATGCATGGTGTAATGGTTAGCAATACTGTCTCACAGCACTGAGGTAACGGGTTCTATCCCCACCATGTGTTATATATACAGGGCAGTACGGACGGTGTAATGGTTAGCATTACTGCCTCACAGCACAGAGGTCATGGGTTCTATCCCCACCATGTGTTATATATACAGGGCAGTACTGATGGTGTAATGGTTACATTACTGCCTCACAGCACTGAGGTCATGGGTTCCATCCCCACCATGTGTTATATATACAGGGCAGTACGGATGGTGTAATGTTTACATTACTGCCTCACAGCGCTGAGGTCATGGGTTCTATCTCCACCATGTGTTATATATACGGGGCAGTACGGATGGTGTAATGGTTAGCATTACTGCCTCACAGCACTGAGGTCATGGGTTCTATCCCCACCATGTGTTATATATACGGGGCAGCACGGATGGTGTAATGGTTAGCATTACTGCCTCACAGCGCTGAGGTCATGGGTTCTATCTCCACCATGTGTTATATATACGGGGCAGCACGGATGGTGTAATGGTTAGCATTACTGCCTCACAGCGCTGAGGTCATGGGTTCTATTCCCACCATGTGTTATATATACGGGGCAGTACGGATGGTGTAATGGTTAGTATTACTGCCTCACAGCACTGAGGTCATGGGTTCTATCCCCACCATGTGTTATATATGCGGGGCTTCATGGGCTCATGGGTTTCATTCCCATCATGGCCCTAACAGTGCGGAGTTTGTATATTCTCCCCATACTTGCGTGGGTTTCCTCCGGGTACTCCGGTTTCCTCCCACAATCCAAAAATATACTGGCAGGCTGATTGGCTCCCAACAAATTAACACTAGAATGTATGTGTGCGTGTATATGTGGTAGGGAATATAGAGTGTAAGCTCCACTGGGGCAGTGACTGATGTGAATGTTCAAATAATCTCTGTAAAGCACTGCGGAATATGTGTGCGCTATATAAGAAACTGGTAATAAATAATATAGCTCCTTGTGATTCTGATTCATGTATATGGGGAATTGAATATGTTTCTGACTAATCTCTTGGGCTAGTGCAAATGCAGATACATTACTAATGGAGGCGGTTGCAGCTGCCATCGTAAAACTGTTGTGTGGCACAAGTTTCCACTACGGCCTTTTTGCATGTGCCTCAGTATCAGCTACATACATTGTTGCCCATATTTGTGAAAATTGTAAAACTTTACTGACAATTAACAACGTATCTTTTTTTTTTTTTTTTTGAATAACATTTTATTGATTTTTCAAAGAAATGATTTTTATACATTAATAGACACAGTATGCTTATAACAATGTTCAACAGTATTGATCATGCTAACCTTGGCCCTATTGGGACCTTTTAACAAAACATCATGATCTTTTATACAAAACAGGAGGCCATATGGATGTATGAGGTTTTCCAACTGTGTCTGTGCGATTCGTGGTGTGTCTACAGATCTATTTTTACAGAAAGGGTAGTAGGGAGAAAGGAGGAAAGAAGGAGAAGAAGAGAGGGGGGGGGGGACATGAAGTATTTGAGGACGTACCAGGTTAAGTAATGTAGAAAGTACATATATGCAGTTCATATATACTATCTTCCAAGCATCTTACCATTTTACAGTTATATTTTAAACATTGTATAAGTTTGGGTGTATGGGGAGTTATGCTCTCGAAGCTCATGAGTGTCTAACTTGAGCCAAAGGGACAAACTACACAGTAATATGTGAGCTGGACAGGGTTGACCAGTCTCGTATGTCAAAAGAGGTAATAATCTTATCTTTGAGTTCAGCACTGAGTGTGGATATATATGGGTTCCATTTGAGGTCAAAAGTATGTGAGGCATTTACTGCCCTCGTTAGCCAGGCTTTTCGATCATAATACAAGTGTTGAAGCATCATATTATGTAGCTGTAACATAGAAGGAGCAGTTTTCACCGTCCAATGCTTTAGGATAAGCTTTTTGGCTATCGTAAACAACATTGTGAACATGTAAAACAGAGGTTTCGTTTTTGGAGAGCTAAACCATTCAGAAAAATCTAGACACAGGCTCGCAGTAGGAGATGGGGTCAATGTCAATGAGAAATTGGAGTTGATAAAAAGATATACCTTGTGCCAAAAACGTCTTATTTTTGGACAATCCCAGAAGCAGTGGAAGAAGTCTGCTCTCGATCTCCCACACCGGAGGCACGACGCGTCAATAGATGGATCAAAGCGAGCACGGACAGATGGAGGCATATACGCTCTGTGTATAGTTTTGATATGTACTTCTTGGAGATATACCGAGCCTAGTATTCTTTGTATCATTGGGAATTTGTGTAGAAGAGTGTCTGTTGTTGTGATAGTGGGGATATCAGCTTTCCAAGATAGCAATAGAGTGTTTAGAAACGATTTGTAGGGCGGGGTTATCAGTATGTCATATATATGTTTCAATTTGCATGGTTTTGATATCCATTTCTGACATAGTCCCATAAGCTGCGATGAGGGAAGGGCTGTGAGTGTTTGTATGTGTAAGGAGGAAACGTAATGTCTTGCCTGAAGGAACATGTAGAATTGAGAGTTAGGAAGGTCGTACTTTTCCTTTAGATTATTAAATGTTAATAATGTTCCTCCCGGGTCAAACATTTGGTTCGCCGCACATAGTCCCTTTGCTTTCCACTGGAGGAAAAAAGAGTTTGAAAGAGACGGAGAGAAAGATGGGTTACCCCATAGAGATACATATGGAGATGTTGTATGGTCTGTCTTCATCTTCTTATGTATTTTGACCCAATTTAGGTATATATTGTGAAACAGAGGGTGTGAGAGTACGTGTGGAGGTATGAGAGCCTTTTTGGTGTGAAGTAAGGCATTGAGTGAAAATGGACGAAAGATCTCTGACTCCAGGGTGATGTCCGTGAATATGTTTTTGTTTAGTATCCAATCTATAGCACACCTTGCCAAGATTGACATAGAATATAGGTTAAAGTTAGGGACATGGACACCCCCATTTATCTTATCAATTGTCAGTTTCAGAAATGAGATTTTTGTTTTTTTCCCTTGCCATATAAAGTGAGTGATCGCCTTCCTGAGTCTCCCCTCATCCGATGGGGAAAGACAGAATGGCAATAGTTGCATTACATATAACAGTTTGGGGAAAATGATTGACTTTATAACCGCAATTCTGCCAAGTAGGGAGATCGGGAGGTCCTGCCAGCCCTGTAATTGAGTTATGATCTTGTTTATAGTGGTGGTAAAGTTTAATTCTTAAAGTTTGTTGACATTATTGGGGATCTGTAGTCCTAAATATTTAAAGTGTGATCTATTTAGTTTGAAAGGGAGGGATAACAGAGGGGCTGGCGTGGGAGAGTTTGAAGGTAGGATTGGGAGTAATTCAGATTTGGAGGGATTTATTTTATATCCTGAGGTAGAGCCAAATTCCTGAATAAGCCGAAGGATTTCTTTTATTGAGATTATGGGATTTGCTATAAATAGTAACATGTCGTCTGCAAAGAGGGAGACCTTAAGTTCGCCTTGACCTATTGGAATCCCTTTGTATATGGGGGAGGAGCGGAGGGACATTGCAAGGGGTTCTAATGATATTGCAAATAGTAGGGGAGATAAGGGGCATCCCTGCCTCGTACCTCTCTCTATTTTGAAGGAATCAGAAAGCAGCCCGTTACATGAGACTTGGGAGTGAGGATTATGATAGATTGTCTGGAGTAATTTGATGAAAGCTGGGGGAAAGCCGAAACAGTGGAGTGTGTGGTATAGATGTGGCTATTCTACGAGATCAAAAGCTTTCTCAGCATCTAAGGAAAGGATGAGGTGATCTAGTGGGGGAGAAGGGGATTCTATCTGGGCTAGGGAGGCAATAATTTTACGTACATTAGTGTTAGAGTGGCGTCCTGAAATAAAACCGGTCTGGTCCGGGTGTATTATGGAGGGAAGGATTAATTTAAGGCGGTCTGCAATGATCTTGGTAAGGATTTTATAATCAAAATTTAGTAAAGATATTGGGCGATAGGAGCTTGGTTGTGAGAGGTCTCTACCGGGTTTAGGGAGGATTTTAATAATTGCAGAATTGAAGTGGTGTGGCGGGGTGTCTGAAGTAAGAATGGAGTTAAAAACATCAACAAGAATTGGGATTACTTGGGGGGCCATAGCTTTATAAAATGATCCACAATAGCCGTCTGGGCCTGGGGCTTTATTGGGTTTTAATTGTTTAATTACTGTCTCCACCTCTTTGGCGGTTATAGGGCAGGTAAGGAGGGAAGAGCAATTTGGTGAGATTACAGGAAAGCTTATAGTGTTCCATAGGGGGGAAGGATGCGTTGTGTACTCGAGGGGACCAGTGAGAGACGTTGTTTGGGATTGGGGGTCAGAATTGGGCGTGGAGTAGAGATCTTTATAAAATGATTGCATCCCTTGTGCTATTTCGATGTTAGATGTTGTCATAGTGTCTTGTGATGTGCGTAGCGGGTGTACAATTGCAGGTTTCCTTGTGCCTTTCAAAAGATTGGACAGCAGCCTGCCTGTTTTGTTACCAAATTTTATGGAATTTGTAATTAACCGAAAATAGTTGTCTGTCTCCTGTTTCTGATATATAATTTTCCATGTGTGTTTTTGTCAGGATATAATGTTGTTTATTAGAAGTTGTAGGGTTTCTCTGAAATGTGGTGTACGCAGTGGTAAGGGCTGATTGTAGTGATAGGTATTGTTTGGTGTAGTTCCTATTGGCGGCAGCCGTGAAGGACAAAATAGATCCTCTCAACACTGCTTTCAGTGTCATCCAGAACAACGTGGGGTTTGATTGTCTATATTCCATGTTATTTTGGAAATAGTCTCGCATTGTCTCTTCCAGGTAGGACTTGAATTTTTTTGAGGACATGAATCTGGTAGGAAATCTCCATACACGGGTAGGAGGAGATTCCTGAGTCAGACATATGTCTAAGGAGACCAGTGCATGATCTGAGATAATAATGGGAGCTATATTTGAGTTTGATATGTGTGGGAATAGAGAGTGGGATACTAGAAGAAAATCTATTCGAGAAAAGGAACCATGTGCGGCGGATAAACAGGTGTATTCTCTGCTTGTGGGGTATAGTGCCCTCCAAACATCTACCACCTGTAGGGACTGAATTATTAAATTTAAACCAATTTTTGGCAAGTGCGGGGATGATCTTCTGGTGTTAGACCTATTTAAGGACTGTGAAGAAACCATATTAAAATCTCCTCCAATGATAAGATTAATGTCTCTATATGGTGTAAGGAGGGTTATGATAGAACGATAGAAGGCTTTTGAATAGGGCGGGGGTGCGTATATGTTGGCTAAGGTATATGTTTTACCTTGGTATTTCACCTGTGCAACTGCGTATCTTCCGTGCTCATCTGTGTCCGTGTGCGTCACCTCCAGTGCGAGAGATCCCCGAGCCAAAGTGACGACTCCACGTGCCCTGGATGTGAAAGAGGAAGAGGTTATAACACACCATCCCATCATTTGCAATTTCAGTACCTGAGATGGAAGAAGATGCGTTTCTTGCAGGAAGGCAATTTCTGTGTGGGTTTTGTTTAAATACACCATTAGTCTTCGGCGTTTAATAGGCGAATTTATGCCACCTACATTCCAGGTGGAGATTTTAATAGTGGGATTCACGGTGTGTACCAGTGGAACAGGTGAGCAATTTGCTTCGAGAGACAGCTCCCCATGATGGTCCTGCTGGGAGCAAGAATACTCTGATCGTGATATTTTATATGGGATAAGTCTAGGAACATATCACCTATCTGGACATTCTCGGGTACTTGATAAAAATGAGGGTTGGATGAAGATTGGGGGGTAAAAGAAGAAGAACTAGGGGGGGATAACAGCATTAGAAATAGACCACAGGCAAAAGAGCCTGGGACTTGACTTCCTATAAGGTAGGGCATATAAATTTGTATCTAGTACAATGAGAAATTACCGGTGATTTTGAGGTCCTCACCAACCCTGGACCGCCTTAAATCTATAAGTGTGGTAATTTTTTTTTTTTTTTTTTTTTTACACACACATTTCCTATATAAATTTTAAATTACACAAGTGTATAACGTAACTTTGATAAGGGGGGGGAGGGGGGGGGTTGGGATAGACAGACAAGGGGGGGGGGGAGCATATTTGACTATAAAGACCTTGCATCTGTAGAGGAGGTGGGGGGGGGAGGGGGGTAGGGGTGGACAGACAAGGGGAGCACATTTTATTAAATAACCTTATAACTGTACATGTACATAATATTTCGAACTTCTCAACATGCTGGGGCGTAGCTTGGAGAGTTCAGTATTGACGTCAGCTGAGCCCAGTGTGTAGCTTCCATATCCACCCGTTATATTCCGGCGGGACTAAACTTGGTACAGGAGAAGCATTTATTTCCAGTAACTAGTGTCCGGTCGAGTTTTTTTAAAGCAGCTGGGGTGGGGGGGGGAAGGGAATGAGATTTTGTGTTGTTGGCATTGGGACAAATTATAAAATGCTGATGAGAACTGTCCCGATTGCTGGAGAGATATTTGGAGAGAAGGCTGTGAATCAATGATGTCTAGTTCAGATCAGGTATCAGAGATGTCATCATTGGCTGACCTGGAGAGTTCCTTAAGATAGGCTGAAGCATCGGCAGGGTCATTAAAATCTTTGAATGCGGTGCCATCGTATATGCGTAGTTTTGCGGGGTAAAGGAGACCAAATTTTCTGCCTTCAGAGGCCAGGGCTGAGCAAATAGGAGAAAATGTTTTCCGAATTTTCGACAGTTCAGCTGAAAAATCTTGGAAGATGTGTAATTTATTGCCTTCCCAGGTGAGGTTTTTCACTTTTCTGGACGCAGACCAGATCTCTACCTTATGTAGATAGTTAAGACACTTGAAAAGTGTGACTCTTGGACGTGGTCTGTTAGGGGTCGGTGGCGGGCCTACCCTGTGCACCCTCTCTATAACCATGTCCTGGCAAGCGTCTGTAATGCCTAGGAGTGAGGGGAGAGTGTTGCTGACAAATTGGGTCAAAGCAGGGCCCTTCACAGATTCGGGTAGCCCGACCAATCTAATATTACATCTGCGTGACCTGTTTTCAAGTTCGTCCACTTTGTTCCATAACTGGTTGTTCTCTCTAGTGAGTCTGATCACATCTACCTGGGTTTTGGCAATATCATGTGAGGTGATTCCTAGCTGGTTTTCTACCACATTCACTCTCTGTGATAGCTTCTGGATCTGGGAAGTGATGTCATCGACAGCCCTTGTTAGAAGTGGGGACATGGTGGCGTTAATTGCCTCCACGACTTCACGATAGGTCACCGGAGTTTCTAAACCCCTCTGTGCCAGTCCCCCCATGGAAGTACCTTCTGCCGCTGCCTTCTTACACGCAGGGAGTGCAGGAGATTCAGCGTCTCCGGGCGCCATGTTTTCTGCCCCGCGGCGCCTGTCTGTTCTTTGCTGCTGGGGCGTCTGCTGCGTCTGCTGGGATGCTGGGGAGCGCTCCATGTCGGGTGACGGGTCGTGCTCAGGGAGTGCTGATGAAGCCTTTGTGTGCTTTTAGAGACTCCAGGAGTCTTGTAACGGCGGCGTTAGGGTTTAGAGAGAGCGGAGCTCAGCACATGAGCTCCGTCGCCTGCAAACCCAGAAGCGGAACAACAACGTATCTTTTAGCAACTTGGGCGATAATGTCGTACTGTAGCTATTCAATTTCAAAAAGTTGCAGGTTTTAAACAATTTTTTGCATGTATGTAATATAATGCATGTAGCCACAAAATGGAAAGTAAACCAAGCATTTTAATAACTGTGTTGCGGTACTTATTTTTTCCATGGTCAAGGTGAAAGTCGTCAAGTGTGATTTTTAGATGTGACCTAAAGCTATGTTGTAACAGATTTGTACTTGAGCTAGAGAGTACTGCCAATGCAGTAATATGAAGGTAAGCCACATTTTGCCACTTTGCATTAAAAGTCATTTCTAGACATTGGTACTGCCGTGGCAAGATAAGGGGTACGTAGACTATTAGGATTCTTTGTCCTTGATGTACATTGGGGACGTTATAAGTTATATTAGGTCTTGTTTTTGTTAGCAATAACCTAACTTGTTGAATGATTACCAACTACCTAGTTGTCAGATATCGCCTATACTAAATTCAAGACACATCTGGTCCAACTTCTGTACAAACAGAGGCACAGAAATGCTGCATTGGGTGTTTGCCTGAAACCGTGCAGAGACAACTGCTGCTGACAGGACAGCTATTTCTGGCACTGAGTACAAATGAGTCTGCAAAGAGCTGAGAATAAGTATAAGTGATGATGGTGGTATGATGATGAAGTCTAAGGAAAACTGTGTCAGATGATGCATAAACAAGTAGCCTTCCAGTTTTATACTGAAACCATCAAGAGTTCTAATAAGCCAAGCAAACTAACTAGACAATTCCAAGCAAAAATAGACTTAAAGCACATGCATTTCTGGAAAAAAATCAATGAGCACTATTGTTTTAAAGGGCCACCAAATAATAAACATAAAGCTATACAAGAAATATACTTGTTACATGTATAATTAGGTGCATGATAGACAAATAAGTATTGACATTGAAATAAATAAATAAATAAATAAAATAATAATATATATATATGTATATATATATGTATATATATATATATATATATATATATATATATATATATATATATATATATATATATATATATATACATATATATATATATTACTAGGTGATTCATCGCGCCCTAAGGGCGCTCTTCACACCGTCGTAAGGGGCTGCGCCCCCTTAATTTGTGACTGTTTGTATATGAGAAAGATGGTTAGAATTGTATGAAAGATGGCCTGTATTGCAACTTGAGTTATAGGTGAAATGTGTTAAATAGAGAGCATATGATGTGGAAGGGGGTGTGTATTGTTTTGTTTAATTAAAAAGCGGTTACAGAGTAAGATGTACATTGATAGTGTGGATGGTACAGTGACATTTGTGGGTGTGGGGGGGCTGTGTGTGCATGTTGTTTAGGTGTGTGTGTGCAATAGTATAGTAGGGTGTTTCTGAGTCAGCGGCTCCCCACTGGCGGAGGTCACAACACAGGAAAACAGGAGGCTGGGTAGTGATAGGGGTGTGTGGGCATAAGGGGGACTAAAGAGGAGGGTGGGAGATACTGTGCAGCTTCTGCCAGTGGGTGAGGGTCCAGTGTGGCAGTACAGGAGTACAGGATGGTGGCCCTGAGTCAGTGTCTCCTCCTACTGGGTGGGAGTTCGGGTGCATGAGAGCAGGAGGCTGGGCTATGAGGCATGATAGGGGCATGTGGGCAAAACAGCGTCAGCGACTCCCCAGTGGTGGAAGTTACGGTTCAGGAGAGCAGGAAGCTGGGTAGTGATAGGGGTGTGTGAGTATATGGGGGACTAAAGAGGGGCTTAGGGGTGCCGTGAATTGCGGGAGGGGCGCGGGGGTGTCCGCTAATCACGGGAGGAGGGGTCGTGGGTGGATGCCGTGAATTGCGGGAGGGGGGGGTCGCGGGGGGGGGGGTGTGGGTGCCGCGAATTGTGGGAGGGGGGGGGCACGGGGGGTTGCAGTGAATCGCGGGAGGGTGGGTCGCGGGGGCGGGTGGTTGCCGCAATGACAGGAGGGGGGGTCAGGGGTGGGGAATCGCGGTAGGGGGGTCGTGGGGGGCACCGTGAACCGCGGGAGGGGGGGTGTCACGGGGTGGGGCCGCGAATCGCGGGAGTCACTGGGGGTGCGGGGGGGGGTGCTGCAAATCGCGGGTGGGGGGTCGCGGGGGGTGCCGCGAATCGCCACAAGAAAAAATCAACACAGAAGGTTCTACACATGTAAATGTTGACATAAGTGTCCATGTTGACACATGAGAATGAATATGAAAACATTCAAAAAAAGAAAAATAAATCTTCAAAAACTCATGTCAACCTTTTTCATTGTCGACCATAGCTGTGCCAGTGTTTTGCATATGCCATTTAATCCTGGGGTTGCCGTGAATCGCGCGCGGGGGTAGGGGGGGAGGGAGGGAGGAGGTGAGGGGTGTCCGCGAATCACGGGAGGAGGGGTCATGGGTGGATGCCGTGAATTGCGGGAGGGGGGGTCGCGGGGGGGGGGGTGCCGCGAATTGTGGGAGGGGTGGGCGCGGGGGGTTGCAGTGAATCGCGGGAGGGTGGGTCGCGGGGGCGGGGGGTTGCCGCAATGACAGGAGGGGGGGGTCAGGGGTGGGGAATCGCGGTAGGGGGGGTCGTGGGGGACACCGTGAACCGCGGGAGGGGGGCCCGAGGGGTTGGCGCGAATTGTGGGAGGGGGGGTCGCGGGGTGCCGCGAATCGCAGGAGGGGGTGTGTGTCACGGGGTGGGGCCGGGAGTCACCGGGGGTGCCGTGAATTGCGGGGGGTGTGCTGCAAATCGCGGGAGGGGGGTCGCAGGGGGTGCCGCGAATCGCCACAAGAAAAAATCAACACAGAAAGGTCAACACATGTAAATGTTGACATAAGTGTGGCACTTCATTGGTGTCCATTTCGACACATGAGAATGAATATGAAAACATTGAAAAAGTGAAAAATAAATCTTGTCAACCTTTTTCATTGTCGACCATAGCCATGTCAGTGTTTTGCATGTGCCATTTAATCGTGGGGATGCCGTGAATGGGGGGGGGGGAGGGAGGGAGGTGCATACCTCCCAACATGACCCTCTCCAGGAGGGGCACATTGCTCTGTTTCTGGACTTTCTTCTTAATTTATGGATTACCATCACCTGTGCTTAAACACCTTTCTTATCAATTACCCTGTTTAAAACAGGTGATGACAATCATAAATTAAGATGGAAGTCCACAACCCAGCGTTACAGCTCCAGACACACTTTGAGTGACAGATGTAGCCAAATATATAAGAGATTATTTTATTTATTTATTTATTTATATAGATGGTGATCTTGCAGTTAGGCTTATCTAAGGGTGCGTACACACTAGATGATTAATATAGTGAAATATATCGGTGAACATATTCTCTTGAACTTTCTCGGTGTCCTGGATGATCGATTTTGTGCATACACATTGAACGATATGACGAACGATGAATGATTAACGATCTAGCTCGTGTCTATAGCTTTTTGAGTGACACATCCAAAATTGACCTGCCTGCACAGACGACGAATGACCTTGATTGAGCAGCGGGACCGCACATCGCCGTTCATCCTTCATCGCATCCACAAAAAAACAATATTTTGACCAATAATGTTCTGAAGGGCCAAATGGAAATATATTGGTCAAAAAATCAGCCAGTTTTTATGAACCCTAAGTATGCCATCAAATTGGCTATATATACTATAGGTCATAGGTCATACCCAAAGAGTTTTCTATTTCTTTGTACAACCATCTTTGTTGTAAACATGATAAGAATGATGAGTGCCGAGTTATATAAAAATTAGGTTGCCAATAGTATTTTAGAGGTCCACACACTGAATTGACTTATGGTATTAATACAACCTATTGGTGGATGTTTGAGGCATGGTGCAAAGACAGCAGGTGGTGTTGTCCAGAGCAACTAATTGGACCTTGTTATGTTTCTAGTACAGTTTAAAAACTATAATCAAGCATCTGATGTTATTTCTTTTAATTTGTTTACTAAGGTTGACAAACATTTTTCTTGGCAACAGTTATAATAAATAATAACTCCCGTACTTATCCATTTTCCTGATGGTAACATTAGCCACACCCTGATAAGCCATGATTGATGAGCAAATGCAATGTTCAATTTTGGTAAAGCTTCCTCACTTTTAACTTTTGCAAATTTGGATTGTACTATTGGCTTAGATGCATGTGGGGAGTACCATAAGATTTAGTGTACATTTTTATGTTTGCAGTACAAGTAAAGGGTAAAGGGTAGTGGAACAATATTGGGGGAGGCAGGGTAGCTGGACAGGCTGGTATGACAGATCAGGTGTTTGAAAGCAGGGAGGGTGAGTTTGTATATACATCATGACTTGGATGCCATCCATTAATACAGTATGTCAGAGAAGAATCAGTGCTGGAAACCAGCTTAAGGTTCGTTTTTTGCTGACCAAAGTCATTTGATTTCAATAGGGCATGAGGACTGGGCAACTGGATGCTTGCTCAGCCCGGTTTACCCTGTGCTGATGCTGAGCAGAACAGGAACAGAAAGACTGATTTACAGTCCCTACAGTATCTCACTTGGATCCTCTGACCCTGCTGTCCATTATCCTATCCCAGATGTATATTGAGCAGTCACTGTGGTAGGCAAAGATATCCTGGTGGGCCAGCTCAACACTGCAATAATACATATATTGCACGTGGTACAACAGACTTCAATCAGATCCCGTTGGACCTGCAATCTGATGCACAAAGTACAGATAGAGCCATCCTCATCTAGCACTTAAATAGGATCAAGTGAGCCAGAGCTGTCTGACTTAATTATATGGTAATCCTTTACTGTATTCTTCTATGTATTGTGTTGCAGATGAGAACAATAGGCCTTGGCTCACCATGGCCACCCAGACAAGGCCAGCTGAAGAAGGCTCCATCTGTAACACAGTTTGATACTGTGCACATGTGGATTACCTGTTCTGCATATTCAAAAAAGGACTGTGAGATGTATCAAGCAGAGTGGCCTTAGACTTTCAGTGATTGACAGTCTGATGCTGTTTGGAGGCTAAGGAGTGGACAGCAATAGCCTTCTTTTGGTATCGCCACCATTTAGGGGGAGGTCAAGGATATTTGTTGGATGGAAATTTCCTGGCCTTTGCAATGGATAACTTGCACGTCATTATGGGTGCCGCACACTGCCTGATGGTGACGCGGTGGTATGTTTTGGTGTCCATGTCGACACAACATTTGCTGACATGTGGTAGTTCATGCCATACCATCCACTAGGGCGCGGTGGGAGAATAAAATATTGTGCCAAGCGTAGCGACCCATGCGAGGGAATGCAGTGCTATGTATTAGTGTTTATGTTAGCTGTGTCAACATTTGGGTAAAAAAAAACATGTAGACTTTTTCACTGTGGACCTTACCCAGGTCGACCTAATGACTGTGTCAACCTAATGACCCTAGCAACCTTAACCATGTCGACCTATTGACCCTGTCGACCTAATGATCATGTCGGCCTAACCCACGTTGACATTTAGTCATATCGACCATTCTGCATGTCGTCCTGAAGTCATGTCGACTTTAAGCCATGTCAACCTAGTGGTGTAGACCGAATGCTTGTCGACCTACTTGCTAATAGAATAAGTGTTACTGATTAAGAAAACACTGTGTACATTGGCTTTCAGTATCATCTACTGCTGTTTGGAATATTGTAGCTATGAAACTATAATTTATGCAGTGATAAATAGTAGAGACAACCAATAACCATTACAATTATCTGTCAAAATCATCAATAACGCAGGTGGCCAGTGTTGACATTTCTCCATCAAAGACTTATTTAGTTGACGTTTTGGTATTGATAGCTCTCTGCAGGAATTCCCGGAGTCTTATGTAAGATTGCTGTATAGATTTACCGGGAAGTGCAGAAACTCACAAAAAAAATAATTCTAGGTTTTAAAACGTATCGCATTGTAACTCATCATTCCTGCTAAATGCTCACGCACACAGCGGGAAGACAGGAACTGAGTTGTAAACAGCCGTTCTCTTCATTTTTACTATGAACTAGAACAGCGCTCGTCTGTGTTTTCCCTGAGTCAGAGATCTTGTCTATTATGACGTGTCACTTTCTGGATAAAAAAATAATAATGCTTGAATCGGGTATAAAGCAAGGGGTAATATTAGGTATAGTATTTAGAGTCTGATGTTTAAAATTTTTTAACTGTGCTATTAGAAAAGCCACAAACATACTGTATACTGTAATTTTATCTAATAGAAAAAAAACATATTTTAATAAAGATATAGGTAATATATATACTAGTACCCATGCTCTTGCAACACCTTTATTCTTAATGAATACAATGCGATTATCTGTCTAATATTTTGGGTTGGAGCGAAAGTTTTTTAAAGGAGCAAATGACAATCACCCATTTGCTCACAAAATCAGGAAAATAGGCAAAGCTGGTTGTGAAGATAAAATTGGTTAAATGAAATGGATTTCACCAATTTGCCCGAACATTCATTTTTGTCTGTTTTCCAACGATCTGGAGTAAAAAGTAAATTGTCAGTTGCACCTAAACTGTACCAGATTTCAGTCCAACCAGGAGGATTGGAGAGATAATCTTTTTTTTTTTTTCAATAACAATTTATTTAGTATTTTCTTATTTTTTTCTAATACAAACATAGAATGAACAATTACAGTTTATGGCTCATAATTATTTCATTGTATTAATTTTTTACTTATATGGAATTACAATATGCATAAATTGTTATTATTATTTCATCGACCTCCATTTTCTATCCTTGTATTTCATAAATATACTTACATATACTGTACACATAGTTTAATGCTTATCATTAAACTAGGATTTACCTTTCTCAAATATCTTCGATGGCTTAATACTAAAATACTCCTCCGATATTGCTATCATTTCGGATAGGGAATATTTTCATTTTCCTTCCTTTCTCTATTTACTTGTATCTAGTCCTTTATATATTTATTATTACTATTTCCAATTTATGTTTCTATTTTAAGAGTGCCTTTTATGTCAAATTGCATCCTTTATTTATGGTTATTTTAAAGGTTAATCTATATATAAGTGGGGGGAGGGGTGTGTTAAGTTACTTATTTAAATAATATACTTACTGTGATATTGATTTACTGTGGAGTGTCTAGTAGCTTTACTGTGAAGTGTGAAGTGATACTTAATTAAGTCAAATATTTCCTACATATAAAGTGGTCAGCCTATTTATATTAGTGTGCATATTGTTATGTGCTTTTCCGTGATAAATAAGAAAAGGGGAAAAAAATAATTAGGGATTAGAGAAAAAGAAACATAGTGCATCCAAGTCAAATCAAGAAAAAAATATGAAATAACAATATGGAAAGGAGAGTGGGAGGGGAGTGGGTAAGAAATCTCCAGTTTTTTTAAAGCGGCAATCATTTAAACTGCAAAATCAAACTGGTTTTGCAGTGTAAATGATTGCCGCTTTAAAAACAACTGGAGATTTCTTACCAAATCTCTCACTTTCTGAATCTCTCATCCTATTAAATTTCACCCCCCATCTTTGCTTTCATTTGTTATTTTTTAGATGCAGTTTAAAAAAAATGTTAACATCAGAATAGCAGGACAGGCTAAATAAAAGACAAATAGAATAGAAGATTTAGAACGTAGATGTTGATCGCTACTTTCCGTCATAATTTGGTCTCTGATTAAACCTCAGTACTAGTATAGACAGGATACTATTGCATACAATCTTCCATCACCATCAGACTCATTCTAAGTAAACAGATTTCTCACTTTCAAAACTTTTTGGATACTTTCTATTCTAATATAATATTGATTTTGCTGATATAACAGAATTAAAGTTCAGGCTTAGATAGCCTTCAAAGGAAAAGAGTGCTGTGAATCAAACATGTTGGAAGCACACATACATTTTTTCTATTTTTCTGTCCTCTTGATGTGTAGTCCATCAAAAGAAAGAGGAAGTGAATGGACAGCACAATGAGAAAACTGATTATGACAGAGAGAAAAGATATGGCAAAAAGGAAGAATCCACAGCAGAGAATGGGGGAAAAAAAAACAAGAGGGGCTGTTTCTTATTTGGGAGTAAAATTAAGCATGTAACTTTGTAACTGGGCTAAACCATATTGCAATGCAAGGGGAACAAATACATTTATTTGAATGCAGGATAAATACTGGCTCTGTTTGCATGTAGCCTATAGATTTTGGACAACTTCAAAATTACAATGAATTTAATAGGTCATTCAGGCTGACTCGCAAAGCTGCAAATTTTGTGGCTTTGCAAGCCAACTATACACCGCTCGCCACCCTCACGAACGCCCATTCACCTGCCGCTCACCAACTTTAGCCTTCCGTGTGGGGCTGAATTCATTCGATAGTTGCCGACCATCAAATGATTTCTACAGGCCACACAAATATAAGTCAGACTGAATTATATTTGCGGCCATTTTGCCGAAGGCAGGGTGGGAGGCTGACGTCATGTGACATCAACCGCTGGCCCATGGCACCCTGCATAATGTGCGAATTACCATGGGAATGGCCAGAGTTTTAAAGGAGATGCGCATAAAATGCTGGGCGTTTCCATGGGCGCGACCTATACCCACTGCCCCACGCCCGCACTGCTCCGTGTGAACAGCCCAGCGTATAATCAGTTCGCCCAGAGAGCCGGCACATGCACGTAAACGTTTATTCACACAAAGAAAAAACAATCCCTCCCCCGTGTAAACGCGCAGGAGAGCAAACCGACCAGAATGACCTCCTTAGCTTTGAGTTTGAAGCCACCACTCATACATTTAAATCCACAGGTACCTGCACATTTTAAGTCTTCATCACCTGCAGTTCAAGATAGCATTGCCAAGGCGCAAAGTAAATAGCTATTTTTGGGGCTTTGTGCTCAATTCAGAAACACCCGAGAAAAAGATTTAAGGCATATACTGTATTGCTAATAATAAATCTATACAATGTACCAACCTTCCACATTATACAAAGGCCACAAAGCCACATTGACCGAAGTTATTAATATTATACTACTTTTTCTGAATAAAAATAATCTGGCCAATGAACCATAAACCGTGTCCATCATATTAAGCTGCCCAAATACATAATTTTGCGTACTTATATCATAAAAATGTAAATTTCAACTTTTTTTATTGTGTTTGATGGGGGTGATTAGCAGCAGCAGCCATAGCGGAAAAGGGGATTTCATTTATATAACAACAAGGATATAATTTGCTGCCTGTTGTGTTGGTGGTTGGTATCACTTCTACTGGGGAGTTCCAGACCTTCTCTGGTCCCATAATTATATTCCAGTCTCACACCTATCAACGCCATTACTCAAATCAAATTATTAAAAAAAAAAAAAGTTTTAAGGGCCACTTAATACATTTTACTAAAGTAGGTCTCACAAAAATATTCTATATTTACAATACCTACAGCATTAATAAAAGTGTTTAGCACTACTGGCAAGTTAGAACAGCTGGGCCAGATGTACGAAGCTTCAAAAAGTAATAAAGTGGAGAGTGAGAAGCTACCAGCCAACCAGCTCCCAACTGTAATTTTTAGACCCACTTTATCATTTTCTGGAACTTAGTAGATCTGTCCCTCTGTGCGGTCGAAGAGCAGTAGACTTGTGTCTTTCTGTATCATTAGTACTTACTGTATCTGCTCTTTTCAATGTCAATGCTGTCTTCACTTCCCCTCCAGTAATCACTGATTGAACACATGATATGTGGCAATGAGGAATGCTAATATTTAGGTCTTTAAAGTAAATTATAATAAATATGCCCTTTATAGTGTCAGTGGAATGTAGGCCAAAATGTAAACATTTTCTATTAAAAGGATCATTTTAATATCATATATTTCATGTTAGCACTGTTACGTCAAATATTAAAAAAACTTTTTGTTGACTTTATGCCAAACTACAGATTTTATTGTCCATCCCAAGTCACTTTATCTAGACGAGTCTCCTTGGGGGAAATTTACTAAAATACTGTAGGAGATCTATTTTACATAGACTGTTGTTATGGGCAACCAATCAGAATCTATCTATTATCTTCTAGAATGTGCTAAATAAATAGGTAGATTCTGATTGGTTGCCCATAGCAACATCTCATGTGAAATCGAACTCTTTTATTTCCTTTGTTCAACATTGAGAAAACATTTGCTTTCTGCTTTTAACACTAATTTTCCTATTAGAATTTGAATTGAATTTGTTAACTAAGGTAATTAACTCAGGGTTGCCTACCCTCCCGGAATGGATTCTGGGGGACCCCTGCTCCCCCCCCCTCTGATTGCGCCCCTTCCCCCCCTGACCGTGGCATTTAAATGACCTTATGTCTGCAGATCTCCGGGGAGGGGCTAAAGTGTCATAATCGCATCATTTAGCCCCGCCCCCCTCCACGGAGATAGGCAAATGAAGTAACTTTCCTTTATGGGGCGGGGCTTAATGATGTCACGTTTATGCCCCGCCGCCCGAGCTCCTGCTGAAAATCTCCTCTCCGGTCTTCTCCCGGAGAGGAGCTTTTAAAAGTCAGCAACCCTGAATTAACTCCAGATAATTTTCTCAGGTGATCTCAGTTGGAAGAC
This sequence comes from Crinia signifera, assembly GCF_055691185.1. Taxonomy (NCBI): domain Eukaryota; kingdom Metazoa; phylum Chordata; class Amphibia; order Anura; family Myobatrachidae; genus Crinia; species Crinia signifera. The sequence goes on from NC_139227.1 coordinate 107,674,423, forward strand.
AAGTGTGAAGAACAGAAATCTTTTATTACCCCCAATAGTAGAGCATGTCACTCACACATTGTACAGTAAAGCTGGGGCTTGCAGAGCTGATGTAAACCAATGTATTAGAGAAGTTGCTGAGAGAGTTTGCAGCACAACAGGCCTTTTGCTTTGTATGTAACGCTCTAGGAATACAAACTCCCAGCTGCACCAAAATCCATTCTGTGCTGTATTTGTAAAACCTTGTACAGTAGTTTATTAATAGAGTTAGGATGAGATTAGTTGGGAGTAGGATCGATATATCTAAAAACAAAATATGATAGCAAAAATTAGAAACCAGGTACAATATTTTGCGGAACCAAAACAGGTTATACATTGCCCTACAAGACTAAACGATGAGTACAGAGAACCCCCTAGGTAATAGAAGCATCAGAAGAATTAACTTTTGGCATTGCACTTAATGTAGGTAGCTCATACATGTTTACACTTTCCAACTTTGAAAACATCCACTCTGGGGGGAGTTTTTGAAGAGTTTACAGTATGCAGCTGATCTACTGGTAGTAAAAGGTTTCATGGTGCTGTCTATCATTAGGCCCCTCACTCTTGTAGCATAATGCTTTTAATAGTGAGTCCATGGACAATGAGCAGGCCAATATGATGTCATTTTTAAGTCATTGTGCCACATGTACCATATATCGCAAGTTGGATGGGTGCAAGCGGATTACCTACTCTTCGGTAGTTCATGGGGTTAATAAAAAATCACAGATTTCCAAACTTTTTCATAGACCAGGCAAGTATGGTTTGAAGTAGATGTGGAACTACCATTGGTGCAGCTTTTGCATTGCACCAGGGCCCCTTAGGACTAAGGGACACACTGCTGTCCAAACCAGAAATGCTGGTGGAGGCGGTATAAATGAAATCTATGCACCTGGGCCCACAACCCCCAAGTTCTGTCATTGGTCCGAAGTGAGGGCCGGGCCAACCAAACAAACATAGAGTAGTAGGTGTAAGGTAACTTAGTGGTAGTGGTTATCGTTAATGCCTCTCAGCACTCAGGTCTACAGTTGAATTCCCAGTTATTGTTATTTTATGTGTAGTTTGTATGTTCTCCCCATGTTTTAGTGGTTTTACTCCCAGTATTACAATTTCCAATAGTATATTGGTAGATAAAATGTCTTCTGACACAAAACGAACCCTGGTATTTTGGTGTCTATTGTATAGGGAATAAAAAACGTATGTATCAAAGTTTACAGAGATAAAAAAAGTGGAGATAATAAAGTACCCCAAAAAAATCAGCTCCTAACTGTCAGTCTAAAGGAGCTGATTGCTTAGTATTTTATCTCTTTCCGATGTATCTTTCTCCAAGCTTTGATACCTATGCCCCATAGATTGTAAGCCCTACTGGGGCATGGACTAGTGACAGTAATAAGATCTTTAATGTAATGTGGAATATGTATGTGCTATATATATATAATTGTTCATAGAAAAATGCATCCAACCTGACAGTTCCACCTTAAATCCTAAACAGCCCTACTCTGACATTCATCGAAAAGCAAAGGAAAAAAAAGACATCTGTATTGCTATATGACCTTTATTAAGACGATTTAAAAGGGAAACTGTCTTAATGTGTTGTAATACCTTATGTCAAAATCCGAGCTTTTATGAGGAATTATTGCAGTTCATTAATATCTGTTTTCTTTTTACAGATCATTTGAGACATCACTTGTAACTGGAATGTCTCTTCCTGATGAATTTTTGTCCCTTTTGTCTCACATATGTCCCTTTCCCGTTCAAGATCATTGTAATGTTACCATTAATTGATTTGTTCTTTAAGATTTTTTAAATAGTTCAATGTGATTTATTAGCAAGTAGTTCTCAGCGAATACACATAAGGTTGTTGTGCATTTTTAATGAGTGTTATTGAGTCATTCTAGATAAAAACCTATGATCACAATGAGCGGGGAGGGTACCGGAAGGTCGTTTAGAGAAAAACATAAAATTAACTTGAGACCAGCACGTGCTTAGAGAGTCTTCATAGATTAATGATGAGCAACATCTTCAAAAGTATTTTTTAGTAAAGGGCACCTTCTGAGAACATGATGTTTCTTTGAAGAAGTTTAATCTCTCAGTGATGTTTTACATTGTTCTTCTTTTAGTGGTCACAGAGCGGTGGCCGCAGGTTGGTGGGGTGATCCGATTTTCATGTCAAGGAACCAATAACATTATTGGTACAATGTATGAGTTGTATATATTAAAGTACAACTGTCACCAGGGCATAAAGTAGAGCGTAGATCCTAAGTCCTCTCATCAGTGGCACATGACTCATCACATCCATGTCATTAATGAGGGGAGTCGGGAGCTGTACTGCCCTGCATGTTGCCATGGGAGGACAGACATGAGTACCTGAGTGGCACTGTGGGAAGGGGGCATGCCCTGTGGCCATTTTGAAGATGAGTAAGGTGGGGGGTCATTTTATCGGTTCATGTCCCAAATACTTCTGCTGGCCATACTTTGACAATTTGACCACTTTTGACACGATTTCAATGGATTGGGTGAATTGCATGCGTTTGACATAAGGGACTTTATTCTGGTTGAATTTCGCAGCCTTGCGAGTCCACCAAACACCGCCCGCACAGCCTCCCCCCCCCCCAGCAAACCACGATCCCCCGCAGACATGCGCGGAGGAAATCATTTGATGGCCGTTGATTTCTACAGCACTAACAGACTTAAGACACCTCTGTGGGGTCTTCGGTCTGCGTGCGCTCTGTGCGGAAAATCGGCGGCCAGCTGACATCCACTGACATCAGCTGCCCGTCCCCCGCACCCACGTCATCACCGAATTTCCTTGGGAACACCCAGCATTTTCATGGGAACGCCCATGAAATGCTGGGTGTTCCTAAGGGTACAACCATTTGCCACCGCCCCATGCCCCCACCCGCAGTGCTGTGTGCGAGCGGCCGGCGAATATTCAATTTGACGTGGCCACTGCTGCACATGCGCATAACAGTTTATGCACATGCGCAGTCGCACACCATCGCTCCCTTGCGAAAACACTCAGGAGAGCAAATGGACCAGAATAGGGTCTAAGATCTGATGCGTGGTCCTGTGCGTATCAAATCAGAGATTTGACTAGCTCACACTAGCTCTTTGACTAGCTGACTAGCTCACTAGAGATTTGACTAGCTGACTAGCTCACACATCCGACTGCCAACTCAGACAGCCTCCCGGAGTCAGGGAATGGGATTGCATGCGATAAATCACATGCAGAAGGACCACGTGCAATATATCACATGCAGTCATGCCGCCTGGGAAGATCCCAGGAGGTGGAAGTTGGATCGGCTGCTACTTCCCTCCTCAGAGAAGTTGCAGTAATGTATGGGGCCTTTAGATTGCAATGAGGCCCCCATAGCCACTAATCAGGCCTTTTTTTCATAGTCCTGGGACACCAGGTAACTGACCTTCTTATAGAGTTACAATTTATAATTCATGTGTGTGGATGATGGTGGTGGGTCTCCAGGCAGTGGGGCCCAGTCCGACCCAGCTCTTCACACGTTCATATGTGAGAAGTTCCTTATTGAGTACAGATGTCTGCCATTAGTTTGAGCATGTGAATGCTACACATAAATAATATAGGAATGTAGTACAGTATGTGAGTGTATACTTTTTTTAATTAACAAGTGTTTAGTAATCTAAGTACTTTTCTAGGTCATTGCAAGCTTCCAGAACTACTAGAACTAGATATGAGATGCTTGTCATATTCACAAGGATTTATACTGTAACAAAAACATTATTGATGCGGTATACAAGAGTTTAGTAGTCAAAGACAACCCAACAACCATCCTCTTGTAGCGTGCCGTCTGTACCAATATAATACGACTTCTAAACTTCAGGGGGAGGGTTGAAAAATTATGAAGCACTAAAAGAGAAAATTGAGAAATAAAATGAGCAGTGGGAACAGTATTTGAAAATAAATATCTTTATTATAGTCGAAGATAAAACTTCTATGATTTTATGTGTTTATGAATGGAATACAGAATGTGATATACTGTATCTGTACCTGAATTTATTTACTCCGTTGCAATCGTACTGCTTTCTTCTTTGTAGTACAGCACTGTACCTGCTGTATGCAAATCCCATTGAAGTCGTCCAATAATAATTTGCCTACTAGACTGTGCTTTAGAACAAAACTAGAAGGAACATTTGTAATTACCATGTTACTGTTCTTGCCAAAGCCCAGTGCTTGGTGCCAGCATCTTATTTACATTGCTTGAATCCCTGCAATATCTTCATCCTCTCGTTTACCTATTTATAGCTAATGTTATTTAAATTGGAGAACAGAGGGCTGTAATGGTTCAATTCATCTTTCGCTGAGGTCCTGTATCAATATTTGAATCAAAATGCAGTCCTATTTGAGAAGTTATTTGTTCAAAAGTATATACAGTACTAGCACAATTATATACAGGTTAGGAATCCCTTATCCAAAATGCTCGGGAACAGAAGAATTTTGGATAATGGATTATTCCGTAGTTTGGAATATTTTTATATTTCAATGAGGTATCTTAAGGTATCTTACATTTATTACACATTATAAACGTGTCTGTTTCCCAGTGGTGGTTTATATCTACAGTATGAGCTGAAGGACTGCAGCCCCAGATAAAATCTGTAGTGAAGCCAGATGCAGTCGGTGAGACTACCGAGACTCACGGTGATTGGCCAAGGCAGTCCCATTGGGAGATGTTCCCTCCTCCATGGCTGCCTCTTTGGCTCCTATGGGCTGCAGCTGAAGCAGCCCATAGAACCCGGGGTATGCAAATGCGCATTACCGAGGTCAATACTGTGCATGCGCTAGTCCCGGTGCCTGTCACCTGCATTGTACAGATTCTGGGACCATGATTCGGCCTCTATGGGCTGCAGCCAAAGCAGCCCATAGAAGCTGGGGGTATGTGCATGCACAGTAAGGAGAGTGATACTGCGTATGTGCTGGAGCCGGTGTCATAATTTGTATAGGAGCCGGGATTGCGGCAGGCCAGGGGAACAACGGGGGTGCAGTGTGGCCAGCGGCAGCCCCCCCTCCTTCAATAAGGTTGGAGCAACCGCGGCTGTTTTCCCAAATTAACATTTTGGTACTTGAAATAGAAGTGAAAAAAGAACAAATTAATGTGATGAAAAACAAGCTATTGTTACCAACTGAGGAATTTTGTGAAAACTTTTTAGCCACAACTAATAATAATAATAATAATAATAATAATAATAACATAATACAGAAAAGCATAACAAAGGACTAAACATCTCTTATGGAAACTGCCAGCAGGAACTTAATTGCAGGTAGTTTGTGATGCTCCACAATTATTATGAAACATTCAATTGAAAAATAGAATAGAAAGAAGAAGGTAAAATATGTCTATAAAATATCATTATATGTGCAAATGTGCTTCATTGTAAATCCATCCCCAATTAAGTTATTAAATGCAATTTAGAATTATCTTTTTATTTAGGAGACTTTCCAGTTAACATTTTATCTTTTGACTGGTTATAAAATAAAATAAAAACTTAAAGTAGGGTTACGCTACGGATACACACGGTGGGGTGGTTCCAGTTGATAGAGGTCAACAGTTAATCGGCATACCACTAATAGTCAACAGGCACAGGTCGATATGCACTAGGTTGGCATTAATATAAAGTTGATACAAGCAAAAGGTCTATATGTTCAATACATGGAAAGGTTGACACGAGTTTTCATAATTTTTTTCTTTTTTTTTGTACTTTTTCATGGTTTATGATACACGTGGACTAAGATGTTATCGGGTTTTTACCGCATTTTGGGATGCACTAAGCATCCCCCGCCAGGTTACCGTGGCGGGGGGCATCACCAGAAAAATCTGGCGATGCCCCATAGAAGCCTGTGGGCTTCTAACGCGAACCCACCGCCGCCCTGCACGGACCCCCGCCGCCCCGCATCGCCCCCTCAACTGTGTCCGGCCATCACAGAGCTGTGCTGCCTGGACCTGTGACCTCCTCCCTGCACTGATCCTCTTCCGGGTGCAGGGAGGAGGAGAGCCCGGCGCAGCAGCGCCGGGTGTGGGAGGGAGCCGCCGGGACCTGCTGGGACCCGGCGACTCTCACTGCAAAGGACAGCTCTTAATGCAAGAGCTGTCCTTTGCCATAATTATCGCATATGTTAGAACATATGCGATAATTATAATTGCGATGGGCGGCGAAGGGGGGCGGAGATTCTTAGAGAATCTTCCCCACTATTTATTATCTTCTATAAGATGCTTAATAAATAAGAAGCAGATTCTGTTTTTTTGCCCATAGCAACGTTCCAGGTAATGTAGAACTCACATCTTAGTAAATTCCCCCCTGTGTGTTAAAAAAAAAAAAAAAAACCTTTATTGACTGGTGATAATACCCCTCTTTGTTTTCAAACTGTCCCACCTGCTAAAAAAGAGACCCTAGGACAGCGGTGTGGAACCTCAGGCCCTGGGGCCGTATGCGGCCCCCGTAGCCAGTCTGAGTGTCCCTCCCATCCACCTGGCGGCATTGCCGGGAGTCAAGTACAGGGGAATTCTCGCGAGAGGTCGGTAGTTCTCGCGAGATTCCTCTTAATCAACACCAGCCAGAGACTCTCAGTCCTATTCACAGGCAGCCACCGGAGCATGGGACGGCTGCAGCGGGACAATTTGTAAGAATTTTTTTTTACATATGGCCCCCGAAGGACTTTTTCCCCATACAAACGGCCCTTGGCACAAAAAATGTTCCCCATCCCTGCCCTAGGACTATGCTGCAGGGGCATAAGTGCATCCCAGTCGCCCAGAGGCAAGTTGACATTTGGTGCCCCCCTGTCTGGGTCAGACTGACACGATTCAGCATTCATTGGTGGGTCCAGGACCAGCAGCAGCTCAGGACAGGAGCTGTTGTTTTCCCTAGTGAAGGTATACTGTAAGCAGGACTCCTGATTGAGTGGCAGATTCATTAAGCCTTGTGAAGTGATAAAGGGCCAGATGCACTAAGCTTCAAAAGTGATAAAATGGAGAGTGATAAACAGCCAGCCAATCAGCTCCCACCTGCCATGTCACAGGCTGTGTTTGAAAAATGTCAGGCAGGAGCTGATTGGTTGGTGTTTATCACTTTCCATTTTATCACTTTGAAGCTTAATGTGTCCAATGATAACGCACCAGCCATACAAGTCCTAACTGTCATGTGACAAGCTACAGTAGATTTAAATAAAATTACAGAAGCTGATTGGCTGCTGCATTATACCCAAACGCTTTATCACTTCCCTCTGCTTAATAAATCTGCCCATAACTCCACAGCTTGTCGCAGATGTGCTGCAAAGCTCCATTGGAAGTGCAGCGGTCACACTTGGATCTCACTTTGAGCCAGCAGGTGCCCCTTTAGGGCTCGGAGCCCAGAGGCAAGAGTCTCGATTGCCTCCGTGAGTTACGCCCTTGCTACACTGAATACAGAATATGTGGGGACCGTCTCCTGGTGAGTAAGGATGGACATTAGAGTTGTCTTGGCATCTGACCGGCCCTGCTCTGTGTGTTTATTCCAAGGTCATCCCTGAATCACTGAATGGCTGCATACTGATCTGATGTTATTATCTAAGATTTAGTGAAATGTATAAACTGTGACAACAGGTCGGCAGAATACAGATTTTACATTTCTAGCAGAGTAATGTTGTCTTCACATAAACACACAAATTGCTGCATAGCAAACTGGTTAAAATCTACAGTTCAGGTCCTCATCAACACCGCAGGGCACCAGAGAGGTTTCAGCGACCCAATCATGCTGCCAGAACATGTAATCTTTGTGTAGTATAATTGTGCGGAAAGCAGATGGCAGCCGGTTAGATCATTACAGCAAATGTATCACTTTCTTTGATACATACCACTAGCTGAGCGACTGCCGGCTAAGCCACAAACACATTCAGGAACCTTTCTGACACTGTCATTAGATACAATCACGCTGAAGAAACCGGTTACAGTGCAATCAATTCACAAATATTTATCGTTCCATTCTATAGAGTCAGCAATTGTTTTATCATATTTATATAAGGCACCATGCTGAGAAGACCGGGACCCACTTTGGGGTCAGGACCCACAGTTTGAGAACCGTTGCTATAGAGTCGGCAATTGTTTTATCATAGTTATATAAGGCACCATCCTGTTTCATTGCGACTGTTTGATATCACTAAAGCTCACAGCCTTGCACATGGAATTTTGTATATGCCGGGTGGCATTTACCTAATCGCTGGGCTGCGAATATTGCAGCCTTGCGAGTCCACCAAACACCACCTGCACGGCCGCCCGCCCCTCCCCCCTCACACGCTGCAATCCCCTGCAGGCATGCAAATGGTTCTTTAGCTTAAACATCCTTTTGCAGCTTGCCCGCGGGGAGAAAATCATTCGATGGTGATTTCTACTCGCGATGTGTCTTAGGTCTGTGTCTAATGCAGCCCACACACGCATCGATTTTAGAACGGGTTTTGTACTTTTAAAGTACAAAACGCATCGTGCGTACAATTATCGGGGTGTATTAGTGCGGCGTGTGCGACGCGATGCTGTGCTATGCGCGTTCCCGGGGGCCGATTTTAGATGTCCAAAAAAGTATGTGCAGCAGGTACTTTTTTGGACATTATCGCATAGCATCGGGCTCAGCATTATACAGGCATACGAGCCGATGCTATACGACGGGTTTTTTTTTTGGGGGGGAAATAATTACATACAAATTGTTATCAACAACTTTATTGCAGGTTTAAAACATGTGAACACGAACAAAATAAAGGTCATAAAAAGCCAGTGAAAAAATGTGCTTAAATCGCACAGCATCGCATCGCAGACAGCAAAATAACCATCACATCGGGTCATGCTTAATTCTGGCAGGAAAATTGTAAAGAACCATTGTACAGCCAAAAACGCATAGCACTGAAATCGGTGCGTGTGTGTGGGCACCATTAGGTCTCCTTTATCTCCATGGAACGCTTAGTAGATGGTGTATACACATAAGCTCTTGTGTTATTTTCTGTGCGCTGATGAAATGCTTTTAAATAGTTCTTTAATAACAAAATAATGTTGGTCGTAATAAATGTATTGGTGCATTTCACTAAAGGCCTCATTCAGACCTGTTTGCTAGGCTGCGTATACTCGCAGCCTAGCAAACAGGTCAGCACCACTTGCTGGCCCGCCGCCCCCCCCCCCCCTCCCCAGCCCCCACCACCGCTTGCATCCCCTCGCATGTGGCCGAAAAGGAGTGAAATCATTCTAATATCGCCGTCCCTCCCTCCACTACATATGTTCAGCCTGTCTTAATAGAAAAAGAAACCAATTTTCTGCTGCAGTTTAAAAACTTTGTCCGGCTGAAAGTCAGTGCACAGTTCCTATTGGTGTATGCAAGGCGCATCCATAGTTACATAAAATATGTTGTTTACCAGCAATCAATATGTTTTGCAGTAAAATGTTCATTTAGTTTTCTATTTTTATCTTTTTTTTTTGTATAATAATAAATAACTTCTCCGCCGCCCTGGCGTTCCCCCCGCAGCTATTTCCACCTGCTGCTTCTTCTCTCCCCAGCTAATAACTGAGAATCAGCGAAGGGGTGAAAGAGGGGGGCGCGTTTGTCAGTATGGATCTATGTGTGCATCGCTGCGTCTAACGTTGTATCCTTTGCTCTGGGTAAATTGATACGCAGATTTTAATAAGCACCAAAAGGGTTATGGCTGAGACCGGCATTCAACAGAAGACAATGGGAGCTAATTAGGACATTTCTATCTGGGATTGTCCCCTGGCATTTCAGCCATGTTGTCTATGGGCTGATTCAGAGATGGACGCTATTTCACAGCCACTGCAAGATTGTACTCTGGGCCTGATTCAGACCAGCTCGCTGCGCTGTGGGTGTTCGGAGCGCAGCGTACGCTGCCGTGCACACAGGGGGCAAATCATTCACCATCAAAAAATGTTTTCCCCTGCTCACAGTGCTGATTGAGCCAGGACTCATACGGCTCTGTGAGGACCGTGATGAGAAGGAGGCCGATGGTGACGTCAGCGGCCCTCCCTCCTGATGTCCACTGAATGCCAGGACATTGGTGGCATGCCCCCAAATGCCTGCAGGGTGTCAATTACCTTTTGTTCAGTGAACAGAGGCTAGCTTACTACCTTCAGACGGGCGGCTCGTGCATGCACACAGCGTATCATGCCAATGCGCGGTTGTTCTATTATGCGGGGTCTGAATCAGCCCTCTTGTGTTAATGCTGCAGGAGGATGAATGCTTCTCTGATCCTCTGCTGCTTTCAAAGTTGCGGTATCATATCTTCTGCATCAACATCGACCCTCAGGTTACTTACAGTAGGAGTACAAGTGTTTACAATGCCAGGGCCAGTGAGGCTGAGTCAAAGGATACAGCCACTGGGCCCATGGGTGCAGCATGTCAATTTTCTATGCAGAACAGATCTGCACATATTACAGTACATGTCATATGTATGGGCAGATCACCTAAGATGTACAGTATGTAAACTATTGGTTTCGTACACTTTCCCGTACAAGTAAATATCCGATGATATAGAAGAAAAAAAATAGGTTGCAGGCAAGGAGATTTTTTCATTAATCCTGTATATGGAGCTTTAAACTAGCCAGAAGCGCACCTAGATATTCATGGGCCCCATAGCAAAAGTTTGTTAAGGCCCCCTATTTAGCAACTGATGGTGATAACTGTATGTAAAACATATTACTTAGACAGTAAAGATGGGCCCCCTTCAGCTCTGGGCCCCATAGCAGCTGCACCCCTTGTATAGGTGCAAGGGTAGTTACGTCCTTGAAAACTACCTCTATGTGTACTGTAAGTAACAAAATACAACTATGAATGACAATGCCACAAATAATAGTTGGGGTGTCGCATCCAGCAGATACAGAGTCAAATACAAGTTAGCTGTAATCACCCCAACCCATATGCTAATGGAGCCGCACTCCACCCCCGGCCCACTGTCCCGGGCGCGTGCACCTGGCAAACAGTCTGTTTGCCATGGGTGCACGCACCCTGCATTTGCACAGTACAAAAACCTTGGTCCCCCGTGCACACGCAGCCCTGCTGCGAACGGACCAGAATAAGGGCCTTTGTGCCCATGTGTGAGACCACACCTAGAAATAGGGGCCTGATTCACAGTTGCATGGAATGCTTACGGTATATGCAACGTCTTAAGTATTCTGCATCAGCCTCTATACTGTTTGTCCAGCTCACCAAGTAATCCGGTAATAGGCTGACATGACATTAGCATGACCAACCATGCAGGTGGCTTTATAATAAGGGTTTGGGGCAGGCTGTTTGTGTAGAAGCCCTTAATCTTTTCTTGTCTGCCACCGAATGTATAATAGTTTACATCAAAAAAATTGGTAGCAGCAATGTTTAGTCTTGACGTTGTCTTATTGGTGGAAACGAGCACATGCACTATCCTGATTGGCTCTACTGCGTATGTTCCTTATTACAGAGGAAATGCGCAGCAGCTTGATTCAGTGAGTGGTATAGTCTCCCAGAAATCGTTTGATTAATGTAATACCATTTGACATGAATAACATCTCTTGGCCACATGTGATTTTGTATTACAACTATACTGCAACATTTATGAATATTTTTTGATGCTTATGTAAATTGTTTTGTACAGTATGATAACTGTACCAGCGGGAATATCCATTAAAATAAGATGTGATGCCGTCTGAAGGGACGCTGATAATGATAAAGGGACATGATAATGAAAAGTCTTTTCTTGTTGAGTTTATCTTGTTCTACAACTTTATTGTTTTAATGGTTTTATTATCTTATTATTTATAGGATTTAGGGGGTGATTCTTGTTCTTCTTTAATGGACAAAACCATGTGCACTGCAGGTGGGGCTGATGTAACATGTACAGAGAGAGTTAGATTTGGGTGGGGTGTGTTCAAACTGAAATGTAAGTTGCAGTGTAAGAATAAAGCAGCCAGTATTTACCCTGTACAGAAACGAAATAACTCACTCAAATGTAGCTCTCTGCCCATGTTACATCTGCCCCACCTGCAGTGCACCATGATTTTGACCATTAAAGGAGTTTTCTTTTGCAAACCAACCAGAATCACCGCCATAGTGTAATACCAAGTTATAACATTCTTGTTTTGACTGTTATATTTAATTATTTTGTTAACAGTACTTATCATTTAATTTGAACCTCGTGTAAGACAGTTTGGTTATTTCAAATCACCTGTTTCATACTGTACTTGCTGAGTTTTTGTTTCTCTTCTCCGGAAGAAGCTCCAAGAGGAGACTTTCTGCAGTGCATATGGGGGGCGAAGTCAGAGCCTGAAGTCATCCAGTCCCACCGCCATCCTTAAAAATGTCAAGATTTGTGGGAGCATGCGGCGGGGACGCAGCTAAAATGGCATGCTTTACATCTTTTTTGCCCCGCCCACTCCACGTACACTTGCGTCAGTATTTAACTGGCAGGGTAGGAGGCTGTCGGGGGAAGGGGAGGAATGTGGGGGTCTGGGGGAAAATAGGAGGCTTGCCCACCCTTCCGGGTGGCTGGGAGGGAGACCCGATTTTCAGGAGCCTCCTGACCTTTCGGGGAGGGTAGGCAGGTATGCTCTGATTGCATAAATCCACCTCAAAGGTCCTCAATGTATTCGAACCAGGAATCAATGTTGGGGGTTATAGTCAAGTGTAAGCTGGCAGGGCTTCTGGAAACATGGGCAGACATTGAAGTCAGTAGGTGATAACGTTATGTCATGGAAACAGGTTTGGTGTGCTGCCTTTGATAATGGCAGGACAGACGTTCAAGATAATCCAAGATCCTGACAGTCCTACAGCCCCAACCTGGCACTGAGTGATTTCCATCTTACTGGACCATTATAGAAGCACCTGGGTGGAAAGTATTTTGCAACCAGTTGTGAAGGTCATCAAGTTGTCATGTATTGTCTTCGGGCACTTGTCACGGATTCCTTCTGTGATAGGAAGTACCATAGAAACGCATGCTTAGACACATCTGGGCCTACTGTATGTGGAAAAAATAATCTGTACACATGAAGCACAACAGGAGCCGGTATGAGAAAACGCTGCAGCTGCTAGCCTAGGAGACATATTTGTACAGATACACGCTGATATACAAATGTCACACATCCAATCAGTGTACGCTAGCAGAGCAATATTGCAGCTCCCAGCTGTATTATTTATGAGAATAAAATACACATTTAAAGCAAGAGAGCTAATACATATGAGGTTACAGTCACATGTGACTTGGCGTGCAGAGAGGGTTATCTGGTGTGGCTGAAGACCTTTATAAAATAAATGCACATCTGTAACATATCTTTATGCAATCATAAATGGGATTAGGAGTTTTATATTAATATACTGTAGATATATATTCCCTAATTCACTTTATTGTTGTTGTACTCACGCCAGGGCCGGATTAAGACTTGGGGGGGGGGGGGGGGGGAGGGGGCTGGGTCACTTTAAACAGGGGGGCCCCCTTGCACTTGTCATTACTGTCTGCAAACTGCACGGGGGAATATTACACTGTCAAAACACAGAGTAAAGGCAGTATAAACTTGGTCAATGGGTAACTGCAGGGGGGGGGGTTTTATACATATATATATATATATATATATACCACATGAAAAGCCTGTGTTTGTCCCTCTGTACCTTACTCTGAAGGACTGTAGGAGACCTCACAGGCTCAGCACTGCCTCTGATTAAAAACCCTCTTATGACGAGGCTGCTGCTGCTGTCCTCCATGGGCCTGAGAAGCATGTGATGAGTTCCACCAAACAGAACTCAGCACAAACCTCTCAGCCTCTGCCCTTTTGTGCAAAGTGTCATGCCTAGTAAGTCAGTGTGCCTTGGCTCCCAATGCTCAGCACCATTAATCATTGTCACATTGGCAGATAGGTGAAGCTGCAGCACTACCCCAAAATACATGCAGACCACAGGGGGCCACTAGATAGAGGAAGAGGTTACTGAAAAGGCCTTCTTTTTGGATAGTGCAACTGGAAAAGAACAGTGTTGATGGCACTTGACTCCTTGCTCATAAAGGTGATGTTGAATGTTGTTCAGGTGTTTGAAGTGATATTCATAAAAAATAATAACAGTAAACAAAGTGTGAGAATATTGAAAATATATGATGTGAGAGGAACAAAGCAAAAGGGGTGACTGCGTATCTTAGATGTGAGATGTCATACATAAAGGTATCTTTTAAGGATACACCTCCAGTGTTGATTGAGAAAATATGTACATGCAGCTGCGTACCGCACTCACAGCAATATCAATAAGTGGAATCCTATAATGATTTCTTTAAAAACTTGTGACGGCTCTATATTCTGTATCTGTGATTTGAGGATTTTCTCTGGTAGCAGAAAAAAGGAGAAACTGAACTTACTGTAGCAGGTATAATAATTCTGATAACAAAGTGAATTCAAAACAGTTGGATGAAACAAAAAATAAAAATAAGTATAAAAATATTAAAACAAAATAACTGAGGAGAGGCCGGGGCTTCCAAGGATGTCTACCCAGGATAAGAATAAAAAGGATCAGTCACTCTGTAGGTCAATGAGTTGCAACATACATGTGCTGTCTTTTTCAAGGCTGCAGAGTGACTGACACAACAGATGTATTGATATCATGTCCGGCTGGTGACTTCCGGGTCAATCCGGTTCACTTCCTGTTTGGACGTAACAGACCCGTTCTATAGCTAAGGATTTCTTATCAAATTAATAATGTACCTTGTTTGCCTTCCATATATTATTTAAAAGTGGTGCCCGCATGGAGGGAATCTAGAGATGATTTTAATTAGATCTCCGTAGGTTATCGGGTATGGCCTTCCGGCCTGTGGAACGCACGGAAGTTACGTTCCCAGCATCAGTGCACTGCAATTGTCATACTTTCTTCCAGTAGTAGTAGTAGTAGTACGTTTATTTATAAGGCGCCACAAAGTGTCCGCAGCGCCGTACATAGCAAACAACAACAAAAAAAAATTACAAGGTAACGTACAGGGTGTGTAGAAAGATACAGTATAAATAGGGGTATAGCTGGTAGAACTAAAATCAGCATCAGTTCAGAAGTAGGTGTCAAAATAGTCAAGGAGACCGAAGATGAAGTAGAGGAAGGGAAGAACAGGACAGGAGCACAGGTGAGGTAAAGAGGTAGGGTGAGTACGTGAGGAAGGAGGGCCCTGCTCATAAGAGTTAACATACTAAAAATAGGTGGGTGGACGAACGAAATACAATAGGATAAGTAGGAACGGGGGGGAACGGAGGCAGGATAGGAGGATCAAAAGAGGTTAGGAGGAGGGATAGGCTAGTCGAAAAAAGTGGGTTTTGAGGGAGCGCTTGAAGGAGGTAAGGGAATCAGATAGCCTGATGGGTGGCGGGAGGTTGTTCCAGTGCAGGGGGGCAGCGCGAGAGAAATCTTGGACACGGGAGTGGGAGGAGGTGATTAGGTGAGAGGTCAGTCGGCGGTCAGCGATGGAGCGAAGAGGACGGGAGGGAGTGTGGATAGAGATCAGTGAAGAGAGGTAGGGAGCTGTGGAGGAGGAGAGAGCCTTGTAGGTGGTGGTGAGGAGTTTAAAGAGAACTCGGAAAGGAATGGGGAGCCAGTGAAGAGATAAACAGAGGGGGGAGGCGGAGGTAGAGCGGCGGGAGAGGAAGATGAGCCTAGCAGCAGCGTTAAGAATGGATTGGAGAGGTGCGAGGCGGGTGAGAGGTAGCCCAGAGAGAAGGATGTTGCAGTAGTCAAGGCGGGAGATGACAAGAGAGTGAATGAGAATTTTGGTCGCGTCAGTGGAGAGGAATGGTCTGATGCGTGAGATGTTGCGTAGGTGAAAGCGGCAAGACTGTGAGAGAGCACGAATGTGGGGGGTGAAAGAGAGGGAGGAGTCAATGATGACACCGAGGCATCGCGTTTGGTCGGTGGACGTGATCTCGGTTTCACCAATGCTGATGGAGATAGTGGGAGAAGAGGGGATGTTCGGGGGATGGAAGATTAGAAGTTCAGTTTTAGCCATGTTTAGTTTCAGGAAGCGTTGGGTCATCCAGGCTGAGATGGCCGTGAGGCATTCGGAGACCTTGGACAGAAGTGATGGGGATAAGTCGGGGGAGGAGAGATAGATTAGGGTATCATCAGCATAAAGGTGGTAATGAAAACCATAGGAGCTGATGAGGGTGCCCAGAGAGGTGGTGTAGAGGGAGAAGAGGAGAGGGCCAAGGACTGACCCTTGGGGAACACCGACTGGCTGGGGGGTAGTAGGAGAGGAGGAGCTCGGAGTGGAGACGGAGAAGGAGCGATCGGAGAGGTATGAGGTGAACCAGGAGAAGACCGTGCCAGTGATGCCAAAGGAGCGGAGGGTGTTGAGCAGGAGAGGGTGGTCAACAGTGTCAAAGGCAGCCGACAGATCAAGCTGGATGAGGATAGAGAAGAGGCCTTTGGATTTAGCCGATAGTAGATCGTTAGTGACTTTGGTCAGGGCAGTTTCAGTGGAATGTAAAGGGCGGAACCCGGATTGGAGGGGGTCTAGAATGGAGTTAGCAGTAAGGTGGCTTAGGAGACGATTATAGGTCAGACGTTCTAGGAGTTTGGAGGCAAAAGGGAGGAGGGAGATGGGCCTGTAGTTGGATGGAGAGTTGGGGTCCAGATTTGTTTTTTTGAGAATTGGGGAGACAAGAGCGTGTTTGAAGGAGGAAGGGAAGATCCCAGAGGATAGGGAAAGATTAAAGAGGTGAGCCAGGTGAGAGCAGACTGATGGACTGAGACGACGGATAATATTGGAGGGGATAGGATCAAGCGGGCAGGTGGAGGGAGAAGCGGATTGAAGGATAGAGTGGACTTCAGCAGCAGTGGTGGGGTAAAATGAGGACAGGGGTTGGAAGGAGGGGAGTGGAGATGTAGGAGGGGAGGAGGGAGAGGGTGAGGTCATGGCAGCAGTGATGGCAGTCCTGAGAGAGGAGATTTTGGTTGAAAAGTAGGTAGCAAAATCAGCGGCTACGATGGAGGACGGAAGAGCTGGAGGAGGGGGGGAGAGCAAGGAGTTGAAGGTGGCGAAGAGCCTGCGGGGATTGGATGATTGGGAAAGGATGAGGGACTTAAAGTAGGATTCCTTGGCCAGAGCAAGGGCAGAGCTGAAGGAGGAAAGAATGAATTTGAAATGGAGATAATCCGCAAGGGAGCGTGATTTCTTCCAGAAGCGCTCAGCAGTGCGAGAGCACTTTTTAAGGAATCGGGTGATAGGTGAGTGCCACGGTTGGGGGTTGGAGCATCGAAGGGGGATAGAGGAGGGAGGGCAGGCAGAGTCCAATGCCGAAGATAGGGTGTCATTATAGAGGGAGGCAGCGAGGTTCGGGTAGGACATGAGGGCGATTGGGGCGAGAAGAGGACACAGCGTGTTTGAGAAGGCAGCAAGATCAAGTGTGTTGACGTTATGCCGTGAGACAATGCGCTTGGGAGGGGGGGTGGGAGAGGGGGAAGCAGTGAGGGAGAAGGAGATGAGGTGATGGTCAGAAAGAGGAAAAGCTGAGGTAGTGTAGTCAGTAAGGGAACAAGAGCGAGAGAAGACGAGATCGAGGGAGTGTCCTTGGATGTGGGTGGGAGAGGTAGTCCACTGAGATAGGCCAAGAGAGGAGCAGAGAGAGAGTAGTTTGGAGGTGCCAGGATCAGCGGGGTTATCCAAGGGGATGTTAAAGTCACCAAGAATGACAGATGGCAGGTCAGAGGAGAGGAAGTGTGGAAGCCAGGCGGCGAAGTTGTCAAGAAATTGGGAGATAGGGCCAGGGGGGCGGTAGATTACAGCGACACGGAGGTGGTAGGGGTAGTATAGACGGATAGAGTGAGACTCAAAGGAGGAGAAAAGGAGAGAGGGTTCAGGGTGAATGACACTGTGAGTGCATGAGGCTGAGAGGAGAAAACCCACACCGCCACCTTGGCGACCGTCAGGCCTGGGAGTGTGAGAGAAAGAGAGGCCACCGTGGGAGAGAGCAGCTGGAGAGCCAGAATCAGAGGTGGAGAGCCAGGTCTCGGTGATAGCAAGGAGGTGGAATGCTCTAGAGATGAATAGGTCATGGATGGCAGGGAGTTTGTTGCAGATGGATCTGGCGTTCCATAGTGCACAGGAAAGAGGGGGGGTGGGTTGTGTATTTATGTGGATAAGGTTTTTGGGATTGCAGAAGCGAGGGGGGGTCATTGGGAGGGTGGGGGTGCGGGGGCGAGTGGTCAGGATAGGTATGGGATGGGAGGGGGGAGGAGCAGTTGGAGAAAGTGAAGTTGAGAGATTAACAACCATGAGGAACCGAAGGTGAGAGGGTAGGTTAGTGAAAGCAGACAGAGGGATTTGGGAGGACAGACAGCGTCTGTAGTAAATCTGGTAGAAAACAGAGTGAGAGAGAAGGTAACAGGCAAGGAACTACTGTCAGAGAGGAGACCAGTGGGTAAAATCAGGTTGATTGAGTAATCCAATTAAGTATGAAACAACAACAAGTGAGAGGATGAAGGGAACAGAGAAGGTCAGAAGTGAGGCAAATATGAGCAGGCGTGAAGAGGGAAACAGGGTGCGATAAATGTGTGGCAAAGATAAGAGAAAATAATAGTGAATGAGTAAAAATGACATACAATGTTGGAAAAATATAGATACAATAGGATAGAAAGAAGATGAATAAATTACAATAAAACAGAATATGAAAATTTAGACTGTGTTCAAACTCACCTTTTTCAGTATTCTAACTCACCTGCTTCAGTTTCCAACTCACTTAAGTAATCAAGCTTCACTTTAGTAATGCAAGCTTCCCTCTCAATGAGCACCAGTATCTAGTGTACAATGCTGTGGTCTTCCGGTTTCCGGAAAGCATACATGCGATTCAACTGCTGTCTCTCACTATCTAGATCTATGTTATGTGAGGGAGATAGCGCTAAAGAAGTTTTTCAAGATCCCTAGTCTATATACCGTGGCTTCAAATGTGGTTTTCGTGAGGTGGAATATTTCTCATGCGCTCCAAAAGGGGGGATGCTTGCAGGTATACCTGTAAAGTCTAACCTTTAAGACTTTGTTTAACTGATATAAGAAAAGGGGGAATGGTTAACCTGCTTAGCACCTCCCTTGGATCCAAGCATGTGCGGCCATTCCTACCAGAAGTAACGGTGCTGCCATTACCTGTCCTGCGAGTCAGCGAGGAGCACTTACAATGTCTTTGTATCCATCTCTCGAAGACCTGAAAGTCAACAAGGTCATCCAGAACCCTGAATTATCGAGGACCCAACAACAATAGTAGAAGGACTATATAACATCAGATCACCCATAGAAAGGAAGTATTTTTCTTTATTTTCACTTTTGATCACGTGGTGTCCAAACAAGGGAGGCGCTAAACCAGGTTAACCATTCCCTCTTTTCTTTTATACTGTGGCTGTATTTACAGCCACATAGTACTCGTTATTAAAGAGATGCAAATTGTTCATACATTATTAACATGTAACGCTATGTAAGTGAATGGAGTGAATAAATTATCTGCCAACATGGAATGAAGACCAAAACGTAAGTTTAATTTATATAGCGCCAACAGGACTCAAGGCACTTTGTGTGTTCAAGTGTGACTGAATCAAAATTATATAACTACAGAACATACATAGGATTGGAACTTCTAAACTCATTGATAATGACTATTAAAATTTAAAAAAGGGTTGTCTAGAGAAGGGACATTACAGGAACCATTTCAGTTCAAACTCATGATTGAGTCCATTAGGTGCCAGTGCTTTCAAATTATATATCCATCGCATTTCAGATTTGGCAAGCCAGGCCAGGGAGTGTTACCTACATTTGTTTGATTTGTCCATGTTTTTTTTTTTTTTTTTGCCGTATACATGAATAATATTCTTATACTATTATTCCATTGAAATAGACTTTTCATCAAAACTGTTGCATGCTTAAGAGACATTAATATTCTGCATTGCAGCCTTCCTTAAAGGGTTGGGTCTTAGAACTAAAAGTAAAAATTCTACAATTTAGAATTTTTATTAGCAAAACTGAACAATAGAAAAAAAGGACAATAAATATTTGGGGTATTAAAATGTATTATGTGCAGAAAGCGCTGAAAATAAATCGTGTTTGTAGATAGGGACTAAGTTTATTGTCTAGTGTTTGATTGAGCCACCATTGGAGGGTGAACTGCCGGAACTTCAGTCCTGGGCCCGGAGAGGAAAGGGGCCTGGAACCAGAGTCTATCAAGTATACTTTGTCATAAATAAAGTTTACATTTCCTGTGAAGCAAAATAGAGATAGAGTAGGGTGGCCAGTGCTGTGGACCTTGGAGGTCTCACCAGGCAGTGACGTAACATAGCTCCGCAGACCCCATGGTCGCTTGGAGGTGCTAGGTAAGTTTGGGCACCACGGGGTCTGCGGAAACTATTGTTAATGGGGCCGCCGGCGCCGACTCTCTGAGTCCTGGTGCTCCTGCTCCTCCTGTTAGAATGTCATTTGTAAAATGGTCGCCCCCTTCATGGCAGACAGTTATTAAGGATGATAGAGGTGGCGGTGACCTCCTCTTGCATCCTAAATAATGGGATGCTGTAAAGGGGCATCCATTTTGTATGTGACATTCTAACAAGAGGAGCAGGAGTGCCGGGACTACAGACAGCAGGTCCAGGATCCCGGAACCGCAACGGATTTTCAGCACGGCGGAAGATGCAGCAGGAAGGGGGTGTGAGTGGATGTGAGTGGGTGGAAGGCCCACATCTTAGTGGTGGGGGGGGTGCCCCAATTGTAGTTATGCCACTGTCACCAAGAATGCCGTGCAGGGCCACCATTAGGAGGGAACTGCCAGGAATGCAGTCTTATCATTGTTAAATATAGTATATAGAGATGAACTTATTGACTATTTTGTAAATTTTTCCCAGGCCACACAGTTGCTGATGTCGGCCCTGACGCTAGGGGTTCAATAAGGGAAGGAGGCCTTGCCTAATTTGCCAGTCCTGGCCCGACAGTTTTATAGAACCAGTATATTGAACCTCTGGCTGAACATAGCAGTTTCCCGAGGTTCCTGGTATAGAGATGTCTCACAGCGTCACAGTGTGTGAACTTCAATGCCTCAGATGATTACACTTGTTGCTTGGCATACGTTAGATCCCAGTTTTTAATTTTATGAAGAAAGATTGCTCCAGGCTACTCATTGTCTCCATAAAACTGTTAAAGGGTCTTGTAGGAGAGAATTAGAAATGATTATACGAATTAAGTAACAGAATGAGATTTATGAAGTTACACACCACTGTCAGTAGCAGGCTTACCACACCTGCTCTTCACATATAATTGTCATATCCTTAGCAAGAACAACATGTTCAAGATATGATTTAAGGACCAGTTTATTGTGAGAATATACTTAAATAAAAATTGGTAAAAAAATCAAGTTTTAAAAAATTCTTTATGTTTAATAATAATATATACAGTAGCAATTTCTGCAACATTTAGCAGGTCCACTTGTATAAAATGCTTATTCGCAGATCTTTTAAATATTATTGAACAATAAGGAAACGGGCAGATCTGGCGGCCTTCAGACTTCTTCTTATGGGTCTGGATTTTTCTCCGTCCCCGATGTTCGGGGTTTGCCCAGGCACAATTATGTGCATGTGCAAAACATGGAAGCGAACGACTTTGGCAAGTTTAACATTCGCCGAGCCCGTCGCTCCGGGAAGGGAGGGCTGGGGGTGGGTAGGGGGCAGCAACAGGGGAACACTCAGTTTTTATTTGTGTTCCCCCAAAAATGCTGGGCCTTCCCTACAAATGCAGACGTGGCAATGCCTGCTCGGGGGATGGGCAGCTTACATCACATGATGTCAATGCCCACCCCGAATTCAGTCAGATAGCGGCTGTAATAAAAGTCATGTTGACCCCCGGTCCTTAAGGGTTAATGGTGATTTGAAGTATTGTATGAAGTGGTCTACGGAGCAGTACGGATGGTATTATGGTTAGCATTACTGCCTCACAGCACTGAGGTCATGGGTTCTATTCCCACCATGTGTTATATATACAGGGCAGTACGGATGGTGTAATGGTTAGCATTACTGCCTCACAGCACTGAGGTCATGGGTTCTATTCCCACCATGTGTTATATATACAGGGCAGTACGGATGGTGTAATGGTTAGCATTACTGCCTCACAGCACTGAGGTCATGGGTTTGATTCCCACCATGTGTTATATATACGGAGCAGTACGGACGGTGTAATGGTTACATTACTGCCTCACAGCACTGAGGTCATGGGTTCTATCCCCACCATGTGTTATATATATATGGGCAGTACGGACGGTGTAATGGTTATAGCATTACTGCCTCACAGCACTGAGGTCATGGGTTTGATTCCCACCATGGATCTAACTGTGCGGAGTTTGTATATTCTCCCCGTACTTGCGTGGGTTTCCTCCGGGTACTCCGGTTTCCTCCCACAATCCAAAAATATACGGTTAGGCTAATTTTCTCCCAACAAATTAACCCTAGAATTTCTTTGTGAATACTGTACATGTCGGGATATAGATTGCAAGCTCCACTGGGGCATGGACTGATGTGAATGCTCAAATGTTCTCTGTATGCGTTATATAAGAAACTGTTAATAAAATAATAAATGTAATTTCACTCCACAAAAGATTGTCTTCTGTAAAAGGTTTTATAGGACACACGTGGACAATGAATAATACTTGTCAGCATTAGATAATTATTCTTATAACAGACTCTTTCATCTCACAGTACTGTACGACAAGATTACCTTTTCTTACATTTATATGCCACAAAGCTATGTTGTCCTTGTTTAATGTCATTTCTACCTCTTCCGATGCTCTTAGGCTTTAGTTAATGACATAAAAAACATCACTTTATAGAATACACATTACGTAGTCATTTCTTTTCTCTGACTGAAACATCATATCCCATTAATGTAGAAAATGACCCTTTCAGAACAGAACAGAGAATGACTATAAAACCTCATATTTCCTTGAGAAAGTGCAGAAGATCTTCTTACTAGGACTAAAATAAAAAATATAGACTTTTTAACTAAAATCTGGTATTAGATTGCATGATCACTCACTCAAGGACATTTTAGGAACATTTTCAGATTATTTTACCTCTGTAGACCACACACATTGGGCCTGATTCTGGTTCACTTCAAAGGCAAAAGCAAATTCTTTCTAAAGGACAAAACCATGCAGCACTATTAGATTTGGGTGAGTTATTTTGTTTCTGTGCAGCGTAAATAGATAGATAGATACAACTTTATTGTCATTATCCTAATTTAGGACAACAAAATTCAATTTAGCATCCATCCATACACATGCATATTATAAAAAACCAGAAGTCCATACAGTTTACAATTATACAATGAATACTAAAAACCCATTAACCCCCCACCCAAGCTACATTCCCTATTTAATTTAACAATAGCCCTTGGAAAGAAGCTATTCTTCAACCTAGACGTCCTATTCCGTAGGCACCTAAACCGCCTACCTGACGGTAATAGCGCAAATAATCCGTTTGCCGGATGAGTTATGTCTTTTAAAATATTGTGTGCTCTTCGTAAGCAGCGTTTACTCTGAATCTCCTCAGCAGACGGGAGTGTAGTACCCATTATACGTTGGGCCGATTTAATCACCCTCTGTATAAGTTTCCTTTCTGCAGTGGTACAATTTCCATACCAAACAGAAATGCAGCTGGTCAAGATGCTCTCAACTGCACATCGGTAAAAATTTAGCAATATACGATGTGACAGTTGATGTTTTTTCAACATCCTAAGGAAATACTGGCTGATTTATTTTTACACTTCAATATCTATATCAGTTTGAAGCACAAACCTCACCCAGATCTAACTCTCTCTGTACAGGTTACATCTTCCCCACCAGCAGTGCACATGGTTTTGTCCATTAAAGACAGAATTTGTTTTGCAAGTGAACCAGAATCAGGCCCAAATGGCCCAAATCCAGAGGCAAATTTTACATCCCCCCCCCCCCCCAGTAAAATCCATTGCTCCCAGTAAAGTTAATCCCTGCATCTGTACACAGGGGGTTTATTTAGTAATTTGGTAGCTTTATTGAAGATGGGATGTTGCCCATAGCAACCAATTAGAATCTACTTATTTATTTAGAAAATTCTGAATCTAGACTATAATATAAAGAATCTGATTGGTTGCCCATAGCAACATCCAATCTAAATTACAATTCCCATCCCAGTAAATTCACCCTTCTTCTGTGTCTTCTCTGTCATTGGCTTCCCAATGGAAATGCTAATCAAAGACCAGACAGGTAGTCCTGGCCCAGATTTATCAAGCTTCAAAAGTGAGAAAAAGGAGAGTGATAAATAACCAGCCAATCAGCTCCTGCCTGACATTTTCCAAACCCAGCCTGTGACATGGCAGGTAGGAGCTGATTGGCTGGCTGTTTATCACTCTCAATGTTATCACTTTATGAAGCTTGATACATCTGGTCCCAGGGAGAGAATTCCGCCGCCCCACCCTTAATGGGTGGCACTGGGGCGAATTCATGTAATGGAACGGTTAAATAGTGGTGGCATGGGTTCCTAGCGTGAGGTAAGAGTGAGTGCTGATATAACTAATGACACATGGAGAAATGATCACATTTATACTTAGGACTCAGAATAATACATTATTGGCATTCCTATTGCGTTCTGTTCTTTGTATGATTCCAGAATTGTATTTGCATTGCCTGCAACTGACAAACAGGCGCGCATAATGTTAATATTAGAGATGTGCACTGTGTTATGGTTCAGATTTAGTTTTGGTCCAGGTAAAAAAAAA
The DNA here is from genome assembly GCF_055691185.1 of Crinia signifera. Lineage (NCBI taxonomy): Eukaryota > Metazoa > Chordata > Amphibia > Anura > Myobatrachidae > Crinia > Crinia signifera. The sequence continues at coordinate 107,699,180 of NC_139227.1, forward strand.
TTATTGATAACAAATTGATAATTGAAACAATGAATAAAAATAGATGAAAAAAACTTTATTTCAGCAATCAAATTACGAAATTTGGAATTAAAATCCGAATTCCGAACCATGACTTGGTTCAGATCTCCTCAGGAGATTCGCACTGGGTTTTGTTTTGGCTCGGATCCACAATATTTGGCTAGATTTGAATTTGTTTAGAACTGAACCGTACATCTCTAGTTTATATACAGCTACTGTCTACATAAAACGGTGTGGCAACCACTTTGTGTTCTGAGTGTGAACTAATTAGACACAATGATTTAAGCAAGGGAATATTAGCGAGCTTCATTCGTACCCTCATCAATTCAAAGAGATCGACAAAACACAACTATTGGGTCAATGTCAGAAAAAAAACATAAAATGACCTCATTCTTAACTTACATCATATATCTGCAAAAGGGAAAGAACATTACAACAACATATTGATTTATGATTGCATTTTGTTTTAATAAAAGAGCTTACATCAAGTAAATTAAATTGTTGTTGTTCCTATAATATTATTAACATCAATAACATTAATTTCCAGTCACTTTTGCCCACCTCATCACCATACACTCTCCTGAGTAAACTGACACCTGTGATAATGATGGAGGGAGTTACATGCAATCCAAAATCTGAGATTCAGTTTTTAAATCTACTTGGAACAACAAAGTTTGGGTGTGTTCAGTTTTCAACAACACCAATCTCCTAAAAGATACATTTATAAACAAATATATTTTTTCCCATAGTAATATATATATATATATATATATATATATATATATATATATATATATACTGTATATGTCAGTAAATATGTGTTCTGTGCCTTGAGTCCAGCTGGTGAAATATCGCTTATTATTATTATTATTATTATTTTTATTATTATTATTATACAGGTTGAGTATGTCTTATCCAAAATCCTCGGGATCACGAGCATTTTGGATAAGGGATTTTTGCCATACTTACCTGGTCCCCTAGGTCACATGGGTGCACTGCGCAAATGCGCACTCACGCAATGCACCCCTGGGACCGGAGATGCCGCTGAAGAGGACCCCAGAGGCCGCCGTGGACATCGGGGACGAGGTAAGTATGAAAAAAAGGGGTGGAAAAATATTCTAAAAAAACACTGATAAGGGAGACCTGACCTGTACTTATTATTATTATTATTATTATTAATATTATTATTATTATTTTTAATTATTATTATCCAACTATTATTAATATTATTTATAATATGCCCTTTAAATGTTCAATTACTTTGTTCCAATATGATGCATCCCGCTACAATCATCTGGAAGACTTATTGATCGATCGTCCTTTGTCTTCCGTACTCTGGTTTTTCTTTTTCATGTTGACCTAAGGATGACAGAAATAATAGGACAGAAAGAGAACAGGGAATTAGAACACTCCATCATGGTGGATAAGGGACAGCAACGTGAAGTACTAACAGTGGGAAACTTAATATTTTGAAAACTTGCCCATATTTTTTGGAATTCAAGAGTAAGACAACTCTGCAGCATATTAAATAGCTGATGAAAAGTTTTGTTGACTGATTAAAAGTTGAAAGAAATCCACAGAGGATATGTAAGAAAGTGAAGGTGAACCTACTGAAGGGCATATGCGCTGAAGTCCAATGTAATAGTAATCTCATTTCCATAGACTGTTCCCATGATGAGCCTCCGAACCTGTGTAGTTCTTAAGAAAATGCCTTGAGGCCTCAGCGTTTGTTTGATGCCTTCATTCAGTATTTTTTAAGCAGTATATAATAAAATATAAAGAAGGGGCTCAGGAGCTGTAACAGACTGTGACAAATGTGGTCAGTCTTTGATGTTATTATTTTTTTTTTTTTTTTTTAATCCAGCTCTAATTTTATTTTTTCCCCCCATTTTCCGCTGTTGCTGGTTCAAGTAACAAAAAGTGAGATGCAGAAAACAGGATTCTGAGAATAAGCAGTCATTGTCACATTGATTGGTTGCGAGTTGCTTGAAAATGTACGGATGTCATAGAATATAAGAACATTTTTAACTTTTATGTAAACGCAATAAAATAATGTTTCCTTTGTCAGGAAATGTATTATCACTGTGAACCTCGTAGAGCATTACACAATGAAGTCAAGCCGTTGCAATGTTTGAGTTACTAGGAAGTGGAACTAGAACTAACATGGCAATTGCCACCTCAGATGTATTTCTATTAACTATCCCTCCTCTTTCATTATTAAAAGAACATTTGGGTTTATGTGGCATTCAGAAGATCCGCCATACCCATGCTGAACTTGCCTCAAGCTTAAAGCCCAAAGAACTTTTTAAATTAAATGACAGATACTGAATTATTGTAAATACGGTAAAGTTTAATAGGTATGCCCAGAATTATTTTTATTATAATATATACCATATATACTCGAGTAAAAGCCTACTTTTTCAGAACATTTTTTATGCTGAAAAAGCCCCCCTCGACTTTTACTCGAGTAAGGGTCCCGCTTGAGTCAATAAGTTTTCCGTTTTTTTTTGTTGTAAAATTAGGTGCCTCGGCTTATATTTGGGTTGACTTATACTGGAGTATATACAGTGTATATATATATATATATATAATTGTAATTACTGTAAAGCTTGCTAGATAATCCGCAGCAGTTGAATCTATTACTTCCATACTGATCCTGGTTCCTAGTCCAGCAAGTTCCATTTGCGATGTTGGCAGAGATGACTATAGCCAAGGTTGCCATACTTGGGTTTGGTTCAAAGGAGCAGGGCTGCCCTCAGATATAAAGGGGATCAGAGACATAGGGACATGCAGTCAGGGGGGCAGCAGAAGTAGCACCTCCCCTCTTATTAATGAGATACTTATGGCACATATTTTGTATTGTAAGTATCTTCTTTATGTTAATCTAATAATGGCCACTGAAAAACCTTGTTTACTGTATATTGATTTTGGAGGCACCAAGAGCGGTGCCTCCCACCGCTATTTATAAATGTTAGAAGCTGGGGGGCGGGGCCAAGCAGAGAGCTGTAAAAGCCCATTGAAAAAAATATGTATACTGTAGTAGCACCTATTCAAGTGCCTCAGTGACAAGGATGTGCCTTCAGCCCATATGAAAGCACTCCGATGTGATTGGGCAGGCTGAGGGACAGTAATGCTGGCGGGCATCAGGGGATGTCGGCAGTAGCGGGCATTTGGAGTAGGTGGTGGGACTTTAGCAGCAGTGAGCATCATCAAAAATGGTGCCACAGAACCATTTTTGCAATACATGATTATTGCCGCAAACCAATCATGGCTTGCTGCGTCATCGCCTCGTCACCTCCTTGCCACCAGAGGTTGGCTTATAAAAGCCAGCCTGAGGTTGGCAGTCTGTCTGACAGTACACATAAGCAGCTTATTGCACAAAGGGGAGATACTCCAAAGCAAAAAAATGGTAAAAACCCATTATCGGGTTTTTAACTCATTTTTGCATGCTCTAAAGCCCACATGCCGAGGCAGCGCTGTGGAGGGTATCGCCAGCTCTGACTGGTAAAACCCTGTAGAAGCCTCTGGGCTTCTCTCTGCAGCACTGTGTGTGGTATCCATCGCGGATACCTCCCAGCATGCTCCGTGGCCAGGCCATCACTCTGCACATCCACACAGGGACTCCCGGGTCTCAGACCCAGAAATCCAGGTACGGCTCTTATCGCAAGTGCTGTCCTTTGTGTTACAAATCGCATATGTAAGAATGCAGTACCCCGTGGAGAGGGAAGATGGGCGGTGGATGTTAGGACATTGCCCTTCAGCTGACATATAGTGATATATACAGTAGCATCTCATATTTTACTGTACATGTTGAATCTTGCCATTTTTTTTAAATCTCTATGTTCCTTCAAATAATTTCTGTTCATACTCGTTCCTCATTCATTTTAACACTGTATAACGAACAGGTGGAAAGGCAGATATGCTCAGCAAGTGCTGTAATACTGATTCAGTTTCAGCATCTGGGATACAGTATGTTGGAACAACTCCTAGAAATCTAATTCAATTTTTTTTCTAGTAAAATTAACTCCTTTGGATAAGAGCCGGGCTAATCTGGAGGATAGATAGCACTCTCTTAATTGTCAGTATAATCTGTTGTGGATTACTGTTCCATTGCTGTCTTTAGAAAAGAGGTACAGTACCCATTACACTACTCAGGGGAAAATCAATGGAGACCGATTTTGGTGGCTATTTTAAACTCACCACAATAAACTGGCATTTTTCTATGTCCAGAATGCTGTATTAATTACACTGCAACATGCATAGTAATTTTTGTTCAATAATTGCAACAAATGGGGACAGGCTGCTCTAGAACCCCATCAGACAAGACAATTATTACAGGACCCCAACAAGTTACCAAGAATGATAAGGCTGTTGCCCATAGAAACCAATCATCTTACATAGAATAGAACAGAATATGATTCCTTTATTGGTCTCACAATGGAGACATTTGCATTGTTAAAGAAAAGTTCATAGTGCAGATAAGAGTGAAATAACATAATAAGAACACACATGGTAAGAAATCCAGGCAAGATACACAACCATGATAAATTAGTAAACAGAGTATACATTACACAAGCTTTAGCGTAACATAAAATTTAAGAAGCAAGAAGCTCTACTATAGACCATGACGGTTATACAATCTAACTGCAGCAGGAAGATCTACTAGAGACCATGACGGTTATACAATCTAACTGCAACAGGAAGATCTACTAGAGACCATGATGGTTATACAATCTAACTGCAGCAAGATCTACTAGAGACCATGACAGTTATAAAATCTAACTGCAGCAGGAAGATCTACTATAGACCATGACGGTTATACAATCTAACTGCAGCAGAAAGATCTACTAGAGACCATGACGGTTATACAATCTAACTGCAACAGGAAGATCTACTAGAGACCATGATGGTTATACAATCTAACTGCAGCAAGATCTACTAGAGACCATGACAGTTATACAATCTAACTGCAGCAGGAAGATCTACTAGAGACCATGACTGTTATACAATCTAACTGCAGCAGGAAGATCTACTAGAGACCATGACGGTTATACAATCTTACTGCAGCAGGAAGATCTAATAGAGACTATGACGGTTATACAATCTAACTGCAGCAGGAAGATCTACTAGAGACCATGACGGTTATACAATCTAACTGCAGCAGGAAGGAAAGATCTATCTATTATCTTCTGTAACAGGGCTGGCAAACCCGTGCTCATGATCTAAACAGTTCATGTTTTTCGGGCAACCTATAGTAGGAATGAATGCAGCATGTTTGAAAATGTGATTGTTAGTAATGGCTAAGCAGGGCTGCCACTAGGAATTTTCGGGCCCAGGACTGATTTCCAGTTCGAGCCCCACCCCTATCTCCCCCCTATCCGCCCTTCCCATCTCCACCCACCTCCCTTCACTTACTGCCTGATTCCTATTCCTTCATCCCCTGCAGGTCCTGAAGCACAGGCTTCTTCATTGCAGGATGCCAGCGGCCAATTAAAATGCAGCACCGGCTGGTGAGCCAATCCGAGCTCGTGTACCAGCAGCCACTCTGATGGCTAATGGTACATGAGCTCTGATTGGCTCAAAGTCTGGTGCAGCATTTTAATTGGCCGCCGTTCAGTGCACAGAGCGCAGTGCACAGAGCGCAGCGCAGACAGCACAGAGAAGACAAAAGAGGAGGGGGGGGGGTTGCTGTGGGCAAAATGAGCTACCCGGGCCCTTCCAGAGGCCTGGGCTCGGGACAGCTGTACCCACGGCACCCCTCCCTTATCAGCGGCCTTGGAAATGACTAAAGCTGTGCACGAGTTAGGTGATTTGGTAAATGTGAACCGTTGGATGATCTCAAAGACCAGTTTGGCCACCTATGTTCTAAAAGTTGCTAAATAAATAAGAAGTAGGATCTTATTGGTTGCTTTGGGCAACATCACATCTTCAATAGAACTTCTGTCTTAGTACATTCACTCCCTTGGATCACTGACTGAGAGATGAGAGAAGTCACTAACTGTCAGCAACATGGAGTTGTGACCCCATGCTGTGATGATAAGAAACCACTTTGAGGTCAGGACCCACAGGTTGAGATCTGCTGTTCTACTTGCATAATTTTCTTGCAGCTTAAAATTTGGAGAAAAATGAATTTGTCTTTTTATGTTTTGAATAAATGTGTTATTCCTGGCCTCATAATAAAAGCATATTATCTGTTCTGTATTCTATTCCTAATGGTCCTCCTTAAACTTATATTTGCTTCACTGTTCAAAAATTAATGAACTTCATTATTTCTTAACAGCAATGGGCTAAACGTTTAACAGCATTTTTTAAACTCAGTAATAATGTCTTTTTACTGATGGAAACATATCACTGCACTTACTTTATGCTCCACTGCACCATATTTTCCAGAACAGCAATCCTAAATGCTTTCATGGTTTTCCTGTGCTGGGCTATAAGTGGTATTTTCTGTAATCCAGTCATTTGAACATTCATCCAGAGAATCCTTATTGAAATTCTCAGATTTAGTCCTAGGTCTCTATAAATTGACTGAGCAAACATATGAGGACAATCCAGAGCAAAGACCGGAGCGCCCCAGGCGAGGGGGGTGGGGTGCCCCCGTGCCTACGGGGGGGGGGGGGTACCTGCGGCGCTGTGTGATCTGGCGGCGGGGTCCCTGCAGTGATGTGCGCTATCCGGCAGCCAGGCGGTGGTGCGGGAAGCGCTGATGGGTTTGAAAACTCGCCGCACGCTGATTGGCTGAATCTCAGCCAATCAGCATGCGGAATGTTTTCAAACCCAGCAGTGCTTCCCGCGCCGCTGCCTGGCTGCCGGATAGCGCGCATCACTGCAGGGACCCCGCCGCCAGATCACACAGCGCCGCATAGTGGTGTTGGACCGAGATAAATATGTTGAAGAGGTCCAACGGCAGTTAATGGATGCTACATGTACAACTGTGTTTTGACCCTACCTCAAAATATAAAACTGAAATTGATTCCATCATTGGCCTGGGATTATCCAATGGGTGGATAGATGAGGGGATTTCCGAGTTTTTAACACAGGAATATCCGCGGATTCCCCTCATCTATATATTACCTAAAATCCATGATTTTGCCACCCAGGAGACCCATCATCTCCTCCAAAGGGTCTCTATGTCTGCCCATTTCTCAGTATGTGGATTATCATCTCCAGTCAGTAGTACAAAATACTCAGTTTTGGCTATGAGACACCACCCATTTCCTCAAAAAACGTATGAAGCTTGACAGGCCACCACCCAACAGCATGCTGGTGACCATGGATGTCACCAGCCTATATACAAATATAGGTCATGAGGAGGGAGTGGCTGCCATCAGACAAACTATCTCCTCCAGCATACACTACACCGGTCCGGCTACTGAGTTTTTGATTTTGTTGATCGAAGTTATTTTGCATAAAAATTATTTTCTTTTTGATAATAGTTTTTATTTGCAAGTAAAGGGGACTGCGATGGGGACCAACATGGCCCCATCGTATGCAAACCTTTTTATGTATGATTTCGAGAATAAGTTTATTATGTCAGATGTTAATTTTTCCAAATTTATTTCGATGTACGTTCGATACATCGATGATTTGTTTTTTATTTGGACAGGTGGTGTGGAGCTTTTGGAGGAGTTTGTCACGCAGCTTAACACCCTCCCTGGTTCGATCAGGTTCACCCACATAGCTAGCTATGATTCAATTGATTTCCTGGACATTGCAGTGTCGATAGTCGATGGCAAGTTTGTAACCAAGCTCTTTAAGAAACCCACGGATAGGAATAGTTTGCTTCTGGCATCAAGCTTTCATCCTCAACCCCTCAAAGCAGGGTTGCCATATGCTCAACTACTGAGGGCGGTGAGGATTACCTCCAAACCAGAAGATCTTGACAGTACCCTTAAAGAGATGGGCAAGTGCTTCCTACAGAGGGGTTATGAAGCCAATGAGATTGAAAGTGCTAGACGGAGATGTTTAGCACTCAACCATGATGAGCTTCTCAGTATGACTACACAGAATAGGACTAAAGAAGAGAGGATGATGTTCTCCAATACCTATTCTATTATGTCTGGCAAGCTTAGGGCAGTGATGATGAAACATGGGCATATCCTACAGACGGATCCTCTGATAGGTGGGATGTGCAAATTACCTCCAATGTTCTGTTACAAGAGGAGTCAGAGCATCAGACAACGTGTAGTCTATTCAGACATCAGCCCGAGAGTGGATAGACCCAGCACATGGTTAAGCACAAGAAAGGGCTCATTCAGATGCTCAGGGTGTGTCAATTGTGGACATATAATCACTGGCAGCAGCTGGCAGCATGCACAGACGGGTCAAAAATTTGAAATAAGGCATCGTATGGACTGTGACACCAAATTTGTGGTGTATATGGTGATCTGCCCATGCCACAAAATATACGTGGGCAAGACAGTCCGCTATCTGAAAGAGAGAATAGCAGCCCACTGATCTTCCGTCAAGAAAGCGTTGCTAAAAGTTGATAATACTACACCCCCAGTTGCCAGACATTTTGCTTATTGTGGACATAAGATGAATGAGTTTAAATTCATGCCCATCGACCACATACCCCCACTGAGAAGAGGGGGGGACAGACATAGGCGTTTACTCCAACGTGAGAGTCAATGGATTTATAACCTTCAATCCTTGGCTCCCCAAGGGCTGAATGGGGAGATTAATATGTCTATATTCATTTAGCTAAGTAAAGTGGGGTGTTCCTGATCGGACATATTTGGTCAAATCTTGACCAATGACCTTATACTTATTCATTATTTACTGTATCTTGTGATTAATCTTTTGTTTTCTGGTTTAATATGTAGTGTGGTTAGGTGGACTGTTGGCTTCACTAATAGTCTTTAATTAAAAAGCACTTTACACACTATTATCAATAGTGGTGCAGTGCTATAAAACTAGAGAAAATGAATAGTCCCTCTGGAGTGATTCTGTGTCCATCTCCACCTTATCTCATTACATTAACCTTTGCTTTGTTGTTTTATTCATTTTGTGTCTTACATGTGCCCAAATGTTTGCCAGCTGGCCGGGGAGGCATCATGTGAAATATGTATATATTTTTGATGTATGGGTAGATAACACTTTGCTATTTGTATTTGGGTAATTAGAAAGCATATGGGAGTACCGCGCTGCCATAGTAATGGTGACGCTTTCTGCACACTTCCTATCTGTGCGCCCGTGAATGCTGCTCCACTTCAGGTTCTTTGGTTCCGGAGTGAGGGGCGATGACGCGGCTGTGGGACGCGGCGCAGATATGGTGGGAGCGCGGTGGGAGAGTGTGGAATGATCGCCCCATACTTGGTAAGTAGTGGTACATGCCACTGTGTTTTAAGGGTCTCTTGTGCTTGTGATCAGTGGTTACTGATTCACTGTGCTGCTACCACTTGAATATGTGGATGAAATTTAGCTGCTGTCCGCCAGTGTGATAAGTACCATGACCCTTTAATATTAAAAACTTCTTCTTTTGCATTATTGGAAGTGTTGGATGTGCTGGTCTGTTCGGGTGCACTGAGCCCTGGTTTGCTGCACTTGTTTATGAGACTGTATCTATTTCTGACCTGGCACTCAAGCTCATTATAGGAATGGTGTGCGTTCCCAACAAGCAACCCATATATATATATATATATATATATATATAATATATATATATATGTGCAAAGAAACGGCGTCACTCTGAGGGCTTGTAGTCAGAAAAAAAACTTTTTTAGATATATATGCAAAACAACGTCTACACCATCATGTCACAAAGTCGACGTTTCAATGTCGCTAGGACATTTTTCTCAAGACAAGACATGTAGGGTGCATACACAGAATATACTGATACAAACATCTTAAATAAGCACTTACCAAGGGCGGTCCGCCCGGCGGCTGGGTGCACGCCGTCACGCCCCCACTACGAGGAGTCCCGGAGTACTGACGTCAGCGTCCTGCTCCCGTTGCCTGGGAGACACCTGATGCTAACGTCCCCAGCCGCCGGACGTCATCCCGCAATTACAGTGCAGTCTGGAGGATACAAAGTGAACAATACAATGAAATACTGTGCCGCAGAACTGTCAGGCACAAATGCTGATAGCATGCAAATAATGAGATGACAACACAACTATGAACGAAATGATCACGGACATAACAGTGTGCAACAGCCTAGAAATTGCATTAATAAAGGACGCTCCAATTAAAACGTTCATTTAGTCCCAATGGTTTACATGTCTGCAACTTGTAAATCCAACGGGCCTCCGTTTTAAGGAGTACTCCATCTCGATCACCCCCTCTACGAAAGGGGGGGACATGGTCGATGAGAATAAATTTCAAATCACTGATAGTATGACCCGCTTCCAAAAAGTGACGGGCCACCGGCTGATCTGCTGTTTGTGACCTGATGGCATTGGATATGGCTGAGCGATGCAAGGCCATCCTGTCACGAATAGTGCGGATGGTCTTGCCTACATAATGTAGATGACAAGGGCAGTATAATAAATAAATGACGTGTGTTGTCAGACACGTGAGAACATGTCTGATAGGGATACTTTTTTTAGTAATGGGGTGCAGAAATGATTTACACACCACTAAATTGCGACAAGTGGTACAACTTAAACACCTATAGCAACCCGGGGGTTTAGTCAAAAAATTCTGGGGTTGGGATGGCACATCAAACCCCGTGATGTCGGTATGAACCACCCGGTCTTTGATGTTCCGACCACGGGTGTAACAAGCCATGGGTCTCTTGTTATGTAATATGGGGAGGGCTGCATCCGTTTTAAATATAGGCCACAGGGCTGTAGTTGCCCTTTGTACCACTGGGCTGGACGTGGTAAATTCTTGTTTCCAGGGGAGCACATTTTCCTGCTGACGAACTTTGGGTTTTAACAACTCAGCCCTGGGTATTGCCAAGACCTCTTTTTGAAGGACCTGTAGTTGTTTAAGATTGTATCCACGGGTCACGAATTTGTCCACGACCACGTCCGTACTTTCTACAGCTGCTTGGTATGTGCTGGAAATCCTGGCTGCACGCATAAGTTGGGATTTTGGAAGCCCCCGTTTGAGCGGCTTGGGATGGTGGCTAGAGCCTAACAGCAGGGTGTTACGGTCCGTTGGTTTGGCATAAACCGTAGTGGATAATTTACCGTTCTGTAAGGACACTCTTACATCCAAATACTCAATGGATTCTCGCTGTATGTTATAAGTGTACTTGATGGGACTTGTACTCGCATTAATTGCCTGGATATGGTCCTCAAGTATTGCAATGGGTCCTGACCATAAACAGAATAGATCGTCGATAAAACGACAATACAATAACATATGACAAGCGATATGTTCCATACTCAAAAATTTATCCTCCTCCTCCGCAAACATAAAAATGTTGGCCAGGCTGGGGGCCACTGGGCTCCCCATAGCACACCCCACTTTTTGCTGATAAAAAGCCCCATTAAACAGGAAATAATTATGTTCAAGTGTCAGAGTCAGCAACTTCTCAAAAAGTTGATGGTCGATTTCACTGATATTTTGTGATCTGAGAAACCTCACGGCGGCTGCCACTCCGGATGACTGGGGAATGGCCGTGTATAAACTGCAAACGTCCAGGGTTACAAGTACTGCATCTTCTGGGATGTGAGTAATTTTTTGTAACCGTAAGAGGAAATAAGTGGTATCTTTTACGTAAGTAGGTTGCTGTTGCACATGGGGTTGAAGCAGGGTGTCCAGGAATTTTGAAACTGGTTGGAAAAGCGAGTTGTTGGCCGAAATAATGGGCCGGCCCGGGGGTTTGATGGAATTTTTGTGGAGTTTGGGAACGGTGTAAATAACAGGGGTTACCGGAAAATGCTGAGTGAGGGCTTTGGCCAGATCTTTGGAGATAAGTTGTCTTTGGACAGCATCTGTCAGCAAAGAGTCCAATTCTTGCTTGTAGCTGTGGGTAGGATCTGCCGGCAGTTTATCATACACCGAATTGTCGCTCAGCTGATGATCGATTTCAGCTTTGTAGTCGTTCAAATCTTGAACGACTATTGCTCCCCCTTTTATCTGCTGCCCGTATTACTATATGGCGGTATCCAGCTAGGTCATTCAGAGCCAATCGCTCCTCCCGGGATAAGTTGTAATGGGTGATGGATGATGCTGAATTATATTTCGTTACTGAAGCGTCCACCAACCTGGAAAAAGTGGGAATTGAGGTGTTTAAAGAGACCGGGTCGAATTTGGAACTGCTTCTAGATCTGATAAACTGTTGCACAGGATTGGTGACCTCTGCGGACTCGGAAAACTGAAAATGTTCTTTCAGACGGAGGTGACGGTCGAATCTATGTCGGTCAATCTGCCATTGCAGCTCATTATGGACGTTAGTTGGAATAAATGATAAGCCTTTTTGGAGCACAGCTACTTCAGCAGGTTTTAAGACGTGTGAGGAGAGATTGTATATTAACTCCTCAGTAGAGCCTTTAGCTCTCTTTGACCTCTGATTTTGGCCGCTCCGGCGGGTGGCTTTGCTTTTAGGTTTGATGGTCCGGCTTGATCTAAAGGGATGTCAGTTCTGCGAGATGTTTCATCAGATTCTTGTACTCTGAAATCGCTGTCAGAATTAGAGGTGGCCGTCTCCCTTGCACGGTTTTCTCTTCTCCGACGATACCCGTACGGGCCCTGCTTGTTGTAATTTTGTGGTCCTGGTTCGCCACCCATGAGCCACCTGTACACCTTGTTATCTTCGTAGTCCCTAGAGACCGTGGTGTACTTGTTGGCCTTAAACTTGAGAAGCTCCTTTCTGTAATTCTCAACTTTAGTGGTCAAATTACGTTGCCAGTCAGGGTTAGATAATTGTATACTGGGTACTTGATGCAGCGATTCCAGTTTGTCAATTTTTTCTTTCACCAATGTGAGTTCTCTCTTGGACTCATCAATCACTAAAAGCATAAGATCCAAACTACATTTGTTTAGAACTCCGATCCATTTAGCACAAAAATCGGGGTTAAACCTGCCGATGGTCGGAATATTTCTAATCCGAAATCCACGAGGGATCATGTGCTGCCGAAAATATTTAGAAAGTGATGAACCGTGCAAGAGGTAATCCACCTCCCTTTTTTTAGCTGAAACATTTGGTGCATAATGTCGTCTAATGTAACATCCGGGGTCAGATCATCCTCTGTGTCATCAAACAAGATCTGCTGTGCTTCAGATTCACTGATGCTATGTAAAAACCCCTTAGTGGCTGGCATAGTGCGGCAGCCAGCTTGAGATGGGGGAAGGTTCTCCATGCTGTAATACACATACAGCATATATAGAAATACAATAACAGAGGAGCGCTCCATAGTGTAAAACTGACAAATTTTGATAAGCAAAACAATGCTTCGGTAAATCCTTCAAGGACTCGTACCGCAAATAAAACAGGTGTGGGCTGGATACCACAAGGTGTTAAACAACAATAGCCAGGCACATCTCCTACCACCATCCGGGGCACTGTGGACTCGTACGAACACCCGCCGGAGCTCACAATCTGTGGGAAACGGCGTGCCGAAGGTCCAGGCAGGAACAGAGGAAGCAGGGGAGACCCGGTGTGCAGAGAGCTGACGTCACCAAGCCCCGCCCTAACGTGTTTCGTATAAAAACTTCGTCAGAGGGCGTGGCTGGCGACTAACAGCTCCGGGTTTATGACAAGAAAGTGTGACCAATAGGAGTTTGTTGACACTTTAGGTGGGCATGCACAGACAGTGTGGTTGGCCCATATTTACATACACCATACATATGGAGAAAATTACGTGCAGGTTGTGCATTATAAAAACTTTTTCTCTACCAAAAAAGTTCCCAAAACACGGACACCATACATAAAATCTGTTTACACACATAAAATGAATAAGGCAATACAGGCTCAGCCTTAAGGAGACCCAAAGTGCATACATCGGTACTGAGCTCCGAGAGACCATATCAACACAGAGCAGAGCAATGTCGCCCTTTTTCCATATCTCATTGGGAACACATTTATAGATGTATTTAATACTTCAAGGATTTTCATGCATAGACCTGTTTGTATAGGCTCCGTGCTTTAAAGCACAGGCATTAGTCCAAAGGCGGGATGTAAGTGCCGCACTTGCCAGCATGTCGGCACCTTAAAGGTGTCGATTATATAAGTTGCTGTTAACAGGGAGAGAGCCAGGCGGCAGGGAGGTGATGGAGACCCCCCGCACACCAGAGTACAGGTATCGCGGGGGGGGGGCTCCATCACCGCACTGCGATCCCAGAAGCATATGTTAGTACATATGTGCTGGCATCGCGGGGGGGGGGGGGGGGGGGGGGGCGAAGGGCGGCGATGTATTTTAATACATCTCGCCCTAAATGGTACATCTGCCCCACCTGCAGTGCAGCATGATTTTGTCCATTAAAGAAGGAGTTTGCTTTTGCAAGTGAACCAGAATCTGGTCCTAAGATTCCCAGACCTAATTATAATACACTTTAATAAAGGATTGGATATAGTAGGTCATTGTGGGGAGCGATGTTTAGCATCTGCACATGTGCATAAGCAGCTAAGCCCATGTGCAGGCCCCTTTTTGCGAACGGATGCAGTGACTTTTATAGTCGCCAGCCCGTTCGCATGGAGCAGTGTGGGCGGGGGCGTGGCAGGCACAGTTCCCGCCCATGGGAACAGTCAGCGTGTCATGAGTGTTCCCATGAAAATGTTGGATGTTCCCATGGTAATTAAGCCATGATATGAAGAGAGGGGTCCTAGACTGCACCCCTGTAATGAGAGGCGCTACCTTGCTGAGATCTGTAGCTATATGCAGGACAGAGGGGGGTCCTAGACTGCACCCCTGTAATGAGAGGCGCTACCTTGCTGAGATCTGTAGCTATATGCAGCACAGAGGGGGGTCCTAGACTGCACACCCTGTAATGAGAGGCGCTACCTTGCTGAGATCTGTAGCTATATGCAGGACAGAGGGGGGCCCTAGACTGCACCCCTGTAATGAGAGGCACTACCTTGCTGAGATCTGTAGCTATATGCAGCACAGAGGGGGGTCCTAGACTGCACCCCCTGTAATGAGAGGCGCTGCCTTGCTGAGATCTGTAGCTATATGCAGGACAGAGGGGGTCCTAGACTGCACACCCTGTAATTAGAGGTGCTACCTTGCTGAGATCTGTAGCTGTATGTAGGACAGAGGGGGGCCCTAGACTGCACCCCCAGTAATGAGAGGCGCTACCTTGCTGAGATCTGTAGCTATATGCAGCACAGAGGGGGGTCCTAGACTGCACCCCTGTAATGAGAGGCGCTACCTTGCTGAGATCTGTAGCTATATGCAGCACAGAGGGGGGCCCTAGACTGCAACCCTGTAATGAGAGGCTCTACCTTGCTGAGATCTGTAGCTATATGCAGCACAGAGGGGGGCCCTAGTCTGCACCCCCGGTAATGAGAGGCGCTACCTTGCTGAGATCTGTAGCTATATGCAGGACAGAGGGGGGCCCTAGACTGCACCCCTGTAATGAGAGGCGCTACCTTGCTGAGATCTGTAGCTATATGCAGGACAGAGGGGGGCCCTAGACTGCACCCCTGTAATGAGAGGCACTACCTTGCTGAGATCTGTAGCTATATGCAGCACAGAGGGGGGTCCTAGACTGCACCCCTGTAATGAGAGGCGCTACCTTGCTGAGATCTGTAGCTATATGCAGGACAGAGGGGGGCCCTAGACTGCACCCCCGGTAATGAGAGGCACTACCTTGCTGAGATCTGTAGCTATATGCAGGACAGAGGGGGGTCCTAGACTGCACCCCCTGTAATGAGAGGCACTACCTTGCTGAGATCTGTAGCTATATGCAGGACAGAGGGGGGGTCCTAGACTGCACACCCTGTAATGAGAGGCACTACCTTGCTGAGATCTGTAGCTATATGCAGGACAGAGGGCGGCCTTAGACTGCACCCCCTGTAATAAGAGGCACTACCTTGCTGAGATCTGTAGCTATATGCAGGACAGAGGGGCCCTAGACTGCACCCCCTGTAATGAGAGGCGCTACCTTGCTGAGATCTGTAGCTATATGCAGGACAGAGGGGCCCTAGACTGCACACCCTGTAATGAGAGGAGCTACCTTGCTGAGATCTGTAGCTATATGCAGGACAGAGGGGGGTCCTAGACTGCACCCCTGTAATGAGAGGTGCTGCCTCCTGAGATCTGTAGCTATATGCAGGACAGAGGGGGGTCCTAGACTGCACCCCTGTAATGAGAGGCGCTACCTTGCTGAGATCTGTAGCTATATGCAGGACAGAGGGGGGCCCTAGACTGCACCCCCTGTAATGAGAGGCGCTGCCTTGCTGAGATCTGAAGCTATATGCAGGACAGAGGGGGGGTCCTAGACTGCACCCCTGTAATGAGAGGCGCTACCTTGCTGAGATCTGTAGCTAGATGCAGGACAGAGGGGGGCCCTAGACTGCACCCCCTGTAATGAGAGGCGCTACCTTGCTGAGATCTGTAGCTAATATGCAGGACAGAGGGGGGTCCTAGACTGCACCCCTGTAATGAGAGGCACTACCTTGCTGAGATCTGTAGCTATATGCAGGACAGAGGGGCCCTAGACTGCACCCCCTGTAATGAGAGGCGCTACCTTGCTAAGATCTGTAGCTATATGCAGGACAGAGGGGGGTCCTAGACTGCACCCCTGTAATAAGAGGCGCTACCTTGCTGAGATCTGTAGCTATATGCAGGACAGAGGGGGGCCCTAGTCTGCACCCCCGGTAATGAGAGGCGCTACCTTGCTGAGATCTGTAGCTATATGCTGCACAGAGGGGGGTCCTAGTCTGCACCCCCGGTAATGAGAGGCGCTACCTTGCTGAGATCTGTAGCTATATGCAGGACAGAGGGGGACCCTAGACTGCACCCCGGTAATGAGAGGCGCTACCTTGCTGAGATCTGTAGCTATATGCAGGACAGAGGGCGGCCCTAGACTGCACCCCCAGTAATGAGAGGCGCTACCGTGCTGAGATCTGTAGCTTTATGCAGGACAGAGGGGCCCTAGACTGCACCCCCTGTAATGAGAGGTGCTGCCTTGCTGAGATCTGTTAGCTATATGCAGGACATAGGGGCCCTAGACTGCACCCCCGGTAATGAGAGGTGCTGCCTCCTGAGATCTGTTAGCTATATGCAGGACAGAGGGGGTTTGCAGGTGCACTATGCACTCATTACTGCTAACATATATTCCTTTTATATTTCATTTATGAGGTTGTTAGCATACATTTGGCCAAAGATATGTACTGTACCTGCCCACCACGTTAAGGTCACCTCTTTAGAGCAGGTCCCTAGCACTATGGGGTTCATGCCTGGGGTGCAGGGGACCCCCAAAACCACCCCAGGGCATCACATAAATAAAATATAGCTGTGAATTGTAATAGAGTGCAAAGTGTCATTGAATGTAGGGTATGTGTAAGCAACTAATAGTGATAAAGGGTGTGTCAAAAGTAAACAATTGTGAAAAAATATATGTGAAAAAATACATACTGTATAAACAAGACGGTACTTATGTACTATCTGGGCTACCATGTTAAATGCACCCCATTTTTTCATACCCCTACTATCCAACTACGCATGGAGTTGATTTTATATAGTGTGGCGAGCGCAGCGAGCCCCGCAAGGGTCCGTGGTCTCATAAGAAAAACGGGAGCCCAGATATTACATAAGTACCAACAAGACATACATAGAAAAAATGATGATGAAGTGGTCCAGCCAGACAAGCCCAATGGGGCCCCGCAACCAGACAATTACCCCAAGAAAACTGACATTTATAAAGTATTAGGACTTACTTGAAATGATGCCTTCATCACAGTTGTGCTGTGACGTCTCCGGATGTCAGCTGCCCGCCATCTTCCCGCACAAGTGCGCCTTAAATCTAAGAGAGTGACAGAGTTGTGAGCGCTTTAGAAATCATTTGATGATCAGGGACTATCAACTGATTTCTGTCCCAGGGAAAGTCGGTGTATACGGCAAGCTGGCATTCGTGCTGGCTGCGGGCGGTGTTTAGTTTATTCGCAAAACTGCAAAATTCGCAAGTCAACCAGAATGACCCCCATAGTACTTTACAAACTGGGATGGCCGACTTACAGTATGGAATACATCCAGTCTAGGGCCTTTTGTAATAGAAATCCAATCTAGTTTGGCTGTTTTAAAATGTGACTGCTGCAACAAGCTGGATTGTGATCATACCGGCATCTCCCGGGGAATCACATAAGGTAGTTAGGGGCAGAGCTATCAAATGTTTTTGTTTTTTCTTCATTACGTTATGTAGAAACAGCAGTTTCTGTATACATTAGTAAATTATTGCTATGTACCAATGCAAAGTGAATGCAGATTGCAGTCCCAATTATTATTAATGGGGACTATTGTCTGACCCCATGTACCAAACCCCGAAAAGTGAAAGTGAAAGGCTCCTCCGTAACTGGGGAATAAATATAAGGGTAGCGGTTATTGCTTGCACTGGATGTGACTGCAGTACATACAAAATTACATAAATATTCATTACAATATGGATAATAATAATACATAGACCCATCAGATTTAGTGGCACATTTACTAAAGCTTCTAAAAATGAATAGAGGATGTTGCCAATAGCAACCAATCAGATTCTGACACTCATTTTCTAGGATGCAATAATCATATGATATACAAATATAGGGCCAGATGCACTAAGCGTCAAAAGTGATAAAATGGAGAGTGATAAACCACCAGCCAATCAGCTCCTACCTGACATTTTTCTAACACAATCTGTGACATGTCAGGCAGGAGCTGATTGGCTTGCTGTTTATCACTCTCCATTTTAGCACTTTTGAAGCTTAGTGCATCTGGTCTTCCGCTTGTTTTCTATGGGCACAATATCTCTCTTTATTTTGAGAAGCTTAAGTAAATTCAGGGTTGCCTACACTGTCAAAGAGTGCAGCGTCCCCTCGCATGGTTCTCTGCGCTCGGCACACTACTGTATTCTCCCACCGCGCCCAAGTGGATGGTGGGGCATGAAATACCGCCTGTCAGCACTTGTCGCTTAAAAAAGCATGCAAAATCTCACGTCAACCTTTTGACTGTTGACCTTGCCATTGTCGACCTAGTGCTTGTGTCTATCTTCCAACTGTGTCGACCTTAGCCAGGTCAACCAATTTTAGGTGTTCACTAAGCCGTGTCAACCTCCAGTGGTCAACCTAATGCGTGTCGACCTAGTGACCATATCAATCTGTGAATGCACTGAAAGGTAGAACAGCCTTCCTATGGTGGTTATTCTGGTTGATTTACTCGGATGCAAATTCGCATCCTTGCGAGTCAACCAGATCGTGCCCTGCGAATGGCGGTACGCCGGCTCACCATTCGCACTGCGGGTATGTTCCTATGGCATGCGAATGGATGTTTTACATCGTAGCCTCCATGGGAACACCCACATCATTCGATGGTTGCCGACCATCGAACTATGTGGAGCGAGCACGCAGATCTAAGGTTGCTCAGAGCAAATTCTGCAGAAAGTGGGCGGGCAGCTGACAACCGGTGCCGCCCCCCACACCCGAATCATCTGCCCTTAAGCATAAGAACACCCAGAGTTCTCGGTGGAACGCACATGAAACAATGGGTGTTCCCATATGCTAATGAGCTGCACCACCGCCCCCGCCCCCCTGCTTCCAGTCCGCAAGGTTGGGTGCGTGCAGGGTGCAGAAATGTGCACGCCTAAACAACAAACATTGGCCCCCGTGGGGACGAACGTGGCCCTGCAAATGGACCTGAGTAAAGTCCTATGTGTATTGGATATCACAGCTCATCAACAATCGAGAAAATGTGTCAACAATTGTTCACATATTCAGACAGCAAGATATATTGTATAGCGATGAGCGTACAGTCAACCGAGCTGTTTAATTTACTATGAGACAGCTTTGGTATGAGAGATGATAAATTCAGTCAATTTGACTTTTGTGGTTTATAGAACAACTACGGGGGAGGGGAGAGCAAATGATTCCAGAAAAACATCCATTGACTGCTCCTTTTAAGGCTGATATGATCGATCGTTACAGTGAATACAGCCTTGGCTTTGTCACAGACAAAAACAAAATACCACTTTATTTTCTTTGCACAATGCCTGAGCCAAATTAGGTCATAGTGCACGTTTGTGTAATAATCTTATTGTGGCTGTGGCACGTGCACATCGAACCTACCATGCATGGCGCATGCCCAGGATCCAACTACACCACCACTATCGTAGATAATAGAATAGTATATAAAAGTATCAATGTAAATATCCAAAACTTGCTAACTGGTAGCTGGTAGCTCCACATACCTCTCAATCACCCCGATTATCATTGAACAGTCAAGAGTTTTTGTAACTAATCCATGTTCCACCCATGGGCGGCAGTGTCCCGATGTGGGGTGGGGGTGGAGGGCAGTTGAAAGGGCCCCTGTCACTCGCTGCAATGCTTAGCAGAGTAGGAGTGAATAGTTGCTGTGTGCATGACTCTTTTCACTGGAAGAAAGGGACAGGGGACATGGCCAGCAACTCTCAGTTCTGACTATGCCCCCACAGTGGCAGAAATGGGGGGATGACCTCGCAGAAATTGATGCAATTGTATACCAGGCACCCTAAATACATGGCCATGCCCACTCCTTTTGGGTGTGGTCTGAAATGGCCGTAGGCGCGCCCATTTGTCCTGCTTCAGAATTAGGAAAGGTTGCGATGTATGGATCCTTAACAGATAGTTTTAGATAACAGACTCATATGAATCACAACCTTCTTCTGCTTCCGACCTGAGTTTATAATATACAGTGAACAGGTGGATGAGAGTGCAGGAAAACTGGTTTAGAGATGACAGAAATAAAGTGCAGTTATAGGGTATCTGCTGTTGTGTAAATGGTCTAATCATATTGGGAAACCAGCGCAGAGTACAGCGAGATCCCACACAATGAGAGGCTTCAGGAAATCTGAAATATATCAAGATTGAGTACTAAATACAAAATGTAGCAATTCTCAATGGGTGTATATACAGGTCACTCATTGACCTGCAGTGTCATGGAGATTAAAATAGTTATTGGTAAAAAGATAATCATTTTAGGTCAGCAGCAGTTAATTAGGTCAAAAGAGGAAAAACAAAAAGGTGTGGGTGTGTGTATGGGGGTTAAAAGCCGAATACTTATCAGAGTAGGTGTGCAGTGTCCTTGACTTTGGATGCATCGGACCTGGATCTCAAAGTCCATTTATTTACACACACACAAACACACACACACACACACACACACACACGTATCCCTGGTCATTGTTGCTGCAATGTGGCATGCTGCCAGGGCCTGCTTAAGGGTTCTAGCTACAAAAAAAAGGCCACCACCAGCCCCCCCTTCCCCGCCACCAATTTATTTTGCTCATTTTCAGCTAATAATCTGTAACAAGCTCCATTCATATTGCCAATTACCACCCTAGCAGTGCTGTCAAGGCGCAAGTGGCATCAATAACAGCCTTGGCGGCGGAGCCAGCCGCTGCTCTCTCATGATCTCCTCTTCCCAGCATTTCTGCCTCGGTGCCACCGCTTCTCCCATGGTTCCCGGGGGAGATCTAACAAGACCTTGCCAGGCCCCAACTCCAGTGGCACCAGGGTAATCTATTGTGCTGGCACTGCCCCCCCCACCCCCAGCACCCAGTGCTCCAGGCTGCAGCCTATTGGTTAATCAGGCCCTGCATGCTGCAATGTGGCTGGTGGCTATTTGTAGCCGACAATTGCTCCATAAATTCCATAGGAAATAGAACACGTACGGCATAAAATCATAGTCATACGTTAAAGAAAATCATAAAGCCGCTTAGCAATGGTCTCTCCCATACTGTTTTGCAATACAAGCAGTGAAACAAATACATTCATTTGCTTATGAACAACATTATCTGCCACTACTTTAATAAGCAGCAATTGAAAATTCGTTCATAATATTTTGAGTTTTACACATAATTACGATTGATTAAATTGTGCTGCGGCTGAAATTGCTCTTTGTTATACTTAAGATGTGATGTGTGCAGCAATCTGCATCTTTCCCTTATGTGCCAGCTTAAGAGATCTGTACTTACCCATTAAAGTCCTTCACGTAGTTCTTCTCTATGTCCCGCTGACCTTCAAGGCAGACTGTAGATAAACAAAGCTTTATAAAGAGAAACTTGACATTGCACTTAAAAAAAATCAAGTATGCGATGTTCAAACCGTTGTAACTGTCTGCAATTATTGTCTGACATGCTCTATTTGATCATATTACCTCCCGCAATAACAGAATTCAGTCTCTTAGTTCACAAATGGCCTCCATCAGTTATTCCATCTGCTCAAATATTTCTCTCTAGAGTAGCAAACATACAGGAAAGTCTGTGCCGTTTCGGTTAGGTGGTCACATGCTTTAAAATGAATAGGTATTTTAACATTTCATATGCCAAAAATAATAGGTGTTGGATGTACCTTCTTTGTAAAGATTTTAGTTTGATATATATATATATATATATATATATATATATATATATATATATATATATATATATCTAGAAGAGGGCAGAGAGAAGGCGCTTCATGGTGCAATATAATTTTAAAAGATTTATTGGACAGATAACAAATCCAGGCAAGACAAAATGAAGACTCGTACCACAAGTGAAAGCACTGTGGACTGAGTACCACACGATTTAAAACAATAGCCACAGGCTAAACTGCTCACACATCTGCGCAGGAGCTGGATCCACCAGAAAAACCGCTATGCTGGCTTGCAGGGAGGTAGACAGGGGAAATCCACGGACCCAAACAGCTGATGTGAGGAGAGAGGGAGCGTCGTAGGCCACGCCCTGACCCGTTTCGTCACATAGACCTCTGACGAAGTCTATGTGACGAAACGCGTCAGGGCGTGGCCTACGACGCTCCCTCTCTCCTCACATCAGCTGTTTGGGTCCGTGGATTTCCCCTGTCTACCTCCCTGCAAGCCAGCATAGCGGTTTTTCTGGTGGATCCAGCTCCTGCGCAGATGTGTGAGCAGTTTAGCCTGTGGCTATTGTTTTAAATCGTGTGGTACTCAGTCCACAGTGCTTTCACTTGTGGTACGAGTCTTCATTTTGTCTTGCCTGGATTTGTTATCTGTCCAATAAATCTTTTAAAATTATATTGCACCATGAAGCGCCTTCTCTCTGCCCTCTTCTAGATTTGCCTGTCTCTGTGGATTCCAGAGTTCCCTCCTGAGAGTGAAGCAGCTGCAGGTCCATAAGTGACTTTGGTGCCCCCTCCCCTTGTTGCTATACAAGGGTATTGCATACTGGTGGACGTTATTTTGATCACACTTGGCGCATAGGTCCATGCCCTTTACAATATATATATATATATATTTATTGGGGGGGGGGATCTCCTGACGTCTTGGAAAAAACGACTCTTCAATATGACATTGTGAGACAACGTTTCATTGCCACTTTAATGTGCAATATTTAGGGCTTAAAGTAGTCATGCAGAGGTGAGGAAACTAATTTCGGTACTTGTGACTTATCTGGGCGCGCGATTTTCTTCATCGCACCTAAAAATCTTGTCAAATCGCATCGCATACAATCAGATTGCATGCGATGCGATTTGCCGCGATTTGCCGCAATTTTAATAAGTGAAGGCACCCAGATGCCTGTTTCATATGTGACATGGCCCCCCAGACCCCATTTTTAATTGTATACCCACCCTGATGGCTAAATGCCCCCCATTGTTAACGCCACCCCACTATCAACGCCAACCCGAAGCGTGGCGAGCGGCGGCGGTACGCGTCCTCCGACCTTTTCATACCCCCACTATCCACCTCGGCGTGGAGTTGATTTTATATAGTGTGGCGAGCCCGAAGCGTGGCGAGGGGACGCGGATACCTGTAAAGCCCGCGAGGGGACGCGTATAGCTGTGAAGGTATCCACGTCCCCTTGCGGGGCTCGCTGCGCTCGCCACGCACGCCGACGTGGATAGTTAGGGTATGAAAAGGTTGAAGGACGCGTACCGTTGCCCCTCACGGGCTCGCTGCGCTCGCCACGCTTCGGGTTGGCGTTGATAGTGGGGTGGCGTTAACAATGGGGGCATTTAGCCATCAGGGTGGGTATACAATTAAAAATGGGGTCTGGGGGGCCATGTCACATATGAAACAGGCATCTGGGTGCCTTCACATATTAAAATTGCGGCAAATCGCATCGCATGCAATACAATAGCATATAATGCAACGCGATTTTCTCTTCAAGGTAATTTCAAGGGAAAATCGCATCAAATCGCATGCTTAGGGTACTGGCATATAATTTTTGAAAATAGTACTTGCTTTTCAGGTAGACATAGGGGATCCACTTATAAAGTTCCAGAAAGGATGGTGTGAGTGAGCATATGTCATATGACGCGTTTCTCTGCCTCCTATTAGATCTCAGTGGCTTCATCAGACTTGTATACAGTACTTGTTTTAAAAAAAGTTGTAACTGCAACCGACAAAAACACTTCCGGACCAGCATTTGCAGCATGTTGTGTCACTGGCCTAGTTCATACTTATATTGGTTTATTAACTGGTGATACCTTCATTTGTATGCCTTTAAGTAGGTGTTTATTATATATATATATATATATATATATATATATATATATATATATATATATATATATATATAAATCTTGTAGATTATGCACTCACGGCCAACTGTATAGAATGAGGGGGTGCTCCTTTATAGTAACACAGTGTGTCCCACTAATATGCAGAATGGGACGAATCCCAATAAGGGCACTCACCAGGGTTTCACGTATTTGACAGCTTCTTTATTGGTTATCCAACCAGAGTTATATATCTGTAGGTCTACGTTTCGGCCACTAGAGGGCCTTTCTCAAGACACTGCAACAATGACATCCACACAGCACAGAGGTCAGGATACTCTGGTTGGATAACCAATAAAGAAGCTGTCAAATACGTGAAACCCTGGTGAGTGCCCTTATTGGGATTCGTCCCATTCTGCATATATATATATATATATATATATATATATATATATATATATATATGTTTTAATTGAATACATTTTAATTAGACCAATACAGTGCGCTCTCTTATTGTTTAGTTTTTTTCTACTTCATACTTGCCTACCTTGCCGGAATGGAGGAGGCTCATAAAAATTGAGTCCATGAAATGTCTATGAAAACCATCGCCTCCCCCCCGCAACTACTATCTTGTGTCATTTTCACTCCGCCCCCCCCCCCCCCCCCCCCGAAGAGCCAAAAAACGTTTGATTACATCAAGCTCTGGCCCCGCCCCTGGAAGAGTCTCCTCTCTGTGTTTTTCCTGGAGAGGAGAAAAGTAAAGTACAAAGGGCCTTATTTTGGTTCATTCTTTCTGACAAAATCCTTCTTAGATGGACAAAACCATGTGCACTGCAGGGGGGGCAGATGTAACGTGCAGAGAGAATTAGATTTGGGTGAGTAATTTTGTTTCTGTGCAGGGTAAATACTGGCTGCTTTATTATTACACTGCAATATAGATCTCACTTTGAAGTAAAACCCCACCCAAATCTAATTCTCTCTGCGCAAGTAACACCTGCCCCACCTGCAGTGCACATGGTTTTGCCCATCTAAGAAGGATTTTGTCAGAAAGAATGAACCAAAATAAGGCCCAATAGGTGGTAAGAATGGCCTACTTCCATAATGCCCTCTCTGGGAGTAGCCCATTAAGGAGAAGCAGGTGGCCAGTGATGGTAGTGTGGACGGACTACTTGCTTTATCTTGCTATATCTTCTTTGTAGTATTCTAATCAATTTATAGTCAAAACACTGGGGTATGACAGGTGATATATGTCATTGATTCAAGCCGTTAAAATGCACGTCACCTACCCAAACATTAAACGGATAATAAAACTAGTATTAATTGAAACAACTATCAGCTTTCTAGGAGCCAGCAACATTACCTGGGCACAAAATGATGCGGTACTTATGTAGTATCTGGGCTGCCGATTTTTTGATTGTATGCCTTAAGTTAAGGCATACAATCAGATGCGATGCGATGCGATATCGCATCGCATCGCATCGCATGCGACCATCGGATGCGATGACCCGATTTTTCCATAGGAATCAATGTTAAAATGGACTGAGTCCATTTTAACATGGAATTCAATGGGAAAAAGGGGTCCTTTTCATACCCCTACTATCCAAGTGGGCATGGAGTTGGATATAAACCTGTGGCGAGCGCAGCGAGCCACCGAGCCCGAAGCGTGGCGATCGAAGCGAGCCCCGCGAGGGGACGGTATTCTGTGTCCCCTCGCGGGGCTCGCTACGCTCGCCACGCTTCGGGCTCGGTGGCTCGCTACGCTCGCCACAGGTTTATATCCAACTCCATGCCCACTTGGATAGTAGGGGTATGAAAAGGACCCCTTTTTCCCATTGAATTCCATGTTAAAATGGACTCAGTCCATTTTAACATTGATTCCTATGGAAAAATCGGGTCATCGCATCGCATCGCATCGCATCGCATCCGATGGTCGCATGCGATGCGATGCGATGTACCCGATTTAGAAATCGGCAGCCCAGATACTACATAAGTACCAATGATGCCCCTTGTGCCTAGTGCAGTGGTTCTCAAAGGTGGTGCCCTGGCAACCTGGGTGCCTCGGGGAACTTAGAGGGGTACCCTGGGTTGGTGGTCACAGAATTGAATCTTGTCCCTCACCGCATGACAGAACGTAAGCATGACGTAGAAACACAATTTACTTTCAATAAGAAAGACCTCCGGAACGCTGTTAAAAAATAAAAAAACATTCTGATACCTAGAGCATCTTGGTTTTAAAAAGGAAACTTATATGTTAGTTGGGCGCCCACTAAGCTATTTGCTTAGTTTTCCGTGTCCTTCCGACATGGATAGTGGGGATATGAGCGTACTAACTATAGTGGGCGCCCAACTAACATATAAGTACCTTAAAAAGTTTGGGAATGACTGGCCTAGGAAACGGAAGGCTGCTTCCTCATGAAAATTGGCTCACCTCACAAAATGGCTGCCTCCACAATGTGCAACGATGACGTGCGGTTCCAGGCAAAGCCAGAACAATTAGTAAACTTTGAGAGAAACTATATTGAAAAGTCTCAGCAAACTGGAAGAGCTGAACCCAGCATATATTGTATACACATACATGATTTTTTTATTATAATGTTCGTTTAATGGTCTGTAAGAACATACATCCAAAATGACTCCCTCTGTTCATTATTACGGCCTCTACTGAAATCGAGAGAGCTGCTGGCTCCAAAATCCCATATTTGCTGGGTATGTGAATGTCATTCTGCTTCCTTTCGCTAATTTAACCTTCTGTAATTGCATCCCTGCTGCATACAAATAGCGTGCCACAAATGAAGAGACACCAATGAATTCTCATTAGCAGCAGTTATTGTCACCACTTATTCCTCGCACATGTTGCAGAATCTCTTTTCTAGTTCAAGAAGGGACTGAACCTTGAATGACAGTCAATTAGGATTAAAGTCTGGGCACGGTTTCTTTTTGGTCAATGCTCCTGCTTTATGGGAATTTATGTTGATTAGGGAATCAGGGGATACAATCTGTTTGGGATGCTGACAACACGCTCCTGCTGTAGATATTTCTGCCTTTTCTATTCAATTAGGCAGCGCACTCGTGTTTCGCTGAGTGCAAAACAAGCAACTCGGATTCTTTTGTGTGATGAAGTTCAAAGCGGGAACACCTGCTCTCAGGAGCAGGGCCACAGATGCGATACCACTGGAAGGGATGATTACGCCGCTCATTTCATTTCTGCATGAGATCTGCTAGACAAATAAATTGTATTCCGGCTTTATGTGTGAAACAAAAAGTCATTTTCCAGTCATGAAATAAAAGTCTGAGGGGCGCAGTCGATCCATCTGGATGTGAGGGGGCAGCTAATGAGGAAAAACAAATAAAACAAGTTTAGACAGGAAACAGCTAAAAGAACAGCGGGGGGTTTAACCGGAGCAACAAAAGCACTTGCAAAATAGTAGATTGTGTTAAGTTTCACAGGTTTCTATTGTAAGCTGCTTTTTTTTTTATAAATGACTGCAAAATTGTAAATGTTTTTTGGAAAGATATATTTCTCCTTGCTCAGACCAACAATAGAGCAGATGGAACTACAGATCCAGGCATCCAGAGCACATAGGCCCATCGCTATGGCAGTATGACGATGCGAATGTTCGGAACAAGGTAAACGCCTCCACGTCTCTGTGCGCGGCTGATAATGCATTCCCAGCCGTGCACACAGGGGGCAAACCATTTGCACTTGCCATTGACTGGGTTTCCTCTATACTCACAGGGCCGCTGTGATGGCCATGAGGAGAAGGAGGCCTCTGCTTACATCAGCAGCCCTCCCTTGCAATGGCCGGGCATTCTCAGAGAACAGATGCCAGCTGTCAATCACCTGGCGTATCACCTGCCTTCATTCACTGTGCACATGCTCATCATTCGGCAATTGCAGCCCAGCGATTGAGTCTGAATCAGGCACCATGTGCTTTAATACTATATCTCGCTATAAAGCGCTGCGGAATATGTATGTGCTATATAAGAAACGGTTAATAAATTAAAATAAATAAATATATCTCGTTCCTGGACAATAAACTCCAATGGGATATGGACCAATGTGTTTCCCCTGTACAGTGGTGCAAAATTATTGGCACAATATCAATGAACAATAATAATATTTTTCAATGTTTGATCAGCAATCCTTTGAGCGGTTTTCTAGTCTTACCTGGGTTTACATAACCAGTAAACAAACATGGATAAACAGGTGAGGGATGAGTGAATTACTGTCCTTGCCAGCAGGATTAGGGAGACCGGATCAGTAAGGAGTAAGGAGTCGGAGATGTGCACAGAAGCTTGTTATTCTTTACCGTCATTCCAGATAAATGGATTTTACATTGCGCTGCTATTGATCTGACTTTTTGTATAAGCACTAAATCCTAACGAAAAATGTTACAGAAAAAAAGGCCCATTCAAATATGCTTTAATTCTGGTCCATTCCTCGGAAACATGACACAGAAGGGTTTTTTCTTATTGTTTGCAGAGAGCTATAGGCTTAAGGAATTACATTAGTTCTAGAGAGTTTTTCTCATTTAATGTAGTGGAATAGGATAGTAACTTAGGTCGCAGAAGGTGAGATATCAGCAAACACAGTCAAAAAGTAGGTGAAGAAAGTTTAATTCCTTATTTAGACACACGGCAGAAGTAATGGTGTTATAGCCGAGGTATACAGGAGGTGTAGGAAGACTATTATATAACAGAGAGAGCAGATAGGCCGGACATGAACAAGTTACTCAGGGGCAGATTTATTAAGCTTGGAGAAGAGATAAACTGGAGATAAGGCAAAAGGAGATAAAGTGCCAACCAATGAACTGTGTTTGAAAATGACAGTTGGGAGTTGATTGGCTGATGCTTTATCTCCTTTTGCCTTCTCCAGTTTATCTCCAGTTTATATATTCTCCAAGCTTAATAAATCTGCCCCTCAGTTCCCTAGATTTTCTCTTCCCCGTGTTATTTCTACCACAATTTAATGAGCTGGTGGCATTCACGGCAGGCTGATAGTAAATGCTAATTTTATTACCGAGCCAGGGACTGTGATAGTAATACTGTAGCTTACATCCCAACCATCCCACTTTTTTGCTGGAATGTCCCATTTTTTGGGGGACGGTCCCACGTCCTGCATGGGCTGGCAGTGTCTTGTGGGGGGGCAGTTGGGAGTCTCCCCTGCCCAGCACTGCAGAGCGGGGAATAGATGTTGTGCATATGCGCACAGCTTCTATTCTGAGAGGAAGAGGGGCTGGGGACTTGGCCAGCAGTTTAAATACAGATGGAGTGGCTCTTGTTCAGCGGGGGTCTGCCAGTTGGATCGCCAACCACCAGCCCCTGCCAGCTGCCAGAAGGGGACACATGCATGAGTTGCTTGTGCATCCTGAACTCCTCCTCGCCATTCCCTGATGGTCCTCGCTGCCTCCCCGCACCTCCCCTAACCCTGGCCATCTCCTTGAAGCGGGGAGGGCTCCCATGTCCCGCCATCGGAAAACTGGGACGCGCATGAGTCTGAGTCCCACTCAGATGGAGTGCCTATCCGCCGCCGATTGCCATCGGGGACATTCGAGCGATCTCCATGCGCTGAACGAGAGGTGCGCCATCTGTAGCGCTGGCCATGCCCCGTAGTGATGGAAAAAGGGGGCATGGCCTACGGTCGTGGCTTTTAATCCCGATTTCTAAAGTGACAATGTTGGGAGAAATGGTAATAGAGCTACACAGTATAATTGTTCTACCTGTACGCTGTACTGAAGTAATGGGGCATATACACAGGGCAATTGCCCCATTGCTAAGTGATCTATCTAGATTGCTTACATATAAAATACAGATGGCTGTGTATGCCCCATAGCGGTGGGGATGAGCAGTCCTGCGCGTCACCATCGCCCACAGAGATTGACAGTCCCTGCGCTGTCTATCCTGCTGGATTGCAGCGTTTTGTCCTGCGACGTATGCTGCGCGTTCTGTGGATAAGCACCTCACTCAACATAGAGGCTCCGTCGTCTCGTGTGTACAGGGCTTAATATTGGGTGCTGGGAAACAATACAGTATTCCCCAACAAATAAAGCATATTCTGCACATCACTGTCTTCTGCAATGAGGTGCCAGGTAATAATAATTGTGTTACATACAATGCAGAAATACCTGTACAGTATATACTGTAATTAAAAAATAAATCATTATGGTCAATATCTACTAAAGAGAAAATGCTATAAAAACACAGTTTTCATGGTTTTTACCACATTTCCCATATGTACTAAGCCCGGTGCAGAGCGTAATGCCAGCTGTTGTTAGCGTTACCCTATAGAAGCCTGTGGGCTTCTTCCTGCATGGTGCTCTGAGAGGGACCCAATCTAACCCATACCAGCATTTATTCAGCATTACTCCAGGCCACTTGTTCTTTTTCTCATTCCTCTATTTAATAGGCGGTTTCAATAAACATTATTAGCGCTTCCCCTCCCCCAATCCCTGCCAGCCACATACTGTACGACACAGAGTTAGAAGCTCTCGCACAGCGTAAATCTGACAGCTAGAAAATGAAAATAAACAGAAACAGTGAGCAGACCATAACATAATGGTAATCCTTGTTTACTGTGGATAGCTACTTATTAGGGCTGTAAATGCAAGGTAATTAGACGTCACTCAGAGGTCTATGTCCTATATAACAGCAATTTTCCTGTGGCCTTAAACCTCATCATGGAACTCCATGCTGGCTTCTATAATCATTATGGGCGGGATTCTCTAAGCTAAAAATGCGGTAAAAACCCCGTTACCGAAAAATCTGGCAATGCCCCATAGAAGCCAATGGGCTTCTATCGCAACCCTCCACCGCCCCGCGCCGACCCCCCGCCGCCCCGCATCGCCCCCTCCCCCCTCACCTGTGTCCGGGCAGCACAGAGCTGTGCTGCCCGGACCTGTGACCTCCTCCCTGCACTGATCCTCTTCCGGGTGCAGGGAGGAGGGGAGCCCGGCGCAGCAGCAGCAGCAGCAGCAGCAGCGCCAGGTGTGGGAGGGAGGGGGGAGCCGCCGGGACCTGCTGGGACCCGGCGACTCTCACGGCAAAGGACAGCTCTTAACGCAAGAGCTGTCCTTTGCCTTAATTATCGCATATGTTACATCATATGCGATAATTAAATTTGCGATGGGCGGCGAAGGGGGGCGGAGATTCTTAGAGAATCTCCCCCAATATGAGGTGGTGCATTATCTCATGTCCCTATAATCATAGTAAATACTGTATGATGTTATCCAGAACTTCAGTTTTGAGTTTCTGATCCCAAATAAGAGAGATCCAGTGCCAGAAAGCACATGAAGGGCCCACCAGGAGAATGAAGAGATAGGGGCCCATGCCTATGGGTGTGTCCATCCTGCAGGGGAGGTGTGGCCAGCCAGCCTCCAATAGATTAGAAGACGAAGGTCATTGCTTTGCTGTGTGGAGTGGTTGGGACCAAGTAGGGGATGACTTAGGCTGTGTCTTTCTTGGACGTAGTTACGCCTTTTATATTTATGTACAGTATCTAAGTTGTACCTTACATATGATGGATCCCAACTGTGTTTGTACAGAGTTACAATTGTGATTATACAGTAGATACATGGGTACTTGTGGAGTATCACGGCTCCCATCGCATGCCATCGCATGCCATATATAATGGCATGCGATTGGATACGATTTTTGCAGTTTTTAACAATTTTTTTACAAAATCGCATGCGAGGGGACGCGGACACCTGTGAAGCCCGCGAGGGGACGCGTATACCTATGAAGGTATCCGTGTCCCCTCGCGGGGCTCGCTGCGCTCCGGGCTCGGTGGCTCGCTGCCCTCGCCACACTTTCTATTCTCAGCTCCACGCTGACGTGGATAGTGGGGGGTATGAAAAGGTCGTAGGACACGTACCGCCGCCGCTCGCCACGCTTTGGGTTCGCGTTGATAGTGGGGGTGGTACAGCCTCAAAAATGACATTTTGGGGCTATAGAACATGTTTGATACTAATTTCAATGCATTTGGATGCTTTTCTGTTAAAAAAAGCATGCGATCGCATGCGATGCGATTTTGCTATACGATGCACATTGTGGGAGCCGTGATTGCCCACAAGTACCGATACATGTACTCACAGTAGGTGTTCCAGAAGGACAGTCAAAATATTGACAACCTTTCGCAGACAGTCAAATTGCTGACACGTTCAAAATACCAACATTCCAACATTTAAAATGTCAACATGTCAAGAAGTCGACATTAGTTTTTCATGATTTCTTTCTTTAAAACCAACTTGTTCTTACTTCTCGATCCAAGCGGGCATAGAGTTACATTATAATGATATGCCAAGCGCATCGAGGCATCGTGCCAGAAGCATGGCGAGACATACGAGGAGACGCGGTACACTTATACTGTGTCCATCTCAACCTATGCCGACATAGACACCTTTGAAATGTAACCTTTTTGACATATCGATATTTTAAATTTAACCGTCTCGGCATAATGAATGTCTGCATTGTGAACATGTCACTATTTTGACTTTCTGCCAATGCTTGTTGGTATTTTGACGGTCAGGATTTTTAATGTCATTTTGAATGTCAGTTAAACGTACTGAACCTGTTCCTGAGCAGTGACCGTGTGCCGATGTAGATGGAGGTGGATGATTGTAGATGGACCGTTTTATAAGTTATGTGTATGCATAGTTACCTCCCCTCCTGCATTCTGCAGGAGACTCCCTGACATAGCAGCAATCTCCCTCTCTCCCTCATTAGTCTAGCAATCTCCCTCATGTCACCTAGCCCACATTACACTGTTACATCATAGTTACCTCCCCTCCAGCATTCTGCAGGAGACTGCCTGACATAGCAGCAATCTCCCTTATGTCACCTAGCCCACATTACACTGTTACATCATAGTTACCTCCCCTCCTGCATTCTGCAGGAGACTCCCTGACATAGCAGCAATCTCCCTCTCTCCCTCATTAGTCTAGCAATCTCCCTCATGTCACCTAGCCCACATTACACTGTTACATCATAGTTACCTCCCCTCCTGCATTCTGCAGGAGACTCCCTGACATAGCAGCAATCTCCCTCTCTCCCTCATTAGTCTAGCAATCTCCCTCATGTAACCTAGCCCACATTACCCTGTTACATCCTAGTTACCTCCCCTCCTGCATTCTGCAGGAGACTCCCTGACATAGCAGCAATCTCTCTCATTAGTCTACCAATCTCCCTCATGTCACCTAGCCCACATTACACTGTTACATCATAGTTACCTACCCTCCTGCATTCTGCAGGAGACTCCCTGACATAGCAGCAATCTCCCTCTCTCCCTCATGTCACCTAGCCCACATTACACTTACAGTATATCATAGTTACCTCCCCTCCTGCATTCTGTAGGAGATTTCCTGACATAGCAGCAATCTCCCTCTCTCCCTCATTAGTCTAGCAAGCTCCCTAATGTCACCTAGCCCACATTACACTTATATCATAGTTACCCCCCCTCCTGCATTCTGCAGGAGACTCCCTGACATAGCAGCAATCTCCCTCTCTCCCTCATTAGTCTAGCAATCTCCCTCATGTCCCCTAGCCCACATTACACTGTTACATCATAGTTACCTCCCCTCCTGCATTCTGCAGGAGACTCCCTGACATAGCAGCAATCTCCCTCTCTCCCTCATTAGTCTAGCAATCTCCCTCATGTCACCTAGCCCACATTACCCTGTTACATCCTAGTTACCTCCCCTCCTGCATTCTGCAGGAGACTCCCTGACATAGCAGCAATCTCCCTCATTAGTCTAGCAATCTCCCTTATGTCACCTAGCCCACATTACACTGTTACATCATAGTTACCTCCCGTCCTGCATTCTGCAGGAGACTCCCTGACATAGCAGCAAACTCCCTCTCTCCCTCATTAGTCTAGCAATCTCCCTCATGTCACCTAGCCCACATTACACTGTTACATCATAGTTACCTCCCATGCTGCATCCTGCAGGAGACTCCCTGACATAGCAGCAATCTCCCTCTCTCCCTCATTAGTCTAGCAATCTCCCTCATGTCACCTAGCCCACATTACACTATTACATCACAGTTACCTCCCCTCCTGCATTCTGCAGGAGACTCCCTGACATAGCAGCAATCTCCCTCTCTCCCTCATTAGTCTAGCAATCTCCCTATTGTCACCTAGCCCACATTACACTTATATCATAGTTACCTCCCCTCCTGCATTCTGCAGGAGACTTCCTGACATAGCAGCAATCTCCCTCTCTCCCTCATTAGTCTAGCAATCTCCCTCATGTCCCCTAGCCCACATTACACTGTTACATCATAGTTACCTCCCCTCCTGCATTCTGCAGGAGACTCCCTGACATAGCAGCAATCTCCCTCTCTCCCTCATTAGTCTAACAATCTCCCTCATGTCACCTACTGTAGCCCACATTACACTGTTACATTTTGGGGGAAAATCATCAGCGCCATTTCCCAGCACTTTACCAAGTAAAGTAGCTCTTACTAACTGATTTGGGGCTCATCTACATATGGATATAAGTAATTTTACAAGATTCCTCTCTGATGTAGCAGTACACACCCACGCTTCTAGGTGCCACATTCACAATATCTCTTCACAATCTCTCCATATATGGAACTAGACACGCCCTTTGGGTGGAGCATGACACGCCCCCTTAATGGGGCACTCTGCAAAATTCTAAAATACAAACTATAATCTCCCTGAAACTACTTTTCAAAATTAGGCAAGTATGGTGTTATGGGACCACTCTGTGCTGGACCTGTCTCGTGTCTATCGTATAGAAACATTACAGTTCTAGGAGGAAGGAAACATCAAACAACATATTTGCTTAGTACGGCAACTTCAGTCTACTGTGCAACTGTCTTACCGCATGTACTGTCCATTTAAAATGTGTTTTAACCCTTTGCGTTCCAACGTCGCTCACAGCGACCGTACTTTTTTTTGCGTGCAATATTTAACTAAACTCCAATTAATTGACTTGGCTGTATTTGTATTTAATGATAGGGGGGGGGGGGGGAATTGGAGAGATTGTATTTGTATTTATTTACAGTATACTAAAAGAAAATTCGCTGTGAGCGGCGCTGGCATTTTTAGCGAAGAATTTTAGGATCGTTTACAGTAACGTTGGCGCTCAAGGGTCAATGTCTAGCATCGCCTCCTCAGCATCCTGAGCATAATGTTTTACTATTAAAGTTTTTAACATTCCCTTGATAATTTGAACATAATATTTATTGAAAAATGTCTTTATATAGTCCCAGCATAATATGCAGTTCCTTATCATTAGGAGTATATAAAGCGCTGTATGACAAATGTGGGTGTTAATAAACAGACGGATCTTGAAGAGAGCCCTTACTGTGTAAATATTTGAAAACAAGCTGAAATGACGGATGTAACATATATACGTGATTCTAGTGCTGTTTAACCTTTTATGGAGTGTTATGAATATGTACTGAACTATTATGGAACCCACATTGCAAAGCAGTTGGGTAAGGACTTTGTCTGGACTATTCAGGCTTGCCCTGGGGTCATGTGATTGGCCTACTGAGAAGCACAGTTTTACATAAATGAATATAAAATGAGCAACTGCTATTTCTATCCTGATAGCGTATGAGGTCAAGTGTAGATAATGATAGAGGCTGAGGTGCAGCCAGAGGGAGACAGAATTTCTGCTCTACTTGCTTCCAATTGGTCAGGGGGCGTCACCCCTCTTTACACGCAATTCCCAGGAAAGTTGTGCAGAGGTTATGGCATATGATTCAGGCTGCTGTGGTTCACCACTACAGACCTGGCCTGTGTGCAGCAAGGCCTCTATAGATTTACCTAAATCGATACATAGAAAGTAATTTCTGTAATACTTAAAAAAAAAGGAAACATGACTTATCAGTACAGAATCAGTGGGTAGATAGATGACAATTTAAAGGCACACAGGGGGATGCAGTCCTGAATTTGACAGGGACAATGTCCACATTTATCATCTTGATAGTAGAAAGTTGGCATTTTATGAAGTTAATATGGTTAAAATGTTGACTACATTAATGTCGACACCGAAAGACAATATTGCCATCATTTTGATGATTGCCTTAGGTTCAGTCTTCGGGTTACCGTCAATGTTTGGGTTAATGTTAGGCAGTGGTGGATTTTACCGTTGGGCTACAGCCTCCAATGTACAATCCTCCAGTAATCTGCATGGGTGGAATATATACTCAATGAGTACATGTATTTCCATGGGGCTGAGCTAAATGAATCTCAAGATGTGTAGAATATGTCCAAGTCTTTGGCCGAGAAAGACAAAAAGTGTGAAGGTGTGTGTTGTTGTGAGCCTTAACACTTTAAGCCGTAATTTGCATATATTAACCTTAGAGTTTTGGACTTTAGAAATACTTTTGTCTCTATATACAGTATTTCCATGAATTTCTATCATTCTTAGTACGTTATTAAAGAATATGCAGCTTTAGAAAAGTACCGAGTTACCCTTCTCTATAATTGGTGCTCTTCCATTCAATGTCTGAAAAACAATAACTCTGGCAGCTCAAAAAAAAAAAAAAAGAGAAAACGTTAGAACATTGAAAACTCCTACACAATTCCCCTGGAGACTTGGCAGCCAAAAGACCACCCCAGGGACAACATCTTAGTAACACTTTAGCAAGACTTCAGAAGGTACTGCAGAAAGGTAACATGTGCTTGATCTTTACCTATTAAACTTCCATCACTGAAGCTGTTCTGGGACTTTGTGGAGCATTCACTCGAGAACAGTGAATGGAACCACAGGTGTCTGGAAGTGAAAGGAACGTGGCTGTGGCGTTAAAGCTGTGCTGAAGTATCAAAACTCTAGAGAAGCATACTTTTATTTTACTATAGACGGTGCAATAAAATATATCGGTTATTTTTCATTATAGAAATGTCATATGAAGGACAACTTTTTTCTAGCATAGTTAAGAAGTACATGGTATTATTTCTGTGCTTATTATGCTGTCATAAACGCCACACGTTGGGCCTGATTCGGAGGTAAATACGCAGTGGCTATATCAATAAACAATAAACATCAATATCAGGGGAGGCTCCAGAGGGTGGGCTGAAGCGCAGTTCAATATTTAAATAGGGGAGGTCAAGCAACTGCCACTGACTGGCATTCTAAACTGACTCACTGGCAGTTGGTGGGGCTCCTCTATTTGAATTTTAAATCACTGCAGCTCCTCCTCTGGAGCTGCCAATATCCATCTGACCCATCTACGGCAGCACCACCATCCATGTACTTGAGGGAGTAGCTGCAGCAGCCCCGGATTGGCTGGTTGTCCGCAACCTGTGATTGGGTCACTGTAGCACTAAATTTGCAATGCTGCCTCTATTTCTCCATGCCAGCCTACCCTCGATCTCCTGCCAAGTTCCAATCTTTTCATGATGTCCCTGTAGTGCCCCCCCCCCCCCCTCCCTGAAGGCAGTCCTTTGTGAGACCCTCTGTAGTTCTGTGAATGGAGGCTGCATGTGTTTCTGTTATTATTATCCTTTATTTATGTGGTGCCACAAGGGATACGCAGCACCCAATTACAGAATACATAAACAAGTCATAAAAACAAGAAAACAATTTACAGTTTAAGACAATGTTGCACAAGTACAGGGTATATAAACTTAGCAACATTGGCAAATGACACTGAAATAAGTATCTGGGTGGCAGAAAATGGATGGATTAGACGGGGTCTAGGGTGGAGTATGGAGTAGAATATGGTTTAAGTAAGAGAAGGAAGGGCACCAGAGGGAAGAGAACCCTGCTCATTAAAGCTTACATTGTAAAGGAGAACCGTAGACAGGCAGAGGCCAGGATGAGAGATGGTTGCGTATGATGAAGAAGTAGATGTTGAGAGCCCATTTGAAGTTTTGTACAGAGGTGGAGAGTTTGATGGGTAGAGGTAGAGAATTCCAGAGAAAGGGAGCAGCATGTGCAAAATCTTGGAGGTACCTGTACTGTAATGGTAAGATTTGGCTTCCGATGTTCCCGATATAGTGAAAATCGGAAGCCACATCGCATGCAAATCGCATGCTTTTTTAGGGCTTGCGAGCCAGATGCGCTGCCGATGTGCGCTCCCAAGTGAGCGCTAATCGGCAGCCAGATAGAGAGGGCAGGTAATACTATATAGTGCAGATATGCACTATATAGTCTAAATTGGGCCCCTTTAGCATGCCGTGAGATGCGAGTCCCGATGCGATCTGATCACATCGGGACTCGCATCTCACAGCAGGATCTGCTGTGTGTACACACCTTAAGAGTCGGAGGAGGTAATCAGTGGCGTAACTAGAAATTTTGCACATCCCCCCATACATTTATTATATGTTTTTTTTTACCTAAATGCTCGTTGCCAGGGGTTACATGCTCATAGTCAGGGGTTTCATGCTCATTGTCAATGGTTTCTTATTCATTGCCAGGGTTTTGTTGCTTGTCACAAGTGGGTTACATGCTCATTGCCAGGGTATTACATGCCCATTGCCAGAGGGTTACATGCTCATTGACATGGGTTTACATGCTCATTGCCAGGGGCAATATAAATATATTTTGCTACCTAAAACTTGTAACTTCCAGGTAGCAATCTACACTACCGGAAGTTACATACGGACAACCAAACCCATTGGGATCTGCACGTAATATGTGTCCCCGCAGCTCTGGCTCCCCCAAGCCACCGCTTGGGCTGCAGTGCCATTCTAAAGCCACTGGAGGCAATCAGTAGGCAGGAGAAGCGGCATGCACTAGCGGAGCGAAGCGGTTAGGCGAGAGTGTAAAGGGAGATAAAGTCAAGGATGTAAATGGGGGAGAAGTGGGAGAGAGCTTTGTAAGTGAGTGTGAGAAGCTTGAAATGGATTCTGAAATGGGGTATCTGGATGGCTGACAGACAATGTCTAAGTTGACAGTCAATAGGTCAACAATAAAAGGTCAACATGCTCAAGATTGACATTGACAAAAGATATACACAAGCAAAAGACCAACACAACAAGTATACAGCAGGTTTTCCTCCCTCGTTCTAGAGAAGCAATATATCACACTGTTGACCTGAACAATTTCTAGATCAGGCATATCCAACCTGCGGTCCTCCAGCGTTTGAGAAACTACACATCCCAGCATGCCTTGCCATAGTTTTAGAATTCCCTAATAGCAAAACTGTGGCAAGGCATGATGGGAGTTGTAGTTTCACAACAGCTGGAGGGCCACTGGTTGACCATGCCTGTTCTAGACCCACAGTTAGCAGAAAATGATTTCTGTATGAGATTCTAGGTCTACTCCCTTGTATTTAAGAATTGTAGCTCCTTCTTCTTACAGCATTGCTTTAGTTTTCTGGCGTTTCAGGGCACTCATTTATGCATTCTGCATCTCACTTCATCTCCCGGCACAGCTTCGTAGCAGTGGGGCAGTCTGGACTCTGAATCATTAAAGCAATTTTTCTTGCAAATACCTTTTGTGCGATGAGCAACATTTTCAAAGCTGCTTTGTGGAATTAATACACATTTTTCTTTACATATAAATAATTTAGTGCCGAAGTAATGTGTAATGAAGTACTTTGGTGCTAAACTATGTAGCACTTCTCATTTATTACAGCCTACAAATGAAACTCCAAAAGCTTGAGTACAAACGATAGTAAATAATCAGTAAAGCAACATTAGGGGAGGTTTTCTCGGCCAGTCCTTCTAGAAATTAGACTATCTAGATAAAATCAAGATTTGGATTCAGTCTAACAGCACACAATGAAGTGTAAGATTCATTCTGACACAAAAGAGACATAAACATATATTTATA
This sequence comes from Crinia signifera, assembly GCF_055691185.1. Classification (NCBI taxonomy): domain Eukaryota; kingdom Metazoa; phylum Chordata; class Amphibia; order Anura; family Myobatrachidae; genus Crinia; species Crinia signifera. The sequence continues at coordinate 107,739,479 of NC_139227.1, forward strand.
TTAGTGATGTATTCATGCATGCCTACCTTTTGGGAAAACACTTCACAAACCATCAGGATTATGATGACACATTGAGTAGTAAATAGATATATGTAATTCGGAAGCTAACACTGAACTTTAGAGCTCAGAATGTCTATTACCGAAACAGTTCATTTGGACATAAATGTCAAAATAATAGATTATTTATACAGATGAATGTCCTTTAACTATAACATGAACATATTCCATTTCTGCTGCCTGAAGTCCGACATTGGAATATTTCTAATGTTTAATTGATTCCATTTCATTTTTGTTGTGTTAAATATGATTTTTTTTTCTATTCTTTATAGGCAGAACTAATTGTGTGAATGTGATTTTTTTTTTTTTCAATAAAACTTTATGAAAGGCTTTGATCTGTGTAGAAATGTGGCATAGAACAGAAATTGGCACAACAAGCTTTTCACGCTTTGATATAGCTTTTTCTTTGAGCTTGGACACAAAAGTTTGGTATTTTGTGTTGTTCGCTTTTTCCCATTGCTCCCCTTTATGCTATTTGCTCTGCTTCTGTGTTTTCTGCTTTTTAGCTGCTGTGTTTCTCCTTTCTTGTTGTCTTTACATCTAAAATAAAAGGGAAAGCAGAGCATGGTACAGATTTCTTTTGCAAATGTAGTATACAAAGAAATAAATAAGCAAAAACTTACAAAATATACTTCTTGTACAGAAACACAGGAACATTGCAAATTTGTGATTTTCTTAAGCTTCAAAATGGATGGAAAAAAAAATTGTCTTTTCAAACAAATTGGCTGCTTAACCTCCTGTATGGCGGGACAATGCTTATTGGGAAAGATAACGGCAGTTGAAGAAAATAAGTCTTAAATGTCTTTATCTAACCAGATGCATTAATATTCTAGGGGAGGGGGCTTCCCCACTTTGCAGGTATCATGTCTCTGTACATTTACACCATATTCCCAACTGTCCCCAGCTGGAAATAGGGGGTTGGGGGAATGCCAGCACCTCACAGAGTGCTGGGCCTGCCCCCATAGTGATTTAATATTAGGTTTGTTGCTTGCAGTCTCTGCATCACTATGAGACCACACCCCTTTTTTGGCCACACCCCCTCTCCAGAAATGCTCGCCTTCGTCATGAGTGAGGCCCTGACTTTCCCATTCAAGATGTTGTGAGTTACGGTTTAACACAGAAGACAGAAAACAGGAGACAGAGGGGCTGGAGGGATGCCAGTGGCTCAGAGTGCTGGGCATACGCACATTGATTTTATATGGGTGCATTGCTTGTGATCTCGGCATGAGGCTACCCCCATTTTTCTGAGGCCACATCCCCATTCCAGGAATGCTCACCTTCTGCATGAGGGAGGACCTGACTGTCCTATGGAAAATGTTGGGAGGTATGGTTAAACAGAGAAGAACAGAAAGTTTGATGTGATAATTCCCTTCTTTCACACTATGGGCCTGACTCAGTTTCAGTGTAGTTTTGTGGAACCCCCTTCCCCTCCCCGCCAAAAAACTACTGTCCCCTATAATATGCTGGTGACTGCCCAGCACAGGGCAAGGCCATCATCCACCATACTGGTCCCTCCTTGTGATGTGATTGCAAAATTTTGCAAACACATTGCTAAAATGCACTCCCACAACTAAGGTGGCCTTCATCCTAGGCACAGCCACCCTGAGAACACCTTTCTTGTCCGGAATGCACCCACCTAAATCTGTGTATCTGACAACCCAACATTGCATCGCCACCACCGTTTTTCATAATATAGCAGCCGTTTAAGGCTTCGCGCCATTCACTTGTCCACTGGTAGAGCCATGTGCCCAACCCTCCATACTATTCCCCGTATGATCTCTTCATCCTGCCCGCTTCACTAGAAAAATCTCTGAGCACTTGCTGGAGAAGAGGTAAGTACAGTATGGGTTATACTGTATAAAGACCTAAACACAATAAAAATAGTTACATGAAGGGGTATGAAGTGTTGATAGTTCATGCTTCTGTCATTTTTGCTTAAAAAAGGGTCAGTGCCATTTCTCCAGAATATATTATAAGGAACCGTAGGACATGGCGAAATCAGAGATTTACTGAACCCCAATGATATATATACAGTATATAAATTGCTGTGAACTTGTTGAGCTAAGGAGCCTGATTGAGACATAGATGCAGGGTTGATGGCGGTTGCTAATGCCTGATTCTGTTTGGCTCGCTAGGCAACGTATATTCGCTGCCTGTGAGCCCATAATCACAGCCCAACACCCAGCCGAATGCGCAAACCCCCACCGACATATCACCTAGGTACCATGCGAGGGGATGTGTAAGAAACATTGCATGGCATAAAAAGACTCGGTCATGCCAGGAGAAGTGTCATCCTCGGATTCAGGTTTCTGCAAAAAGTTACTTTTGAAAAACTTTGTAAAAAAGATGTCATACAGTGTATCCAATATACAAACAAAACATAAAGGCCGTCCTTCTGTTTGCTATTCATAGAAAAAGTATTACATTATACAGTACATTCAGCAGGATAAAAAGAGGAATTTCTGGTAACCATATTCTATCCTTAGGGTTGACAGGATTGTTGGATAAGTAAAGGGCATTACTGTGGGTAGCATAATTTTTCATGTCTTGCTCTTTGTACATTTTTATTGCAGGAAAAAAAATGTTTCTCTGAATACAAAGTTCAATCTTGCCAGAGCTCTCTGTGTGCCGTCTAAGCTGAGAGTTTCATAGACACAATGAATAAATGTATATACCGGTGGAGGAAACTTTCCAAGAGCGGCTTTGCTATTCGGTGCTTCCTGTTGTGAAGATGAGGATCTACAGGATGACACAGCGCTAATGCCATACTCCATAGTACTCATATGTGAGTGCGGTGCTCTTACATCTGTATACTGTGTGCAGTATTTATATCTATTCTGGGCGTTATTAAATGTATTGTTCAATAGAACAAAACACATACAGTATGTTAGATATTGCAATAATCATAGTATCCTCCTAGTAATTATGTCAGTCTGCTTGTATTCTCCATTATCTGATCTGAAATTGTTTGACAGATATGATCTCTTTCCCACATCAAACAGGATGACAGTCAACCTGTGTCACCAGTGCCCCGAAACCTGTGACATCATTATGCCAACATTATGGGGCGGGACAGCCGGCACTAGGAAGTAGAGCTTTTTCAGGAGCATTTTAAAGACACTCCAGACAGATCCACATGCTGCAGAATACCTGCCCAGAGCATCTTATATTGCCACATGTAGTGGGGCAGTGGCAGTGCCACCCCCCAGGTCCCAGCAATGCTGAAAGCACCGATTGTACCCTTAATTACAGCCCTGCTTCCGCAGCCTTTACGTCTCATATCACAAATATCTTGCGTATTGTAAAGTCGTTAAACCAAGCACAGGGCTAGCACCACCATTAGGAAACTGTAGTCGGTTGCCTAAGGGAGCAAGCCACCACTGAGTCCATTAAAGTGAGTGAAAGCCGCTCCTGTCACTAAGGGGGTTATTTTGGTTCACTCTGTCTGACAAATTCCTTCTTAGATGGACAAAACCATGTGCACTGCAGGTGGGGCAGATGTTACTTGTGCAGAGAGAATTCGATTTGGGTGGGGTTTTACTTCAAGTGAGATCTATAATGCAGTGTAAGAATAAAGCAGTCAGTATTTACCCTGCACAGAAACAAAATAACTCACCCAAATCTAATTCTCTCTGCACATTTTACATTTGTCCCCCTGCAGTGCACATGGTTTTGTCCATCTAAGAAGGAATTTGTCAGAAAAAGTGAACCAGAATAACCCCCTAAGGGCCAGGTGTACTAATCCTTGAACAGTGATAAAGGGGAGAGTGATATTGAAGAGTAAATTATTTTTGACAGCCGGTGACAGCTAGTGACAGCCGGTGACAGCGTCATCTCAGCAAGCTTTGGGATGCGTGACGTATGAGTATACGGGGTATACGGGGTATATCACTGACATACCTTGGTCTATGAGAGAAGACATAGCAGGTGTTTGCATTTAGCATTCAGGACAGCTGTTCACCAGCATCACACAGTAGGACAGATGTATTAGGCTTGAAAAGTGATAAACAACCAACCAATCAGCTCATAACTGCCATACCACAGGCTGTGTTTCAAAAATGACAGGTAGAAGTTAATTGGGTGGAGGTTTATCGCTCTCCATTTTATCACTTTTTAAGACTTTTTAAGACTTAATACATCTGGCCCAGTATCACTTGGTAAAAAATGGAACCAAAGTTTCAGAAAAGTTAATGTGTTTGATGTTGCAATAGAATCATTTTACATAAGATAAAGATTTTTTTTAAAGAAGCAAGATCATGAATTTGATATAATAAAGGTCAGTCAATTAATAACTCTGTCCATCAAGTGTGAGCAAAATGTGACTTATGTTCAGAAGTACAGTAGATCAATGGCTATAGTATCAACTGACCAACAGTAATCAGTAATGGGTGACTATTTCAGCTCACTATAACAGGTCTTGATTCCTAGACAGGAGCCACATAGATCATTTCAAATGTTATTACCTTGTATCAAGATAGAAACAGAAAGGAAAGCCTCTAGTTGTATTTGGGGTACCAATTTGTAGAACATCACCAACAGGTCTCAGTCTTTTGCACACAAGGAAGGTACAGCAGATGTGAATATGCTTAGCCTTTTGAAATGATAATTATTTGTTCATCCTCAATTTTGGGTAAAACATCCAAATGCTCTTTGTTATACCAAGTGTTCCATGGTACAAAGTCATACCTATATTAATTTAGCAACACAAGGGCATTGAATTCTGGGCCTGATTCCGAGATGGACAGAAATTCAATGCCCCATGCAAGTAGCACTGAATTTCCATCCGATTTCGAAGATGACCGCGCTGGAGATATCTCAGATGACCACGCTGCGCTGGAGATGTCTCAAATGACCGTGCTGGAGATATCTCAGATGACCGCGCTGGAGATATCTCAGATGACTAACAGTAGCAGGGGGTCCAGAGAGTCCAGACTGTAACCCTTGCCTTTTTTCTGCAAGAAAGGAAGGCAATACACTCCCAATTCTGGGAACGCAGCCCTTTGCCCCCTCCCTACCCCTCAACACTACTATACCCTCCAACATCTCCAAGGTAAAAACCGGTACAGAGGGTGTTTGTACCTCCCCACTGTCCCAGATGTTTGACATTTTCCTGCATCCTGCCTGGGGCCATCAATGTCCCACGGGGGGGGGGGGATTGGGAGTTGGGAGGTCCCTCCCCTGTCACACATGAAAAGTCGCTGTGCACATGCACGAAGCATTTATTCCAATGCTGGGGGCATTGTCAGCAGCACACAGAGCCACTAGCCATGACCTTGCAGTGGCAAAAACACGGCAGAGCCGCAAGGCCATGTCCCCAAAATTCTGGGCAATGTCCCTGTTTCACTTCTACCAAAATTGGGAGGTATGGCTGTGGGAATAGATAGAGGGGCATGGCCATGTGTAAAGGGGGCATGGTGATGCCCACTTTACTATCCACTACGTAAGTATCCCGATTAATCAAGTCCTATCAGTCTCTGCTGATTGGCCCCACACAGCATGCCGGGACTTGTAGTCTTCCTACAGCCTGCCCTGATGTCAACCCCAACACAGACTATGCCTGAGCTTGGGGAGTTGGGCCAACCCCCACACCCCCATCCCGGCAGTGCACCCTGGGAGATGTAGTCCTGGATGGCTGCTTCCCAGGGCTGGAATAAAGAGGGGGCCAAGGAGGTCAATACCCCTGGGCACCCCTCTAGCTAGGTGCCCCCTGTGGTTGGCATGTATTTAAAAAAATGTTTAGCTAAAGGATTTGTGCATGGGAGTGGGGTAGTGCTGCAGCTTCACCTATCTGCCAATGTGACAATGATTAATGGTGCTGAGCATCGGGAGCCAAGGCACAATGTCTGCACAAGTGGGCACTGCATTACTGGGAGTTGACTAAGTGCCATGACACTTTGCACAAGAGGGCAGAGGTTGAGAGGTTTGTGCTCTCTGATTGGTGGAACTCATTATACTCTTGTCAGGCCCATGGAGGTCAGCAGCAGCAGCCTAGTCATGGGAGGGTTTTTAACCAGATGCAGCGCTGATCCTGTGAGGTCTCCTACAGTACTACAGAGTAAGGTGCAGAGGGACAAATACAGGCTTTTAATGTGGTATGTATATATATATATATATATATATATATATATATATATATATATATATATATATAGGAAAACAAGCAGGCTGCGCTAGTCCTTAGTAAATCACTTCTTTCAAGTTTTTAGTACGGTGCAGCTCTCCTCCAAAATGACCGATTCCACGGTCACAAGGTACATGCAAAGAAACAGGAGACAAGCGCACAATGAGCGGTAAAATTCAATTCACTTTTATAAAATATATCAGCTCACGTACATGTAAGTTTAAAGATAACAGCTTGCCAGCATATCATAATAAAGAGCGGGTCGTCATCTCACACAAAACCACCGTAGCCGCAGAGCCCCCAGCGTCTTGTCGGTCCGATTTCCCGGCTCCATCAATGTGTCACAGCAATAACTCGCCCAACCGGTTTCGTCGCTTATTGGACTTCGTAACACCCCCTGACGAAGTCCAATAAGCGACGAAACCGGTTGGGCGAGTTACTGCTGTGACACATTGGTGGAGCCGGGAAATCGGACCGACGAGACGCTGGGAGCTCTGCGGCTACGGTGGTTTTGTGTGAGATGATGACCCGCTCTTTATTATGATATGCTGGCAAGCTGTTATCTTTAATCTTAATGAGCCGTGCTCCCCCACAACAGGGGACCTACCAGAGTCAGGCGCAGGGAGCCGGGCAGCATCAGCGGGAGCAGGGGGGGCGGCGCAGAGTACCAGGGAGCCGGGCAGGAGAAGACGCTGCAGCAGCAGCACTTCAAAAAAAAAGGGCCATACAAACGCATAGGAAGCCATTCATTGGCTGAGACCTCTCAGGTCTCAGCCAATGAATGGCTTCCTATTCGTTTGTATGGGGTTTTTCTTTTTTTTTGGAAGTGCTGCTGCATCGTGTTCTCCTGCCCGGCTCCCTGGTACTCTGCGCCGCCGCCCCCCCCTGCTCCCTGCGCAGCGGCTTCCTGCCCGGCTCCCTGCACCCCAACCCCCCCCCTGCCCACTCTCTGTTTGCGGGCATATTCCTGCTGCTGTCCCCCGCTCCCATTGTCCCTGCAGCTCCCCGGGAGTGGCATGTGATAAATCGCATGCGATTTATCACATGCAAAACTTGGCACATGAAGTGCCATCGCATGTGATCCCTCCCGGGGAGCTGCTGGGACAATCGGGTCCGACTTGTCGTTATGACAAGTCGGACAAATGTAAGGGGGCCTTAAGTCTGTTAGATTGCTCAGAACGTTTAGCAGGATCGCTCAGCACACAGTGATGTGTCAGCACTGTGGGCCTTATTCTGGTTGGGAGCGCGTTCTTTCGAAATGTCCGCGCATCACGGCGGACATTCTAAGAACACACGCCCACAGGTTGTCCGCATCTGTTCGGATGGAATCTCTAAGAAGAGGGAGTGTCTTCAAACTGCATCCAAACATGCGTGTGCGGTGGGAACTCAAAGATTCTGCACGGTCTTACTACGTCCGAACGGACGGGAAGCTGACTGTACGCACCGAGTTGGTGTATGTGCGCAAACCTCAGTAATCTATTCAGAAGTCATGCTTCAGCAGCATGACACATTTATCCAATTAGGGTACCTCATAACATATATATTTATTTTTCATTAAATCAATTACTTCCTAAATGACACTTAAACACATTACTTGCACTTTAGATTAACCCTTACATCATGTTAAGTTGTAAAACTTCATTGTTGCCCCTTTACCTGTGTTTTATGTATGCATACTATTATTTAATTGCAAGGCAAATGCAATCATTCTAAAAGGTCAAATTGTGATTTAAACATAATAAATGTCAAATACCTACAGTTGAACCTGTGAAAAGAGTTTAATTAATCACTAATGACTAGAGGACTGGATTGTATTGTGGTCAGCTGCGAGTGTTTAAGGTGCGGCCGTACTAATTGGGCGATCCGAATGCCTAGCGCATGAACCATTGCCTACCGAGTAGTGAAAGCTGCTTATTGACACCGAAGATTTCTGCCGTGTTGATTCGCTTCCACACGGTGTCCGGTCCCAATGCACGCCTACCACTGTTCGTGCACTCCCATGTATGTCCAGATTTACGCCCAGTTTTGCCCACTTTGAAACCGCGCCCTTGTGTACGCCCATATTACGCCCACATTTCCCGAGGGAGTTCGGTGCACATTTGTAGACAGTATTGCTGAGAACGAGTGCGAAGACACTGCATTGCACATGCGCATCGCGTTGCTTGCGCGTGTGCAGGTAGCTATAAATCGCCGTCCGAAAGAATTCGGAACAGACCGCACCAATCAGAATAAGGCCCTGTGTGCTGAGCGATCTCTCAGGGCTAGTGTTCTGCGGTGAGAACACTGGCCCTGATGGCAATGCCGGATATTAATCACCAGGCGATAGCATCACACGGGGCTGTGCATCGCTATCACTATGGCCCCTACACACAGAGCGATGTAGGGGCTTGTTCTAAGCAATCTAGTTATATCTAGTTTTGTGCTGAGTAAAGCTGGCCATACACCTGAGTTTTACATTTTAATAGAGTGTCGAGCGCACAAGCCATACGAGGAGATGCAATGTACCTGTAGGGTGCCCACGTCAGCAGATTTCAACATAGACACCCAAAAAAGTGAAAAACTCAGGTCAACTTTTTCCTGTGTCGACCATTTCCATGTCTACCTTTGTGTCCACCCATATTTTTTTTTAAGTGTTGAAACTGGAATTTGTGTTACTGAAGCTTAACACTTTTCTAAATGATAGCTTGAAGCTTTGTTACTGTGCATATGGAAAGAGTCAGCACCCACCGCAAACTGTAATAAAATAACATTCGTAGGGAAAATTAACATGAAAATGAATAGACAAATTTTAGTTCCTGAAAATGTACATTAATATATTCAAGAATTAACTTTCCATTATATAATTAAAGCATTATAATTAGATGCTATATATAAATGGCACTAAGGTTGGGGCCGCAATTATGGTTCACAAAGATATTTTCTTGTTTATCCAACCTACACGCCAACAAGATATCAACGTGACATCCACATTGCGGTAAAGCATAGAATATTAAATCAACTATAAAAATATACAAATGATCAGATTATAGCAACAAATCAAATGTGGACGTAATCAAGACTTCGTGAGTGCGATCTTGGCCCAATGAAAAGCAAAGCCCATTTTTATGTATTTGAATTTTTAGAAATTAAAAATATATGTTATATACCCGCAGATCTACTTTTTATGGGATTTTACAAGAAAGCCCAAATTTTACACTCTGGGTAGTCAATTTATTAAACAGATATAGTATCGAAAGTCCCCTTCATTTGTTTTCCTTTGCACACTGGACTGATGCACATGTATTACACACTCTTCATGCACCTACGTTTGTAGATGATTCCATTAGTAATGTTTAATTTGAATGATTGGGCAGTTTCTGATTTTGTACAGTACAGTATGTCAGTGATACAGCACAAGCTTAATCCTGTTACATTTAAGCCATACCTCCCAACATGACCCTCTCCAGGAGGGCACAATGCTCTGTTCCTGGTCTTCCCTCCTAATGTATGATTACCAGCACCTGTGGTGAAACAACTTTCTTATTAGGTAACCTGTTCAACACAGATGACAGCAATCATAAAGAAAGAGGAATGTCCAGGAGTAGAGTAGTTTGTCCCTCCTGCCATGGGTCATGTTGGGAGGTATGTTTAAGCATACCTTTGAGTGATCTTTTTTTTTTAAATTAAATGGCACCTATTCAATTTTTTTGATGACCAGCCTTAAGCACACAGCAGAAAGAATAATGCAGCGCTCAATTATCAATGATTGTACCCAATAGTATTAAAATAGATTTAATAAATTAATAATGTTTAAGGTACAATATAACACTTAAAAAAACACACAATCAGTTAAAAACAATAAACAAGGGAAACCTGACGCTGGTAAATGATGTTAAACCTGCTCCGGTTGTCCGTTTCCCAGTGGGGTTCCTTTGTGGGGGAAAGGGGGTTATCCAGTGGATGACTGGAGTCCAATTGCATTCCAAAGTGACCTGTGGTGGACTGCTGGCTTGTGGGAATCCTCTCTGAAAAGCGTTTTAACTTGGGAGAGATGAATGTTGCTCCAAGAAAATTGTGGTCCCAAAAAAACCTTGAAACCTTGAAAAAGCTGTCCTGCGAGTGACAGCGAAACGCGTTGGTGAACTCCTGGGAACCTGCTTTGGACTTCATCCCCCCACCTGCTCTTTCATCTGGACATTGTCCCTTCCCATCCCCCATTGGGGGGACACCTCCAGCGTCACTTTGGAATGCAATTGGACTCCAGTCATCCACTGGATAACCCCCTTTCCCCCACAAAGGAACCCTACTGGGAAACGGAAAACCGGAGCAGGTTTAACATCATTCACCATCGGCAGTTTTCCCTTGTTTATTGTTTTTAACTGATTGTGTGTTTTTTTAAGTGCTATATTGTACCTTAAACATTATTCATTTATTAAATCTATTTTAATACTATTGGGTACAATCATTAATAATTGAGCGCTGCATTAATATTTTTGCTCACATTATCTATCACGGACCTGACTAGTCCAATTTGCAGCTGGTCTGTTTGAGAAATCAGCCTTGATAAGTGCTCTATACATTTCTTATTGTACCTTTTTTCCCAATTAAGCACACAGCAAGGCTGGACTGGCCCACGGGGGTACAGAGGAAACCCCAATGGGTTCTACTGCCTGGGGGCTTAGCCATACTTGCCTACCCTCGCAGAATGGCTGGGAGGCTCCAGAAGAATGGGAAAGCCTCCCGCATGCCCCAAGTCCCCGCACACCTTTCTACCCCACTAGTAAAATCCCACAATTTGCGGGTTGTGATATACAGATGGAGCCCCTCTCATGTTTGCAGAGGCTGGCGAAAGAATCGCCAGCCCCCCCAGCCATCATAAGGGGGCGCTCGTGTACGAGATGCTCATGCACCCCGTTCTGACGGAGCTCCCTGCTGCCTTCCATCACCTCCTCGTTACCGATTGCCAGTCCCCACCACCTCCCCGCATCCCCCTAACCCTACCCATCTTGAAGTGGAGCAAGGAGATGGGCAGGGTCACGCCGCCCAGAAGCTGAGTGACTGGGACGCTTGTGCTTGTGAGATGCTTGCACCTCCCAGTCTAATGGAGTCCCTCTCCATCAGTGCTCGCTAGCGGGGACATTCTGGCGAGCGCTGACAGTGAATGAGAGGGTCTCCATCTATATATACAGTACATTTGCACTTTTATTAGCCTTTTGTATAGATCACTTTATAAAGTATAAAAATCTCATAAAAATTTCAATTGTTTCTAAAAATTAACTATAAAAATAGGCAAAAATAACTTAAAAATGAAAAATTAAATAGACAATTTTATTGTCTTAGCATGTTCTCTAAATGAAGTGGTTATGTTATTTTTTTATAGATGTAATTTTACATGTTACAGTATGTAATGTTTATTGCGGCCTCTATACCTAACCCACTTTGCTCCATGTACATACTACCTCACAACAACGTTGGGGTTATTATATCCTAGATAGCCGCTAGACACATACTAATGATAGGTCCATTTTATATTTAGTTCCGGGTCTGTGGAACGCATGAGCCATCTTGTGGCTAACCGTGGAACTCATGATGCGCTTCCGTTAATGCTAATCACACCCCCTGTTTGAATCTATAGACGCGGCAATACGTCCGACGTCTTTCACTAGACCTATGGAATGCATACATCATTTCCGCCTTGGCCAGTGGAACGCATGATGCGTTGCCGGCCAGGCGATTGATGCTGTTTGCACAATTCCACCTATTCTTGGCTGATATTAGACTGTCTTTTCATTTATACTATACGCCAGTGCTAGGGTTATGTGAGTATATGTTTGTTGTAACTGTATATGTGTTCTAACACAGAAATTGGGATCAATGTGGGTTGCGGACAGGCAGTGATGTCACTTCCTGTCTGTGGGTAAAAGGCTGACCCGATGAGGCAGTACAGTTACATCCCTCTTCAGGAATGGATGCCAGGTTGCTTATCTGTTGGATATTTGCTTTTTGTTGTACAATTCCTGATGATGGTCTTGTTTAGACCGAAACGTCTCGTTATGTCAGATGGTATGTCTATATGATGCAAATAAATTGATATTTTGTTAATCTTGACCTTGGTGAGTGCCCATTCTACCTACGATATACTTTGATGTTAATTCATCTTGTGGAGCACCCCCCTGATCCCATTTATGAGATATACAGTTCTGGCCTGGTACATCGTGGTTTACAACGCGCCATTGAGGGCTCTGACTCGCGAGTTGCAGATCACGTTATGTCCTGCGTTATGTACCACGCCATGCAATACATAGTTTAACCACTGGGTGACTAATGCTCCACGTTAAGACTTTACGCTACGGATTTTTGCTAACCACTTTTCACTACGGATTTTGTCCTTACTTTACGGACAGATTGTTTTGTATTTATTCGCAGAAGCAGCTACGTACGGTCATTTATGTAATTGGTACAGAAGACATGCTAACCTTTGCTATTGCTGGATGACTACTTAAAACTTTATTTGAGGACCTACAGTATCATACTTTACACTACGGATTTTGTCCTTAGTTTACGGACAGAGTTCTTTTCTTTTATTCGCAGCCGCAGTGACGTACTGGATGGTCATGAACTGTATTTGATTGGTGCAGAAGCCATGTTAACCATCTGCCAGGAATGAAGTCACAGGCAATAGTGGCCTAGCGGGTAGAGGCACGGCTTCACTATCTCAGTATCAGTAGTTCGATCCTCAGTTGATTACATTATATTTTTATTTTTTAAACGTTTTTTTTCGCAAAATAGATTTAGCTTTTCAGGTAAAACTCCTTGCCTTGAGGACCGTGTTTCGGGATTAAATTCGCTAACCATTGCTAACCAGCCACTTTTCACTACGGATTTTGTCCTTACTTTACGGACAGATTGTTTTGTATTTATTCGCAGAAGCAGCTACGTACGGTCATTTATGTAATTGGTACAGAAGCCATGCTAACCTTTGCTATTGCTGGATGACTACTTAAAACATTATTTGAGGACCTACAGTATCATACTTTACACTACGGATTTTGTCCTTACTTTACGGACAGAGTTCTTTTCTTTTATTCGCAGCCGCAGTGACGTACTGGATGGTCATGAACTGTATTTGATTGGTGCAGAAGCCATGTTAACCATCTGCCAGGAATGAAGTCACAGGCAATAGTGGCCTAGCGGGTAGAGGCACGGCTTCACTATCTCAGTATCAGTAGTTCGATCCTCAGTTGATTACATTATATTTTTATTTTTTAAACGTTTTTTTTCGCAAAATAGATTTAGCTTTTCAGGTAAAACTCCTTGCCTTGAGGACCGTGTTTCGGGATTAAATTCGCTAACCATTGCTAACCAGCCACTTTTCACTACGGATTTTGTCCTTACTTTACGGACAGATTGTTTTGTATTTATTCGCAGAAGCAGCTACGTACGGTCATTTATGTAATTGGTACAGAAGCCATGCTAACCTTTGCTATTGCTGGATGACTACTTAAAACATTATTTGAGGACCTACAGTATCATACAGTACAGGTACTTTACACTACGGATTTTGTCCTTACTTTACGGACAGAGTTCTTTTCTTTTATTCGCAGCCGCAGTGACGTACTGGATGGTCATGAACTGTATTTGATTGGTGCAGAAGCCATGCTAACCATCTGCCAGCAGTAAAATCACAGGCAATAGTGGCCTAGCGGGTAGAGGCACGGCTTCACTATCTCAGTATCAGTAGTTCGATCCTCAGTTGGTTACATTATATTTTTATTTTTTAAACGTTCTTTTTTTTTTTTTTTTTAAACTAATACAGTTACAGTAGTTGGTGCTTATCAAAATCTTTCGGACTTTTCCACAAACAAAAACGATAGTTAATACCCATACTGTACATACTGTACTGCGCTACAGAGAACGTTTTTTTTCAGCAACAATACAGTAGATTTCTCCAAACTCAGACACAGACCGACACCTCAGACAATAAGATGTTGATTGCAGTCATATGTTAATTTCAGTCTGCCTTTTTGTTTCGCTGGTAATTGTACATAATTCAAATGCACCTATCAGCTTCATGAAGGATTTCCTTTGTCTCTGCCAGCATAAATTCAGCTACATTAAAATTGTCAAACAATCCAGTTTTTTTTTCTGCATCTAAACCGTGTAGAATTGCTACGGATCGTCTCTTCATCTCTTGCCTGTATACAAGCACGAGATTCTACCTGTACACCTGGACTATTCATTCTGCTGAATCCAAAGTCAAGTTGTTGCTGCTTTCGTGTTTCTACCGTTTTACCATCATACTGCCTTCCTTCCGCAAGAACACTACTGTATCTTCTCGCTGGAGCAGTACAGTAAGTACACTATACAGTACAGTAGTACAGTCTTTTGTACATTTCACTGATTGCTGCATTACAGTATACAGTAAGCAGCACTACAAAACGGTCCCTGCGCGGAAGCGCTCGGTTCCCACCCTTCCCTGAATGAAGCTGTTTCCCTTCTTTTCCTACTGTTCAAATGCACCCGGTGCAGAATACTGTATACCATCGCTTGCTGTGTATACTGTATTCAGATACTGCAGGCTGCCGCTATGAGTATTGGGGCAGATGTACAGTATTAAGCGTTAACAAGAGATTCAATCCAAGGGTGATAAGGAGAGATAAACGTCCAGCCAATCATCTCCTTTCTGACTTTTTTCAAACACAGCCTGTAACATGGCAGTTAGGAGGTGATTGGCTGGATGTTTATCTCTCCTTATCACCCTTGGATTTACAGTACCTCTTGTTAAAGCTTAATACACCTGCCCCACTGTCCATAAATACTAGAGTCTGTTTCGCAGACTTACTGTATACAGTATCTACAGTGGTAGTGATATCGTGATTTTTGATGCCTTACACGTTCAGTGCAGTGCAGTAGAGATAGCGCCATTGAGAATATTGTACAATGTGTTAAAATTGCCTGGTGTGTATGGGCCGCAGATCCCCGACTAGCGATGACAGTACTCTATTAGGGTGGGCTACTTTAGGCTGCTAAATACTAGTTCTCTCCGTAATACAATTGGTGTAATACTGTAAATAACGTATTTTTTCGCTATTTTGCACTCATACTGTACTGTATTTGTGTAAAAAAATACCCTAGCTGTGTACAAAATCCCCTAGCTGTGGGTGTTCGTATTGTAAGTACGAGGGGCGGCAGTACGCATCCTCTGACCTTTTCATACCCACACTATCCACGTCGGCGTGAAGTTGATCTTACTGTACAGTACAGTATACACTGTAGCGTGGCGCGCGCAGCGAGCCCCGCGAGGGCACGCGCATTACTTCACAAGTATTACGCGTCCCCTCACGGGTCTTGCTGCGCTCGTCACGCTTCAGGTTCAGTGGCTCGCTGCGCTCTATATACTGTACTGTAAAATCAACTCCAAACTCCACGCCGACGTGTGTAGTGGGGGTATAAAAAGGTCAGAGGACGCGTACCGCCGCCCCTCGCGGGCTGGCTGCGCTCGCCACGCTTCGGGTTGGTGTTGATAATGGGGTCTCGTTAACAATGGTGGTGCATTTAAAATAGTCATTACCCATCAGGGTACTCATCTGGTTGCCTGTACAATTACAAATCGGTCCTATCGCTTCATATCACATGCGATGCGATTTTTGGTTGTACAATGCCCTGCGATGGAAATGGTGGGCGCCTTGATAATACACAAGTACCCCATTTTTTTTTAATCATGCTACTTTTTGCCAATTTTCAGATCTACAGTAAATCTCCAAGTGTGTATAGTGTAGGCCACCAATGGGAGACACAACACTAGCAAAGTCTCCCGTCTGCTGATTTGACCAGCATGCCAGCGATGATGGATAATTTTTCATCCATCATCGCTGTGTGTGTGTGTACACCGCGCGTGCTTTCAACTTGCGGACCGCCTCTGCGCCTCCCCTTCTCCTGTCCCTGCTCCTTCCCCCTGCTCTGTGTTGTTATGAGCCACACATTACCGGCCGCTAGGGTTGCCACCTCATCCCTTTAATCCTGGAGACTGTACTGTATTTGGTACTTGTCTATTATCATCGCATCGCATACCACTAATTAAGGGAAGGCAACCCTACTGGCAGCACGTCCGGCCCCAACTTCACTCCTGCCTGCCCGGCTGACAGCCAGTCGACTTGTTGCCGAAGTACCAAAATTTCCATTACTGGTCAGTACTGTATTTACGGTACATTACTGTACAGTATCTTGTCTCCACAGTTCCTGAGATTAAACATGCCGCCAAAAATCACCAAAGAAATGAGCCAGATCATCGTCAAGATGAAGCAAGATAACAAGACAACACGAGAGATCCAGGCTTGGCTGAAAGAAAGTGGTACTGAAGTTCATTTACAGACTGTGCGCAATCATGCTTCTATGAGGATGCGCCCCAGATACAGAACTTCTTCTCACTGCACATTGTAAGTACAGTACTCTATACAGTATTAGCAGATTCTATAATTACTGTACTGTACATTACTACTGTATACTGTACTGTACCAGGCGGCTTCAAGCTGTGGCCCTCCAGCCGTTGTGAAACTACTGTACAATTGCCATCATGCTGTGCCATCGATTTGCTATTAGAGAAAGATACAGATGTGTAGTTTCACAACAGCTGGAGGTCCACAGTTTGGGCATGCCTGCTGTACTGTACAGTATGCTGTACAATCATTTTTGTCTGTGTTATACTGTACTATAGGAAAGTCCAAAAGATTGTAGAAGAATTAACTTGTGGTGATGATGAGCGTACTGCTGGAAAAATAAAAAACATTCTTCATTCGGACTATGATATGGACGTTTCAGTTTCCAGTGTGAAACGGATGCGAAGAACAATGGGATGGAGATATTGTCGCACAAGGTAATGTAAAATACTGTACTGTACAGTACATCAACCTTAATTTTACAATACTGTATACTGCAAGTCATAAGCATTTAATGCCTCAATGGTCCTAATTTTTCTTTACTTACTGTACCTCTAGGCTGCATCCCATGATAAGAGATGTCAATAAAGAAAAGAGAGTGATACAAGCTCAACAGTGGATTGACAGTGCCGAAAAATTTAATGATGTACTTTTCACAGATGAAACTTCTGTTTCTATGGAGAGGTTCTCAAGAATGTCCTTCTGCAAACCTACCTTTATCTCATTGAAACCACGAGCAAAGTTTCCATTAAAAGTCCACGTATGGGGAGGTATATCTCGCAGGGGTGCTGGACCTATGTTAGTTTTTGAAGGTACTGTACTGTACATTTCTACTGTACTGTAGTTTTAAACAACTCAGAACCCTGAAATGTGTACATGTTAATGGCATCTTACTGTACTGTATCTCTGTAGGGATTATGGATAAGATCTTCTTCCAAGAACAAATAGTCGATCGTGTTTTGGTGCCATTTATCAGAAAATACTATCCATCTGGACACAGAGTATTCCAAGATAATGACCCAAAACATTCTGCTTCTGCAAAATACATGGAAGAGAGAGGAATAATTTGGCAACGCACACCACCAGAGTGAGTATTATTCGAACAGCATTTACTGAACTACAGTACACTACTTATTGTACAGTCGTGATTTTATTACTACTGTACTGTACAGTATGTTAATACAGTAGTACTTAACTTTTGTATGTACTGTACTACGTATACTTTAGGTCACCGGACATGAACCCAATTGAAATGGTCTGGGCACAAATGAAGAAGTTCATCAGGAATGAAGTGAAACCGAAAAATAAACAAGAACTTTTGGATGGGATCAGGACTTTTTGGGAAAAAAAACTGACACGTGTCCAGTGTATTAAGTACATAAACCATCTGGACACCGTCTTGCCTGTCGTCATTGAGCGAAATGGGCATGCAACTGCTAAGTAGATTCTCCAGTACTGTATAATACAGTATAAAGTACTGTACCTGTAAAAATGAACCCCTCGCAGCAGTCTCTTACAGTACAGTATACTGTACTGTACAGTACAGTACCTCTCCTTTTACTCGCTGTCCACCTCACAACTTACTGTATTTCCCTCCCTTCAATGTTTACTTGACATGTACTACACATTGCAGTTTGCTTGGGTCAGAGAACAAGGAAGAACCACTGGCCTGAAAAAAGTACAGTAAGTTTATGATCTTACTGTACAACACTCTTACAGATTGTCATGTGTACTGTATCTCTCCCTCGCTATTATTTTTTCTACTCTACCATGAGCAAAATCAAGCGTGTTTGGGCCAGAGAACAAAGGACTGGCAATGAAATGGAAAAAAAGTAAGTTTATGATCTTACTGTACATTATCTCTCTCCCTCTCTCCCATCCCCTTCCCCTGCCAACATGTCCCCCCCCCCCCGAAACCCTTGTGACCATTCAGTACTAACGCTATTCTTTTTTCTTCTCCCCTTACTGTATCCACCACATGCCACTCTACCATGAGCAAAATCAAGCGAGTTTGGGACAGTGAACAAAGGACTGGCAATGAAATGGAAAAAAGTACGTTTATGATCTTACTGTACATTACTGTATCTCTCTCCCTCTCTCCCATCCCCTTCCCCTGCCAACATGTGTCTCCCCCCCCCCCCCCCCGAAACCCTTGTGACCATTCAGTACTAACGCTATTCTTTTTTCTTCTCCCCTTACTGTATCCACCACATGCCACTCTACCATGAGCAAAATCAAGCGAGTTTGGGACAGTGAACAAAGGACTGGCAATGAAATGGAAAAAAAGTACGTTTATGATCTTACTGTACATTACTATATCTCTCTCCCTCTCTCCCATCCCCTTCCCCTGCCAACATGTGTCTCCCCCCCCCCCCCGAAACCCTTGTGACCATTCAGTACTAACGCTATTCTTTTTTCTTCTCCCCTTACTGTATCCACCACATGCCACTCTACCATGAGCAAAATCAAGCGAGTTTGGGACAGTGAACAAAGGACTGGCAATGAAATGGAAAAAAAGTACGTTTATGATCTTACTGTACATTACTATATCTCTCTCCCTCTCTCCCATCCCCTTCCCCTGCCAACATGTGTCTCCCCCCCCCCCCCGAAACCCTTGTGACCATTCAGTACTAACGCTATTCTTTTTTCTTCTCCCCTTATCCACCACATGCCACTATACTACAGTATGAGCAAAATCAAGCGTGTTTGGGACAGAGAGCAAAGGACAGGCAATGAAATGGAAAAAAGTAAGTTTATGGGGCGAGATTTATTGTGTTTACCGTTTTTCCGAAAATGCGATTTTTGCTCAAATCGCCCTTTATCGCCGTTTTTTTAAATCGCTTTTTTTTCCAGAACTAGAATATTTAATGAGGTGTGTATTCCGGCATGAAAAGTGGTACCTGGAGGAGTGGGGACCCCCCCAATAAAGGGGTCCCCCCCCCCAGCCTTCACCCGTCCAGGGCTGAAGCCCGGGGCTGTCACCGGCGTCCCTGGCCATTGGACGCCGGCCTGATAGGGTTAAATTGTCATTCCTAGCATTGCTTAATACAGGAGAACTGCAAGTGCCAGCAGACCTCCCCAAGCAGGCTGGGACTTGGGGAACCACAAGTCCCAGCATGCGGGGCATTAATAGGCCCACTGGGACTAGTAGCCCACCTGTAAAAAGAATGTTAAAATAAAGCACACGAATGCGAATTCCGGAGTTAAAAATAATCGCACTTTTAGAAAAGTGCGATTTACAGTATGCCGCAAATCGCCACCCATTAAAAAAATGGATTTGGGAAAACAATGAAAAAACGGCCGTTTTGGCGATAAAAATCGCCAAAAACCCACCATCGATCTCTAATACTGTAAATGTCACCCATGAACTTACTGAACATTACTGTATCTCTCTCCCTCTATCCCCTCCTCTTCCCCTGCCAACATGTGTCTCCCCCCCCCCCCCCCTGAAATCCTTGTGACCATTCAGTACTAACGCTATTCTTTTTTTCTTCTCTCCCCATACCACTCTACCATGAGCAAAATCAAGCGTGTTTGGGACAAAAGAGACACCCACTGCCTTGGAAAAAGCTTTCTTGTCACCTACTGTAAAATACTGTACTTTACTTAAAATACTGTGTTAGGACTGATTGAATTACTGTACTTTTTTATTATTATACCGTATTCTACGTTAAGTCCCCAGACAAACTGCAAACCATCTGTACAGGGTCTTGCCTGACGTCATTGAATGAAATGTAATGTAATGTACATTACATGCATACTGTAAATAACACTTCTCCTGCACTGTATTGTACTGTACTGTATGTTTTAAGAAAAATGAAGTGCTGTAATGTACTGTACAATATTTTTGGTCAATGCTGTGTTTTGTCAATAAAGTACCGGTAGTCCTTGCAGGTGCTGAAGTACTGTAGCAGGCAGCGGCGGAGAGTTGAGTGCAGTGGTGGGTGTCAGGGTAGCGGCACTGCGGAGGTAGTAGGCGGCTTTGCGGCTGTGAGGGGAGTTGTAGCTTGGAGGTCGCGGCTGGAGAGGGTAGCAGGCATTGTGCGCACTCTGCAGAAGTGTGTCAGTGAGTAATGAGTACACCTGTGTGTCTGTGCTGTGACCTGGGAAGTGTGTCAGGGGGTGCGGGTGCATATACTGTAGTACAGTATTTGGCTTTTGTGTGTGTGTGTGTGTGTGTGTGTGTGTGTATAATGCTGGGGGGGCGGGGTTCATTGGGGAGAGAGTGTGAGAGAGAGAGAGCAGGGGATATAGAGAGACAGTGGGAGAGAGAGCAGGGGATACAGATGCACAAATATTAAGTACTGTAGCACTGAAATGTACAGTATTAAGGTGGACCGCAGCAGGAATCTCCGATCCCTGCTGCGATCCCCCCCTGCAGCACCGCCGGCCGCATCCCCCATAGGTTTCTATGGGGGATGCGAAGCTGCCCGATGTATCAGCCCCCCTTTCGTAGCCCTGTCCCTGCGCACAGCAGGTGATACAGTACATCCCGGTGATACTGTATGATCGCATTTTACAATGCGATCCTGGAGGTACTGTAATATTCCGCCCAGATCGCATTGTAAATGCAATCAATGATAAATGGGGGCCATAGAGAGACAGTGGGAGAGAGAGCAGGGGATAGGGAGACAGTGGGAGAGAGAACAGGGGATAGGTGTACAGTGTGAGAGAGAGCAGGGGATAGATGCACAGTGTGAGAGAGAGCAGGGTACTGTATACTGTAGATGCACAGTGTGAGAGAGAGCAGGGGAGTGGGAGTACCTGTGTCTGTTGTGTTCCGCAGTTACTGTAGCTGCTAGGTATAGAGCCAGCCTTCTTCTTTGTGCTGCCAATGGAACCCGGGAGGAAGAAGATGACCACGGGAGAGGTGAAGGGGGAGGGTGCTTCCAGTGGAGCGTGAGCTTCAGCAGCCGGGGGGAGAGAGCAGCGTTGCCGCTGCTGCAGGTCGGCAGAGCCCATGCTCTGGGATGTGTGGCTGCGTGGAAGACCAGCGGGGATTAGTGCAGAGGCTGTCCGGCAGCGTGAAGGAGACCAGGGGAGATTATTGTGTTGGCTGTCCGGCTCCTGCTCACCTTGTAATTCACCGCAGTAATTCCATTAAGGGGGGGTGGGGGGGTGGGTAGAATGGGACTTGTTTTATAACTTCCCTGTCTCCAAATCTCTGCTGCTTTGCATGGAGTCCAATCTTACTGTAAATCCCAGTATACAGTACCCGCTGCCAGATGCCCAATGCTGCAAAGGGACAGTGGATTAGTGAGGCAGCCAGCTCGCTCACCTCAACCCCCACTGTGCCAGTGCTGGGGAGATGGCAAGTGACATGCTGCGCGCTGGGGTCGGCCGGCTGGCGGGCCAGGGATTGCCCTGGTGGCTCCGTTTCCATGGGCGGGGTGATCAACCACAAAAAAAAAAGTAGTCTACTACTAAGATGGATACTGTAGTAACACAAATAAATAGCACTGCACATTTAAAACAAAATAAATTATTTATATATTTTTTAAAATATAATTAAAAACTTCATTTTCGGTCGCAATCAGTCTCCCGATTTCACTTCGTATGGCATCTGTGAAAATAAAAAAAAATTAACAGTTTTAGAACAGTAATACAAGTTGAGTACTTTACAGTTACAAGGCACCGTGTGGGGAATTAAGTTGAGAGACAGTGGTGAAAGCCTTAATTACTGTAAAAAAAAAAGGTTTAAAAACACCTGTACTGTAAGTTACAGTATTAAGAAGTACAAAACTGTACTGTACCTTGTTGGTCT
This sequence comes from Crinia signifera, assembly GCF_055691185.1. NCBI lineage: Eukaryota > Metazoa > Chordata > Amphibia > Anura > Myobatrachidae > Crinia > Crinia signifera. The sequence continues at coordinate 107,761,836 of NC_139227.1, forward strand.
TCATCCTGAATTGATGGTGCAGGAGTTGCTGTAAAAAAAAAAGCACTGTCAGTTTACTACTAGTTTAAAACTAAACTTCTAATCTTCCATCCCCCGAACATACTGTACAGTACCCTTTTTCCCACTACAGTATCTTCATCAGCATTGGTGAAACCGAGATCACCTCCACCGACCAAACGCGCGGCCTTGGTGTCATCATTGACTCCTCCCTCTCTTTCACCCCCCACATTCGTGCTCTCTCCAAGTCTTGCCGTTTTAACCTACGCAACATCTCACGCATCAGACCATTCCTCTCCACTGACACGACCAAAATTCTCATTCACTCTCTTGTCATCTCCCGCCTTGACTACTGCAACATCCTTCTCTCTGGGTTACCTCGAACACGCCTTGCACCACTCCAATCCATTATTAACGCTGCTGCTAGGCTCATCTTCCTCTCCCGCCACTCTACCTCTGCCTCCTGGAACAACCTCCCGCCACCTACTGTATCAGGCTTTCTGATTCCCTTACCTCCTTCAAGCGCTCCCTCAAAACCCACTTTTTTCGACTAGCCTATCCCTCCTCCTAACCTCTTTTGATCCTCCTATCATGCCTCCGTTCCCATCTGTTCCTACAGTACTTACAGTACAGTATCCTATTGTTTTTCGTTCGTCCTCCTTTTACTGTAGTCTGTTAACTCTTATGAGTAGGGCCCTCCTTCCTCCAGTACTCACCCTACAGTACCTCTTTACCTCACCTGTGCTCCTCTCCTGTTGTTCCCTTCATCTACTGTACTGTACTTCATTTCAACACCTACAGTACAGTACTTCTGAACTGATGCTGATTTTAGTTCTACCAGCTACAGTATACTGTACCCCTATTTACAGTATGCTGTAATTTTCAACACACCCTGTACAGTACGTTACCTTGTAATTTGCTTTTTTGTTTGCTACAGTACTGTATGTACGGCGCTGTGGACACTTTGTGGCGCCCAGGGGCGCTGGAACGTTTTTAGGTTGGGGGGGGGGGCAAGATATAATCTCATTTTGGCGCACCCTAAATTGCTATATGTTACCCCCGGGCACTATACACACTGGCAGCGGCATATACTGTACACGTGGGCATTATACACAGGGCAGCGGCATACTGTATATGCGTGGGCATTATACACTAGGCAGCGGCATTTACGCATGGGCATTATACACAGGGCAGCGGCATATTCTGTACACGTGGGCATTATACACCGGGCAGCGGCATATACAGTACATGTGGCCAGAGACACCAGGACTGACATTAATCCAGGGGTTGTCATTTACTCGTAAAAAGTGGAAAAAGTGGCACTGTCACCCCCAAACAGATTTATGTGATTATGTCTGATTATGATAATCAGACATAATTACATAAACCTGTTTGGGTGTGAATCCAGGGGTAAATGACAACCCCTGGATCTGTCAGTCACTGGGGAAGGGAGGGTGAGAGGAGCAGCATTTACCTTTAAGTTTTAGTTGTGGCAGCACAGCGTGATGGCTGCTGCTGCGGCTGTTGTAGGATGCTCCCGCGGCTCCCGCCCATGCACTGATCCACGCGACCAGTCTCCCTCCCTACGGCCCGCATCACGCCCGCCAATCACTGTGGACGCATCACAGCCACTGTGATTGGCGGGCGCTGGTTCTCAACATCTCCCCGCAGAAGTCATCCATGTGGGCGGACGGCTGCGAATAGGAATCGGATTCTTGCTGAGGCGCTAAAGCAGCTGTGCGGGCGGGCGGCTGCGATTAATCAGTAATATACTGTAGGCGGACGGGCGGGAGGCTGGATCAAGCTTAATCAGCCCACCGCCCGCCCGCCTATATTACTGATTAATCAGCCGCCCGCACAGCTGCTTTAGCGCCTCAGTAATTTTGGGGGGGGCAAGCTGCCCCCTCGCCCCCCCCCTTCCGGCGCCACTGGTGGCGCCTAATAAATAAACGTACTGCTACTACTACTACTTACATGGTTGGGGAGGAGTTTGTTCGTACTGCCAAGGTAGCCAAGGGGAATGCACTGTGGAAAAAGAAATGTTTGATCATTTTCTGTAACAATAGTAATACAGTACAGCATATTGTACAGTACATACGGTACTGTACAGTACAGTACAAATACAGTACTTTACTGTACAGTACTGAACAATAGTGTCTCATACTGCAGCACATACAGTACTGTACACTAGTGTACTGTACAGTACTGTATGAACACCAATAAAGTCATAAGAATTGTCATAGTGGAGCACAACTTTCTGTGTACGGTAATGTACAGATGGAGCAGCTCCCATTTCAGCTGCTCCTGGAGACAGAATCTCAGGACAGCTATCCATACTGTAGGCCAGTATTCAATGCAGCAGAAGCAGTTGCAGCAGTGAGTGTTGATGAATGAAGGCATTACACAAGTCAGGGGGCATTGTGCATTAGGTGATGGGGGGGGGGGGGGTTGAATGCATACTGTAATTACTGTAGGCACTAAAGGGGGGCATTCTTCATACAGTATGGGTCATTCTGTACAGTATACAGAATGGCAATATTGAGGGAATTTTGTAGTGCACAGGTACAGTACAGTACAGTACTGTACTGTATATGGCTTTACAGGTGGACTCCACAACTCCCTCAATGCTCCACACCATTACTCCCACCTTCCCTCCCTGCTCCACACTACTACTCCTATCCTCCCTCCCTCCCTGCTCCGCACTATTACTCCCACCCTCCCTCCTGCTCTGCATTATTACTCCCTCCCTCCCTCCCTTCTCCACACTATTACTCCCCCCCTGCTCCACACCACTACTATGCTTGATGGGGAAGGGGCCCCAGAGAGATCAATTTATGGGGCCCCAGGATTGCTGTTGCTGGCCATGAGTACAGTACTTACACCCTGGGGGAGTTCTGCTGGATGCAGGAGGAAGCGCTGCTGCCACCTCGCTTTCTTCCTCCGAGCGGCAGGAACAGTAGCTCCAATTTTCCTGGGGCTCCGGGGATGAACAGCTCCAGGTGTCCATACTGCAGGTGTCCATACTGTCCTCCTTTGGCACCTCTGGGTATTGCAGGTCTGTAAAAAAAATTGCACCAAAATTTGAGCTTGCTGATACAGTACAGTATACTAGGTAACAATAAATACAATAGGTAACAATAAAGTCTTGAGCGTAGAGGATACTGTATGCTGTACAGTAGAGAGGGGTGAAGAGAGACAGAGTGCCTAATTCAGAGGTGAGCACACGGAGCAGCACATAAGATTTAGCAAATCTTATGTGCAGCCCGTCCGACCTCCCATCTCCGATCCGATGCGCACGGGGCCGCGCATCGGGTCGGAGGGGATGTCACCATATGCGATTTGGGACGATTTCACGGCCCGATTCATCCGAATCGGGCAAAATCGTGCCCAAATCGCATAATGTAAGGGGGCCTTTACATTAGGGGCCCTCAAGCCTGAACTGTTATTGGCAACCAGTAACAATAGGGCAACATCCAACAGGGTCCAAATGTCTACCTCTAACAAAATTGCCTCTTCAATAATCACCTCACAGAACTCCCCCCATAAATAATCACTTCATACAACCTCATACAATTACCTTATTAGATGCCTCCTTGTCCCAGGCTCCTTCTCACCTTCCATTGATCCCAGCCTCTTTTATAGAATGCCTTCTCTCAAGTACAGCTATTCCTGGGAAGTTCAAACAGAGAAACTCTGCCGGCTGTCTCGAATTGTAGTTTCAAACGGATACACATTTCCCTCTATTTACACAGCACAAATCATTTAATGACATCAGCGGGACCGCTGAACATGTGGGTCATTGGCTATATAGCCAAAATTGGCCTTCATGTTCAGTAAACTGGAGGGGTTCGTTAACAATGTGTGGGAACGCTCATCGTTAACGATATTGATGTTATTGTGCGATGTTAATCGTTAACTGTGCGATGTTATTAAAAAATATGACTAGTGTATATAACAGCTACGTAATTGCATGTCTATAACTAAACGGAGACATGCCTTGCCTGGGATAGATATGAAATTGAGCTCCTTCAGTTTTATTCAATCTCACTGAGCCTTAAGGGGTGTACGCACAGTGCGATTTTGCTTGCAATTTGACCTTGAATGAATGAGAATTGAATCAGTATCGAATCAAATGCCAAACAAAACGCATTCGATTTAGACTATATAGTCTTGCCTGCACAGTCTATTTTTCTATTCAATTTTGATGCCGTGGGGCTGCACAACGGGATCGAATCGCCATTGAATGCTGTTGAAAACTGTTCGAGGTCCATTCGATTTTGATTCTATTTCGATTAAATTTTGCTTATATAAGCAAAATCGAAAAAGAAAAATAGACCAAACTGAACCGTGTGTACGGGCATTATTCTTGACCATGGGGAGTAGAGAGCATACTGTTGTGTTATAGCCAAATCTGCCCAGATATTAATTACTCCAATTTTGATGACAATGAGAAAAACTCAGCAGAGACAGTGACCAATTATTTATCTTCGCGTTTAATAAAGGTAAATAATAAGTAATGATTAAGCATCATATATGGACCACTGGTTTATAAGAAGAAATGTGGGCATTTCTATATCTCTACGAGGTTAATAATAATGACTTTCTAGTAGATGAGAGTCCATCATCTATACATATGTCTAATGTCCGTTTGTGTGTCTCCGAAACACTGCCATCTGTTGGTAGCAAGTGAAACTACATCTATTTCTCTCTCACACATGCACAAACACAGAGGCAATCACAAGGTAGCAGAGTAGCTTTCGAAGCATTTGCTTTGAGCAGTCTTACTAGTACTTTAATAGTGATCTATAGTATAAGGCTGCTAAAGTGATTAATAGTTTAATATTACATGCACCACTGACTAATGTCAGCAATGAAGAGGAGGAACACAGTTCTAGTGATTGTGCCGTGAACCGTTCTACAGAAACCACCGAGTGAGCGTTATGTGTAATGTATTCAGCCTCATGACTTGTTTATTTACTGTTTTATGAATGTCATATTTGCATAATTTTTAAATTTCCCACTGAAAAAATCAAATCATCCCCGCACGCTTTCTTTTTCCCCTTCAAAGAATTAATTTGGTTAAGATGAATTACTCACAAAGGACAAACTGTTATATATTAATGTTACCGTGGTATATCCTATAAATACTATTATTTTGTCTGGCACATAAAATGTGACAAATATGGAGTTACTATTGCGGCTATGTTTTTAAAATCCCAATAAAAGCTCATTTTAGACATAACGCATAGAACAATAAAAGCGGCGCATTGCCTGTTGAACATGATCGGTGCATTGTTTATTCATGGATATTTATTATAGTGAGTAAACATTCACACGGCTGTGCAGCGGTGGATAGAGGCTGTGCTCCAAGGGTAAGGGGGCATGGTCAGCAGCTCACAGAGCACTGGGCATAACCATACAGTGATAGACATGAGAGCTGTGATTTGTATTCTCAGCATTGTAATTTTATTTATAAGGTGTCACGTGATTTGCAGCACTGTACATAGGGCACACATTAGAACAATACAGGGTACAGAGAACTAAACATTACAGTAACATAAGGGCAGATGTACTAAGCCTGGTGAAGTGATAAAGCGGTGATAAAAGGGAAGGTGATAACATACCAGCCAATCAGCTGGTGCATTATCATCTTTCACTGTATCACCACTTTATCACTTCACCAGGCTTATGACATCTGCCCCCGAGAAACTACAACAGAGCACAAGTAACAATTTGCCGCACAATTTTTTAAGTCCTGTACACACTAGGTGATAAAATAAGCAATATTGCTAATTTTAGCCCTTCTGAGTGATATCGCTAATTTTATTGCTCATTTTGGCCCAGATGTATCAAGCTTCAGTGTGATAAAATGGAGAGTGACAAAAAAACAGTCAATCAGCTCCTACCTGTCATTTTTCTAACCCAGTCTGTAACATGGCAGGTAGGAGCTGATTGGCTCGCTAATTCTCACTCTCCATTTTGTCACTTTTGAAGCTTGATACATTTGCCCATTTATCTGCCCGATGCACACAATGCCAGATATGAGCTCCCAGGGGTCGTTATTGACCCCCTCCATTGTCTATGCATGCACAGAACATGGAGCGGATAGTTAATGAGAGGCATGCAGAATGCAGCATGGCCCCCCGCCGGCGTCTCCCATCGGCATTGGTAATTGGGTATGCACTTGCTGAGGATAGAACCCCACCAGGTCCCCGCAGCTACTGATGTTGGTGGTTGCGGGAATTGCTAGGTGTGTACGCACCTTACGTTTAGCTTCTTTTGCAGTTTCAGTTAATGATGGGTGAGACTAAGGACATTCCTGCTGTGGTTATTGCATAAGATTTGTTATTTGGCATATATGAAGATTTCTATTGTTTTGCTGACACATTCTTATAGTAGTTATTCCTGTTTACGTGTATTTGTGAAGTGCAGAATTAGGCTTTTCAGTGGGAGACAGTTCTGTATTTAAGTGACAGTGGCTGGTTTAAAAGTAAGAGGGTGATTTTTTTAAGTTTTATAATATTCCTGACTTTAGTCAGTTGGAGAGTCTCTAATTTGTATAACAAAAACCTTTAACACCAATAAACATATTGCATCCTGGTGGCTAATATTTTGAAGTGTTTTTCATAGTGATAACCCATGTTCCTACAGATTCCTTTGTTTCTCCAAACTCTCAACAGTTCCACATTTTTTGAAGTCTTGTACTTACAATTGTGTAAGAGATTTCTGAAAATATGATAATTTTCATAATCTTTAAAGCTTTCAGTCTAGTTAACCTGGCTTACCCCTATTTTTAGTTTGAACACCGTCCAAATCAGTCCAAATGGTATCTGGTTTATAGATCTACAGTAAGAAGATACAGATGGAGCGCCTCTCAGCCAGTGCCGGGGTACTCTCCAGAATGCCTCGCTGATGAGATGGTGCTCCATCTGACTGGCACATGTGAGCGCCCCACAAACATGCACGTCCCAGTTTCTGGAGGGCAGGGGATGAGAACCCGTCCCGTTTACGCTTCAGGGAGATGGGCAGGGTTGGGGGGAGGGTGCAAGGAAGTGGGGGCACTCGGCGGGGACCGGCGGCGAGACGGCGGGGACCGGCTGGAAGCTTAATTGGAATGCTACGTGGGTGCTTCTTGTGCGCACGTGACCCCTTCCGGCGGCAGGTGGGGGCTGGCGGTTGGCAATCGGACTGCCAGACCCCCGCTGGAAGAGGCATGCTCTATCTGTAGACAATCAATGTCGAACCCAAATGCTCATCATGCATCAAGTCAACATGGTCAAAAAATGGACATGGACATAGTCAAAAGTTAAAAAATAGACAGTGCCAAAGGTTTTTAAACTTCGACACACATATGCTCGTCTCAAGGATCTTTTTCTTTTTTCTTTTTTTTTTTACTTTGTCATCATTTACCATCCACATGGACTAGGACTGAGAATATGAACCTGTGCAGAGCACATGGGTTATCTTGCCTGAAGAGTGGTGAACAAAGCGAGCCTGTGAGAGTACACATCACCACTAATTTAGCTGTATGATGAAAAATACAAAATGACACAAACACACAAAAAACCCAGTGTCGGCCATTTTTGCATCCACCATTTTCATTCTGACCTTTTGACCTTCTCGACCTTTTGAACCTGTTGGCCAGTTGGGGTCAACCTATTTATTAACTTTTTACTGTAAATCTGGTAAAACACCCGTCCAAATATATAAATAGAAAACATTGTAGCTGACAATTTCCAAATCTCCTGGTGGGATGCTGAGGAATGTACTCGGAATGGGAACATCTGTATATAAAAATAGACTGATGGCATGTTCTAACAAGAAAATGTTTTTGTTTTTTTCTGATGACTGTCATCTCTGAAACCTTTTGTAAGGACAAATACTTTTATTCTGTTTTCTTTCTAAAGCAATGTCATTGGTTCTGTTTCTGTAAATAGAAATATTGTTGTAAGTAATGAGCTCTGATACCGGCTTAGACAGTAGCGCAGTGTTTGGGTGCCATTAATGGTATACTGCATAGTCAGACAGATTTCCAGCATAAAAAATGCTTTATGTACAAAAATAAACACACAATAAAATAATAAACCTAGCTTCCCATAAAGCTTAGTCCTGTGCATCTAGCTGGCTTAGCCAAATCCTCCCTGAAATCTCTTGAGTATCTCCCAGGAGCTATGCAACCAAACAAATGGGTATCCGGACATTAGGTCAATATGGTCAAAGGCTGACATGAGTTTTTCATGATTTCTTAAATAACTGAATTGTTCATACATTACCAAACCAGCGGGCATAGAGTTAGATTATAATAGTGTGTCAGGTGCAGCAAGGCACCGTGCTCTAAGCATGGCAAGCGCAGCGAGCCAAGCAAGACGATGCAGAACACTAAGACGGTGTCATTGTCTTATTATGTCAACAAAGACAAAAATCATAAAAAAACTTATGGCAACCTTATTCCATGTTGACCTTTTGACCATGTTGACTCAATGCATGTCAATATTTTTCATGTTTTGACCTTTTGTCTGCCGACCATTACTGGTTGACCTAGTGACTGTCAATCTAGACACTGTCAATCATTCATTCACTCTATAACCCACTTCAGGTAGGAAGTATCCGGCTAAGAGAGACAATCCAGCTCCTGTCATTTTAAAGACTGGAGTATAGAGTATGTTCTACTAAGTTTGGAGAGAGGCAAAGTGAATGGAGATAATGTACCAGGTAATAGGTTCTTAAGTGCCATGGCTGTGTTTGAAATAGGACAGTTGAAAGCTGGTTGGTTTGAACTTTATCTCTGACCACTTTATCTATCTCTCCAAGTCTTAATACATAGACCCCTGTTCTAGTTAAATAACAGTGAAAAGCTGATTGGTTGCTTTGGGGAAGTTCTCCACTCTGTCTCTACCCAAAGTTTGTTACATTTACCCTTTGGCCTTGTTCTTACCTCCTCTCCAAGGTGTAGTCCTGATACTTGCAGGTCCCTACTGGGCTCCAGACACTTTTTTCACTGCTGTGGTGGAGGATCCTGCACCCTGTAGACCTAATAGGCAGCTAACTATATGTATGTTGTGTATTGTTGTGAGTGAGTCCATACACTGGGCCACATTTATTTCTTAACCTAGTTAAGTATCCAAAACACATAATATTATTGAATGTTGTTAACATAATTATTAGGAACAAGAACCTCAGCAATGCAACAGTGATGGCTGTTATGTTAATTTACACCGGACAGGACATTATTAAAGGCATGGTCATTGTTTCCATCCATGTTCTTTCCTGGTTCCCCAAGTCAAAACTTCCTCTACATTATTTCATGAAATGAGCAATCAGTGAGTTCTCCGTGCATCCATACACTAACAAGGGTGTGACAACTATGGACCCAGGTCTCTTAAGAACACGGATGGCCATGTACACTAACACACTGTACAGTGCAAGATACCTAATCACAAATGTTAGATTTTTTTTTGTTTATGTTTTTTTTTTGTTTTTTGTTTATGTGCACCGTAAAAGGGACAAATTGCTGCACGAAAGCCCCATGATTTCCCTACAGATCCGATTTTCAGACCTGCGCAGGATGTATACTAAGCATGTGCAGAACTCTCTGCAAAAATGATCACAGTGCCCCCTACAGTGCAACATGGGTATTATTCTGTGTAGTTTTAGGAAAGAGGCGGCGAAAGAAACAGCACCAAGTTGCCACCAGATGTGCAAAAATATCAGCACCCCTGATTAATACGAGGGTTACTCATGGCCGATGTTCACACAGAGTGATCAGAGGCTGCATCTTCGACCAAGCAGCGGATTCCAGAAGCCAGCAGGAGGAATCTACTTACAGAAGACACTTCCTATGGCATTAGCATATTTCAGCACAGCTGCTTCATATAAAGATGCTGAATCAGAATCTCTGAATTAGGCCCTATTCTCAGTTACTGCCTAAAGCAGAGGTTGGTAAATAAATTATTTTAAGGGGCATAAAAGAAGATACATTTGGTTGTATTATTTTCCATTTTAAACAAGCTCTTCTCTGTCATATTGTACAATGTGAGGCCTCATTATACAACAACTCTTCCAGTTTTACATTTCGATACATACGGCTTCTACACATATGTCATGTCGAGCCATCACAAGCGGGGATGTAAACAGAGAAATAATAAAAATACGCAAGAGATAGCGCTCCGGTAAATCCTAGTTATATCTTCCATCACTGTAGCATCTCAGCACACGTTCACACAAACAACAGCTAATGGTCTGTTTTTCTACAGTTCTGCCATTTGCATAAATGTGTGATTAACCCAATGCCCTTCTGGTTTAATGATTTTCTTTGGTAAAACTTGTATAATATCAATGTTTTACAAAACGTCCAGCATTGGTAGAAATACATTTGCATCCAATAGAAGAAAAAAAAATCTGCTTTAAGTAACAATTGTTTTTTTTTAAATTGTCTCTTACACACTACTAAAGTACTAAAGTTCCCCGAAGAAAGCAATGCCGCATGGTCCTATATCTGCTAATGTAAGTTTATAAAATAGAATTCGGGTTTGCTTAACGCTAACCCTGATCGCAGCCTAGCTCTACAAACCATCTGCTGACATTTACGTTATTGACATTATGTCATGCCACCATTCTGTCAATGTTGACATTTCCACCAAGTCAGCATTGTGGTGTTTACATTTTGCACCGTATATGTTTTTAGGACATATAATAAATTGATATACTACTGGAAGCTAAATTAATTCTAGGTGCAGGTTTTTAATCACCCCAATCATCTCAAGCCAACTGAGCCTGGATGTTTTCCAGGAAAATGATTTGTCTCAAATAATTTCTAGCGATATTCAAGAATGAAGGATGTTTCGCCCTTATATTGGCTGATACGCTCCAATAACTATAAATACTTCATCTGAGCTATAGAAATAAAGTCTTCAGCTGGGTCCACAACCTCCATAGAGGGAGAATAGAATAGGTGGCGAGCCTATATTCCGGGTATTTTGGAGAAACGGCTGTCGGAATCCCGACTTTGCTGGCTGTCGTGAGTTATACCATCCCCGCTAACAATATGCAATGGAATTCTCCCCTGTAGTTTGCCGCATGTACACACATGGATAGTCTAGTCACTTAAACGAATACAAAATACACAAATGTGTTATGACTCTGTTTTCTAATGCACTCCATTGTTTCTTTAGATGAAACGCGCAAAGTTGAAATGCTTTGTATGTGTTTTATGTTCCAGCTATCAGGCCTCAAGCTTCCTTAACAGAGAATTTTATTTATAATCTTCTTCTTTCCCTTGCAAAATAAACTCCTATTGAAAGGATGTTACATAATTCTCTTTTAAATAAGTTCCTTTGCTGTGTACTGCAAACTAATCCTATATTGTGGAGATAAGCTACATTTTCAAAACCGTTCCACAAAGTATTTGTGCCTTTGACAGCTAAATTTTACATATTTTGTTGCCAAAATATTGTTGGTTCCCAGTTCTACCCCTAGAAAAATCGCACAGCGCAAGAAAGTGACTGTAGCCTTTCCAGATCTACTCAGAAACTATAAATTCTTTGAAATATGTATTTACAATGTAGTGCAATAAAAAAAGAGCACAGAACATAGGCCAGTTATGGACAATAAAATGCATTTTCCAACAGTTTATCGCCATCCATGTGCCAAATAGCTGATATTGGATAGACTGGTGCTGGCGTATCATTCCTGCATCATTGTACTTCAACCGAGTCAATTCCTTCAATAAAGATAGGAACCGGAATGCACTGAAGAGGAAATACTGTAGGTGCTTGTGGTACAGGGCTATATTATTAGGATGACAAATATGTCAACATTACATGAGTGCCGTATAATGGCATGCAGTGATCATTACATTATTAGGCAAGACTCAACAGTCAAGTTTTAAGTTATTTCTAAGTATCAAGTTAGAAGAAAAACAAGCTTTGCTTGCCACAGGTTCACTTCTCCCTCTGTGGGGGTCGTGGACCCCCACAAGGGAAAATAGCCCCTGTTAGGCAGGATCCTGACTGTCAGGCATTTAAACAGTCAGGATTCTGAAGTCAGAGTACTGACTTTGGAATCCCGACTGTCAGGGAGTCATCCAGCACCCATTTCAGGAAAGAAGGCGGTAAAAACAACAGTGAAAGCCTCTAATATAAAATAATGTATTCATATTCATATTTAGCACAGGGTTGCCAACTTTGGCGCTGCCCTATCCAGGAGATAGGGGGCAGGGCCAGTGGTGGGGATATCCAAAGGACCATGTGAGGGGCATGGCCATTGCGGTTGTATGATCGTGTCCTCGCCTCTCGCGGTGTAATGGTGGTATTGCAGGTATTGCACAGCAGGGAGCTTGTTCACAATGATGCGGCCCACATCATCTCGTCGCTGCTGACACCCAAGGGGTTGCAGGCGGCTGCCACCATTTCAGTGGACTTGTCCACCTTTCCAGGGGGAACTGATATTAAGGAGCTTCCCAGCCATTCCGGGAGGAATGGTGACCCTGATTAAGCCCAGCCCAATCTGACAATCGTTCCGTAGATGTATAGTATGGCCACCTTAAAGCTGGCCATACATCTACAGATCGATTGTCAGATTGGGCTGGTTGGAACAAAATCCTGGTAATGGGCGAGAGCAAATGACAATTGACCATTTGCTTTGAAATGCTGGAAAACTGCCAAAAGCTGTCATTCAGTTTTTACCAGATTTTTGTTTCAACCAGGCCAATCTGACAATCGATCTGTAGATTTATGGCCAGCTTAATGCAAAGAATTAGCTAACAAACGTTTTGCACCAAGGATACAGGATACAGACAGCAATGGGTAAGTTGAAGCCTAAGACTGAATTTAAGTTTTGGGACCATTGTAAGCCCCAAGGTTGGGCTGACCACTTTAAGAAACTTTGATTGATGATTAGCTTTCTTGGATTTATTAGGGGTTGTCATATTGCAACATTTAGGACCTTATTCAGGTCCATTCACAGTGGCCGTTCGTTCGACCGATGTTTGGCGTATGCACATGAGCAGCCACATTTCTGTGCCCACGGCGAACTCCCAACATTGTACAGTAGGTGGTTGTGAGGGGGGGTGGGCGGCTGGCCCATGGGTATTCGCCCATGGGAATGCCCATGGTAATCACCCGGTGACCTGAACGCCGGGGGCAGGTGGCTAACATCACCGGATGTCAGCTTATGTAAAACATCCATTGGCATGCAGGGTGAATTAACCCGGCGTGCGAAGGGGGGGCAGGTGCACCAACATTCGCAGGGCGGGTTCTGGTTGACTCACAAGGGTAAATCAACCAGGCAAGTTTCACCATCGGCATTGAAAGAGACACAACAATGCAAATGTGGTTGAGCGGTAGAATTTCTCATCACATTACAGTAGGTGGTAATTGACATGTTTCATCCAAGAAATGGTTTCTGTAGAATGAATTAGTAATGGAATTTTATCTATAACCAAACTTCATCTTGAGCAACACATTTACAATTTGTAAAGGCCTGAAATAAATGGACCTAAATATGTTTTCAGATCTGCTGTGTACTTAACCTCAATATAAAACAAATTAGATTTAACATTCTTTATAATAAATCTGTTACTGTCTCAAAAACATAGTGTATAGTAATTCATAATTTTGAAATAAAAACCAAAGAACCATTATTTTGAGCTATTTTATATTTGTATACATTGTTGTCTTTATTTCTTGAGTGCAAGAGAATTTTTTTATTTATTACGTATGTGACATTATAGGCCGCCAGCCTACCCGCCGAATGCTAGCATGCAAGGGGATGTGTACTAGAACATGAGTCCATGAGAACACACCCCCTTGCATGCAGCTGAAGGGGACAGAACTCATTCGATGGTCGCTGATCGTCAAATGATTTCTCTCCCCTTTAGAAACAAAAGTCAGTAAAAACTGACTTTTTTTTCATATGGAGATGGCCAAAAAGTGGGCGGGTGCTGATGTCACGTGACATTTGAAATCATCGATGGTTTATGGCCGATGTCGAATAGTTTTGCCATCGATGGGGGAGAACCAGATGGTTTCCTACCATCGATATAAAGCTTAAACGAATAGTTTCGGTTTTGCTTTTTCCCTACAGTGCCGGGACACGGAGCATAGCCACACCCACGAAGCCCCGCCCCCGAATTTTGATTGGCCCACAGGCCACTCAATCAGAGAAAATGGATGGCCATCGATATGCATCACAATCTGACAAACAAGAAAACCCCAGAAGTTCTCATTTATAAGATGTAGCTAGACAAACAAATGTACCAGAAAATGACTGTTACTAAACGATCCCTCCATCAGACCTTCTTTATCTTCTTTATGTAAGGAAAAAAAATGTTTTAGCGAAATGATAGCAATTGAAAGAAGCGTTTTTATTATACTGTAGGAGCTTTATGACTTCTATTTGTAAAGTTATTATTTTGCTTTGACCCAAAAGGCTCCACATTGTAAGTACAGTATGTAGGATTCAAGGACCTGATTTATTCTTACAATGAACAATCGAAAGGAAACATTAAATTGAATATCCGATACTCAGAGATTTCTGCTCATCTTTAAATATTTGTCTAATGGAAGCAAAAACTGTATTTCACATAGGTAACACTGCTGGTACAATACATGTTATAGATTTCTATGGAAAAAGTAGAAACATCTCAAGCAAAAGTAAATATTTTCAAATCGGATTCTATTTTTTGATCCATTGCAGGAAGCTATATTTTGTAGCTTGTACAGTAGCATACACACTGTACATTTTTTTTGACCAATTTGGTTGAAAGACATTTCCATTGAACCCAGTGTGCTGGATGAAAGATGTTGATGAAAGGTATTGACGACAGATGAAAGACGAAAGATCTAGCTAGTTAAAAGATATCCAAATTGAGCTGCATGCACAGTTGACGAACAATCTTGATGAACAACTGGCGGGTATGCGCATCATCATTCGTCGTTCGTCTGTCGCCAATATCTTTGATCAACATCTTTCGTCCAGGACACTGGGTTCAATGGAAATGTCTTTCAAACAAATTGGTCAAAGAAATTGAACAGAAAAACTACCCACATGGGTCTGAAAAATTAAATTATACTGCGTTATTGGTTTTTTTTTTTTATGTTTATCATGCAGCTTTAAGCGATGGTTTTCTATCAAATGCTTTCAGGCAAAAAGAAAAATTGTTTCCAAATTCTCCAGACATATTTTTATCATTCATTTCAGTTGTTATATGCCAGTCAGTTGGTCTAAGCTTCAATGTTTGATGAGGTCTAAAGGAACAGAAGGAAAATGTAGTAAGATGGATAGAATACTTTTATGAGACAGTAGTAATGCTGGGATGCCTACGGTTGATTGGCGGCAATTGAGGAATATTTACGTTCCACCTGCTAGTGTCTAATCCCATTCCGTGGAAACTGCCAACTACAGATAAAGCCCCTCTCATTCATTCCCAGCTCCCGCCAGAATGTCCCGGCTGGTGAGCGCTGGCTGAGAGGGACTCCATCAGACTGGGACGCGCAAGTGTCTCACACGCACCTGTGTCCCAGTCACTCAGTGGCTGGGCGGTGGAAACCCTGCCCATCTGTGCTTCAGGGAGACGGGAAGGGTTAGGGGGGGTGCGGGGAGACGGTGGGGACCGGCGACGGCGGCATGGGAGGCGGTATACGGGGAGGTGGCAGATGGCAGCAGGAAGTTCTGTCTGAATGGGGCCTGTGCATGCCCCCTGATGAATGGCGGGGCCTGGAGGCTGGCAAGGGCCGGCGATTTTATTGCCAGCCCTCGCTACAATGATGGGTGCTAAACCTCCACAGCCTCCTTGCTAGTGCCTAACCCTTATCCCCGAAAAACTGCCCTCTAAACCTAACCCCCAGGCCTGCAGCCTATACCCCCTCCCCCAAGCCTAACCCTCTCGCTTCCCACTTCTTACATTCATGGTAATTGGCTCACCACCCACAATTACCCTTTTGAAAACACAAAATTCGTAAAATCTGTAAACATTTATGGGTGTGTTCTAAAGCAAACATGGGAAGGGAGTAAAGTTTCTCTGTAATGAATCTGTTCCTGTAGCCCGCTGCTCTTAAGTGTAAAGATTGCTCCTAAATATGAATAACATAATAGGCATCCACCGTAATGACATTCACTCATAAAGAATTACAGACCCCATGCAGCCACAGCATCAAGCCA
Source organism: Crinia signifera (assembly GCF_055691185.1). NCBI lineage: Eukaryota > Metazoa > Chordata > Amphibia > Anura > Myobatrachidae > Crinia > Crinia signifera. The sequence continues at coordinate 107,777,991 of NC_139227.1, forward strand.
CAATGTACACAGTATTCAGATATCTACACAATGTCCAATTAGTTTCAGACTGGGGTATGAAGGACCCACCAGGATGCAGTGGTAGGGGCCCATATGTAAGGGCATGCTACATTGGCCCAATGTCAACAGCATTTAGTCTGCTATGGATGGGAATACGAGTGCTTGATCAGTACACAAGAACAGATAGAACAGAGAGCATCATTTGCACTGCAAAATCAAACTCGTGTTGCAGTGTAAATGATTGCCGCTTTAAAAAAACAGGAGATTTCTTACCAAATCTCTCACTTTCTGATTCTCTCACCCTATCAGATTTTACCCTACGGGTGACATTCTATGGGATGCGATTTTGCTTTTTTTGCGGTAATTAGACCACAAAATGGCGATATCGCATTTTTCATTGAAATCGCAAATTTAATGTGATGCGCTAAGGGACTGAAATCGCATATTATATGCGTTAAGGTATGCTGATAAAAATTGCGAGATTAATTCGCATTTTTATCGCATCCAGATGTTTTCGTATAGAAAAGTATACAAGTCGCTTATTTAATGCAATGCGCATTTGCACATCGCATTTTTTAGGTGCCTAATTCTCGCACTTATTTCAGACCAGGGTCTGTTTGGCGAATTAGGCAGAACCCTGCACAGATCGCAATGTTCTGTGCAGGGTTCTGCTGTAAAAAATAAAATAAAGGGTTAAAATAAAAAAAAAACGAGCGCGGGGTCCCCCGCCAGAGTATAACCAGCCCCGGGCTCACTGAGCCGGTGCTGGTGACATAAAATCAGGGTCCCCGACAAATAGGGGTCCCCTTGATTTCATGAAACCAGCACCAGGCTCAAGGTCCGGCGCTGGTTCCAAAAATACGGGGGACAAAGTGACTAGGGGTCCCCCGTATTTTAAGAACCAGCACCGGACACAACCAGCCAGCAGGGTAATGCCACAGCCGGGGGAAACTTATTATATAAGCTCCCGCGGCCAAAGCATTAACCCCCTGGCTGGTCAGCATGGGCAGGGGTCCTGGGGAAGTGGGGACCCCCCCAATGAAGGGGTCCCCCCCCTCCAGGACTTACCAGCCATGCTGATAGTCCGGGGCTGTCCCCGATGCCCCTGGGCGGTGGGCATCGGGCTGATGGCTTGTGTAAAAAAAGAAGTAAAACTATTGTTTTATACTGGCGAACTATGAGTCCCAGCAAGCCTACCCCGCATGCTGGGACTTGGAGAACCACAAGTCCCAGCATGCGGGCATTAAAGGGCCCGCTGGCACTTGTAGTTCAGCAGTACAAAAAATAGTTAACAAAATCACACTGACACACTGTAAAATAAAAGTTTAATACATACAAAACACACACACACTGATACTTACCTACCTTGAGCCCGTAGGTCGATCCCTGGGTCCTGGGTCCGGGCTCCGGGGCTCCAGGGCAGAAGAGTCCGGTTCCGGGGCCTTGATCCTGGTTCCGGGGCTGGTCCTGGGGTTCCGGGGCTCCTGGGCTGCAGAATCCGGGGTCCGGGATCCGAGGTAGTCCCCAGGGGTACCTAAGGAAGCAAATCCAACTCACCTGGTCCCCGGCGACGACCTCGGAATCCTCTCCGGTGACAGCGCTGCTCCAACTGGTATCCGGCTCGCAGGACTTTGACAGGCGCTGAGATGTTTCCTCCTCGGCGTCTCTGCACAGAATGATTTCTTGGCCAATCAGGAGCCGAGAAAGTCGGCTCCTGATTGGCCAGAAATCATTCTAACTAGAGACGCCAAGGAGGAAACATCTCTGCTCTAGATGCGCTGAGATGTTACTTCCTCGGCGTCTGTATTCAGAATGATTTCTGGCCAATCAGGAGCCGACTTTCTCGGCTCCTGATTGGCCAAGAAATCATTCTGTGCAGAGACGCCGAGGAGGAAACATCTCAGCGCCTGTCAAAGTCCTGCGAGCCGGATACCAGATTGGAGCAGCGCTGTCACCGGAGAGGATTCCGAGGTCGTCGCCGGGGACCAGGTGAGTTGGATTTGCTTCCTTAGGTACCCCTGGGGACTACCTCTAATCCCGGACCCCGGATTCTGCAGCCCAGGAGCCCCGGAACCCCAGGACCAGCCCCGGAACCAGGACCAAGGCCCCGGAACCGGACTCTTCTGCCCTGGAGCCCCGGAGCCCGGACCCAGGACCCAGGGACCGACCTACGGGCTCAAGGTAGGTAAGTATCAGTGTGTGTGTGTTTTGTATGTATTAAACTTTTATTTTACAGTGTGTCAGTGTGATTTTGTTAACTATTTTTTGTACTGCTGAACTACAAGTGCCAGCGGCCCTTTAATGCCCTGCATGCTGGGACTTGTGGTTCTCCAAGTCCCAGCATGCGGGTAGGCTTGCTGGGACTCATAGTTCGCCAGTATAAAACAATAGTTTTACTTCTTTTTTTACACAAGCCATCAGCCCGATGCCCACCGCCCAGGGGCATCGGGGACAGCCCCGGACTATCAGCATGGGCTGGTAAGTCCTGGAGGGGGGGGACCCCTTCATTGGGGGGGTCCCCACTTCCCCAGGACCCCTGCCCATGCTGACCAGCCAGGGGGTTAATGCTTTGGCCGCGGGAGCTTATATAATAAGTTTCCCCCGGCTGTGGCATTACCCTGCTGGCTGGTTGTGTCCGGTGCTGGTTCTTAAAATACGGGGGACCCCTAGTCACTTTGTCCCCCGTATTTTGGGAACCAGCGCCGGACCTTGAGCCTGGTGCTGGTTTCATGAAATCAAGGGGACCCCTATTTGTCGGGGACCCTGATTTTATGTCACCAGCACCGGCTTAGTAAGCCCGGGGCTAATTATACTCGGGCGGGGGACCCCGCGCTCGTTTTTTTTTTTAAACTTTGCGCTGTCCTGCAAATGTGCGATTTTCAGACATGAAAATCGCACATTTTCAGGACTAAATACAGCGCACCACTTCGCCGCAAATCGCCCCTCTTCGCACTTTTCAGCCTCCAATGCGCATCACATTAAATAATCGAATTTTGGCTGAAAAGTGCGATTTTGAAAAAGGCGATTTGCGGCGATGTTGTGCGCGAATAAAACATGCGCATTTAGCGCATCCCATAGAATCTCACCCTATATGTCCAATATAAGATAAGTATTACAGGTCATAATGATGAAAGAAAAGGTTTACTTGCCAATTTTCACACCTATTTTGACAAATCCACATGGCACTTGAAGGGTTAAATTTAGACCCCACCCCCCACCTTGCTCCTGATATTCAACAATATATTATAGGTTAAATAAAGAACATACAAGCTATTTACATAATTGCTACTTTTAATATGTATCAAATTGTAGCACCTAGCAACGGTGTAATAGTTGATAACATCAACATAACATATTGAGACTGCATGTTTGTATGAAGATAGAGGAAAACTAATTTGACTTAATCCCACTAAATAGATTCCAAAGGCTAAATGTTGAGATCTTGCCAATATAATTACAGTATATTATGCGTAATTCACCAAGTGATAAATACTGTAGAAGCCAACTCAATAAATTCTGCTGCTACGGAATACATTGTATACAGTATATACACTAGCGAAGTTTTCATAACATGCGTCTACATTATTAAGACATGTTACTATTGAGATTGATACATGCCTGAACACATTTGAGACCACAGCATATCAACTCAGTCTGACATAATATAAACTGGTTTAAATTTGATATTTTATCATTTATAAATGGAATTTATTTACAATGTAAATTATCTCCCTTCCAGGCAGTGTTATAACATCAGCGGCGTAAGTTTGTCTCAGTTGCTCAGAGGCAAGATGTACAGATGGAGTGCCTCTTATGTAGGGTACACACCAGGACGACCACCGTCGTTCACGACCGATAGACGACCATGGAACGATTTCCCTTGGACTTCCCGGGAGCTCCCAGGCAGTCCCCAGCAAACGATTAGCAAAAATTGTGTTTTTTTGCGGAACGATCTAGATCCGATCCCGATGCGCCCGCGATGGTCGTTAAGACGGTCGGATCGCTGGTTTTTGTTTTTTTGCAAGAACACATGCGACCGTCGTCAGATGGGCCTTTGAAATTTGAATGACGGGGCTGGACTAGCAGAGGGGGGAGGACTAGCAGAGGGGGATAGGAATAGCAGCAGCCATTTTAAACCAGTGTATTTCTGCTTTGTTACTAGTGAGGCTTGGTTTATACCTGCTGAACGCTGGACATAGCTATTTACACATTACTTTGTTTTGCCTGCCATTACAAAGTGTCTTTTAACCCTGCACTATGGAGAATGCAGTGATGGGTAGTCACCAGCAACAGTACCTGCTCTATTATGCAGTTTTGAAGCTCAGGCGTCAGAGAGCCCAGCGCAGGAGAGAAAGATCATGCTGGACAAAGCAGTGGCTACTTCAGCGTCAGACTCGTTCGCACATGCCACTGCTCAGGGACATCAGGGAGAATAACCCAGACGATTTTCGTAACTTCTTGAGGATGGATGATGCCACATTCCAGGAATTGCTGCGTCTGGTGACTCCCCACATCGAGAAGCAGGATACCAAGTATCGCATGGCTATCCCTGCTGAGGAACGGCTGGTGGTGACCCTGAGGTTTCTGGCGACAGGACGGTCTCTTGCTGACCTAAAGTTTGGATCCCTCATCTCCCCGCAAGCTTTGGGCCTCATCATCCCGGAGACCTGCAAAGCCATTGTGAAGGTGCTGCAGTACCAGTATTGCAAGGTAAGATGAAATATACACTGTACACTTTATTGTGCAAACAAAATATTTTTATTTATAATTTAGGCCTAGGACAGAAACAGGTTTTTTAGGCCTTGTGTCAACACAAATATATTATAATACCATATATAAAAGATATTGTACAAAAACACACACTATATATAAAGATTTAAGTATGTATGACCCAGTTTAAACTTTCCCACTAAGTACGGGCTACTGTGTGGCAGAGGATGTCTGCCGCAGATAAGTAAAGGCTGCGGCCCACATAGCGCATGGCGCAGATGCAATGGTCCCGGCCCCATTGATGTGCGCCATACGCCATGTGAGCAGTGGCCATCACATACCTGCAGCTGAGACCATGTCTGCCGCACAGTACCCCATACTATTGGCAAAGACAAAAGGGTAATAAATGGAGTTTGCTATCCAGATTGAGGAGAATCCTGTTCTCCCTCTGGTAATGCAGGTACAGGTAGCAGCATATAAAAAGAAAAAAAAGACACTCTGGTAACTTCTGAAACAGGCCCTTACAACAGTAGGGATAAGGTACTGTGTGGCAGAGGATGTCTGCTGCAGATATGTAAAGGCTGCGGCCCACATGGCGCATGGCGCAGATGCAATGGTCCCGGCCCCATTGATGTGCGCCATACGCCATGTGAGCAGTGGCCATCACATACCTGCAGCTGAGACCATGTCTGCCGCACAGTACCCCATACTATTGGCAAAGACAAAAGGGCAATAAATGGAGTTTGCTATCCAGATTGAGGAGAATTCTGTTCTCCCTCTGGTAATGCAGGTACAGGTAGCAGCATATAAATAAACAAAAAAAACACACTCTGGTAACTTCTGGAACATGCCCTTACAACAGTAGGGATAGGTACTGTGCGGCAGAGGATGTCTGCTGCAGATATGTAAAGGCTGCGGCCCACATGGCGCATGGCGCAGATGCAATGGTCCCGGCCCCATTGATGTGCGCCATACGCCATGTGAGCAGTGGCCATCACATACCTGCAGCTGAGACCATGTCTGCCGCACAGTACCCCATACTATTGGCAAAGACAAAAGGACAATAAATGGAGTTTGCTATCCAGATTGAGGAGAATCCTGTTCTCCCTCTGGTAATGCAGGTACAGGTAGCAGCATATAAATAAACAAAAATACACACTGTGGCCCTTGTGTGGCAGAGGATGTCTGCTGCAGATATGTAAAGGCTGCGGCCCACATGGCGCATGGCGCAGATGCAATGGTCCCGGCCCCATTGATGTGCGCCATACGCCATGTGAGCAGTGGCCATCACATACCTGCAGCTGAGACCATGTCGATGGTAAATGATAAAGTAGCCTATTTTTTAAGACAGATCCTCAAAAACAGGACACTCTGGATCTTCTATCAGTAAAGAACTGTAGAATTGACGGTACTGGGGGGGTTGAGAAGGCTGTGTAGGTGTTGACTGGGTATGTGTTGGAATTGTGCTCGACTGGCCTGCTACGGTGGCAGGCGGAGTAGGCACTGGTGATTCTAATGACAGTGGTGTGTCTGGTGCACTACCAATGCCAACTATTTTAGTGCCACTGTTGAGATACCCTAAACTGCCATTATACACCAACTCCATGCATAACTTTTCAAAAGTAAGTTGCTGGTTAGGAGCCATGTTGCGAACACACTCTGCCACATAAGTGAAGTAGTTGTCATGTTTGTCCGGGTTTCTTTGCAGGACTTGATGTGCCCGCATCATAAATTCTTCATGTGCCGCTGCTTCTCCTTTTTTTCCTTTGCCACGCATTTTTTTGGCACGGGGGAGTGGTGGAGTGGGTTCCAGGGTGGGTGGCGGAGTGCGTGCCGGAGTAGGAACTTCGTTCGATGTGCATGCATTCTCAGATAGGACAGATAGGTCTGGGGTTGCAGGTGGGTAGTCACCAAGCTGTAAAAAAATTGAACATGTTTACTAATCAATTCTATTTACTTCTAATTTCAGTTCCCTACCAGCGTGAATGAATGGAAAGTCATCGCAGAGGAGTTTGAACAGCGATGGAACTTCCCAAATTGCGGTGGAGCCATTGATGGCAAACATGTCCGCATAGCCCAGCCTATCAATAGTGGTTCCTACTATTTTAATTACAAGGGCTATTTTAGCATTGTACTAATGGCTGTTGTTAATGCGAACTATGAGTTTATCTTCCTGGATGTAGGAAGGAATGGCCGTGCATCGGATGGTGGCACTTTCAAGGACACAAAGTTCTACGAAAGGCTCATAGCGAACACCCTTCACTTGCCGTCTGTCCAGGAAACTAAACAGGGGCTTAACTTTGTTTTTGTGGCTGACGAGGCTTTTGGCCTGCACGAGCATGTCATGAAGCCATATGCGCAAAGGGGGTTGAACCATGACAAAAGGATCTTTAACTACAGGCTATCCAGGGCACGGCGTGTTGTGGAAAATGCTTTTGGCATCCTGGCAAGCCGGTTTCGCATTTTCCACACTGCCATTAACCTGAGGGTGGACAAAATTGACTGGGTTGTCACGGCGTGCTGTGTCCTGCACAATTTGCTCCGCAGAAAAGCCACACAGCAAAGGGCTACAGGCACAGCACTCCAAGAAGACCAAGAACTGCCAGAGGAGGTAGTGCAGATATCCTCCTTGCAAACCCCAACACAACGCTACACAGGGAGTGCACGAGCCAAACAGGTGAGGGAAGAGTACATGGCCTACTTTAATGGGGAGGGCGCTGTGGATTGGCAGGAGGAATCAATTAGATAGCCAAAAAAATAGACTCACCGATGCAGACTGCGAATTCTCCTCCTCCTCCTGCGCCGTGACTTCTTGGTTTTCATGTTCTACCATAAGGACTACTCCTGTCCTCATCGACTCCTGGCTGAGGGTGAATGTCAACCGGTCATAGTACCAGAGCGATGTTTGATACATCTCGTCGACTCCAGCACCAGACTTCTTTGCAGCCTCCATCTTCTTGTGTTCCTTTAAGAACACCGTGCGCATATTCTGGATGCGTTTCCTCACCCATTCAACATTGGCCTCTGGATGAAATGGAAGACTGTAGCGTGCCAACTCCTCCAAGGCTTGGTTTCTTTTCATTTTGTTTGAATACTCCTTGGATTTGGTTCTCCACAGGCATTCGTGTGTACGATATTTTTCAATAAACCCTTCCAAAAACTCTTGTTCCTTTGCGTTGGACATTGGGACTGTAAAAAGATAAAACCATTTTAGTTGTTTGTTTTGTTTCATATTTAAATTTTTATAGTTATAGTTATACCCATGTTTTGTTTCATATTTAAATTTTTATAGTTACACCAGTTACCTAGTTCTTATGTTTTAAGTATTTAAAATGTTAATAAACTTTTATGAAAACCACTATACATTTTATTGTGCAGATTGCTATTCACACACACAGGTGAATGGGGCCTAGCAGAGAGGAGTGCATGGAATACTGCAATGGTGGACAATGGTTTATGTATATATATCTATATATACACAAACACACACACACAGGTGAATGGGGCCTAGCAGAGAGGAGTGCATGGAATACTGCAATGGTGGACAATGGTTTATGTATATATATCTATATATACACAAACACACACACACAGGTGAATGGGGCCTAGCAGAGAGGAGTGCATGGAATACTGCAATGGTGGACAATGGTTTATGTATATATATCTATATATACACAAACACACACACACAGGTGAATGGGGCCTAGCAGAGAGGAGTGCATGGAATACTGCAATGGTGGACAATGGTTTATGTATATATATCTATATATACACAAACACACACACACAGGTGAATGGGGCCTAGCAGAGAGGAGTGCATGTAATACTGCAATGGTGGACAATGGTTTATGTATATATATCTATATATACACAAACACACACACACAGGTGAATGGGGCCTAGCAGAGAGGAGTGCATGGAATACTGCAATGGTGGACAATGGTTTATGTATATATATCTATATATACACAAACACACACACACAGGTGAATGGGGCCTAGCAGAGAGGAGTGCATGGAATACTGCAATGGTGGACAATGGTTTATGTATATATATCTATATATACACAAACACACACACACAGGTGAATGGGGCCTAGCAGAGAGGAGTGCTTGGAATACTGCAATGGTGGCCATTGGTTATATGTATACACACACACATGGGGCCCACCCAAAAAAACAAAAGTGACATGGTCGGGTGCACGGTTGCCAAACCAGTGCTTTATACACACTATATACATTGGTGGCAACAGTGGGCATGCATAGAAGAGCATTGGGAGTGCAAACATACCAGGTTGTTGTTCTGGGAGATGAGACAAGAAGGAGAGTCCAACTGCTGCGCCAGCGCTGTTTGCTATGTGGAAAAACATGGCGCCGGGGGAGTGTTTAGGAAATGCCACTCAAATAGGCTGGATCAAACGACGGACGCACCGACGGACGGACGACGGAGGCGGCAAAAAACACTCACGATCTGCATACGATTGACGGTCGGTCGGCCTGGGATTGACGGATCCTACCTGCAGCACGTAGGACCAAAGATGCGACCAAACGAGCGGCGTGAACGCGCATTGGATCGGAATCGGATCAAATAAATGGCAAAAACACACGATAGTACACACAATCTGCATACAACCGGTCGGAATCGGATCTAAATTGACAGAATCGTGCCCTAGTCGTCCTGGTGTGTACCTAGCATTAGCCAGTACCGGGGTTCTACAGAATGCCCCCTCTGGTGATAGCCGGCGGAAAGGCACTTCATCTAAATGGGAGGGCGAGCTTCTCTCACGCACGCGTGCCCCAGTTTACAGGCTGCGGGGGGACGCGAACCCTGCCCGTCTCTGCTTCAGGGAGACGGGCAGGGTTGGAGGAGGGGGGGACGGGGAGGCAGCAGCGATTAACAGGGACTGGTGGGGAAGCGGTGGGTGAGCTCTGTTGGAAGGGGACCCCCAAGGGTTTTGTGTGTGCGCGTCCCCTTCCAGCGGTTGGAGAACCGACTGCCAGACCCCCGGTGAATGAGCGGCGCTACATCTGTATATTGCCCCCGCACACACACACACACCCAGAGTGAATTTCCTGTCAATTAGGCCATGCCCCCTTTCATCAGTCGCACCACCGGTGTAGTGGAGGTGGGGTGTCATTCTATAGTGCGCATTTGCTGTCACCACAGCCCGGTGAAGCATCTGGAGAGGAGCCCTCTGCAAGCTCCTACGCTGTGTCCACTTCAGGTTCTGGGAAGAGGGCCAGGTAAAGCCTTCTGGGGACAGGGGACACTTTAGAGAGGGTGATCCTCCCCCTCCTGTCATCACTGCACCACTGGCTGTAACAGATGCAGAAATAGATGTCAGGATGTGCTGTCAACAGGTCACTCATTTAGAAATAATAATAATAATAATAATAATAATAATAATAATAATAATAATAATAATAATAATAATAATAATAGTTGTATTGTGCAGAAGGATATACTGCAGATTATCTAACAATCATTAAAAATGCAAACAGAGATAAATAACACAAGGCAGCATTCATTGGGCCAGATGCACTAAGCTTCCAAAGTGATAAAATGGAGAGTGATAAACAACCAACCAATCAGCTCCTGCCTGACATTTTTAAAACACATATGGAAAAGAGTATATCCAAGAGAGGATATACAGAGGTCTCCCTGGGTGGGGCACAAGCCTTTTTCAAACACAGTCTGTGACAAGGCAGGTAGAAGCTGATTGGCTGGCTGTTTATCACTCTCCATTTTATCACTTTTGAAGCTTAGTGCATCTATGTCATTGTTTTTAATGCCATGGTTTTATTGTAATGGATGTTGGGTGTATGTATGTATGTATGGGATGCAGTTAAAATCCCGGCGGTCGGGATCCCGGCGTTCAGAATCCCGACGCCGGAATCCCGACCGCCGAAATCCCGACACATTCTCCCTCCTGGGGTGTCCACGACACCCCTGGAGGGAGAATAAATTAGTGTGCCGAGCATAGCGAGGCACCGGGCCCGTTGCGTGGCGAGCGCAGCGATCCACGTCCCCCCCTTGTCGGGATTTTGGTTGTCGGGATTCCGGCGTCGGGATTCTGAACGCCGGGATCCCGACCGCTGGGATTCAGTACTGAATCCATATGTATGTATGTATGTATGTATGCATGTATGTATGTATTTATGTATGCATGCATGCATGTATGTATGTATGTATGTATGTATGTATGTATGTTTGTATGCATGTATGTATGTATGTATGTATGTATGTATGTATGTATGTATGCATGCATGCATGCATGTATGTATGTATGTATGTATGTATGTATGCATGTATGTATGTATATATGTATGCATGTATGTATGTATATATGTATGTATGTATGTATGTATGTATGTATGCATGCATGTATGTATATCTATATGTACTATATTTATATGTATATTTATTTGTATAGTATAGTATGTACTGTATTTATATTTTCTTGAACACATGCATAGATGAGCACATTTTAGACCTATTGTGCAATATACAGATCATTATATTTGACTTACCCCAAAACATATAATTGTATGCTGTGTGTTAAGGCCCATACACACTGGGAAACTTTGAGCTGAAAGTTGCTCAAAACAGCAGGTTGGAGTGGCTTTAAGCCCAAATCCGCCCAGTGTGTATGGACTGGCAATGAGCGGCTCCCGCAACATCAGCGGGAAAGCAATTAATCTGCTGGTTATGCAACGCTGCCCCCCCCCCCCCCCCCCCTCCGTCAGCGCCGGGCAGGGGGAAAGCCGCTCAGTGTGTATGCACTGAGCGGCTTTCCCTGCAGCAATGAACACTATCATCGCTGTCCATACACGCTCGGCATAGTCGCCCAGTGTGTATGGACCTTTATATATTTTAATGGATAAAAATAGTGCATGCAAGTCTTGCATTAAAATAGTGCAAGTTCTCATTCAGAATATAGCCGGACATGACAAAGTCTTCTGGATACCACCAATATTGATATAAAAGTTTATTATACCTATTGAGCATTATATCAGATAACCATGGCCCTTATTCTGGTTGGTGCGGCCGGAGCCGCATATGCGGCTCCAACGCACCAGGCGAATCCCCGCCTTCCATACGGATCGCCACGGCCGTCCGTACGCGGATATGTGGCGATCCGCATGAAATTGGACGGGGATACGCCTCCTCCATGGTGGGAGCAGCCCCTGCATTCGATGGTCGCCGAACATCGAATGCAGGGCCGCACGCTCCACCAGGTCCCGCAACACAAGACCACACGGACACTTGTCCGTGTGAAATCTTGTATAGGGGCGGGCAGCTGACATCCGGCGATGTCAGATGCCCGCCCCGTACCCACGCGTCACGGCCTCATTACCATGCATACGCCCCGCGTTTGCATGGGAACGCCCATGAAACGCTGGGCGTATGCATAGGGTAATGAGGATAAGTAGACCCTCACGCCCCTCTACGCCCCCTGTGCGGCGTATAGAGAATCCTTGCGGCGAAATCGCCTGCACATGCGCAGAGTGACCTCTGCACATGCGCAGAAGATAAACATCGGCGGCCCGTACGCAAGCGGGAATTTCCGCACCAACCAGAATAAGGGCCCATGTGCACACACACAGAAAATAAGATAGACGCACACACAATTGTTTTCTTTACTTTTGAGACTCTTGACACTAACATTGGAGACCTTAAGCCAAACGTAATAGCCTCTGGGTTACAGAAATTAAGAATTCTGTGCTCCGGCAACGTAAATGTGAGATAAAAAAGGTCATTTATTTATTTCTTTTTTTATGTCTAAGCCAAGTTGGTTTTGCTTTTAAAGAAATTGCCACTTTTAAATCTTGCAGTTAGATCGTTGAACATTCTGAACTTTTGTCAATCTTATGGGCATTTACATTTGGCCCATGATTCCTGATATAGAGATCGTTAATGGAACTGCGGTCTGGCATTCTTTTACTCTGGTATACTAGTGAATTTGTCTTTCTAACTTTTCGTCTACTATATTTACATTGTTCAAATATTGCCCATACTGCTAATTTCATCACAATTTATGATATTCATACTTTGTTTATGTTGAGTTCTACTTTTAGCATTTAGGGGTTAATGTAATAGCGCCCAAGTTGCCTGATGTGCGGGACTTTGGGTGGCAATGCCGGTATTTTTGAAAGGAATGGCAGGATGCCGGCAATCAGAAATCCAATGCCAGAATCCAGACACTGGTCAAGAGACTGGCCTCAAAACTCAGATCATGCTCACAATGTTGGTGCCAGAATGTGGAATTGGAACTGTTGGCATTACCTGAATGTATGTATGCTGGGGCTGGTTGGGGTTAGGCCAAGGACTAGGGGGGCTTGGGGGGGGGGGGGGATTTAAACAGTACAGAGGGCATTAGGTTTAGACTGTGGGGTTAGGATTAGGGTTAGGCACTAAGAAGGAAGGATTAGACACTAAGGGGGAAATTTACTAAGACAGGGGTTCTATTTCACAGGGGATGTTGCTACGGGCAACCAATCAGATAATATCCATTATCTTCTAGAAGGTGCTAATTAAATAAAAAGTCGATTCTGATTGGTTGCCCATAGCAACATATTAAATAAAACTCGCATCTTAGTAAATTTCCCCCTAAGTGTGTACGTTTAGGGATAGGCACTAAAGAGGGTAAGATTTGGCTACATGGAAAATGATGTTCATTTAATGGAAGAACTGATACAAAAATAGTTACATGTCCAGAAGTTTTTTGGTTTTATGTCTCTACGTATATTGGTCCCTAAATACAGTAGTTCTATAAAGATCATTTAGAAAATCTATAATTCATCCCCATATTTGGTTTTATCATCTTTTATTTTCAATCAGCAATGTTACCTTCTTGAATCTCCGAAGATCTCATAGATCCTGAATACTACTTGAAAATAAACTTGTAGGAATGTTCTGTGAGCCCACGCTGTTTTATGAGCCGGGTTTCCAGGATATATTGTATGTATTTTTTAACAACACAATTTGTACAAATGTGTTAAATAGAGTGTGGTTCAGTGTTACATTGATTTCCTCTGAGGTTCTCTCATTTCAATTATTAGTTTTTAATAGAGGTGTTTAAATATTGTTTTTGATGTTCTGTGTCCTTTCCCCCTTCCTAGCAACCTGTTGCACATGCTGTAGAAAATATTGCAGAATATGAGGGGAATAAGTGCCCATGGATGTGCCCATTGTAATATGTTTTCTGTGCAATGGTCATGCTGGCTTACCTATAAGCGTATGAGTTACCTATAAGCGCATGAGTTACTTGCAAGCGCATGAGTTACTGGCAAGCGCATGAGTTACCTATAAGCGCTTGAGTTACTGGCAAGCGCATGAGTTACTGGCAAGCGCATGAGTTACTGGCAAGCGCATGAGTTACCTATAAGAGCACGAGTTACCTATAAGCGCATGAGTTACTGGCAAGCGCATGAGTTACCTATAAGAGCACGAGTTACCTATAAGCGCCTGAGTTACTGGCAAGCGCATGAGTTACCTATAAGCGCATGAGTTACCTATAAGTGCATGAGTTACTGGCAAGCGCATGAGTTACTGGCAAGCGCATGAGTTGATGGCAAGTGCATGAGTTACCTATAAGCGCATGAGTTAACTATAAGTGCATGAGTTACTGGCAAGGGCATGAGTTACTGGCAAGCGCATGAGTTACCTATAAGCGCATGAGTTACTGGCAAGCGCATGAGTTACCTATAAGTGCATGAGTTAATGGCAAGCGCATGAGTTAATGGCAAGCGCATGAGTTACTGGCAAGCGCATGAGTTACCTATCAGTGCATGAGTTACTGGCTAGCGCATGAGTTAATGGCAAGCGCATGAGTTACCTATAAGCGCATGAGTTACCTATAAGTGCATGAGTTACTGGCAAGGGCATGAGTTACTGGCAAGCGCATGAGTTACCTATAAGCGCATGAGTTACCTATAAGCGCATGAGTTACCTATAAGCGCAAGAGTTACTGGCAAGGGCATGAGTTACTGGCAAGCGCATGAGTTACCTATAAGTGCATGAGTTACTGGCAAGGGCATGAGTTACTGGCAAGCGCATGAGTTACCTATAAGCGCATGAGTTACTGGCAAGGGCATGAGTTACTGGCAAGCGCATGAGTTACCTATAAGCGCAAGAGTTACTGGCATTTAGCTCCATTGTCTTCCTTTGAGTTATTGCACCACTTTGACATTTTGGAGGGCCCACTGCATATTGTGATTTGTAGTTCTGCTTTGTAAGAAGTTGTAAACTGAAAAAGTCCAAGTTACAGATATGGATCTTGCTAATATTAAACTTTGCCTAGTTTCTGTAAAAGCCCTGCTTAATCCACGGTTCATTTACGCGTGATGATCAGCTTACTTTATTTCAAGTACTTTTATTATGCACCTTGCCATCTGAAGCAAATGGGCATATTTGCTCCCTACTGTGTGCTAGGTGCATGTTATGTGTGCACATTGAGCACCACTGACCGTGTCTGATAACACCACTTTTCATAATGCTTAGACAATTATTCACCTTTTTCACAGAGAAAAGGTTTTTTAATGAGTCCATAAAGTGCGTAATCTGGTAAAGTGGTGAAAAAATTGCACAGTAAAAAACCAAAGAGGTCGCAGACTCATGTACTGTAGTTTCATCGTTACATAGTAGTTGAGGTTGAAACAATACTTTAGTCCATCAAGTTAAATATAACTCTATGATCCAGTGTAATGACCAGGATGAGGTTACTTTCTATACATTCAGCTCCAGCGCTCGAAGAATGTCCCCGCTAAAGAGCACTTACTGAGAGGGACTCCATCTAACGGATGCGCGAGTGTCTCACACGCGGGGATCGGGTTAGTGAGGGGGGTGTGGGGGAGGTGGCAGCAACCGACAGGGACCAGCGGTGAGGCGGCTGGGAACAGCTGGAAGCTCCATCGGAACGTGTCGCGTGAGTGTCTCGTGCCCCCTTGCGGCGGCTGGTGGCCGATCGCGGTGGATGGCAGCCCCAGCATGAATGACAGGATCTCCATCTGTATGTTATAAACTGGAATCCCTGATGACCCAAAATGGCTGATCAATTTATTACTGATACACTATAGTTCATTATCCTGCTCAGTGCAACTGCAGGGGCAGCAGGGGAGCTCCGGCGTAAGATCACCGAAGCGGAGGGGGAGTGACAGGATTGGAGTGCTCACACTGTGTGGGGCACCCGGAAAGATGGTATGCATTTCGACGGTCACTGACCATCGAAAGATGTGGGAGGTGCACGCATATAAAAGTGACTTTGTGCTCATGTGCTGACCCCCTGTGCGAATGCCTTCGGTGAGTATCACACTAGCTGAGGCCTTCGCACTGACAGGCGGTGGCAGACACATCCCCTCATATGCTAACGAGGTGATGCAGATGGCGTGGGTGGTGGTGGGCGTTTGGTGGGGGGTGGGTGGCAGGTGGCGCTGACCTGTTCACTACGCTGCGAGTATAGATTGCATATTGATGTTGACTGTGGTTTTAATATCCTGGTGGATACAGTTGAAAGGTCTCATGTAGTGGATTGTTGTACATTGTTGTGATTTGTGCTTGATTTCTTCTTTGTTAACTTTGCAATTTGTGCATAAGCAATGATAAAATGATTAGAAACAATGGGTGATTTATGGCAGAGGGTGAACTTTGTATTCCTCGCAGTATGTATATGTACTGTGAGCAGGATGACAGATTGATGTTAGCATAACAAATATAACCTTTTCATGTTTTTTGGAGACTGCAGTTTCTATTTACCGTATAATTGGTGAATTAGTCACCATGAAGGATACATAACTGACTCGTGTCTTTTCTTTGCTAGACAGGGCTACGACGATCTGGAAAAACAACTGAAAGAAGTGTTTATGGAGAGGAGCAGTATCCTCCGGCAGCTTTCAAAAAAATCCCGGGAACTGGACGGCATCAAAGGAAATCTTCAGGTCAGAACATTTTTTTTTTAATGTAAATGGCAAATCAAAAGCATTTTCCATCATAGAAACGAGTATTTAACTAAACACATGCCGGGGAAAAATATAATACAAAATTAGGGGACAGGTTTATGAAAAAAAGAAAGCGGATAAGAAAGGAGATATTTATAATAAGCAGAAACTTGAAATTTTTGGTGATCTTATCTGCCTCTCAGACAAACAGATAATATACAAATGATCAGGGCCAGGGGGAGCGGGTACTAATTACCCGGGCTTGCTGGAGGGGCCCTGGTCCGCAAACCCCTCCGGCCTTGCCTTCCCCCTCCGCCCCTCCCGGACAGTAGCAGCAGCACACGTACAGCATATGCAGTGCTGACAGCAGGCTCAGTATGAGCATCTCACTGACAGCCTGAGAGGTCATGCTGAGCCGGCTGTCAGCACAGCACATGCTGTACATGTGCTGCTGCTGAGGGGGGGACAATAACACTCCCCCCTCAACTTTAGTGTGTTTTTCCACCACCCTAAACATTTTGGGGGCGTGACCTAATCATTGGAGGTGGCTACACCTCCTGCGATTAGGTCACGCCCCCCAAAAAATTACCGGAGACCAGCATACATCTCAGAGGCCATGCAGATGTTACCTCAACTTAGAGCCACATGTGCATGTAAACTGTGTTAGCAGAGAGAGCTGCGGTGCTTGATGTTAATCCACACAACAGTGCTGGCGATAACAGCTTGTAAAAGAAGAGGTTCTGCAGCAGCTGATGGCAGGGTGATACAGTAGTTACACGGCAGCTATAACTAGGCGCCATATGCTTGTTACATCTCTCCAATGCGAGGTATCGAGGTATCCGATTCAGGAGAAAGCATGGTATACTGATGTCTGTGCTGCAAATACTGTAGCAGCCTATTAAAGTGGCACCACAATGCCTACCCATTGCTGCAATGTTATAGAAGGACACATTTTTAAGGTATTGCACTTGCTGAATGCTTTGTTCCAGGCGAGCATTGGCGTATACTACAGCATACATAATTATTATTTTTTTAAACTGAATCGAAGAATAAATGGCGTTGGCTATTGCAGCCAATCAAATACTTTCATTTTCTCAAATAGATTAGACAAATTGCACACTTCTCTATTAGTATGTGCTAATCCAACTTTATTCATAGCAACACGTTAGGTACTATAAATAGCCTCCATTTTTAAAAGAGTTAAGCCCTGTACACACGCTTAGATTTGCTTTAGATTTGATGTTAGATTTGATTTTCTATTAGATCTGGCATTAGATCATCCCATTCGATTTGGCATTAGATCTGTACTTTTGCATTCGGTTCGATTTCGATTTCATAATGTAGGCACAATGTACTCATTCGATTTACTGGATCGAATCCGAGATTTCCTTGGCTGCACAGTAGATTTTTCTAATTGATTTTGAGAAAACGGGAGTGCGCATCGAATCGAATGCAGATCGAAAGTGTCTTAAAAACCATTCGATGTGGATTCGATTTTGCTTCTATAAGCAAAATCGAATCGAAAACAGGGAAAAATCTGAGCATGTGTACACAGCTTAAAGCCCTGTACACACACCTTGATTTGCTTTTGATTTGATGTTAGATTCGATTTTCTATTAGATCTGGCATTAGATCTTTCCATTTGATTTGGGATTAGATATCGAATTCGATATACATTCATGGTACATTGTACACATTCGATTTACAAGATCGAGTTCGATATTTCCTTGGCTGCACAGTAGAATTTTTTGTTCGATTTTGTGAAAACGGGAGCTCGCATCAAATCGAATGTAGATCGAAAGTGACCCAAAAAACATTTGATTTAGTTTAGGATTCGGTTTGATTTTGCTTCTATAAGCAATATCAAATCGAAAATCGGGAAAAATCGATGCATGTGTACAGGGCTACAGATTGAGTCACTGTATTAGCAAACACTGTTCTATCGCTTATTAATTTTTTTGTTTTGTTTAATATAGTATATAATATATAGTATAGCAATGACCATTAAAACAATGGTTTGTTTGGTTATTTATAATTTACTAGTCTTCTTTGATTATTTTTATTTTATTGGCATTAAGTTGGGTCCACACTGAAGCAAATCCCATCAGTTCAGATTGCCAGTACACACAGGTACGATGTTAATGACGGACGTAACAGTCACCGTTCTATCCTTCACTATCATGCTTTAGGTCGCTAGCAATGTTGCTATGCTTGATGTGCAGTACATTAAACCTAACGTTGCCGCATGCGAACATGGAAGCGCGCATATCGCCAGTACACACTGAGCAATAAAGATGATTTGCAAGTCCTATCAGTCTGACCAGATGGCATATCACTCAGTGTGTACCCAGCTTTATAGTTCCCAATGGCTTGCAAAGCCATATGTACAGTATTCAACTCTGTAAGGCAGTAAAATGTATTAATAATTAAAAAAGAAACACTGTAAACTAAAAGCATTCTATATTATTAATTAGTGCGGATCTTAACACATTAATTCATATTTTTCTAGAATTGGCAGTGTTGTTCTAGTGATATACTTTAAGCTTTTTAATTACTGACAGCTAATAGAATTTTGTAGTTTATGAGGTTGAGTTGTTTATGTTTGTATGTTACACATTTCAGCTATTTCTGTTAAAAAATAAACTACAGTACAGTATATGCAAAACGTATAAATGATAATTTTATTTTCTAGTCTTTTAAAAGCAATGAAGCAAGTTCCAAGGATGATGTGAAAAAACTTTTGGCGTTAGAAGAAAAACAAAGGTAAAGTAATACAAAGAAACAAAGGAAATAAATAAAATCCTGTTATAATGGAATATCAATAAAATCTCTACACAATGGGGGAAATTTACTAAAGGAAATTTGTAAAAAATATGTATAAAAATAGGTGTATTTGTATCCAGAAATACACTTATTTTTGACATTTACTATCCCGAAAATATGGCAATTCGTATTCGTATTGATGTGCTATCAATACGAATACGAATTTCCGTATTTTCGGGATAGTAAATGTCAAAAATAAGTGTATTTCTGGATACAAATACACCAATTTTTAAAAATTTCCTTTAGTAAATTTCCCCGAATATCTCTACACAATTCATAGGTTAAACCAGGGGTTCTTAAAGTTTTTGAATTACGGCACCCCCAATGCATCAGAAATGTTTTCACGGCACCCTTAGGCTTAAGGTTTCTCATTGAGAAAGTCATAAACAAATATTAAGTTAAATAAATTGTGTTTATATCTCATCCTTAGGATCAGTTATGTGGTAATGGACAGGATTCACTTCTGTTTGTCTACAATATGACTATTATAATGGACATAAAAAACTTGAATTGGTCCTGGACCACCAATCCAGGGCACTCCTGCCAGTCCCCCAAGGCACCCCAGGGTGCCACGGCACACAGTTTGGGAACCACTGGGTTAAACGTTAGTGCTATGTGGTAGTAAGATGGCTGTGCATTCCACAGCAGCCGAGAATTGGAAAGCCTAACAAGGCGGAAGTAGCACTAGTTGAAGCGCATAATGATGCCTTCCAGTCATATGGACCGCACACCGGAAGAAATGGACTCATGGAAGGCGGCTGAGCTGCACGCTGATATACTAGCGATGTAAGTGTACATAAGTTTGAGCGCTATTACTACGTGGTTTTGCCACATGTGTTAGTTGACCTTAGGGTCATTTGTTATATACTTGCTGATTTGTTGGCTTTGTGAGGGAGTTGCCAGTTGCGGGCTTAAGAGGTGGCCCTGTGGTTAGGGATCTGTTTGTCTGTCTCTTGATGTGGTCATGAGTAAGGCCATGCTCCGTCGTCGAAACGTCGACCTGATCTGTTTGTATTGATGTTTGTTTTGCTAAAGATTAAAGCAGCACGTTTGGAAAGATTAATAAGCCCTGGTGAGTGCCATCTTTTTTGTTGTGTGGTTATATATATATATATATATATATATATATATATATATATATATGTGTGTGTACAAGGATGGGGGTTATCGGAGTGCGCTCAATCTATTACCACGTAGCCAACCAGTACAATTAATATATTGACATGATATAGCTATCAAGTTTTATATAGAAGTTCTCTTGTCCATTTTTTGGAATAAAATATAGGCTTTGTTCAAACAAGTAGTTCTTTATTTAAAACCAACCCAACGCATTTTTCATTAAAATGACTTAATCAGGGACGTGACTACAGGTGATACAAAAAGAAGAGAAGGGCATCATAGTACACAATGTAAATGCACAAAATAGTTATAAAATACAATTACATGATGTGCATACTGAGACTAGACCCACAACAAGGTCTGTACAGCAAAGAGTGTTCTTAAAACACTTAAAATGTTTAAAAAATCTATAAAGATATAAAATATTGTGGTTCAGAGGAAACTTTTGGACACGTTTCATCTTTTTTAGGTATCTTCAGGAATAGTTTTTGCATCTGCAAGTTGTGCATTATGTAGAGGACTAGACAAAGCTGCAGAATTAGCTTTGTATTTCTATACAGGTTGAGTATCCCCTATCCGAAATGCTCGGGACCGCGAGCATTTCGGATAGGGGAATTTTCCGGTTTTTAGAATTTTTTTTTTGCAGCCATACTTACCTGTCCCCTGATGGTCCCCGGGCGTCCCTCGGCGTCCGCGCAGTCCCCGGGCGTCCACAGCAGGCCTCCGGCATCTTCTCCTGGTCTCCAGCGGTCCCAGGAATGCATTGCGCGAGTGTGCGCGCGCACCGGTGACGTCACCGGCGCGCGCGCACACTCGCGCAATGCATTCCTGGGACCGCTGGAGACCCTGGAGAAGATGCCGGAGGCCTGCCTTGGACGCCCGGGGACTTGGTAAGTATGAAAAGAGGGTTAGGGGTTAAGAAAAAAAAAAAAAATCGAATGATTCCAAAAACCACGGTTTTTGGAATAATTCGGATAAGGGATGTCCGGATACCGGATACTCAACCTGTATAATTTTAGAATTTTTTTATAATTTTTAAAGCAATGTAGGGGATAGTTAATATGGGATTGGCTGGGTTGAACCACCTTGGTTTGAGACCAAAGCACTCTGCTTTTCTTTTATTATGCTGTGACTACTGGAACAACACCATGATGTCCTAAAAAGAGTATATTTTATGGTATAATTCCTAGAGATGTGCAGGCTCTGATTTACTCTGATTTACTCTGATTTCAAAGCAGGATCTTATTGCCTATCAACTTTCAACAACTGTCATGTGATTTGGGATAGCCAATAAGATCCTGCTTTGAAATCAGAGTAAATCAGAGTAAATCAGAACCTGCACATCTCTAATAATTCCACATTTTGGTTGCATGAGTAAGGTGAACCAATGCAGAAAATTCAATAGAGATAATGTATACAGTAAGAAGGGTGGAACGTTGACTAGATCAGAGAGGTATTAAATCTGCCCAGCGTCAGCAATGACTCCGCAAACAATCCTATAGGACAGCAGGAGAAACGCACAACTAATATTCTCACGCTTAAAGGGTAAAAAACTCCAACACATTAATTGGTTTAATCCCCTTCATGATTATTTCAATTCAAAACCTTCAGTCCTATAAATATGTCTCTAAATGTAGTTTATACAGTATGTGCCAATATGTTTAGTCTATCTACATATATTCAGATGTACAGCAAAAGGAATAATAAGCAGTTATTAAGCGGTTGATTGAAAGATGTACAATCGTAGCAAAGCCTGGTCATTTTAGATTGTTATTGTTAGAAAACATTAAACCATGGTTGATCAAGGATTTTAAAACAAAGCAGGGTTTCTCAGTATTTAAATACTAAGCAGGGTTCAAAACATTAATAACAAATGGTTTAAATAAGTTTTAAAACCCTGTTTTTTGTTTAAAAAAAGTTTATTTTATACTTTAATGAAATTAATTCCGTAATATTAATAAGAAATTGAAGGCAAGAAAAAAGGTTTCAAAATTTGGGTTCACTTATAAATGGTAAATTTTGGTGATAAATAAAGTGGCTTAATTACAAAAATAGCGCCCCCCACTGGTCATTTTTGGCTGCCCCCGAAGAAATGTAACCCCCCCACCACCCTGCCATACACCCATTGCCGCCGCATCTGTACCCGCAGACAAGTAGATCTGCGTGTCCCGGTTACAGATGCGGTGACAAGTGGTAACAGGGGGTAAGGCAGACAGGAGTGGAGCGATAGTCCCTGCAGACCCCCGGAGCCCACACTTACACAGCACCTCCCTGCCACCACCTCCCTGCCATAGCGGGGCTATTGTTATGCCACTGATACAGATATTAATTCTATGTATTTAGTATAAAAAAGTTATAAATATATTTACTTATTATGTAGAAATTAATTGTAGTTTGTCCCGGGCCAGTGCTAATCATGCGCCTACAGTCAGCGATAAAGTTTTGTGATGTCACAGGTCATGTTGCCCAAACTAATGGGCGCGACCCAAAAAGTCCCATCACACATTTTTGGGCATCACCTCTGGGGGAAGTGATCTTATATAATGTTAGCGTGCTTATTGGCATAAACAATTGAATACCGCCAAGAGAGTCTAATATGGAAATATGCAGATGTATAAACACTTTACTCATCTGCAAGTAAAGGGAGAGAATGTACAATCATTCTCAACATTGACACATACACACAAATTAGTTAGGAAGCTATAACTTCATCATGTAGAATAAAAAGAAAAAAACTCTATAAACTGTAGGTAATATTTCTAATACACCTCATGTTAATACAATCTACCCCTTCAGGTCTAGAAGGGTGTCGGACGGCTCCCCGATAGTCGGGATTCCGACAGTCAATACTCCGACGTCGGAATCCCGACTGCTCCCTCGTGGGGGTCCACGACCACCATAGAGGGAGAATAAAATAGGTGGCAAGCGCAGCTCGCCACCGTGCCCGCAGCATGGCGAGCGCAGCAAGCCCGCAAGGGGCTTCATTGCGCTCCCCACACTGTGTAGTCGGGTTTCCGACGTCTGAGTAATGACTGTCGGAATCCCGACTGTCGGGTAATTATACCACACCCGTCTAGAAAGTCAGTTTGATCCTTACTACATTAAATTGTAATGAGGTATTGAAGCTTTAAAAGTGCATCACCGTAAGACAAAAATGTCAACATCATAAAGCATTTGTTTCAAAACACTGGAGAAAAGGGACTGAAAATTTATAGCATTCCTTTGTAATTCTTTACCATTTCTATGGGCTTATTTCTTCTGCGATCTGACTTTACTGAAATACAAAGCACTGCACACTCATCGTTTTTTTCTGAATTTCAAATTAATCTCTTTCTACTTGAGCAGTGAATATTGAAGATCTCAATAAATCAGTTTTTATTTCTGTCTCAAAAGCCTAAGACAAAAAGAGAGAATATTTTCAAACAAAGTAAAAATGTTACAATTTAAACATTTTAGATGACCATTGTATATAAAAAAAAAACATGTGTATGTGTGTGTGTATGTGTGTGTGTGTGTGTATAATAGAGAAAAGAGTCTGCTCTCACATGTTCATCCGGGGTGTTCCCAGCTGTGCCCACAAAGGGTTAAATTGACTAAGACGGGAGTTCTATTGCAGATGGAATGTTGCCCATATCGACAAGTCAGTTTCTATTATCTTCTAAAAGGTTCTAAATAAATAAGAAGTTAAATCTGATTGGCTGGTATAGGCAGAATCCCATCTTCAATCGAACGTCTATCTTAATAAACTTACCCCAAAGAGCCTAGAGAAATGTAGAAAAACAGTAAAAGGGGCACTTACCACAGCATCTTGAGACAAATGTTTAAAACCCTCAACTGCATAAGGCATTGTAGTATAGTATTACAGTAAATCACCTTGTCTAGGGCTTCCTTAAATAGCCAAACCTCCCATGATGAAAACAGTTTCCAAAGGTCTGGACATCACTTATACTTCTTTCAGACCGCAAATGCAGGGTCACACCAGGACTTTTAAATGGTTCAGTCCCGGTGCGACCCTGCATGTGCGTTCTGTTCAGATGGCAGCATCGAACTGGCATTATTGAGGGCACATCGGAGCTTCGTCGGGTCATCGGGGTCGGGGGATCAGGCAGCACTTAGAGCTGGTGCTACACCAAGCGCTGCCTCCTCCATAGTGTGATCAGGAAATGGGTCGCTCGACCCGTTTAAACCATTCACACTGCACAGCAACATGGTAACGAACCGGTAAGAACTCTTTTTACCCGGTTCAGATTGCCGTGTTGCTACCAGTTAGCTGTAACCGATAAACCCTTTCACAATGCACTAATAACCGGGTCGAGCCAGCAAGTACCCGGTAATTAGGTGCCATGTGAAAGGGGTATTACACACAAAGAAACAGTAAGTATAGCAGCTCACATGTTATATGCATTAGTAATTGCTTTAAATTCAGCCCACAGCAAAGTCATTATGGTGCAATTGTACAGATTAGACATAAACGTTAGATCTGATGCAACCACATGCCAGTTCTTTCTAATTGTTTCTTTAACATTGGTTGACATATAATTTAATGTGCTGACAAAAGCCATCTTGTTCTTATGTGGATTTCTAGTCTTTCAACAAACCTTTTCTAGCTCCGGAAAAGCAGCCTAAAATGATCTTATCAGAGTAGTTACTTTGCTTAAAATGGTCTGTATTATTGCGAATATAAATATATAAATATAGAAATTATTGTATGGCAGTTATTTTTCTACACATATCAGACTTCTTATCTACAAATGCAATATTTATTATCTGAACTTGGGGGGGGGATTCAATGTCAGGGGAACGGCTGTCGAGCAAGCTCGACAGCCGTGTGCCTGTCCTGTTCTCGCTTTGGTCGACTGGAGCTCGGCGGTCGGGATTCAATGTCCCGGCCACCGAGCGGCGAGAAAGGGGCGTGGCCGCGAGTTGAGGACGGAAATAGACGAGCTCCGGCCGGGAGCTCGCCTATTTCCGGCTTTTCTCGGCAGAACGAGCCCGACAGCTTGTGATGTTGGGCTCGTTCTGTGGAGAACCATGGCTGGTGTAAGGCTTCTTGGCACCCTAGGCAAAACTTTAAACAACTCCCCCCCCCATACGGCCACCAATACCCACTTTCCAATCCCTTAAGGCATACCTGTCTTACCTTCCGAAATGGTAGGGAGGCAAAATAATTGTGAGGTCCTCCCAGCCCCCTGGTGAGGTGTGCAAGTCCCCTGCTTTTCATGGAGGCCCCCACACCTTTGCCACCCACAACAGAGTACAAGGAGGAGGTGGCAGCAAGTAGGACAGTATGCCTCAAGGCAAAGTATGGGGGCAAGGTCTTAGAAGTTCCACAGCCGCCACCTGCATTAAGTACAACAAGGATCCTCATAGACATTCTTAATTTTTTGATAGGCAGACTTGGTGGCGCCCCCCAAATCCTGGCGCCCTAGGCAGCTGCCTAAAGCTGCCTAATGGTAGAGCCGGCCCTGCGGAGAACCCCTGTTCAATGCTGTCGGGGCAGACAGCATTGAATAGGGCCCCGCAGCCATCTCCCCTGTCAGGAGATGGCTGCGGGACCACGTCCAGGAATGAATACCCCCCTAATTCTAGCATCTTTCTCGGATGGATAACAGTTAATACCAGCTTTCACTTGGCAGCTCATGCAAATACAATATCAAAAACTCTCAAATTCTACCAGGGAATAGTACATTTATCATTTCTTTTTTGTGTTATTAGTACAATTTTTGTTTTCATTTATTCATGTCTTAGAGATTCTACAACTATTGGTCACTTGTACCATGGCATCAATCAATCAATCAAATTTTAAGATTCAGTATCTATCTATCTATCTATCTATCTATCTATCTATCTATCTATCTATCTATCTATCTATCTATCTATCTATCTATCAAAGGCCAACTACTTCTTACCTCCATTAGGTAAAGTTCTGAGGCCACTTGACCTACCAAATTTCTTCTTTTTTAAAGTAAAAGCATTTTAGGGACACTGATTCAATCATGCTGGATTTGGAGAGAGGGAGTTGTGAAAACAGAGATTGGAGGTAGGAGCAGTGGGTGGGGTGGATAGTTTGTGAACTAAAAACTGTCACAGCTCAAAGTGAAAGTAAAAATATTCACAACTCAAAGTCAAAATATATTTGACGCGCTTTTAACTAGTGTTTGATAAAAGTCCATTTGTTTATCTTCTCCTGTTACTTTGTATTTTTGCAAAAACATTCCAATATACGAATTACACTTTATCAACTATGGTTTAAAGTGTACTAAAACATTAATATATTATTGTTTATTTATTTATTTATTTTTGTGTAGTTCTGGCCCATTTGCAGTTTCAAATAAATCTGTAAAAAATGTAATACGAAAAATAAAAAAAATGTCTTTCTAAATGTATCTTGCACTTTTTTTTCATAAACTAGGGAAGAGATGAAATCCCTGCAGGAAGCATTCACAAAGCAACTTAATGAGGCAACAGAAAAGGCTGAAAAGCAGCAGGCTACTGTAAGTGTTTGTATCGTGTGACCCTCCAATTACGTCTTTCCTTCCATTTTTATTTTTGCTGTTTGTGATCTGTGTGTAGAGTCGCTGTGCCTTTGTTGGATGTTAAAGTGAAGTAGAAGGGTTTTGAAGTTACATTAAAGCTTATTTTTTGATAATGGTCCGGCTTTTTGTGCAACAGCCGAAAGCTACAAGGTAATAAGGAATTTGAAATTTATAGAATTTTTTTGTGTGTGTGTGTGTGTGTGGGTGGGTGGGTGGGTGGGTGTGCATGGGGGGGGTTGAAATATTTGAAATTTGAAAATCTATCATTCGAATATACAGTATATTCTATAAACGTAAATAATAATAAAAAACTAAGTAAATGTTTCATTTAAAGTTGGACGGAAAACATTCACGATAAACCATCCTATCATTAATTCAGCATTGGAAAGATTCAGCAATGGAAATATAAAATGTACTGCATTTGTGATGTCAATGAATCTTAGATAATTGATTGGTTGTAGCCTCATGCATTAGTCCAGGCCACCATGGCTATAGTCATAAGGGGCTGGATAGAGTTACAGATCCTGGCCACCACATAAAAATAGGCACATCTTCAAGACCACATAATGATGACCACCCGCCCAGCTGGCCCCACAGTTGACTATAAATCATAGTCATTATAATTGTACTGCATTTTTTTTTGCAAAAAAATATTTTAAACTTTAGTTTTTTTGTGAATTTAAAGAGTCCATGGCTCTGGCCATAACCACACAACACTGATCATACTGTATGTCCTCCCCTTCTCAGTATAGGCCCTTAAACATTTACAATCCAATCCTCCAAAATGGCTACTCGCACTTTGAGTGAATGACATATTTGTTTTTGAAATGGGATTGGTTTGGCATACCGGCGTCCAGGATGCTGGCAGTTGGATTACGGAGCCAGAATCCTGATATTTATCAGAAGACCATCTCTGGATCTCCAACACCACAACAGTGGGCATCTCATATAAAAGTACAGTATGTTGATTCTGGTTAGGGCTAGGCCATGCTGAGGATTATTAGGTTTAGGCATAGGGGCGGTTAAGGATAGACTCCGGAGAGAGGTTAGGATAAGGTTTTGGGAGGGAAGTATAGGGTTAGGCATTAAGAAGGTATGAGGATTAGGCAGAGGGGGAGAGTTAGGGTTAGGCACTAAGGGGGTTTAGGGTTAGATTAGGGGGGGTAGGGTCAGAGGGTTAGCATACCTACCTAGAAGGTGTGTCAGGATTCTAAATGCCGCTGTCGGTCTTCTGACCATCAATGTCCCAAAAACTTGTATGCCAATACCTTCCCTTAGGAATAGAAATTGGTATACTACATTGCATTTTGGAATTAACGCAATGTCTTTTGTATATTTTTCTAGATAAATTTCCTGAAAACTGAAATGGAACGTAAAAGTAAAATGATCAGGGATCTACAGAATGAGGTACTGTAAGTGACGCATGTTTTGGTAAACATCTATCTTTATTCCATATGTATTTATAGCAACTATTAGAGATATTGGGGATAATTGGGCATGGATTGCTAATCTGCAAAATTGCAGAAAACCGTTATGTGTAAATTTGCAAATGAATTGCGAATGGATCGCTAATTGACATTGACTCACAAATACATACACAATTCCTACACATCTAAAGATTTTGCTGTTTGTGCAGTTGTGAGTTGCTCTGACCCTTCCACTAACCTGCGACTGAGACAGAGTGGAAGTGGTCAGTGCCGAGTCACAAACCCTCCTTATAAACACCTGGGCACGCTTGTGTTCTTTTATACTCCCACAGAAAACGTCAGGTTTCCACCCCAAAACACCGGCTTCCTGTCAGTCACTGGCGACAGTGCGATTTTGATCCATATGCATTTTATTTCGCTAATTGCCCTCGCGCATGCACCAGGCCTATGAAACACACGCACGGTCATTCAATAATCGCTCAATTTGCAAATTCGCTGAATAGCGATACAAGTTGAATTAGGCCCATTGTTCTGTAATTCTTATTTAAAGCTAATTTTCTTCTAGTAAAAACTAAAATTCTAGGAGACACTTCAGATTAATTAGGCTGCTTTTTACTAAATTTGTAAATTTGAAAATTTGTATTTACTAAATACAAAGAGATTTTGATTTTAGAGAATGTACAGGCAGTTCTATCCATCTGTCTATCACACGCAGTCACACACATTTCAAAACCTGGGATAATCCCATATTTACAAATCTTGCAGGAAGTGGAAACGATGATATGAGATTAATTTAATTTAATATAAAATGAAAATATAAAATATAAAACTTAAATTTCTCCAAACATCTGGTGTTGCTTCCTGCAGTCCGTCTGCTGTGGTATAGTCAGTGTACAGTATATGAATACCTCCCATTATCCGAGTTTCTGAAATTGTTACAGGCGTGTGCCTGAAAAGGGGTGTGGCATTACATGGAGGGGTGTGATCTGGAAGCATGCTATTAAGCAATGGATGTATTCTGCAGCTGTGATTGGCTCTCCCATCTACAGAGGTACTTGCTGCAAGGAGCTTTATTGTTTGGGGCGAAGTGGGCATTACTGTGAGGAGCATAGTTAATCACAATGGACATTACTGTGGGGGCGTAATGTGATGTAATGGGCATTACTGTGCAGAGTGTAATGTGGTGCAATAGGCATTACTGTGTGAGTCATAATGTGGTACAGCAGCATTACTGTGTGAGTCATAATGTGGTTCAGTGGGCATTACTGTGTGAGTCATAATGTGGTGCAGTGGGCATTACTTTGTGAGTCATAATGTGGTGCAGCGGGCATTACTGTGTGGGTCATAATGTGGTGCAGCGGGCATTACTGTGTGAGTCATAATGTGGTGCAGTGGGCATTACTGTGTGAGTCATAATGTGGTGCAGTGGGCATAACTGCAGCATGCGCATATTCTTTTACTGAAGTTCTAAATCGGTTCTAATCAGCTTCTGCCTTACATGTTAAAAGCTGTGTTTGAAAAATGACAGTAAGGAGCTGATTGATTAGTACATTATCTTTCACAATTTTATCTCTCGAAGCCTTAAAAAACTCTTAAAAGTTTTTGTATAATAATTAGGGTACTGTATTTCCTTAACACAACCTCTGCTCTCCTTTGTGGCACAGTAGCAGAGGTAACCCTACCTCACATTCCAAGACTATTCAGCTCATAGGTGCTGCGAAGGGCATAAACAGTATGAGTCAGCAGTGACTGTAGAAAATCTTTATGAAATTAATGGAGAGAGATCTGTCCTAGTTTAGCAGCCTTTCTTTGGACCCCTTCGACAGCTGCAGTCCGATAGCCAATGCCTCCAATGTTTTTGGGAATGATGCCTTTGGTACCTACCTATTTCATTTCATCGCATTGATTTCAACCTAAAATTGGTTTGACTTTTCTTAAAATCAGATGATGGTGTCTACTATTTAAAGCCTCTTTTCACATTATGGGGCCAAATCAGACCTACTTGCACAAATCCAAATTCGTCTTCATCCCCGATGGTGGGGGACCGTGCATGCGCATAGGCGCTAAGCATATGTGCAGATCCCCGCAGAAAGCGACTTCGGGGAAAATAAAATTTTCCAGGGCGTTTGATGTCTGATTGACAGTCAAGGGGGCTTTCTGGGGTGGACACCCAGTGTTTCACTGGCATGCCCATAGAAACACGGGCCGGCCCCAGGAAATGCAGGTATTCGCCTGCCTGCTCAGGCGGATGACCTCACTTGATGTCAGTGCCCGCCCCAAAATCGCACAACTATGTCCTGGGCTACTTTTCGGCTGTAAACAAAGGAAAAGGCATTCGATGGTAAGCAACCAGCAATTTATCTTTCCTCTCTGCGGACGCTTGCACGCAAATGTGCAATCGTGTGCTCGCCGGGGTGGTGCTCGCTATGCTAAACATACACTTCACCTCATTTATTAACAATGAATATGACTGTAATACATGAACAGAGAAATTATTATTATTTTCTGATACTGTATATAGTATATAAAATGCCACAAGGGTTCCGCAGTACCTAACAAAGTATATAAACAAATAGGCACACAAGAAACAGATAGTTACAGTACAAAACATTGAAGGACAAGTACATGTTTTATAAACAATCGTCAGTGGTCATAAGTAGAACTCAAGGCCAAGCAGCAGCAGAAACTAAGAGTTAGATGTCTTTGTAGGGAACATGGAGCTGATGATAGTATGCAGATGCTCATTCAGCCGGCGGCTGGTGATAGAATTGCCATCCGCCAGCCCCTGCCAACTGCCAGAAGGGGGCATGATCGCACGCCCCATTCCAAGGGAGCTCTCCACTGCCTCCCGTAACCTCCCCATCGGTCCCCGCCAATTCCCCGGCTAACCCAACCAATCTCCATGAAGCAGAGATGGGCAGGGTTTCCGCTCCCCGCCACCGAGTGACTGGGACACGCAGGTGTGTAATACACCTACGTGTCCCAGTGAGATGGAGCACCTCTCCGCCAGCACTCGCCAGTGGGGGCATTCTGGCGAGCCCTGGTGCTGCATGAGTGGTGCTCCATCAGTAAATAAGGGAAGCAAAAAGCACATGGGGGCGAGGGCCCTACTCGTGTGATCTTACATTGTAAAGGGTAGGGTCAGACATTACTGACAACAGATGAAGTAAACAGTGAGTATGGACAGCGGGTTAGGATGGTAGATGGCAGGATTCAATAAAGAAGTGGGTCTTGACAAAACTTGGTAAATGTTTTGTAGAGAGGTGGAGAGTTTGATACGGAGAGGGAGAGAATTCTAGAGGTAGAGAGTAGAAATCACATGTAAAAACTACTGCAAAACATTCCGCATGCCTTAATATTTTTGTACATTAACATTCATGTCTAGATTATATAAATTAACGGTACTCTCTACCTAGAAGGGCACCCATCGCGGGCATTGCATGTACATCGCATGCCATTATAATGGCATGCGATGCGACCGATGCGATGCCCGCGATTTTACATAAAAATACATGTTAAAATGTAAATCGCGTCGGTCGCATCGTATGCGACCAAAAAATCGCATGCGATGCGACCGACGCGATTACCGCGATTTCCCATAGCCCACAGAGGCCAAATAGGCACCCTGAAATGTGAAATGGCCCCCCCAATTGTTAACGCCACCCCACGATCAACGTGAACCCGAAGCGTGGCGAGCGCAGCGAGCCCGCAAGGGGCGGTGGTACGCGTCCTACGACCTTTTCATACCCCCACTATCCACGTCGGCGTGGAGTTGAGAATAGAAAGTGTGGCGAGCGCAGCGAGCCACCGAGCCCGAAGGGTGGCGAGCGCAGCGAGCCCTGCTTCGGGCTCGGTGGCTCACTGCGCTCGCCACACTTTCTATTCTCAACTCCACGCCGACGTGGATAGTGGGGGTATGAAAAGGTCGTAGGACGCGTACCGCCGCCCCTCGCGGGCTCGCTGCGCTCGCCACGCTTCGGGTTCATGTTGATCGTGGGGTGGCGTTAACAATTGGGGGCGGCCATTTCACACTTCAGGGTGCCTATTTGGCCGTAACATTGTTCCCTATGGAAAATCGGGTCCATTGGGACATTTCACATTGTTCCCTATGGGAAATCGCGGTAATCGCGTCGGTCGCATCGCATGCGATTTTTTTTTGGTTGCATGCGATGCGACCGACGCAATTTTTTACCTTACGATGCCCAAGATCAAAATCGTGGGCGCCCTTCTAGGTAAAGAGTACCAAATTAACTCTCAAGTATGATCATTGTAAATATATTTAGATCCTATGTTTTAGTGTATGTTCACTGCTTCCAGTAGACATACAGTATTACTGACATTACTTTTGCAATACCTTTTACTATGAATACCGTGACAATTTAATTAAGCCCAAATACCTTCAAGCATAGATAAGTCTGGCATTTTTCAAGCTAATATGCACCTATGACAGATGCTTATTATGGCATTTTAGTTTTGATCTGGCTTAGGGTAGAAACATGTACTGTACTTTTCTCAAGTTCGTGAGTGACTCTCTATGATGACAGCAATCACTTTATGTCAAATTGTAATCTGTAAAGCTGCTCACAGATAAAATATGGCTTCAACTTTGAGAAATAAAAGGAAAGTCAAAGAAAAAGTTTCTAACACATTTTCTTACAAAGGATATTGTAGAAAAGAATGACATCATCACAGTAAAATCTGCAACAATAATCAAGACTTATTCTATATGTTATTGGCCCTAGCGGCATGCATGGGATGCAAATGTAGGACTCTACAATATACTGTTCCTGGAATGCTTTTTTAGAGTAGAATCATAATAACATTTTTATGGTTGGATCATAAAAAAAAAGCATTTTAAGACATGGGCGAGGAGTTACCCTATAAGCAGTGTTACTAGAGGAGACATCACTTCAAGAAGAACATTTTGGAGCATACTCAATTAGCGCACTGCAGCGGGAAAAGCTACTTAATTTAATTGACTTTTCTGCATGGTAAATCGATAAATTGCGCGTTAACCCACTGATTTCACAAGAAGTGTGGAATCAAATGGTTTGCCGAACATTTAACCCCCAATGGTAACTTCAATCCACAGATTTTATCTCGCAGCACCAGAAGCAGCAAAAAAAAGTCCACCCTTGGATATTGACCCTCAGGGTAGTCCCTGCTAATTTAATCGCTGAGGCACAGTAATTGCTATAGTCGAATATGCCTCTAACATGTCAATCTATTCAGTCAAGTCAGAAATATTGGTCCTCCCAGTGGGACTAATTGAGTGGTCAACCCAGTTGCATTTGAGACTGAGTTATTCGCGCTCAGTGTATCTGCAAATATATGCTATTGGTGCTTCCTCAGAGATAAGTGCTGAGAAGCCCAATGACGTTGGCTCTGATTCGCTGTATGTGCACACAGATGCAATGTTGGCAGCACATCTGTTTCAACGCCAGACCTTTGAGCAATCATATGTTGCAGCCCCTAAATACCACCATATGGTTGCTTAGAATGTCCATGCTAAGTATGCATACTGAAAAAACATCAGCACTCTATACACCACTGAATAAGACCCAATGTTTGGTATTAGGATTTAAACACAACATGTCGAGCACACCCTATCTACGTTCCTCCAATGGAATGGTCACAGGAATTCCCACTGACCTCCATATTGGGGACTCTGCTTAGCCCTGATTGGCTCTATGTGTTTCCATGGAGACCCTTGCAGCCAATCCAAGCCTGAGCTGAGCCCTGAAGAAGCTGATAAGTTATTATGGTCAACTTCTCCATCTCTCTTTTTAAGGCTTGATAGCTCACCCCCTCAGTGGCTTATAAGCAAATCGGGCACAGAGTGTGTAATGCAATGAGTAGCCCCATACTACACAATATACTGTACATTGAGAATGTGTTTAGAACACCAGGGCCCCCATATATCAGCCATAGCAGGCTGACATTGAAGATTGCACTTCTCCATTGTCTGCAATGTTGAATGAGTGCTCCAACTTTCTGGAAATAGTACATCAAAGATGTGTGCTGGCAAAGGAATGGCTTCCACTGTATAGCCATTAATACAGTCTTGGATTCGACACCCTGAGGAAGGCCTGTATAGGTTGAAACGAATTGGTGGAGAGTTGTGGGGTTCCTGAGGACAACTAACTGCTGCACGTATTTCACTACAGATTCAGGGGTATCAGTCCGGACCTGATCCTCTGAAACAAAATAAGTGTTTCCATCTTATGATGCAGAAAGTTATTTGACCGCATTCCCCATTTTATGAATTATATTGTTTTAAAAAATATCTTTTAATAATAAAAGTCTGTTATTTTTTACAAGTACTGACTGTACTTTTTTCTTATTCTTATATGACTAAACCAATGATGGAAGGAATTTTGGGTCAGATGACCCTTTAAAGATACGTTTATACGTTTGACATCACTTTGTATTCTGTAAGAGGGGTACACTTACAGTGGAGATGCATTGCAAACCAGCATGCCTGCAGCCTAATGAAACCAAACGAAGAAGAAGGAGGAGGAGAAGGAGAAGAAGAAGAAGAAGAAGAAGAAGAAGAAGAAGAAGAAGAAGAAGAAGAAGAAGAAGAAATGAGCTTGCAACATACTTGAGGAGAGTATCCTCAATTTGGGTTGAGGATACAATCTGCCAAGCCTGCCAGTGAAAGCCTCCTCATGGAACAGCTTTGACCAAATGGAAGGACAAGACATTGTTCCATCCCACACCTATGATCTGCACCCTGTCTCAACCAAGCCTCTATTATGGTGTATAGACATAATATGCCCCATATTTGCAAAAATGGTTCTATGCTCTTTGCAGACAGGGGGTGAAATGTAATAGGATGAGAGATTCAGAAAGTGAGAGATTTGGTAAGAAATCTCCAGGTTTTTTAAAGCGGCAATCATTTACACTGCAAAACCAGTTTGATTTTGCAGTGTAAATGATTGCCGCTCTAAAAAACCTGGAGATTTCTTACCAAATCTCTCACTTTCTGAATCTCTCATCCTATTACATTTCACCCAGGAGGTTTTTCTGAACCCTTAAAGAAAGCAATTATAAAACCACTCTTACAAAATCTATTTGGACCCCAACTACAGTACATTACCAAATACAGACCAGTATATGGCCTTGATTATGTTGGAGAGGTTATTGAGAAAGAGATTGCAACTTAACTAAAAGTTCATACATAGTGGTAGATGCTCAATTAGTTCAGTGATATTACTCAGGTGCATGAGGGTTTATTTTCTTTTTTAGGGGTTAATACTGAGTAAGTAAACAAGACATTGGTTCCCCCAGCACACTGAGTAGTATTAGTAACCAATCTTGAACACTACATGATGATAGAATTCAGAGATATTGGTTACATATACCTGCGCAGGTGTATGATATGCCCCCAAGCCACATCAAGGCCTCTCTGTATATTGGGGGTCCCTAGCGCTATATCTAGGTGCAGGGTGCGGCACCCCAAAAAACTATCATAAGCTAGGAAGCCCAGTGCGGCACGCCAGTGATACTATAGTGTTAATAATTAGTGATAGGAAGCCGAAGCTATATATAAAGAGAGAGAGAGAGAGATACAATGAAATGTAATTAAATGAGATAGTGTTAGTGAGGGAAAAGTGTTAATAGAATGTAAGGGCAATGCCGCACTAAAGCCACCCAGCCCATCCAGTCCAGGAGCACCGCACCCCACACCACCATTACCCTAAATTGGGTCTACGATTAACCAGCAAGGAGCCACATGATAATGGCTCCTTACTTGATATATCCAAACTAAGAGCTACCTACCTTGGAGCAACCCAAGACTACTCCATGTGGCATATCAGGGCCCACATCTCCTCCTAATATGGGCTCCCTTCTGCCTCTAACAACATACATACAGATAGTGGTAGATGCTCAATTAGTTCAGTAACATTACTTAGGTGCATGAGGGTTTTCTTTTCTTTTTTTTTAGGGGTTAATACTGAGTAAGTAAACAAGACATTGGTTCCTCCAGCACACTGAGTAGTATTAGTAACTAATCTTGAACACTACATGGTAATAGAATTCAGAGATGTTGGTAACATATACCTGCGCAGGTGTATGATATGCCCCAAAGTCACGTCAAGGCTTCTCTGTATATTGGGGGTCCCTAGCGCTATATCTAGGTGCAGGGTGCGGCACCCCAAAAAACTATCATAAGCTAGGAAGCCCAGTGCGGCATGCCAGTGAGATACTAAGTGTTAATAATTAGTGATAGGAATCCAAAGCTCATGCACCTGAGTAATATTACTAAACTAATTGAGCATCTACCACTATCTGTATGTATGTTGTTAGAGGCAGAAGGGAGCCCATATTAGGAGGAGATGTGGGTCCTGATATGCCACATGGAGTAGTCTGGGGTTGCTCCAAGGTAGGTAGCTCTTAGTTTGGTTATATCAAGTAAGGAGCCATTATCATGTGGCTCCTTGCTGGCTAATCGTAGACCCAATGTTTAACTTGTGCTGACCAATCGCATGTTGACCTTATTGTGTTGATAATTTGGCTGTCCACCAACAGTGGTAGACCTAATGACACATACTCCTTTGAATTACCCCTCTTTTCATTAATAGACACATTTTACTTTTCAAAGTGATAAAGAACCTGATTCATGACATGTAAAATGTTATGCATATGATCGTACATAAAAATTTGAGAACTTGTTTACATGTACATTCTAATGACAATCAGCCTCACTTTTTCTGGCTGTCTACAATTAGGGTGCTGGATGACCTCCCAACTGTCAGGATTCCGACAGTCATTACACCAGCGCCATAATCCCGATTGTTAAAACCCTAGCAGTCTGGATTCCAAATGACAGGGGCTATCCAGTGGCGTAGCTTTGTTTGGGGCGCCCCCCGCCATTAATGGGGGGGCGCCCCCCCTCTTCCACCCCCCCCGGCTGCCCGTGCCACCCCGTGCCCCCTCCCCTCATTGCCGCATGCTTACCTGTCCGCGCGTCCCGGCTCCCCTCCTGGCTTCATTTAATTCTATGTAGACGGACCACGATAAAATGGCCGCCCCCCTTACCGCAGACAGTTTCAGAGAACAGTCTGCTTTATGGGGCGGCCATTTTATCGTGGTCCGTCTCCATAGCATTGATTGAAGCCAGGAGGGGAGCCTGGACGCGCGGACAGGTAAGCATGCGGGGGATGGGGGGCGGGGGGATAACTATAGCAACGCAGCCCCCCCGGCGCCCCCATATGCACAGCGCCCCCCGCGACCGCGGGGGCTGCGGTGCTATAGCTACGCCACTGGGGCTTTCCTCCCTCGTGGGAGTCCACGACCCCCATAGAGGGAGAATAGAATAGGTTGCGAGTCCAGCGAGCTGCCTGGCAGCAGTGTAGCAAGCACAGCAAGTCCGGAAGAACCTTTGTTGCACTCGCCCCGC
This sequence comes from Crinia signifera, assembly GCF_055691185.1. Lineage (NCBI taxonomy): Eukaryota > Metazoa > Chordata > Amphibia > Anura > Myobatrachidae > Crinia > Crinia signifera. The sequence continues at coordinate 107,815,948 of NC_139227.1, forward strand.
TGTCTGAGTCCTGACAGTAGGGATTATGACATCGGACTAATGACTGTTGGAATCCTGACTGTCAGCGTGCTATACCACACCCCTACAATTCACATGTCAGTGGTGTTATGACTGTGAAACTTCCTTCCCTCAACTCCACTTATGCTGACAGCCACTCTTAAGCCAATTTTAATACAGTATTTAGAGAAAGTAGCACAGGGGACAATTATGTGCCACACTGCACTTCTTCTGCTGCAGGTGCCACATCCATTGACAAAATAGGACACAGTGTCCCTGACCATTTGCACTGAAATCACTAAATGTTCTTCTACTCTTCGTTTGTTCTACATTACTAAACTTTCCAAAGCCCTAGCCTTTTTGTCTCTGCATAAATCAATATGAGAAACTGCTAGCACGGTATAGAAATCCTATTAAATGCTATTAAATGCTCTTTATAACTATTGACCCTGTAATACTTGGCACATTTTTCTTGTTTGCTGTCGTGAAGAATTTCTCCTGATTATTGCACTGCTTTTCTCTTTCTAACGCGATGAAATAACTTGACGGACTAATGTGAGCCAGATAGACATAAATGATGCACCAAACAAGTTTGGGTATTTTAAAAAGTTAATGAAAAATAAAAAGCAAATTGAGGTAAAAAAAAAAAAAAGAAAAACTATTTGCTGGGTGAATTTACATTATGGGTCTCCTGTGTGTTTCTGATGGCCAGTCCAACACTGTACAGTACACACTAGCATTAACACTATAGCAAGGTGCTTAATGGAGAGTTGGAAAGAGATCAGGTGTATGTTGCTCCTGCAGGGCCGGTGCAAGGCACCGGAGCGCCCCAGGCGAGTCGGGGTGGGGGCGCCCCGGTGCCGGGGGGGGGGGGGGGGAAGGTTGGTACCTGTGTAAAAAAACTTGCGTCCCCGGCGTCCCTGCTGAGTGCTGGTGCGTGCAGGGGTGTCCGTGCCGCCGGGGGAGCCTGCGGCGCTGTTATTGTGTATAAGCTGGCCGCGGCCGACAGGGTCCCTACAGTGAATAGAAAATAACTAGCGCTTCCCGCGCCGCCTCGCGCATATCGCTAGTTATTTTCTATTCACTGTAAGGACCCCGCTGGCCGCGACAAGCTTATACACAATAACAGCGCCGCAGGTTCCCCCGGCGGCACGGACACCCCTGCACGCACCAGCACTCAGCAGGGACGCCGGGGATGCAAGATTCTTCACAGGTACCACAGTGTTGGGGGTGAGGGGCGAACTGCCGCCCTCCAGGTGCCGGCGCCCTAGGCAAATGCCTAGAGCTGCCTAGTGGTGGCGCCGGCCCTGTGCTCCTGTATTGCAATTATATAAAAAAAAAACTTAAGTGAACTATATTCATGTTTCCTTAGAAATTTACATATTGTATATACAGTAAGACAATGGGGTGTGTTATAGGGTTCCGACAGTCGGGTCCCGACAGTCATTAGCCCGATGTCGGGATCCCGACTGGCCAGACTCAGACAGCATGGTGAGCTCGCATGGAAAGCATGGTGAGCTCGCCACACTGCGGGCACGGGGGCTCGCTACACTCAGCACCTATTCTATTCTCCCTTATGGGGGTCGTGGACCCCCATGAGGGAGAATAGCCAGTGGTCATCTGGAATCCGTCTGTTGGTCTTTTAACAGTCAGGATGCCAACGTTGGGTAAATGACTGACGGGATCCCGACTGTCGGGGCCCCGTCCGGCACCCCTCACAAGTGAATGCAGATATCACACAGGTGTCACATACAGTATAAAGTGGGCAACACCAAAATAAGGGATCATCTGCAATGAAATTGAGCCATATGCTACAGTGTGACATTATACTGCAGCACTTGGCTCCTGTCACTGAGAAGGAGGCAGCAGTGCAAACACTAGTCTATAGGGGGTAACTCCATGGCCAACATCAGGAGTAGTTCATTGAATGGAGTCTGGGCCCAGACAGAGTTGTCACCCTTGGCTCCAGCTGCTGATACCTGGAGAGCTGTAGTAGGCTGTGCAACAACAGTGGGCTGATGCACAGGGAGGACGTCTCAAAACTAGCCAGGATTGATGTAATCGAGAAACTTTCTGCAAGGCCATGTGCCTGCAATGATGTCAGCGGTAGACTTCCTGTGAGGCCTGACCTCTACCTGTGAGGTCAAGCACTCTTTTCAGAGTGTACAGGGTGGTCAATGGCCACACCGAGTGTTAACAACTCCAGTGCCATTGCATTGATTTATTTATTTATAAAGTTAGGCTCTATTGTACATACAGTATGCCTTCCCAAATGGGAAGATATAGGCATGAATATTACATACAGTGGTACTTGTGTATTTTGGCGGCGCCCCCGATGTCCGTCGTACGACGAACAGATCACATTGCATCGCATGCCATACACCCGATGGCATACGATGCGATGCAACGCGATTTTGACCCCCTATACGATCAAAAATCGTATAAGCACCCTAAAGGGTGGCGAGCGCAGCGAGCCCGCGAGGGGCGGCGGTATGCATCCTACGAACTTTTCATACCCCACTATCCACTATCCACTGTCCAGCGCAGCGAACCACCGAGCCCGAAGCGTGGCGAGCGCAGCGAGCCCCGTGAGGGGACGCGGATACCTTCACAGGTAAACGCGTCCCTTCGCGGGCTTCACAGGTAAACGCGTCCCTTTGCGGGCTTCACAGGTATCCGCGTCCCCTCGCTGCGCTCGCCACACTATTCGTTTCTCAACTCCACGCCGACGTGGATAGTGGGGGTATGAAAAGGTCGTAGGGGACGCGTACCGCCACCCCACGCGGGTTCGCTGCGCTCGCCACGGTTCGGGTTCACGTTTATAGTGGGGGGGTGGCGTGGGGGTGCATTTAACATTGTAAGCACCCATTTGGGTGCTTAACATTGTATAAGCACCCATTAGGGTGCTTATACAATGTTTAATCGCATTGCATCGCATCGTTTGGCATTGTATGCCATGTACAATGGCATACAATTTCAAAATTGTATGCCATCGTGCACTATCGTACGATATTGCGTCGCATCGCATACCATCGTATGCGTTATGGTATGCGATGCGATTGATGCCGCCAAAATACACAAGTACCCATACAGTATCTCTCTCCCTCTCTATCTCTTTATTTATCTATCTAGTAAAGGTTGAGTATCCCTAATCCGAAATGCTCGGGACCACAAGCATTTTGGATAAGGGATTTTTTTCGGATTTTGGCAAACATATATTTTTTCAAATTTACCTGGTCCCCAGGTGGTGCCCCGATTGGTCCCCTGTGTCCACGGCGTCCCCAGGCTTCCACGGCAGCCTTCAGGATCCTCTTCAGTGTCATCTCCAGTCCCAGGGGTGCATTGTGTCTGCACATTCATATTAAGTATGAACCCCCCCCTGAAATATTCTGAAAAACAACGGTTTTCTGAATATTTAGGTTTTTAGAATACACGGATAAGGGAGACCCGACCTGTACATATTTTAATGTTTCTCCTATCATTATTCCCCATTGGTCCGCCACTTAGTAAATCTGTTGTTTCTATATTTGTGAATTAAAGACAGTGAACAGATGTTCTACTGTCTAGTACAGATTGATTATCCCGTATCCAGAGATCTATTTGGAATAACACCCCCCCCCCCCCGACCCTTTTTTATACTTACCAAGTCCCCCGACGTCCATGGCAGGCCTTCAGCATCCTCTCCAGCGCGCATGGGAACTCGCGCAATGCACTCCTGGGACCGCTGGAGACGATGCTGAAGGCCTGCTATGGACGCCTGGGGACACTTATGGGCGCTTGTTCACTTGGGCGGCGGGCGGAGTTTACCTGTTTGCTAGGCTGCAGACATATGCAGCCTAACGAACAGGTCTGAATCAGTCCCTAATCTGATTGGTTGCTATGTGCAAATTCACCTCTTTTCATTTTTAGAAGATTTAATACATTTCTACTATTAATGAAGCAGAAAGATTCCTGTGCAATATCTATGTTCCACGTACGCAGGTCTGCTACGCCATTCTCTGGACTTTTATGAATATCTCTTTATAAGTTTTCTAATTCTACATCCTGAAATGTTCATTAAGGCATCTGTTTTACGGAACATGAATTCATCAAGTTCATGACTGGGCTCAATGACATTGAGGTCATTGAAATCTAATATAATCTTGGAGTCCTGACTTTAATATTGAAGAGGCATATTTTGTCATGATTTACATTTTTGCAATCAATCCTGATAAATCAATGTAAACCCAGTACTCGTAAATGTCAGCTTGGTTTACAATTCAATTTTAGCCAATTCCCTTAGATGAGTTTGCTTTTCTCTGTTTTCAAGTACAAACTCTAAACAGAATTCTGTGATTTATACAATTCATTTTTTTTTAAATAATTACAATTATTTTGTAATGCGCATCGTGTTCTTTGTTCTGTCATGTATGCTGCATTAGCTATGCAATTTGTTGCATTAAAATTTAAAATATTATACTGTTGTTTCTAAACTAATTTTATTTCAGCCTGTTCCACATTCCTATAAAGCCAAGTGTACAGGGTTAGCAAAAAAACCCCAAAAACAAAAATGTTACCCATTTCAGAGGGCTCTGGAGTGCAATTTACTGCTCCGAATGAGACAACATTTAAACCACGGATAATACAAGCGATGCACTAGTCATTTGGGTACTTGTGTACTATCACGGCTCCCATCTCATCCCATCTCATTGCATACCATAAGGCTTAAGATGGTATGCAATGAGATGAGATGTGCTGCGATGGGACCCAATCTTATATAATTTAAAATTGTATACCATTGTATATGGCATACGATGAGTTGAGATGAGATGAGATTTTAAATTGTATAAGCACACTAATGGGTGCTTTCAAGGTCAATTGGCCCCCCTATAAGATTTTTAATTGTATAAGCACCATAATGGGTGCTTACAATGTTAAATGCACCCCCACGCCACCCCCACTATCAACGCCAACCCGAAGCGTGGCGAGCGCAGCGAGCCCGCGAGGGGCGGCGGTACGCGTCCTCCGACCTTTTCATACCCCCACTATCCATGTCGACGTGGAGTTGATTTTATATAGTGTGGCGAGCGCAGCGAGCCACCGTGCCCCGCGAGGGGACGCGTAATACATGTAAAGTATTACACGTCCCCTCGCGGGGCTCGCTGCGCTCGCCACACTGTATAAAATCAACTCCACGCCGACATGGATAGGGGGGGTATGAAAAGGTCGGAGGACGCATACCACCGCCCCTCGCCACGCTTCGGGTTGGCGTTGATAGTGGGGGTGGCGTGGGGGTGCATTTAACATTGTAAGCACCCATTAGGGTGCTTATACAATTAAAAATCTTATAGGGGGGCCAATTGACCTTGAAAGCACCCATTAGTGTGCTTATGCAATTTAAAATCTCATCTCATCGTATGCCATATACAATGGTATACAATTTTAAATTGTATAAGATCCCATAAGATGGAAATCGTGGGAGCCGTGATAATACACAAGTACCGTCATTTGTTAAATAAAAAAGTTTATATCATGAATTCATCGAATGGTGATGCTTAACCCTTTGACTGACAACATCTTTGTGAGACATGTGCCAAATATCTACCCCAGCATCGCTCAAATTTGTTATATAAATTCAAATTAAAAAAGTTGCGTAAAAAAGATTATATTTCATATATAAAGTAAACATTACAGGTCATTATGATGAACAAAAAGGTTTGCTTGGCAATTTTCACACCTGTTTTGACAAATTCACTTAGCAATCAAAGGGTTAAGCACACAAATAAATGGGCTTATACATTGTAATGTCCAATAAACTGCACGTTAATGTTGAATATGCTTGTTTAGTGTCCCCTTTCAGTAAGAACAAGGTGCTCTAATCGCAAAACCATAGCTTTTAGCGCTGAGTGTGGGAGCCTGCCCAAAAATCCAGAACATGGCGATGTATACCGGATGTGTTTAAGCGCCACCTCTTGGGGATTTTTTGTACTACATGTGTTTATTTAACAAATAACTAGCGCATCATCTGAGTTATCTGTAGTGAAAATTGTGTCTCATTCGGAACAATAGAACTTTATTCAGAGCCCTCTGAAGTGGGTAACTTATTTTACAGTATGAAAAATTTGACCTAATTCAATACTTAATTAAAATGTAGACAAGATAAGATAAGTATACTTGCCCAGATGGAGTGCCTCTCCGCCAGCTCAGGCGTCTTCCCAGTCACTCGGCAATGGGGAGCAGAATCCCTTCAGGGAGACAGGCAGGGTTAGGAGGGAGTACGGGCAGCTACGGGGAGGATGGGGGGAGCAGAGGGGAAGTGGCGGAGGGCGGTGGTGGGCTCTGTCATTCTGGCGGATGGCGAAAGGCGGCGATTGTCAATAGAAGCCGCTCTATTAAAAGCTGCTCCATCTGTAATTTTGTCTTGCTCTTTACAATGAGCCTGGAATTTCCACATTCTCCATATAGGGGGTTATTCTGGTTCAATTGGGTCTTCAGGGCCAGTGTTTCATTTGTGCACATGTGCATGCACAGGGTGCGCATTGCCATGGCAAAATAGGAGTGTTTGTCAGGCACACTCACCCAAGACTGTGGGCGTGGGGCGGCGGGCCAAGGAATTCACCCATGGGAATGCCTAGCGTTTCATGGGCGTTCCACTGAAAATGCTCGGTGTTCCCATGCAAATTGGCGGGTGATGCTGGTGTGGGGGGGGCAGACGGCACAGCTGCTCGCCCTGTTCCTGTCAAGGGTGCACGCAAATCTAAGGGACCTGAGATCACTTAGATATGCCTGTACCTTCCATATCATACAATGGTTGGCGATCATCGAATAATGTGGGTGTCACCCCATAGGCTGTGAATGGATGTTTTGCCAAAACATGCATTCGCAGTCGTGCAGTCTACCAGTCTGTGCCAGTGATTCAGTCGTATACACCAGTCGCTTGATGACACTTGGGCGGCCGCCATTGAGTGATAGATGAAGTTGGCTTAGGGTGTTTCTATTATGTCAGAAAATTCACCCGGACTCTTGGGGGCTTGCACATTAGGTACTAGAGATCTGGGCCAAATGTGACAGGCTATGAGTCTCTGGGAGAGGTGTATTTGGGATTGAGGGGCTTGGCTAAACTCATCTAGCAGGATACACTTGGAACTGACAAATTGGGCTAAACCCAGCAAGCAGGACGCACTTGCAGAGGAAAGTGCCAGAGTAGTGTGTAAGTGAACCAGATGGTATAGTTTCAGGATATACTTGCTGGATATGGCAGGAAACAGGTGCAAATTGAAACTAGTAGTTAGCATAGGAACTGAGGACCAGAGCTGCAGCAGAGCACAGAAGCCTAGGATCATTACTCTGGAAAGCAATATTGTTCTGGGCAGCTTGATGGAGCCAAAGGCTCTCAATTTATCCCACTTGTTAACTTGTGACTGCTTGTGGTTGGAGGAATAGCAGTCAGCTGATCACTGGCATCATAGCTGAGATGTAGGGAACACCGATGAGGCGCTTGCAGTGGAGACTGAGTAGCTCTTTGTCAGCAGCAGACTCTTAAAGACTGAGGGGTAGATGTATGAAGCAGTGATCAGACAGGAGAAGTGCCTGGTACTTTATCACCGGCCAATCAGCTCCTGACTGTTAAGTTACAGGCTGGGTTTAAAGAGGGACAGGTAGGAGCTGATTGGCTGGTAATAAAGTACCAGGTACTGTATCACTTCTCCCTTATCACTGCTTCATACATCTGCACTAAGCTTAAAAAGTGATAAAATGGAGAGTGATAAACAGCCAGCAAATCAGGTCCTGCCTGACATGTCACAGACTGTGTTTGAAAAATGTCAGGCCGGAGCTAATTGGTTGGCTGAGAGAGAGAATTTACCCTCTTGATCTCTGCAGTTCAGATCAAGCACTACTAATTGGGATGATAACACAGCAGCAATCAGGAACCTGCAGACTGCACACACAGAAGAACTGGCAGGTGAGTAACCAGTCTGGAAGGAGAAGCCTCAGTTAATATAACAAACTCATGCCCAAACTTAAGGTGTTACAGCCTTCCAGACTTCCCAGGCAAGAATCTCGACATACAGTAGCAGGATATCCTGACCTGTATCACAGGGGCAGAGGTAAGTCATAAAAGAAACTAGTAAAACATGGGAGTTGTACAGTAAGTCAAGTTCATGACTGTTTCATTCAAATTGGAACACAATGGGGCAGATTTATTAAGCTTGGAGAAGAGATAAACTGGAGATAAAGCGGAGAAAAGGTAAAAGGAGATAAAGCACCAGCCAATCAGCTGTGTTTGAAAAAGACAGGTGGGAGTTGATTGGCTGGTGCTTTATCTCCTTTTACCTTTTCTCCGCTTTATCTCCAGTTTATCTCTTCTCCAAGCTTAATAAATCTGCCCCAATGTATCATAAAAGGAATATACAGCCAGGGCTGTATTAACATTAGAGCAGGCCCCTGTGCAAAATAATTCGGGGACCCCCCCCCCACACGCTTAGGTGCAGCAGCGTCATCCAGGCAGTGGAGATCCGGACAGCGGTGGCTGGGAGCTTGTAATGTTATTTGTCGGGTGGTGGGGCAGGAAGCGCTGCTGATTTTGAAAAGACTGGTCAGACGAAGACTGGCTGAGTGTCCGGCCAATCAGCATCCGGCCAGTCTTTTGAAAATCAGCAGCACTTCCTGCCCGCCAAATGGCGATACAAGCTTCCAACCGCCACTGCCCGGATCACCGATGCCCTCCACACACCGCCGCAGCAGCTCTCCGGGGCAGTGCAATCTACTTCATTGGGGTGGACCCTGGACAACTGCCCATTAAGCCCAATGGGAAAGACGGCACTGTATACAGCACAAGCATACTGTATGTGCTGTACATTATTAGACCTTTAGAACTAATACTTGGAGCATAAACATATCTTTAGTACTTTATGTGGGGCTGGACTCCCTCATCGTTTGAGCAGATGAAGTACAGTATTACATCTGGGCAGTATCCTTACCCATTGAGTGCTGTTACTATATAAATTGAATGAGATATGTTATGGTTTTGCCTCTAATGCCAGCCTTGTTTTTTGTTTTGGATTCAGTTTTTGTTTAGATACCTAATCAATTCAATAACAAAGGAAGAGAAGAGAGACTGTTATGTGCGTGACGCACTGTTAGGACAAGAAAAATTAATAAAATGTAACCTTTAAATGTTTATTTTAAGATTTGCGACATATAAAAACTATTGCCAAAGAGGCAAAAAGGAAGAAACAAAGTGTTTTTAAAAGAGGGGATATAGATCCTCTCAAATTGAACCCCAATGTCCTGTTCCCAGTATAATTGCTAGATTAGGTGCGTGTTTCTGTAAATCTTACAGTGTGTACCCACTCATAAAATGAACAGATCTGTTACAATTTTCACTTAAATAAGTTACTTTTGTTTAATATTAGTTTATAACACAGATTACTCCCAAGAACTGTGCAGATAAATTAGGACAGCGAAGTAAATATGTCTGTTAGGTCCTTTTAAACATCAGAAAATGGGGTGCCGCCTAGTATCTGCACAGATAGTGCGCAGTGTGTAGCACAGTCTTAAATAATCACAGAATACAGGGCCGGCTGGTAGCACACACGCCTTGTTTCACATCTGAAGTGTACCCGTTAGATCTGATATTGGGAACACAAATTGGCTGTTAGTGTTCTCCGCCGTTTGTGTAGTTCCTCTACGTTCCGCTTGTATGTATGCCACTGTTTCCGGCTGTGCTGGTAGCGCGTCGGTGTCTGCGGGGAGATCACAGTCAATGGTGGGGCTGTGATTCTCCAACTCGCAGACCCGTGTCGCGCTCCATCACTGACACTGCGCCTAACAGAGGGACGCACCGGCCGGGTGCTGTATTTGCACTGGCGTGCTGTAATCACATCTGAGTCTTGGGAGACCGTGGTCAGGTTCTGACCCCACGGTTCCTATTAGATGCGCCCTCTGTGAGTGGATACTGTAACGCCCTATATATCAATCAAAATACATTTCATGGGGGAAAGGGACATGGGGATATTTCACACACTAAGTGTGTCTGGTCAACGCGCGTGTCACCACCAGCTTCATCAGGACCAGATGAAGCTGGTGGCGACACGCGCGTTGACCAGACACACGTGAAGTGAAAATTGTAACAGATCTGTTCATTTTATGAGTGGGTACACACTGTAAGATTTACAGCAACACGCACCTAATCTAGCAATTATACTGGGAACAGAACATTGGGGTTCAATTTGAGAGGATCTATATCCCCTCTTTTAAAAACACTTTGTTTCTTCCTCTTTGCCTCTTTGGCAATTGTTTTTATATGTCGCAAATCTTAAAATAAACAATTAAAGGTTACATTTTATTAATTTTTCTTGTCCTAACAGTGCGTCACGCACATAACAGTCTTTCTTCTCTCCCTTTGTTATTGCTCAAATTACTGTTGAAGTGACAGCACACCCCACATAATAAAGTCTATGAATATTGATTGAAAACAAGGGGTTACCTTATAAATACTGCCAGTGCGATTGTTCACCCCCCCCCTCTTTTTTACTAATCAATTCAATTTGATAATTATTGAGAAAAGTCTACAGAAATCTATAAAAACAGCTAATATCATGTAATCTGTGCAAACCCCATTCTAAACTATGGGAAGAGATGCACCCGAACTTGGTTTGGGTCGGATCTCTTTGGTAGACCCAGACCGGGTTTTGGTTCAGAGCAACAAAATTTGTGTGGCTTCGGATTTCTGGAGACCAAACTGTACACTGCTAATTTGCTAATGAATTCATTCTACTGTTTTCCAACACAAATATTGACAATTACATAAAACAGCATGTAGATAACAACATATGTTTGTTTTGTGATAGGATCAATATCTCGACGCATTACTTTGAATGAGATTTCAGTATCTTAGCTCATTATTCAGTCTTGGGTTATGTGATCAGATCGCTGTTCCCAGGTGCTGTATAACCTCTGTACAGTACAAGAACGCAGCTGGTATTATGGAGAACAACATCTGATAAAATTCTTTCCCCTCCCTGGCGTCGCTGTGTAAGGAAATGTAAATCTAATGCACTTTGGGTACAATTTAGAAGATCTAAAGTAAAAATGAAGTGGAAAATTGATTACAGTTTCCAAAATGTTTTGTGTCTGAAATTATTTTTCCTGCTGTGTTCAACAAAGAATATTTTTATTTACAGGGAAATAGCTGAAGTGTAATAGTTTAAGTAGAATCTGTCACCTAATCTAAGAAAGGCATCCTTTTATCTAATGCGGGCTACAGTGAATTCAGTGCATAATGTAAGAACAAAAGGAATGGAATTATAATGGTCTAACGATTGCTTTCATTATTATCATCTAACTGTAAATGTAACCTACAGTATATATATATATATATATATATATATATATATATATATATATACATACATATATATATATACATACACATATATATATATATATATATATATATGTATATATATATATATATATATATATATATATATATGTAAACTACTCCTCACCTCTGCTAGGTGAAGTACCACCAGTGACCACAAGAGGCCACTCGACAGTCCCCAGTACTCCTTTATGTGCTAAAAAGATATCATAACAGAAAGTGAAAGCAATTTTTGCAGGGACACAATCTGTTTCAAACTTGCTTGATATGGGGGGGTTATTCTTATTCACTCGGAAAGGCAAAATCACTCTCTAATGGACAAAACCATGTGCACTGCAGGTGGGGCTGATGTAACATGTGCAGAGAGAGTTAGATTTGGGTGGGGGTGTACTTCAAACTGATATCTATATTGCAGTGTAAAATTAAAGCAGCCAGTATTTACCCTGCACAGAAACAATAAAACACCCAAATCTAACTCTCTGCACATGTTACATCTGCCCCACCTGCAGTGCACATGGTTTTGTCCATGGTTTTGTCCATAGGAGGGTGATTGTGCCTTTGCGTGTCAATCAGAATAACCCCCATGGAGAAAGGAAGCTGTGAAGACAGATATTGTGGGCTAAAAACTGTCACAGCTCAAAGTGCAAGTAAAAACCGTCACATCTCAAAGTGAAAGTACATTGCAGCAGCTGTCCTATTGAAGATCTTTTAATTAGTATTTTAATATTTTATTTTTATGAATCTCAATTTCTGTCACATGCAGAGTATCCTATACAATAAAAGGCCAACGCTGCTCCTCAACTCTATGGGGGTAATGAAAGTGTTTTGCGTGCCGGTGGCCACTAGATGATGCCCAATTTGGTTGTCTTTCTCATACCTGCAAAATAGGCCAATGTTTACCCCGCATAAAAAGAATATATTGCAGCCATTGCATTGCATAGCAATCATGTCTATAGCCAGGGCTTAAGGTGGTCCTGAAGAGGTGGTGGAACAGATTTCCCTCTGTCACTTTATTACCCCCCCATTAGGCAGAGCCAGTTAGGATTTTCAGTACCCCCTCCACCCTGTTCACCACCACTTTAACCCCTGTCTATGTCAACTTCATCATGGTATCACGTCAATGTGGACCGTAATCTCTAAGCAATGTTTCCAATACTGTGTACAAACAGTGAAAAACCCCATGTCAACCTTTTGACTGTCGACCTTGTCCATGTTTACCTAATGCTTGTGTCGGCCTAATGACCTGTCGACTTAAACACAGGTTGACCTAGACCCATGTCGATCCTGACCCATGTCGACCTAGACCCATGTTGACCTTACTGCCTATCGATCTAGTGGTGTCGACCTAATGCTTGTCGACCTAGTTGCTGTAGACCTAATGACTGTATCCAATTTAATTGCAGTACGACCTCGCACATGCGTTCCGCGAACTGTACGCATGAGCAGTGTATCGGAAATCCGCTGCCGTGCATATTTGCAGCCATGTAATCAGGTCGGAATTAGACCAAGGGACCACAAAAACTGGCAGCTACTGTATAAAAGCCAGAATAAGACGGGACTTGCAGCTATAGAACAAAAATACAATTCTTTCTGAAAACAAAGTATCCGGTCAGCATTGGCAAACGCTCCCCGATGACTCACAATGCATTTCCAAAGATTAACATTTAAAATGTCAATTAGCTTTTGCAGCCTCTATAGCATTGATCGGCCTAGATACAATTTATTAAGATGCTTTAATAATGTTTACAGAGTAATGGTCGGCAATGCATCTTCCCTTCACTCCTGCTCAAAATGCAGCAGGTCCAAGGTGTATAATTGCTTTATGAGACAGTTCAGGGAGAGACTATAGTTTAAACTCAATTGTAAACTGTTTAGTGGCTTGTGTACATTATATATAATCTATCTGTAATATTTATTTGTATAATGAAGAGCAGCAGCTTGCAGCCTCCGATCTAACTGGGTTAGTGCACATTGTCTTGATAGTCTCGCAGTAATTTAAGGATGTGCTATTGCAATTTAATTGCATTATGATGTCTATTGCTGAAACGATGCATGGATTACGTTCATGCAATCAGGGATAAAACTGCAAAAGATATCTACTATACAGGACAGTTATAGATTAGTCCTCTGGGCTATGAGTTCCAATAGCCTCAACTTTTACTGCACTTTCTTTAAAAATAGACGATAAACCGTTTCTACATCATTCAACACGAGCCAAGAAATCCCTGCCCAGCAGGCAGCTGTTAAGGTTATCTCTGTTCCCACCAGGGCACAGTGAAGTTTCTTTATGTCTCACAGACATAAGGAGGACACTGCCTGAGTTACCCCTTGGGTGGCTGATAAAGTGATATATTGTACTCCATGTTCTAAACCCTGAAACGGTTTCAAAATACTAAATCGCATATATAAAACTAATTTACTGTAAATCTCCTGACAATAACTTTACTAAATCTAAAAAAAAAAGACTTAAAGGAGAATTCAGCTACGGCAGATAGCCAGCGGTCAGAATGGAAATTTAGACGACGCAGTATAGGAAAAGTAGTGACAGAATAATTTACCACCGTATGCTGTACCATTTCAACAACCACAGATAACACCCATCTAAAAAACCAGCGCACGAAATGCACATAACTTATGAATACACATCGGACAATATATTTGTCAAATTTCATAAAATGATTTATAGTGTCGTTACAACTTACTTACCCATGGAAAGTACGGGAGATTTCCAGATACAAATTGCTAACCTAATATTGTTTATGTTTTGCTAATGTTGTCACAAACTTACCGTAACATTTTTTCATTTGTTTATTAACCCTTTAGGGGTATTCGATCTGTACCGCGGGATTCTGACTGTCTAGACGTTGCCACAGTCATAATCTCGGAATGAATACCCCCCTTTGAGTGCCAACATCTTTGTGAGAGATGTTCGAAATATCCACTAAAAATGCCAGTGTCGCTCACATTTGTTATATAAATTCAAATTAAAAAAAGTTGTTTATTAAAAGATTATATTTCCTATGTAAGGTATAAACATTACAGGTCGTTATGCCAAATTCACTCAGCACTCAAAGGGTTTTTAACATATCCACAAAATGTCTAATTTTCTCAATTCGCATTACATTTTTAATGTAGAGATACAATGAGGGGTATTCTGGTTGATTTGCAAAGCTGTGAGTCCACCAAACCCCGCCTTGCGACTGGTGGTACGCCGCCCTCCATTTGCATGTCAGTGGGAACCTCCCACATCTTTTGATGGTTGCCGAGCTCTGAGTAACTTACATACACATGCGCAGAAGTAAAGACATCGGCCCCATGCAAACGGCCGCGGCCATGCAAGCGGACCATAAGGTCCAATATGTATTATTATTATTATTATTATTATTATTATTATTATACACTGAATAAGCAATTCAATATAATTAACCTAAAGTATAGTCATTGGGGAAAATTCAAACTGTGAGATACTGTACTGTATATAGACCTGTAAATGACAGTAATTAGCAGTAGCATCCAATACCTCACTGGGAATGCTGGGATCAGAGCCTCTGATAGTAAGTGTGATGCTGGGTACACACCAGGACTACTAGGGCCCGATCCCCTCAATCTAGATCCAATTCCGACCAATTGGATGTAGATTGTGTGGTGATTGGGCCCTTTTCTGTCATGGTGTGGACCGATACCGATCCGATGCGCGGTCCCGCGGGTCGGTCGGTCGTTATTGAGATCCTACCTGCTGCAGGTAGGATCTCAATGATGACCATACAGCCGGGTGCGGGTCGCCATCGGATCGGACCCGCTCACGGTGCACATCGTGAGCGGGTCGTGCCCCCCGCGTCACCGTGAGCAGGTCGGACGAGACACTGACGACCCGCTCACGATGTACATCGTGAGCGGGTCGTCCTGGTGTGTACCCTACATAAGACTATCCAGTACAACAGAACAGCACAAGAATCAAATGGTATAGGGCCAGGCCAGTCAGAACTTCTAGAGAACAGTAATAACCCATTACAAAGAAACAATTCCTGTTTCTGTACATTATTGTATTATGCAACAAAGAACCAAGTAATGCATGATAAAAGTAATTCACACCATAAAAGGTGCATATTGTGGCTGTAAACCAAATCTAGAGAACCATGGGGCAGATGTACTAAGCCAGGTAAAGTGATAAAGTGGTGACAAAGCAGTGACAAAGTGGAAGGTGATAACGCACCAGCCAATCAACTCCTGTCAATTTTTTAAACACAGCTGATTGGCTGGTGCGTTATCACTTTATCACTTTAGCAGGATTAATGCATCTGCTCCATTGTGTCCAAATGTTTAACAAAAAGAGCAAAACAGCACTACGGGTAGCATTTATCCCTAATAAGACTTTTTAACAAATATTTAAAAAAAAAATATTAAGTTAGGGGGGGGGGGGGAGGGGGCAAATAGGTATGAAAATCAGGACACAAAAATAACATAAACATAAACCATCAGCACCCCTTTGTGTAGAGAAATATATTGAGTGACATACAATAACAACCACCCAACTATAGTTGTCCATATAGGGTTGATTAGAAGAGTTTCATGATAGCGAATCTGTCTTTACATTCAGTGATACAATATAAATAATCAATTTTTTATAATGTTTTTGTCTCCCTTCTTAATGTTCGCAATTGAAGACTCACTGGCTATAGTGTTAATCTCATGGGGGCAGAAACCCATTTTCAAAGTATAACATTCTGGTTGTTAAAATACCCTTAAAAATTGCTTTAGCACCAAACAGTGTCCAAAGTTCCAACAAAACGTTGGTATTGGACCTTATTTGTAATTGGAACCTTCTAAATGCAATAATGAAAAATATAAGTTTAGTCCATCTAGTTTTCTATATTTCCAAAAATTGTGGTGAAAAAAGAAATTATCTCTCTTACATTTCAGACAAGTGGTTGCATAATCAACAAAAGTATTTTCTCTGTGCTTGGGAAACGTATTCCTATTGGTCAATGTAACATTTTTACTTATTATTATTCTTATTGTTATTATTATTATTAATAATAACAATAAGAATAAGAGTAATAATGAACTTTATTTGTAGGGCACCACAAGTGGTCCACAGCTCCATGCCAAGGTCAAAAGACAGAACAGGCAAATAGTAAAGCACAATACAGTACAGTAAGCAAATAACAGTAATAGCACTACAATGATCAACATGGCCACAGAGGTAAGTGGTACAATGGAAATATTCAGTGTGAAATTAAACCTGTACCTACTAGTGTGGGTGCACATAAGGCTCTAGGTCATCTGAAGGAATGCAAACTACTAAGAGTTGGAGTCCAGGGACATAAAGTACAAGGAGGAGATGTAGAGTGTACTTACTGTGAAAGAGGTGTACTGTAGGTGAGGATGAGGGACCTGCTCATGGATGTACTGCTTGTATTGGAAGTTGGATGTATTTAAATCTTTGAAGGCGTTACTGTAATATTTTGTTGGTAGACTAAAAATATTCGGGCACACAAGGACTAACTATCACTTTAATTTACATAAATACACAACTTTTTTTAGGTGACCACTAATAATTCAGTTTAATATTTTATTATATACATTTAAAAGCCAGTGAATTATTTGTTAAATAAATTGAATTATCATACTAAGCTTACTGTTTTATCTTTATTCATCCGACATAATTGTCGTAATTATATTTATGTTGACCATAAATGCATACAGTCAGATGTTTACGCACATGGGGTGAGATTTAATAGGATGAGAGATTCAGAAAGTGAGAGATTTCTTGAGAAATCTCCAGTTTTTTTAAAGCGGCAATCATTTATACTGCAAAACCAGTTTGATTTTGCAGTGTAAATGATTGCCGCTTTAAAAAAACTGGAGATTTCTTACCAAATCTCTCACTTTCTGAATCTCTCATCCTATTAAATCTCACCCATGGTGTCTACTTTTTTTAATACATTAGAATATTGTGTCCAGTACTGTGATTAACTAATTAGACATCTGAGGTTTCCAAATGTATCTAATTGTAACTCTTATAATTGGGTATATAAACCAGAGTCCAGAAAGTTATTATGTATCAAGTATTTTAGATGTAGATTGACTAAGATGGGAGTTTTATTGAAGATTGGATGTTGCCCGTAGTAACCTATTGAATTCTATTTATAAACTTCTAGAATGTGCTAAATAAAATAGAAGTAGCATCTTATTGGTTGTTCTGGGTAACATCCTATCTTCAATAGAACTCCCATCTTGATATACACCTTAGACCAGGCATGTCTAAACTGTGGCCCTCCAGCTGTTGTGAAACTACACATCCCAGCATGCCTTGCCATAGTTTTAGCATTCCCTACTATTAAAACTCTGGCAAGGCATGATGGGACTTGTAGTTTCACAACAGCTGGAGGGCCATAGTTTGGACATGCCTGCCTTAGACTCAATGCTGCCGAATAATGGGAATACTTTCTTTTGTTCAGGTTTATGTTATATTTCTGGGTGTACCTAATTCTATATATTATTTTAATACTATATAGAAATTAAGGATGGACAGCAGTCACATATATGCCTGTGTATAAACTACCCCCTTGTATGGATTTGTGTAATATTTCATTGGTGACTCCAAAGAGGAGCAAACTTCCCCTACACAGAACACATTTGTTTGCCATGTCATGATGGAGAAAATCTTTAGACAGATAGATTTATACATATTATTTCTAAGAAAGTGCAACAAATCATCCAAACATTCTTGAGACAGCCAATCCAATGATGGATTTGTAGATACATAAAAAAAGTGAAAATGTTGTACACAAAACATGTCCTTAAGTTATTGTAAGAAGTAAATGGTGACAACTGGGTCAAAAAAGTCCTTGATGGGTTTATTGTTGTTTTTTAATTTTGTATTAAACTATGTTGCTTGCCTGGGTCCATTCCTTATATTGCTTTTTCTCTGCTATAATTGAATACTACTTTTTTTTTACAGTCCTTGCTTCTATCCAGCGCTGTTTTTCGTTTTGTGTTTTATGTTTTATATCAGAGACTTGGCAATGTCCCAGTGAACGGCAGCAGAGGGTGGACTTGAAATACTTTTGTTTTATAAAAGAAACAATAACTCTCTCCGTTTTTTTTATAAGCAGCAGATTCCTTTGTGTTTTTCTTTTTGTAAGGTTTATAATCAGGTTATCAACTTTGTCTCCCTATAAATCTAAGGGGCGTCTTTCAACAAAAGCAATTGCCATGACAATGTAACTAAAAAAGAACAATTCAGAATAAGCAATTATTATAGTAGATATTGGACATCTGGATTTGGAAATCACCACTTACATTATCAAGCAATATGGATCTCTTTCCATATGCAAGTACAAAGCCGATATGCGACGTGATTGTCTACCTACAATTGGCTGTAAGGACAATATGCACGATTCAGTCTTTTGTAATCTTATTTCATTTAATCACACACACACACACACACGTATATAAAGCCACACCCTCATATATATGGGTGTTAGATAAGAACACTATGGCACTCTCTTTATTATTACCCCTGAAGAAGCTTCAACTTAGTCAAACACATGGGTAACTTCTTACCTTAAACTGCCTTTGTTATGAGCGACAATTGAGGAACCGCCATTGGACCTTGATGCTGACCACCACTATTTGGACTACAAATAAGCACATTTTCTTATTTTGTACAGTATATTGTTTCCTATGTATATTTTTTTTTGGAGTAAATACTTTTACAATAAAGAAACACACTGGACTGAGGTAACACATTGGATGAAGCAGAGGGGGTTTAACTTGCAGTCCTGGATGGGGACATTATAGAAAGAAAGAACCCTTTACTGATGCTGGGGGTTATTCTAGTTCACTCTTTCTGACAAATTCCTTCTTAGATGGACAAAACCATGTGCACTGCAGGTGGGGCAGATGCAGTGGCGTAACTATATATTTTGCGCCCCCCCGCCAAATTTTTTCGGCGCCCCCCCCCCCCCCCATACTCTTACCTGATGGTCACTGTCCCGTCCAGTCTCCCTCAGTCACCGCTGCGCTGCTGCCCGGCCGCATCTGCGTCACTGTCCTGTCACTCGCTCCCGGCGCCGGCTCCTGCTGATAATGAAAAGTGACTCTTAGAAAATGGCTGCCAAAACTGTCTGCAATACGGGGGCAGCCATTTTCTAAGTGTCACTTTTCATTATAAGCAGGAGCCGGCGCCGGGAGCGAGTGACGGGACAGTGACCGCAGATGCGGCCGGGCAGCAGCGCAGCGGGTAACTATAGCACCGCAGCCCCCCAGGCGCCCATAGTTACTCTGCGCCTCCCCGCCATGGCGGGGGCTGCGGAGGCTTAGTTACGCCCCTGGGCAGATGTTACTTGTGCAGAGATAATTAGATTTGGGTGGGGTTTGTACTTCAAAGTGAGATCTATATTGCAGTGTAAAAATAAAGCAGCCAGTATTTACCCTGCACAGAAACAAAATAACCCACCCAAATCTAATTCTCTCTGCACATTTTACATCTGCCCCACCTGCAGTGTGTTGAGAATAAATACATCAGATGAGACTTAAGCTGCAATTACACTGGAGGGACAGCAGGTGGTGCTGTCACATTTGTGTTTGTGTGTCTTACAGTCTGTGATGTATGTATATACTTGTTTGTTGTTGTTTCCTGTGTCTGAAGGTTACATGAAGGAGAAAGACAGATGCAGCATGCAGTGAAAAGTTATTCATGTACAGTTACCTTGTTCTCATTACAAGTTCATGTTATGACCAGTTCCAGTTTATATAAAACCAATCATACCACAAAGACCTTTCCAGTGTGTGTCTACTGAATGAAGCTTGATACAGAAGGTGATCCTGACTGCGTGGGTAAAACTCAATTGCCAACAGGTTATGGGCCCAGACACAGACAAGAGGATCCCAGTTACCAGGAGTAAAGCTTACAATGATTAAGGCACCAGAAACATCTCTGAGAGATCTGCAAAGCAACTGTGAGTAAACCCAGTATTACAGTATAACTCAAGGGGAATAGCAGATAAGCAGAAGAGATGGCAAGCAGCACAGATCTTAGACTTGCAGTAACCAAGCTGTCTAATGATAACTACCAACTGTGGAAATTTAAAGTTGAAATGCTGCTGACTAAAGATGATTTGTGGGAAGTCATAACTACAGACAGACCAAGTGATAATTACCAGGAATGGGACAAGAAGAACAGACAAGCACGTGCAACTATAGGCTTATTAGTTGAGGATGATCAATTAGTCCATTTAAATGGAGAAAACACTGCAAAGGGCATGTGGGAGACATTGCAGAAGCTACATGAAAGAAGCAGTTTAAACAGCAAATTATTCCTGCTAAGAAAACTGTACCAGATGAGACTTAGCAAAGGGCAGACTATGCAAGAGCATATAAGTAAATTGCTGGAAATGGTAGCAAAGCTCAGATCTATAGGAGAAGAGCTGAAATGCAGTCACATAGTAGCCATACTCCTGTGCAGTCTTCCAGACACATACTCAGTGCACTGATAAATGCCTTGGAAACAAGACCTGAAACAGAACTCACACTAGACTTTGTGAAAAATAGGCTTATAGATGAATATCAGCGCAGGAAAGAAATCACACAGGATTGTATGGACAGTGACTCTGAAAAATCTCTCAAAGTTACAGACATCAGGGTGCATAACAAAGAAACAAGAGCATGTTTTAGATGTAAGAAAATCGGGCATTTCAAAAGACAGTGTTCCATATGGAAAGAACAACAGCAGAAACTACTTTTAAAAGGGTCCAAGCAGAAAGTGAAAGCTGCACTCACAGATATATGCACAGATAAGTGGAATGGAACTTTTAAAGCGACAGTAACACATACAAACTTTAGTTGGTTCATAGATTCAGGAGCAACAAGTCACATGACAAGCGACAGAGATTTCTTCACCGAGATTGACACAAGTCATAGAGAAGCAATCTATCTTGCAGATGGTACCAATATCACTGCAGAAGGTAAAGGGCATGGTATGCTCATATGCTCCAGTACTAATGAAAGTGACAAAACAATACCAATTAAAGATGTACTATATGTTCCCAGATTGGAAGGCGGATTAATATCTGTAAAGTGCTTAACGGATAAAGGACTTACTGTTAAATTCCAAGACAAGATGTGTCTTATCCAGAATGGAACAGAAACCGTAGCCACAGCCAAAGCAGAGAAACACCTGTATCGCCTAGACACGACAGTACAACAGGTGAGATTAAGCACACACGAACACAACGACTGTATTCACATGTGGCACAGACGACTAGGACATAGGCATCCAGACAGCATTAAGGAACTACAAAAGAGAGGTCTAACGAAGGATCTCACAGTATCAGACTGTTCAACAACCATGAGGTGTGAATGCTGTATAAAAGCCAAAGCCACAAGAATGACAGTTCCAAAACAAAGTGAGAACAGAGCCCAGAGACCTCTAGATCTCATACACAGCGACGTGTGTGGCCCAATGCAAGTACATACACCAAGCGGTAACAGATATATAGTGACTTTCACTGATGACTACTCCAGATACACAGTTACTTATCTCATCAAAAGCAAAGATGAAGTACTGGACAAGTTAAAGGATTATATAACAATGGCTACAAATAAATTTCAAAGAAATCCACTAGTGTTTCGTAGCGACAATGGAGGTGAATTCACAGGTCACAGAATAGAACACTTCCTGAGACAGCTCGGTATAGAGCACCACAAGACCGTACCCTATTCACCGGAACAGAATGGGGTAGCTGAAAGGAAGAATAGGACTCTGACAGAAATGATCAGATGCATGTTAACAGATTCAGGACTACCTGACAAATACTGGGGTGAAGCCGTAATGACAGCCACGTACTTACAAAACAGATTATTCTCAAGAACAGTGGAGAAAACACCATATGAGTTGTGGCATGGCAAGAAACCAAATGTGAAACATATAAGAGTCTTCGGATGTAAAGCATTTATGTACATTCCAGCAGAAAAACGAAGTAAATTGCAGAATCGCGCAGTAAAAGGAATCTTCGTTGGATACAGTGAATGTTCCAAAGGATACAGAATTCTGAACCCAAAGACAGATAAGATAACCATAAGCAACAGCGTGACCTTTGTGGAGGAACTAAGAAATGAAGTAATGATTCCAGCCGATCTGGATAAAGAAGACAACGCTGACTCTAGTGACACCATCACAACAGATACCATCAAAGAGGTTGAAGTCGGTCTGGAACCAATTACCAAAGGTATGGAAGAGTGTACAACAGGTGAAGTAAGGCGCTCGAGCAGAGAGAACAAAGGCAAAGCACCAGTGCATCTCTCATATAAAGCTAGTACCACTAGTATATATGAACCCACATCCTGGAAAGAAATATCTAACTTACCAGAAAGGGAAGCTGAAAAATGGATAGAAGCAGCAAAAGAAGAAATTAAATCCATGCATGACAATCAGACATGGATACTAACAGAACTGCCATCAGGAAGGAAAACCATAGGCAGCAAATGGACATTCAAAGTTAAATACAACACAGATGTAAAAGTGGAGCGATACAAGGCCAGACTAGTAGCCAAAGGATACTCACAAAAATATGGAGAGGACTATGATGAGACATTTGCTCCAGTAGTAAAGCACACAACCATCAGGACATTGCTTACAGTAGCAGCCGCAAAGGATATGCAAGTAAGACACTTCGATGTAAAGACAGCGTTCTTACATGGCGAGCTTAAAGAGGATATTTACATGGAACAGCCACCGGGTTTCAAAGACCCTGAAAGTCCAGACCTAGTGTGCAAGCTCCAGAAAAGTATATATGGTCTGAAGCAGGCGGCAAGAGCCTGGAACACAAAATTAAACGAAATCCTCATACAGGAAGACTTCGTGAGAAGCAAAGCAGATCCCTGCCTATATGTCAAGAAGATAACTGACAGGTGGATCTACCTGTTAATCTATGTGGACGATCTTCTAGTATGTTTCGAGCAAGAAGGGGATAAAGTGGAATTACTGCAGATCCTGAATAAGGAATTTGAAACAAAAGACCTAGGAAATATAACACACTATTTAGGTATTCAAATATCAAGAGAAGAAAACGGCGACTTTACCTTAAACCAGAAACAAAAGATACAGGAAGCCATTGAAGAGTTTGGGATGCAAGATGCAAAACCGGCAAGTACTCCCATGGAGACCAACTACATAAAGGAAATGTACAATGAAGGTACATCATTAGCAGATAATCACCAATACAGAAAGGCAATAGGAAAATTGCTGTACATTGCCACTATTACCAGACCTGACATCGCTACAGCAGTATCAACTCTAAGCAGAAAGGTCTCCAAGCCAAGTCAGATGGACTGGAATGCTGTGAAAAGGGTAATACGTTATTTAAAGGGAACCATTAACTTAGTGCTTAATCTTCCAGCAAGCAGAAATTGTGATCTGATTGGATACGTGGATGCAGATTGGGCTGGAGACTCTAATGACAGAAAGTCTACAAGTGGACACATATTTCTACTTGGTGAAGGACCGATCAGTTGGACAAGTAGGAAGCAATCATGCGTTGCACTTTCTTCAACAGAAGCAGAGTATGTTTCAGCAGCTCAAGCAAGTCAAGAGCTAATATGGCTAAGACAATTGTTAGCTGATTTGGGACAGAAACAAGTAGAATCTACAAAAATCTTTGAAGATAATCAAGGATGTCTCGCATTAGCTCAAACAGAACGGGTAAATCCAAGGACCAAGCACATCGATGTGAAATACCATTTCTTGAAGGATCTACAGGAACAAGGTCTTCTTAACTTGGAATATTGCCCAACAGAAGAGATGACTGCAGACATTCTCACCAAGCCATTGGTTGGAGAAAGACATCACAGACTATCCAGAAAGATGGGTCTCGTGGATCAAGCCTCATCTGTTGAGAAGGGGTGTTGAGAATAAATACATCAGATGAGACTTAAGCTGCAATTACACTGGAGGGACAGCAGGCGGTGCTGTCACATTTGTGTTTGTGTGTCTTACAGTCTGTGATGTATGTATATACTTGTTTGTTGTTGTTTCCTGTGTCTGAAGGTTACATGAAGGAGAAAGACAGATGCAGCATGCAGTGAAAAGTTATTCATGTACAGTTACCTTGTTCTCATTACAAGTTCATGTTATGACCAGTTCCAGTTTATATAAAACCAATCATACCACAAAGACCTTTCCAGTGTGTGTCTACTGAATGAAACTTGATACAAAAGGTGATCCTGACTGCGTGGGTAAAACTCAATTGCCAACACAGTGCACATGGTTTTGTCCATCTAAGAAGGATTTTGTCAGAAAGAGTGAACTAGAATAAGGCCCGCTGTTACTTATCATCTGTTTGGTACACAGATTTATTATTACTTATTGGTGTCAATCAGGACTACTTAAGGGATAGGGCCATTAGGTGGACCAATATTAGGTCGACATGCATTGGGTCAACCACTGAAGGTTGACACGGATAAGGTTGACACATTAAATACATGGAGCAGCTCACATTGGATCTGCTCCTGATGATTCTATCACCAGTCGCCAGCCGGCGCTACCTGCCAGAAGAGGGCACGGGCACACAAGATGCTTGCAAGCCCCTGTCCTCCCCATAGCCCCCCCCCCCGGACCGCACCCCCACTTACCCTGCCCATCTCCCGGAAGTGGAGACGGGCAGGGAATCTGCTCCCTGCCGCCGTGCTAATTGGGACACGCGAGCGTGTGAGACGCGTCCCTGTCAGGTGGAGCTCCTGTCCGCCAGCCTGCACCAACTCAGCAGATCTGGCGGTTCTGAAGGCCTTGCTAAGCTCCACATGGTTGGAAGGTTGACACAAGCATTAGGTCGACAATGCCAAAGTCGACAGTCAAAAGGTCAACATATAATGACAGCAAACATCTTTGTTAAAATAATATTACACAATTGACACTAAATAAAACACTAAATAAAGAATGATGCGGCGTCCTTCTTTTACCATGTCTTCTGTTCTGTATTGGTAAATCTCAAGTCATCCCACAAATATGATCAGCATAAATCTCTTGAAGCAGAGGCAGAACTCTAGGAGGCAATGGAGTCATCTGCCGCCGGGCTCCTGCTCCCAAGGGGGCACCCTCTCCTCCCCCTGGAAGTTTAAATCAGTTATTTAAAAGCCAATGATATTGCTTCTGTGGCCGAGTTCTGAAATATATGTGTTCTCTATCTTTCTATATTTCTGAACAGAAATATATATTTTATATAACGTTATTTATATAAGGTTATACAAATGGGTTGTGTGTGTGTCTGTGTGTGTGTGTGTGTTATTTTTGGGGTGAGGGTATGTGTTTTTTTGTGTGAAATTTTTGCAGCAGGGGGGAGTTTTTATATTTTTTGGCTGCGTGTGTGTGTGTATGGGGGGGGGGGGGGGCACCAATATATATCTTGCCTCCGGGCGACTGGGGTGAACTTACGCCACTGTCTTGAAGAATACATCTCCAGTATAACATAAGGTTTCCTTTATATATGTCAGTTTGTCTGGCCCGGGCCCTAATTCATGACTGCAGGCATCATATAACTGTACAGAGAAGTTCATCCACAGTAAAGTTTAATATTGTGTATAACTTTTTAATGCAATGGAATGATACATCTATAAAATACATTCTGGATGATTGTACTATGGCAATAACTATAGACATTTGCAATTTTGATGAGTATAAACTTCCAGCTGAAATAAATGTAACATTGCAATTTATATGGGAGGTATCCAATTAACCACAGCAATTTATCATGGCTAATGGATTCTAGTAGGGCTATTCTATTAGCCCCACTGACGGTATTTCTCCCAGTGCCTCAGGCAATTGAAAACAGATCCATAATAAATTCTGTAAAAATACATAGGTCCCTGTTTTTCTGTGGATCTTACTGTAATGTATCAGGGGTTAAGAAAATGGCTGTCTGCCTTTATGCTCCACTAGAGGTTTGTGTCCTCTCTGAACTCACCATAAGCCAGCTGTGTTACGGTTTGACCCACATGCCATTGCCGCTATTGGGTAAAAAAAATCGTAACTTAAATTACATTTGGAAAAAAAACTGGTTTCAAGGTTACATATTTTTGGGACTAGTTGAATACTCCATATTTGTATTTATGACTAATAATATTGTTCTAAATACTGTTATTATAAATATAAGATAAAGGATAAGGGTACATATTGATAAATTCATATAAATATCGTATATTAAATAAAGTAAGCAAAAGGGAGACCTTTTGGATATATATATATATATATATATATATATATATATATATATATATATATATATATATATATATATATTGCTTTCTGTTAATAATCAAATTACAATTATTTTAGACTATTTGTTTTAAATATGCAAGGGAACTTTGAGTCCTATTTTGAGAAGTATATTATATAAATACATTAGTTTACCATGAATATGTTACCATTGTTTTTAACCCATTTTGCACCTATCGCCAGATACATTTCTCAACTGTCAATGTTGTAAAAAAAAAAAAAAAAAGCAAGAATTAAATGGGCACCTTGCACTCATGTACTCCCACAATGTATCATTTCCACAAATGACACGGATGATTCATTTACACAGTATGCTATCAACCCCACTGTGATAACTAATTGATCATTATTGGTATTTTAATGTGATATAATGGCTTTGATTTTATATTTTCATGGTGCATCTGCATTCTAACGTGAATAGAGATAGGATGACATCAGTTCATACTGTTGTGTGGTGGTGTTGACATTGAATTAGGAACACATAGATGCCAAAATTCTGCAGTTTAAAAAGAGCCACATCTTTGAGAAAAATGTATACATAGGGGCCCTTATTCTGATTGATGCGGATATTCCCGAATTCTTACGGTGCGGTCCGCACGCCACGCTGTGCTGCCGCGTGCGGCCATCGTCCGTAGAAACGCCCACGTGTCCTCCGCATTCGGACGGGCTCACTCTTTAAGAACAGGGCGTGTTTACGGACGACATACAAACCATGCGTGTGCGGGGGAAACACTCAGATTCTGCACGGTATTACAGAGTATGCACGGGAATACCGCATCCGAACGGATGGCAAGCGGTCCGTCCGCACGGAAGCGGTGTATTTACGCAAAACTACCCACTATTATGTCTATTCTGCAATACATCACATGACCCACTTATTCAATTACCTATCCTCATAAAAAAATGTTTATTTGGAATTGGAATCAATTATATGCCAATATATCCTTACAACCATGCCTAACACATGCATTGCACACATTAACCCTTACAGCAATTGAAGTGCAATGGTTTCAATTAAAGCACTGACAAGCGTCCTATTAGTGAGTAATGAGTAAAGGAGTCGATTGTATTGGGTTCAGGTGTTAATGCTTGTAGTCATTAGGCGTTCCGTTCGCCTACCGCAAGACCGAGTGGTTTCCGCAAAGCAATACTTGACTTATGGACACCGCACATTTCTATCGGTTTTGTTCGCGTGCATTCGGAGTGCTATCCGAATGCACGCCCCCCAACATAAGTGTACTCCCCCGTGTCCGCCCATGTTTCCTCCCAGTTTTGCCCACTTTGAAACTACGCCCATGTGTCATTCCGCATGACGCCCATAATACGCCCATATTTCCAGACTGATTGCGGTGCACAGTTTTGTACGGGATTTGGCCGAACAGGTACGGAGTCAATGCATGGCACATGCGCGTTGCGTTCTCCACGCATGCGCAGACGACGTAAAGACGCTATCCGAAAGTATGCGGAAAAGTACGCATCAATCAGAATAAGGGCCAGGGAAACAATTCCTGAAACCATTTTGAAAATGTTGGTACTTTTATGACAAACGGTGTTTGGTCTTATTTTTTTACAAAAAATATTTAATGTCTAAAACTGTAACCCAAGGGTTTGTAATTGTGATAATATTCCTATTGGCAGTTTGCACCAGTTGCTGTAGACCAGGGGTGGCCAAACCTGTCCTAAAGATCTCCCAACAGTTCATGTGTTTCAGGCAACATGTGTATCTAGTACAGGGGTTGGGAACCTTTTTTGTGCCAAGGGCCATTTGTATGGGGACAAAATCCTTCAGGGCCATATTTAAAAATTTCTCTTACAAATTGTCCTGCTGCAGTCGTCCCACACTCCGGCGGCTTCCACTGATTAGGACGGACAGTGTCCGGCTGCTGTTGATTAATAGGAATCTCGTGAGAACTACCAACCTATTGCGAGAATTCCCTGGTACTTGATTTCCGGCAAAGTTGCCAGGTGGGTGGGAGGGCCAATCAGACCTGCTAGGTTCCCCACCCCTGCTATAGTAGAAATGTATGCAGCAGGTTTGATAATGTGACAATAATGACAGTTGCACACCAGCTAGGTGATATGGAAAACGTAGACCGTTGGAAAATCTCAAGGTCCAGTTTGGCCATCCCTGCTGTAGACATTAGAGTTGGTTGGAACCTACTTTTAGCAGTACAATTAGCTTTCCACTGATTGTCTCTGTACCTCTTACATCATCCAGCAGCATCTATATCTGTGTGGACACCTACTATGGGCATTTTTTAGTCGACGCAGTAAAGTTGCATGCAGGGACAGGTTGTGTGACCTTGTGCCTTGTGGATTGGAGTGTTGTCACATGGGTTTCAGGCGCTAATGACCAGGGGCTGGCTGACAACTTTTAGCCTAGGGGGCAAGTCCAGAGCACTTGCCCATAAGTAACAGCGCATTGTTGATTCCTGGAGATCCATCCGCCCAACCGGAAATATAAAATATTGCCGCAAATGGGTGGAGAATAATTCAGTAAGAGGACGGAGCTACGATTGCGACCCGCAATCAGAGAGAAAAAAAGGTACCTGTTTCCTAGCACGGCGCCCACGATTTTAATCTTACAGCAGCTTATACATCTCATTGCATCGCATACAATATAGTGGCATGCGATGCATGCGATGCATGAGATTTTTAATTGTACAAGCAACCAGATGGGTGCTTACAATGTTAAATGCACCCCATTGTGAACGCCACCCCCACTATCAGCGCCAACCCGAAGTGTGGCGAGCGTAGCGGGCCCGCGAGGGGTGGCAGTATGCATCCTCCGACCTTTTCATAACTCACTATAGACATAGGCGTGGAGTTGATTTTAGATAGTGTGGCGAGCGCAGCGCGCCACCGAGCCAAAGGCGTGGTGAGGGGACGCGGATGACTTAACATGTATTCCGCGTTCACTCGCCACGCTTCGGGCTCGGTGGCTCGCTACACTCGCCACACTATCTAAAATCAACTAAACGCCGACATGGATAGTGGAGGTATGAAAAGGTCGGAGGACACGTACTGCCGCCCCTTGCAGGCTCGCTGCATTCGCCACGCTTCGGGTTGGCGTTGATAGTGGGGGTGGCGTTGACAATGGGGGTACATTTAACATTGTAAGCACCCATCAGGGTTGTACAATTAAAAATCGCATCGCATGCCATTTGCTGGCATGCGATGCTGTGCGATATTTAATTGTACAATCCGGCTCATTTACCTGATTATCGCATTGCATCGCATACCATCGCATACCTTATCATACCATCGCATACCTTATGTAATGGTATGCGATGGGGCGCCATGCTAGGAAACAAGTACTGGGGGAAAAAAAGGAAAACATTTGCTCCATCAGAGGTTAGGTGGGGTGTGGGGCTGAGGAAACCCCCTTTTCCCCCTTTATAATAACACTACAGGCTGCTTCTCCTGTATAATAATAGCAGGGCACCACACGCAGCTTCCCCAGTATAATAATAATAATAAGACACCACAGGCTGCTCCCCCTGTATAATAATATCAGGACACCACAGACTGCTCCCCCTGTATAATAATATCCAGGACACCACAGGCTGCTCCCCTTGCATAATAACCAGGACACCACAGGCTGCTCCCCGTGCATGACAACCAGGACAACACAGGCTGCTCCCCCTGCATAATAACCAGGACACCACAGGCTGCTCCCCATGCATGATAACCAGGACACCACAGCCTGTTTCCCCTGCACAATAACAAGAACACAGGCTGCAAACAGCAGAAATCATTTGTGATTTAGATGCTCACCGACACCTGCTTAGGCTGTGCCTTTGAAGTTTCTCCGGGTCCGTGCTGCGGCTCCCCTCTGCCCCCTGCTTAATTGTGCCAAGGCCACAGGCTCCGTCCTTGAGTCCTCATCCTCCGCCCGCCAGATCCACCACATTAGAAGCACGGGTGGGCGGCGTCCGTCACTACCAGGAATCAGAGGAAGAGGCCCTCCTCCACGTATCCCTGGAGGCTGGACATGTCCTCATGCAGGAGGCCGGCGGCCATGTTCCTGTAGCCATGTTTTGAAAGCCGGCGCCGCGGGCTACAGGAACATGGCCACCGGCAGTGGAGGAAGAGAAGGAGGTAAGGCGGCCCGCAACAATACCAATAGAGCGGCCTGGGGGGCACATGGCACCCTGCCCCCCAGCCCAGCCCGCCCCTGCTAATGACACCACTGACATCACCTATAAATAGTGATAGTGATGCCAACCTTCATTGCCAGCAATGGGGATACAGAAGCAACCTGTCTGGTTTCTCTAAGCTTTCCAGGCATTGCTCAGTTCCCACCAGATGATATTTATTTATTATTTATTTATTAACAGTTTCTTATATAGCGCATACATATTCCGCAGCACTGTACAAAGAATATTTGAACATTCACATCAGTCCCTGCCCCAGTGGATCTTACAACCTTTATTCCCTACCACATGTACATGCACACACAGACATTCTAGGGTTAATTTTTTTAGGAGCCAAATAACCTACCAGTATATTGTTGGAATGTGGGACGAAACCGGAGTACCCGGAGAAAACCCACGAAAGTATGGGAAGAATATCCAAACTCCGCACAGTTAGAAGCATGGTGGGAATCGAACCCATGACCTCAGCGCTGTGATGCAGTAATGCTAACCATTACACCATCCGTACTGCCCCGTATATATAACACATGGTGGGGATAGAACCCATGACCTCAGTGCTGTGAGGCAGTAATGCTATAACCATTACATCATCCGTACTGCCCCGTATATATAACACATGGTGGGGATAGAACCCATGACCTCAGTGCTGTGAGGCAGTAATGCTAACCATTACACCATCCGTACTGCCCTGTATATATAACACATGGTGGGGATAGAACCCATGACCTCAGTGCTGTGAGGCAGTAATGCTAACCATTACACTGTCCGTACTGCCCTGTATATATAGCACATGGTGGGGATAGAACCCATGACCTCAGTGCTGAGAGGCAGTAATGTAACCATTACACCATCCGTACTGCCCCGTATATATAACACATGGTGGGTATAGAACCCATGACCTCAGTGCTGTGAGGCAGTAATGCTAACCATTACACCATCCATGCTATGATAGTGTAATGTGTACATGTAGACTGTCTATCGCACATGCGCATGACACAACAGCCCACCAATGGCAGCAGTAGGCCACCTACAATAGTGTGGAGGAGGCTGCCAAGGAGGGGGATGTCGTTAACCTTGCTTGGGGTTAATACTTTGAAATGCCAACACCATATTTGTTAGTATCACTACAATACTAAATCAAATATGCCACTGGTAATAAGATTTATTAAATGGGGCCCTTAATTAGTATGATACCAGCTTGCTTATTTTTGGCTCAGGGTTTGATTGTAGGTAAAATTTGAGTAAAATTCAACTAATAAAATGACTTGTATGAGTGAAAGACGTCTCTGTGAGGTACTGTAAATACTCTATAATGAGATTTCAAAAATAGCATAGATATCTCTAGTTACAATTTGCTGAAACTTGTAGTATGCAGAGCTAAATAAGAGTAATTTAGGACTCTGCAGACTGCAGTAAATCAGGGATTCATTTAAAAACAAAGTTAAAATTTAAATATGTGTAAATAATATGGCCATGCACAATAATGACATATGTTTTCTCATGATGGATGGTTTTGGCAGATCCTCAGATTAGACATCCTAGATAGCAATGAGACAGATGGTGCCATATAAAAACACCTGTCGCCACCGGTACTGTATATGCATATTTGGCCAGAAATATTTTGGTGCTCTGTCCTTGTGTGTGTGTTTGTGTGTGTGTTTGTGTGTGTTTGTGTGTGTGTGTGTGTGTGTGTGTGTGTGTAGTAAAACACTACTAGAACCATTTAGCATATTTAATTTATTTATTTTATTTATGTATTAATAATATGTAGAACTGTAAGTAAAGTAGTGATTGGTTATATCAATACATGAGTTGACGTAGAAATCCAACTATAAGTTGGGGGACAGGGCTGTTTTATTTATAGATCACTCGGTCTCAGTTTTTCACTTAAGTCCTACTGATGTATTCGCCTGCGAGCTCCAGTTACGTTGCCGGTTGGCATTTATAACAATGACAGCACCTTAACTGTGGCCATTATGGTTTTGACATTGTGAATTTTAGGAATGTCATTGTTGACCTTTCGACTACATCCCTTACTAATGTAATATTGAGAAATCAACCTACTTGCAATTCTATTCTTAGGGAAATAGAGTTATTGCACAACATAATGTAGGCCACATGCATTATTTAGTAGATTCTAGTTTTTAATGCATATTTATGTTTTCTCTTTGACTAGGGTTTTTTAAAAGCTGGAGACTTTAGTGACGTGATTTCCAATTTTGGAAAATATGTTGGATGCTTGCATGGTTAAGATAAATACAAATAATATAGTGATATTGAAGTATTGCTAATGACATCATATCAAAGAGTTAATGGAACTGACTATCTTTTCCTGGGTGTGGTATAACACACCGACAGTCGGGATTCCGACAGTCATTCACCTGACGTTCCGAATCCCGACTGCGGGGACTCAGACAGCGGGGCAAGGGTGAGGAAGCCCTTGCGGGCTCAGTGGTTCACTTCACTCACCACCAATTTTATTCTCTCTCTATGGGGGTCATGTGGTCATGTGTCGGGTTTTTAGCAGTTGGGATTCCAACATTGGGGCAATGGCTATCGGAATCCCGGCTGATGGCAAGTCCTCTGGCACCCCTTTGTCTTTGGTGTCCATAAAAGCTATGGTTTATGTAGTAGATAGGGTATGATCCAGAGTTAAGTTTATGCTCATTTGCATAGTGTAACATGAATTTACTCTGTGCATGGTCTAAGACCAAGTATGTGCAGGTGATAGATTCCACCATAAGTTTTTGATATTCATTGTCTATAGTATATTGGTACAATAACAGTATATATTTCTTAAACGAATAAAAACAGCAAACAATCCATACTCGTCACACAAATGTAAACTATGTGTGTCCTCTATATATTACTAAGGGTAAGGAAAATGCTCTTATTGGACATTTCCAAAGTCTATCCCTGTGTGTACTATTGCAGAGGTTCCCAACCCTGGTCCTCATGCACCCTCTACAGTGCATGTTTTCCAGGTCTCCACACAAAATCACAAGTGAAATAATTAGCTCCAACTATGATCTTTTAAAAGGTGTGTGATTAATGAGTACACCTGTGCACCTGCTGAAAACGTGCAGGGTTGTGGACCACTGTACTATTGTGTGACTGTTTACTGGATTTGTATTTTTTACTGTTATGAACGAGTTAAGTTTCGATTTGCACAAGTGATTTTGACTACAGTATATAGCCAAAATTGCGCCATACTATGCAGCACCCGATCAAAAATCAGAATTGAATGTAGAAATAGACTGTGCAGCACAGTCTATTTACACTAGATCGAAAGGACGGCCATTTTGCTCAATGCAGCATGGCCCCCACTCCCCACACCGCAACATCCCTCGCTCCCTGCCAGTCAATGCCGGCACCAGGCTGGGTCCCAGCGGCAGCTGAAATCAAATCAATATCAGTGGCCACCGGATCGGCCCATGTAGCCACAGCTTTATATACAGATGGGTCAGGGTCCATCTTTGCAGGGGATGGCGCTGGCGTCGCCAGCCGCCATCCCCCGCCAGCGCCATGGCGATGGTGAGAAGGGGACGCGCGCGCACGAGAGGCGCGCGCGTCCCCTTCCGACGGCGCTTCGATCCGTTCCCCCGGGTCCCCGCCGGCTTGCCGGCGGTAACCCGGGGTCCCCGCCGCCTGCTCGCACCCCCCCTAACCCCCCCTAACCCTGTCCGTCTCCCTGAGGCGGAGACGGACAGGGTTTTCCGTCGCGCCAGCGACGGAGACTGAGACGCGCGTGCGCGTGAGACGCACGTGCGTCTCAGTCTCCTCGCTGGCGAGGCTGCTGGCGGGTCGCCAGCGCGTACGTTCTGGCGACCCGCCAGCAAGGATGTTAATAGTAACATACTGTATGTGATATACTATATAAAATAAATATCTAAATGATTGGTGGAATGTATTACTATTGCATCCACAGAACCTTATGTGAGAGCAGCTACAGTATGTTGAATAGTTATTCATGTGAATAGCCAGTAAAGTGCATTTTCCATGTATTCTATATGTGGGTTGTGCATTCGTGCATTTCAGTTACATCTATAGAAATACCATCTCACGCTGCTTTCACATTGCAATATGCCAGTTCGCACCAGGAATTTGAAATGGGTCAGTCCCAACGCGAACCTGCATTTTGGGGTTTTAACATTCCCACAGCAAATTATTGCTGGTTCACTGACGTCACTCAGGGGTGTGGTGGGGAGTCGTCGCGTCATCAGGGGCGAGGAGGAGGCAGCACTTAGAGTTGCCGCTACTCCAAGTACTGCCTCCTCCATAGTGTGAACAGAAAACGGGTTGCTTGACCCATTTAACCCATTCACACCACCAAGCAACACGACGACGAACCGGTTCGCTTTGCCGTGTTGTTACCCGTTTTCAGGACACGGTAACCCCTTTCAAATCACACTAATTACCTGGTCAAACCAACTTGTAACCATAATTAGTTGCCATGTGAAAGGGGTATTAGTAAATTTACCCCTCTAAATGAAAACATTTTGTGCTACACCCATTATGATCAACTTCCTTTCAGCTTCTAAATGTTATATTAATTTTTCAGGATTCTGTTCATCTCAACATTCCATTGGCTGAATATATTAAAAAAAATTATATCAGTGTTAATACACAGTTTAGCTAATTAGAAAAAACTACAACAACCAAAGGACACTTAAGGGCAATATGTCTACATGATAGAGCCTATTGTATTGCATTTAGGAGTCATACAGCCACTTGTCTGATCTTAGTGATTCATTTTTTCAAAAGGCTAATTAATTTTTATCCAAGAAAAAAATATTTGAAATGTAATGAGAATTTCAATTATTTTAACATAATAATTATTTTTAAAAAATCATTGTTTAGTAGTAGATATATTTCTTCTATCGTAATGAAATGGATTTTATAAATTAGAAATATTTACATCCTGTATTAATCATTTCACATGTAATTTTAGTTTACTTTATGAATGGATAAAATCATGTTTTGTTATGTTATTAATATTGAATACATTTCACTGACTCGCAAGGAATAAAACATATAGGTAGAACATATTAACTTTAGGTTAAGTTTCTGTTTTTCAATGGACAGAACATAATTTATTAAACTATTATTTTTCTTAAATTCCATCTATTTTGTGAAACATTCTATATTTATTTGACATTTAAATTATGGTCTGTTATGATCACATATCAAATGTATGTTAATATAATAAATTAGGAATTCAAATGAATGCAAAACATTTTATTGGATAAAATAACATTCGTAATTCTGAAACTTTTTTTTTAAATAAAACTATATTAATATATATATATATATATATATAAAATAATAATAATAATAATAATAATAATAATAAAAAACCTTTATGGTGATGTTTTGTTTATTTAATCTGTTCTAAATGTCACTGGCCATCTAATACTGCTTTCACATTGCAGAAATGGGTAATGACACGGTATTCTTAAATGGGACTTTAAAACGGGTCTGAGCCTTGAGACCTTTCACATTGCAGGTGAAAACCGTTTTAAAAATCATTTAATACCATTCAAACATTCAACCCGTTTAACCCCCAAGGGACACGTTTCAAGCCATTGAAATAGAGCTGTTGAAATACCGGTTAACTTTAACCGGTAAATCAACTCTGGCACTTTCACATTGCAGCCTTAAACGTTTTAAAATGGAAAAAAACGGCAATATACCGTTTTAATAGTGCGATGTGAAAGGGGTATAAATGATCAGAACTAATAGATTAATGTGCCTGTAAATAGGATAGAACTGCTTCCTGCTAGTAGCACAGTTTATGGTTTTTCTTGATGAAAAACAAATATGCAAATTGTACATCAGCTCAGTGACATCGCTATTATTATTATTATTATTATTATTATTATTATTATTATTATTATTATTATTATAATTATTATTATTATTATCACTATATAATTGTCCTTAGGCAACCTGTTCACCGAACACAAGCTAACCTGCTATTACCACTCCCAATGCTACAAATATTGCTACAAATAATAATCAGCAGTAGATATCAACTGCAATCAGTACAAATAACAGGAATTATCATTAGGTTGGAAATGAATTGTAAATGATCTTAGTTGTGGAATAGATACAACTAGAAATCAACTGCTGAATGTAGCTATAGTATATAGTATAACTAATTACTTGGCAGCAGTAGATACAATATTCTATTATTAAATCATGTAATTACTGTGAATATTTTACTTTGATCATGTGAGCATTCACAGTACAAAATTGATTAGCCTGGATTATTTCTATAAAATGCAATAGATCATTATTTGTAACAATATGTTTGTAACAATTTTATGTTCTCAATCAATATACTACGAAACAGAAGATTAGGAAAAAAAAACAGTTTGTATCCCTATTGCACACTGAATGAGAAATATACATATAATAATCAGATAATACAGAGATCTTGGTTGCATATATCTGCAGATATATGGTTAAGCCCCCAGGCCGTACGTCAAGGCATTTCTGTCACTGGGGGTCCCTAACACTGGGTATGGGTCTGGGGTGTGGGCCCCCAATATGCCGGCACAGGCTGACTACTCCAGGGCAGCACACAAATGAAAGTTAGTAGGTGTTAAATAAGAAGCACATAAGTGCTATGTAAGGAGGTGAAGGTGTGGTTAAAATAATATATACAATGTGATAGGGAAAAACATAAATGTTAATAAAGTGTTAGGGTGCGCTATCCTGGAGCAGACCAGCCATACCAACAAAGAGGGAATCACACTCCCAAACCCATCCCATGCACAATAACAAATTTATGGGCCTAATAGCCCAGTGTAAGGCCACATGATAATGGCTTACAACATCTGAGAGCCAGCTTACCTTGAGATACCCCTGGCTTCTCCAATGGCACTCAGGTGTCAGCAATCCCTCCTAATGCTGACCCATCTGTGCCTCTCTTAACCCTATATCTGCAGATATATGCAACCAAGATCTCTGTATTATCTGATTATTATATGTATATTTCTCATTCAGTGTGCAATAGGGATACAAACTGTTTTTTTTTCCTAACCAGATTTACCCCTCCCTGTTGGCACCTGAATGACAGACCTCTGATTGAGCAGCTTGCCAATAAAAGTGTTGTGCAGTTGAGAGAGGCACAGATGGGTCAGCATTAGGAGGGATTGCTGACACCTGAGTGCCATTGAAGAAGCAAGGGGTATCTCCAGGTAAGCTGGCTCTCAGATGTTGTAAGCCATTATCATGTGGCCTTACACTGGGCTATTAGGCCCATAAATTTGTTATTGTGCATGGGATGGGTTTGGGAGTGTGATTCCCTCTTTGTTGGTATGGCTGGTCTGCTCCAGGGTAGCACACCCTAACACTTTATTAACATTTATGTTTTTCCCTATCACATTGTATATATTATTTTAACCACACCTTCACCTCCTTACATAGCACTTATGTGCTTCTTATTTAACACCTACTAACTTTCATTTGTGTGCTGCCCTGGAGTAGTCAGCCTGTGCCGGCATATTGGGGGCCCACACCCCAGACCCATACCCAGTGTTAGGGACCCCCAGTGACAGAGATGCCTTGACGTACGGCCTGGGGGCTTAACCCTATATCTGCAGATATATGCAACCAAGATCTCTGTATTATCTGATTATTATATGTATATTTCTCATTCAGTGTGCAATAGGGATACAAACTGTTTTTTTTCCTAACCAGATTTACCCCTCCCTGTTGGCACCTGAATGACAGACCTCTGATTGAGCAGCTTGCCAATAAAAGTGTTGTACGAAACAGAAGATTAGGACAAAAAGTCTTATTCTTTAATACGCTGACATATACGTATAGGTGTATCTTAATGTGAGCGGTTGTGCATTTTTAGATGCAGCCACTGTCAATGACTAACCTTTGTGTTCCCACTAGCATCCACATTTCCTGCATCCCAATGTATTCTACATATATAGGCAGTACGGTTGGTGTAATGGTTAGCATTACTGCCTCACAGCACTGAGGTCATGGGTTCTATTCCCACCATGTGTTATATATACGGGGCAGTACGGATGGTGTAATGGTTAGCATTACTGCCTCACAGCGCTGAGGTCATGGGTTCTATTCCCACCATGAATTTTATATACGGGGCAGCATGTACGGTGTAATGGTTAGCATTACTGCCTCACATCACTGAGGTCATGGGTTCTATCCCCCTCATGTGTTATATATACGGGGCAGCATGTACGGTGTAATGGTTAGCATTACTGCCTCACATCACTGAGGTCATGGGTTCTATTCCCACCATGTGTTATATATACGGGGCAGTACGGATGGTGTATTGGTTAGCATCACTGCCTCACAGCGTTGAGGTCATGGGTTCTATTCCCACCATGTGTTATATATACGGTGCAGTACGGACGGTGTAATGGTTAGCATTACTGCCTCACAGCACTGAGGTCATAGGTTCTATCACCACCATGGCTCTTATTGTGCAGAGTTTGTATATTCTCCCCATGTGGGTTTCCTCTGGGTACTCCGGTTTCCTCCCATAATCTAAAAATATACTGGTAGGCTAATTGGCTTTCAACAAATTAACCTAGAATGTCTGTGTGTGCATGTACATGTGGTAGGGAATATAGATTGTAAGCTCCACTGGGGCAGGGACTGATGTGAATGATCAACTATACTCTGTAAAGTGCTGCAGAATATGTGTGCGCTATATAAGAAACTGTTAATTAAATAAATAAATATATGTGTAGTAACATTTGGGTCAGAGTCAGTCCTCTATGAGAACGGTTGTCTGTTTCTTACTATAATGTAATGTATTATGTAATGTAATAACATACAGTACACTATTTTGGATTCACATTCATTGTTCACTAGCTTATGGTACTTTATCTCCCTTTTGCAAGTTTCAAAGGTCATTTGAATTCTCATATCTCAAGCTTCTCTTATTGGGCTGACTAACAGTACAGTAAGACAATACATTTAATTATATATTTAACCATATATTTTAATTATAATCAGTAACTCAGAAGACTGAATTGAACAGGCACAAAAACATTTGGCAAAAAATTATGTTAAAAGCCATTTTTTTCTCCTGAATATTTTCAGAGGCCAATTGAATTCCTTCCTACAGATGAAGCGCCTGTCAGACAGCCTGCAGGATCACCAGATTGCATGTGCTGGTGCAGGCTGGCTGACGGGGATGCGTGAGCATCTCACTCATCAGCAAGGCGGTGTGGAGCGGCTTCACTTCCCATCTCCGCTTCAGAGAGACAGGCAGGGGTTGGAGTCAGGCTGGGGGAGCTGCTAGGGCTGCAGGGAGACCGGCACAGGGTGGCGGAGGGCTGCTTGATGATAGAAACGCCAGGAGCAGCTCAAATGAGAGCTGCTCAATCTGTATATATTCTAAAATCATTCAATACAAAATCCTTCCTTGACACATTGGGCGGTATTCAATGTGAATACCGGCGAGGTCCAGCGAATCCTTTTTAGGATTCGCTGCACATTCGCCACGTTCCGGAGCCTCGCCGGCTCCGGTATTGAACGAGTCAGGGGCTCGCTGCCCCTGACCGGCGAATATGAGCTCCTGCGGCGAACGCCGCAGGGAGCCTGAGGACAGTGGCAGGCAGGGAGATGGAAGTCTCTCTGCCTGCCCCAGAGCGTATGTGGGGGGAGGTGGACTCCCGGGTGCCAGGCAGCACAGGCTGCCCCCCGGGGGTGCCAGCAGGGGACCGGGTATATTCACTACACCCGATCGTGCATATGTAACGATCGGGTGCAGTGAATATATGAATATCTAATGAGCGGCTCGGCTCTGGCGCCCCCTGCTGGCTGCTGTGTAAAAAAAAAAATGTTTTTTTTTTTAAATTAAATATATATTTATGTGCTTACAGCACATGAATAGAAATAGCATGCCCCTCCTCAGAATAAAATTACTGATTTTTTGACACCAAATGTAAAAAACAAAACACTTTATTTTAAAAGTTCACATTCCACTTCTCCATAAAAAGATAGCGATTGCTACTCGGTGAATCATGGCGAAAAAAACCTTCAAATGTATTCACCATCTGCTCATTGAATAGGGTGATTCACCGTTTTAGACAAAAATTCGCCAAACAGCACAAATTCGCCATAAAAACATGGCAAATCAGGCTCATTGAATACCGCCCATTGCCTCTGCTACAGATGTGTATTAAGAGACAATCTAGACCCTTGAGCCCATTCAAGCTGTGGCCCAACAGTGGATGTGTGGTCGGTTAAGTTTGCAGAAAAAAATAAGAAAAGAAAATGCAAAAAGTTCATTTAGATCTCTAAATATTATGATTTTGTATTGTATAAATTATAAGCGGAATGAATATGCTTCTACGCTTTTTGTATTCACCTGAAATAACCAGGTACTAAACCTCTATACTTTTTGTAATAAGAG
Organism: Crinia signifera; assembly: GCF_055691185.1. Taxonomy (NCBI): domain Eukaryota; kingdom Metazoa; phylum Chordata; class Amphibia; order Anura; family Myobatrachidae; genus Crinia; species Crinia signifera. Next base: position 107,857,152 of record NC_139227.1, read on the forward strand.
AGGAACACACTATAGCAATTGGAGATTAATATCCATTCAGTAATATTCATAATTGTACAGAAGTTAATTAACAATATTATTGCCATGAACAATATATGCAATGATGTGCTCATTGTTACTAAAATGCTCAGCGTATAATTTACCAGCCAGAATCCTTTTTGGCAATTACCAATAGAGACCAATAATTTATCATCAGCTATTTTGTTCCTAATGAAATTTTATGTGTTGTAGTTAAATTTACTTCTTTTATTTTTAGTGCTAATCACCGCTTCCTGCACTGTTTTTAGTAATGCAATGAAAGGACAGAAAAAAAAATTAGTCCTGCGGAACTTCAAATAGATATTTAATAATGACTGATTAGGTAGGATACTGCAGGATGCTTACAATATTTCTAAAAATTAAGTTTAATCACCTTACAAATTAGCGTGACCTCAGCTGAAACATCTTTTCCTTGTAGTGCTTCATTAAGGACACATCTAATTTTGCACCATGTTAATGTCTGTAAAGACGCATTTAACTTACCATTATGTCTTGCTAGATACTAAGTGACAATTGTAAAATAAAGTTAATTACAAATACAGTGTGTATTAACAACAACGAAAATAGTTGATAAAATCTTTTCAAGATGCACAGTCTGAACTGACTTTTATTTCCACCAGACATGGCCAAAAATGGGGTGGGCAATGACGTTGTGTGGTCAGGCATTGACCCATCTGCGTTCCCAGGTGGAACACCCAGCTCTTTCATGGGGATGCCCCCTTAAATGCATGGCATTCCCTTGCTGCTGTCCCCTGCCCTCCCCCTCCCTCCCCCACCCATGCGAATTACTGGCAGCCGTGATACTCGTTGAAGGCATTCGCACAGTGTTTCGCGAATATGCAGATCTCCACCATCAGAAACTGAGCCTAATTCTGCCCTGTCAGATGGGGTCTGAAATAGGTCAGGAAGAAGGTTTTTCGTGTTATATAATGTACTCTCCTCTGAAACACCTACAGTGACTTTTCATTATTGTCCCCAAACGGCTTTGCAGCAGCTATTGTCTTATATCTTCAGTTTTAGAAAATAGCTACAAAGGTTCCCTGAATTGGAAGGCAAACTTTATATTACTATTATAAGTCGTTCTACATTCACGAGAAAGAAAACGGCTAGAGAAGACTCAATCTTGCTGACTGATCAGGTGTTTGGGGGCCTGTTATAGTGCATCGTTTAAAGAGTTGCACCTATGAAACAATTTCTAGAGGTAATGCAGCTAGACAAAGACAAGAAAACAAATGGGAAATGTCACCAAAATTAATTGTTCCCAACCTGGTACTTGAATAAAATACTTTTTCAGTTTCCAAAATGTACAGCAGCGGAGATTGTAGGCGCAGTGAATAACATCATGTACAATATAGTGCGGCAATGAATAAGATGTTTCTTCAACATGGAAATTGAAAAAGTCATATTATCAAATAGCTGAAGGCTTTTGCTATATCTCCAATGAGTAACAAAGCAACAATTCACTTGTCAATGAAGCTCTAAATGACTGAGCTTTTCTTCTAGTGTGCCACAACGCTGTGGGAACGATTCAGGCATGCTCGCCTGGTTATGGTTGGGGTCTGTGTATACACATGTGCAGCCTCTGTCTTCGAGAGCCTTCAGCTTCTTTTTTCTTCGCCGAGGCACTCGCAATCTAAGTGACAGGTGGCAGGCATTCCTTGGTGGACCCCCAGGGTTTCATGACACACAAATCTGGTGGGAGCACCCATAGTAACAGGGCAGATGACGTCAGTGCCTGACTTTTACTGTACTGTAAAGCATACAGTACTGAATTTTTTGGGACTGTCTCACATCCCACCTGGGGCCAGCAGTGTCCCCCAGTTAGAAGTCCACCTGCCTGTCGCTGTTCTACTGTACCTAGCGGAGCAGCGTTGAATAGATGCCATACCCCCCAGCAACAACACAGGGGCATAGCCTCATGAGTACAGCTATTTCTGTGAAGCCATGTCCCTTTTCCCAAGGCCACGCGCCCTTTTGTGAGCCCCGCCACCCAATAGTTGGGAGTTATGGTACTGATTTAGATGTACGGTCTCTGACATGAATGAGACATGATTTCTCCTGCTAGCGGCTGAATGCAGGGGGATGTGTTCTTGGACATATCGCCTTGCATTTTTCTGATGGGACTCGGTGGCGGGGGGGGCGCGGACATTTGGATGGGTGGTAGGCAGTGTTAAGCCGCTATCTAAGCAGCATAGGACTGCTGCTTAGCGTGTGGTAATGTATTACCCCTATATTCCCATCAACAAAATGAAATGTGTAGAACACAAATAAATTATTAGTATGCATTAATATATTTATTACCACAATACCTTACGTTTAATTATCTTTATTTGATAATATAGAACTAACATGATTGTGTTAGATAACTCGAGTTCTGTACAGTTCAGCTCAGGATGCCTTCCATTATATCAATCCTACTGTGCCATGCTGTGTCATATAATGAAAATCATTGTAAGAACAAAGAAACCGAGGACTCTTCAAGTGTACAAACATTTATATATTGTCTAAATACGTGAAATAACAGGAATTGCTGGAAATTGAGCTCAACGTGATCCAGAATGTCTTCTTCAACACCTCGGAATGGTGGGAATAATGAAGGCGAAACATCAGAATGTGGCATTGAGTTATACTCTCCTGGCTCATTCTGGGCATTAAACATGAAATCGCTTTTATTTTATTTGGAATTTTTGTTCTTCTGATATTTAGTTAAGGGTATCTATCATATTTTTCTTTTTCTATTAACCTGTGTAAACCAAGAGCGGGGAATCATTTTTCTGCCAAGGGCCATTTAAATATTTATATCAGCTTTCGGCAGCCATACAAAATAATCAACTTAAATATTTGCCTGTTATATTTGGTCCATCATTTCATTAACTCATCCCTAATGTGAATATATATATATATATATATATATATATATATATATATATATAATGTACAGACAGCTTACATAATAATAATAATAATAATAATAATAATAATAATAATAATAAAATATCGATCAGCTGTATTTCCAGTCAAAAGACATGACCAAAAAAAGAAAAAGAAAAAATCAATGAAAAATATTACTGTATATGCTCTATTATGAAGCGGGAGAGCATTTGTTCCCCTAATAACTGGACCCTGTCATGACCTTAAATGGGTCTTTTTCAAATTAATTAGTTTTACACTTATTTCTTCATTTTACCTATTGGATAATCTGACTCTATGGAACTCACTTCCCTGCACAGTTTGAGAGACCCCTACTCTAGAAGCCTTCAAAAACAAACTCAATACTGTCCTGGTTACTCAAGCATTCCCATAATTCATTTAAGTATAGTTTATGAAAAGCTTTTCTGTACTTCATTGTTCCTGTACTGCATTACATTAATTCTATCTGTCAAGCGCTTTTGATCTATTGGAAATAAATAAATTTCTTGTCTGTGGTTGACTGTCCACGTTTGTAGTCATTGGTGAAAACAGGTGTCCAGCTGCTGGCATTTCAAAGGACACACACAGTACTTGTTGACATTGTAAAATGGTCAACATGGCAATTATTGACAAATGAAAAGGTCGGCATTAGTTTTTGTTTTATTTTAAAACTTTTTCATACATTACCATCCACTTGGACTCCAATTGATAATGGTAGACCAAGTACTGCAGTACTGGAGCAAGGCACATCGGAGCAGATGTATTAAGCCTGATGAAGAGATAATGTGGAGTTAAAATGGAAGGTGATAATTCACTAGCCAATCAATTCCTAACTGTTATTTTTAAAACAGCTGATTGGCTGGTGCTATATCACTTTCTTCTTTATCTCCACTTTGTCTCTGCCCCATTGTCCAAAGCATGAAAAGTGAAGAGAGCCATGCACAGGGACACAGTACATTAATTTGGGATCTCTATGCTGGTATCTATAGAGTGACACCCAAAAAATATAAAAAACTCATCTCAACCTTTTCATGTGTTGACCATTTCTATGTGAGCTTATTGTTCATACCAAACTTTTCTGTGTCCACCTTGTCCAAGTCAACCGCTGTGAAGTCAGCTGCCTGCCCCCTTCCATTGGCCCACCCATGTATTATACCATGGGAACGCCCAGCGTTTTCATGCGCATGCCCATCAAATGCTGGGAGTTTCCATGGGCATTCCCTGTCCCTACTGCCGTCCACCCCACCTCCCTCCCTTCCTGCAACGAACGGTCTGGCGAGTGTGTAACCGGGGTCTGCACATGCACAGACCCCCAAACATCGGAACATCACAGCTTATCTAGTCTTTGTAACACCGCCCAGGCAAATGCACGCACTCCCTCTGCCATTTCCCCTTGCAACCATCCCCTCACATCTGCTCGCAGCAGGAGAAATCATTCGATGGTCGGTGACATCAAATGATTTCCTCTGCCTTCGCAAATATATGTTTGTGGAGACTGACATATTTGCGGGCAGCGGGACAAAGACAGGCCCGCAATCCCATGGGCGACACCCAAGCCCACCACCACACGTCCCCAGCCTGCACCACTCTGTGCGAATGGCCCGGCTACATTGCAAATCACCATTGTTATTCGCAGAAATGCACAGGTGCAAACCCTGACCATGAGGGCAGGGGCCGATTTCACGTCACTGTGAGGGATCCAGAATCGGTTCCTTAGTGTGTTAGTTCCAAGTGCAGTGTATACATGATTAAATGATGGGGAATACAAAGCAAGTATATTATACCCCTTACAGACATACTACCTCCTATCCTGCCTCCGTTCCCATCCGTTCCTACTTATCCTATTGTATTTCGTTCGTCCACCCACCTCCTTTTAGTATGTTAACTCTTATGAGTAGGGCCCTCCTTCCTCACGTACTCACCCTACCTCTTTACCTCACCTGTGCTCCTGTCCTGTTCTTCCCTTCCTCTACTTCATCTTCAGTCTCCTCGACAATTTCGACACCTACTTCTGAACTGATGCTGATTTTAGTTCTACCAGCTATACCCCTATTTATACTGTATTTTATCAACACACCCTGCACGTTACCTTGTAATTTGTTTTTTGTTTGCTATGTACGGCGCTGCGGACACTTTGTGGTGCCTTATAAATAAACGTACAACTACTAATACCCAGGATTTCAGACCCGGTTCAAACCCGGGTTTTTAAAAATCCCGGGTCCATTGCAGGTGCGCAGAACCCAGGATTTTAGAGGACTAAAATCCCGGGTAGAGCCTTTCAGACATACCCTAGTCCCGGGATTGTGCGCGTGCACGTGAAAAATCCCGGGATTTTGCCGTATGTCTGAAAGGGGTATTAATAAACCAGAGGTTTTTTAGTATCCATGGACCACATCCCGAGATTCCATAAATTATCTACAAACAGATCCCTGAAATAGAAAGTAATGATAATAAATGAAAATCAATTAATCAAAATCACATACTGTAAATAAAACTCCTACTTTAGATTAAGACCAGTCTGATTTATTAAAATGCTTAAATGCTTTCATGTTTAAATATTAAACTTAATTAGTTTAATTTTGATCATTGCAATGTTTAATATTTAATAGCATTTTAATAAATGTGGATTTGTGAGTTTGTTATATTATTTCTCTCCTTTCCTGACAACAGATGTTTGAAAATAGATTTGCTTTTTACAGATAAATGATTTCTCATGCAGATGGAGTGCCATATTGTCTAACACTTCTTTGTATTAAGACAGAAAAATCCAACAGTCATAGTTTTTAAATAAAGCACATAAAAAAACAAGTTCTCTTCTGTAATCATTAGTGATGTCAGTTGGAATTAGCTGTTGGGCATAATACACTTTGGGGGAAATTTACTAAAGGAAATGTGTAAAAAATAGGTGTAAAAATAGGTGTATTTGTATCCAGAAATACACTTATTTTTGACATTTTCTATCCCGAAAATACGGCAATTCGTATTGATAGCACATCAATACAAATTGCCATATTTTCGGGATAGTAAATGTCAAAAATAAGTGTATTTCTGGATACAAATACACCTATTTTTACACCTTTTTTTTTTACACATTTCCTTTAGTAAATTTCCCCCTTTGTTTCTGGATTTATCGGGAACTTGTACACATCTCAAGTTACGCCGGTTTTATGCTAGGCGAAAAGAATCAAACGTTGTATGCACCTGGAAACTCAAGGACTAAATATTAGTTTATACAGTATACTTGGTTTCTGCAAGGAGAGACCAGTAAACAGGGGCAAATGCACAATTTCAGGAAGGGGTGGGGGATTTCCAAATCTGATTTAAAAACAATTGTCACCAGTCTATGAAGGATGCATAATTAGCATTTAACATGCAGTAGGGTGCCCCAAACAAAGTGCAGTTCACAGTGGCACCGACAGGTCAGCTGGGTCCCTGTAAAATGAAAATTGCATGGCCACTGGTGGGGTCGGAGCCTCTGGGGGTGAGTGTGACCACACCCCCATGAAAAATTAAATGAGAGGGAGAGAGCACAGGCTGCTGCTGCAGCTGTATCTCTCCCCAGCCCAGCACACAGCACTGATCAGCGTGTGCTGAACTGGGGAGAGAGGCTGTACTGATGCTTTTTATCTCTCTCCTCAATCCCCGGCTCCCTGCAACAGGGGAGTGGGATCAAGGAACCTCCAGAAGACCTGGGCGCTGGTAAAAAGAACCCACTGGTAGCTCATGTAATACAGTAATTCAGATATATGTACTGTAGGACTAATGATTATGATAAGTGTCTTACTAGATTCTGACTCTGGTGAGATGATTGAGCAGACACACACACAGCAGACTTGGTAGGACAATCTGCTTCTGAGCAAGTGCCGAAGCTCCATTCCACTCCTTATACTGCATGTAGTGGCTGCTGGCTAGGCTGAGGGAAGGAGGTGGGGTATTCCAGTCTACTGGAAACTCCCCCTGTGTTTGTTCATGATAAATGCATCTGGTTTATCCCAGTAGAAAGTGAACTATGTAGCTATGTTGCATAAGTTCATCCCAGTTGCCTGGAAGCAAGATAAATATATGTGTGTGCCCCCCCACCCCTCCCCCCCAATAGCTAAGTAAAGTGTCTTTCTCCACTAAGACAGGTCATGGGTTCTAATACAGAGTGATGCAAAAATATTATTAGGAGGGGGAGACAGCCACACAAGTGATAAATATGGCTTTCAATTAACTGATTCAAACTCACAGGGGAGGAGAGATACCCCCAGCAGCAGATGACTCCATTGTCTCTCAGATTTACGTCTCGGGTCTGTCATGAAGTAGGTGACTTTAAATGGTAGTCTGGTTGACCATTATGTTTTCCAGTCTCTTTGTTCTTTCTATACTTATAGATTTTTATTAGAGAACAGATGTTCACACAGATGGCGTGCTTTTAATCTTTGCAGGGGCTGGTGGTCGGATCGTCAGCCGCCAGCCCCCAGAAGGGGATGTGTGCAAACAAAATGCCTTCAACCGAAACTCCCCCGGGGTCCCCACCGCCTCATCGCCGGTTCCCAATGCCGTCCCCCACCTTCCTGCTCCTCTCCTAACTCTGCCCATCTACTTGAAGCAGAGACAGGCAGGGTTTGCATCCCAGCCTGCACGGTAACTGGAAAGCTCGCGCTTCCCAGTCAGACGGAGCACCGGCTCATCTACGGGGGCATTCTGGTGTGCCCTGGCGCTGAACGAGAGGCGCTCCATCTGGACAGGTTATCTTCAGCATTTCTTGCTATTACATACAGTACAAGTATATCTGCCCTGGCATGCAGCATCCCATTGTCACATATATCTTACTATAAGTCCTTCATTCAGTTTAGCAGTTGATATAGTAAATTACCTGATAAAAGTCTGTCTGGGCACATATGTGTAACATTACATATTGCATTTATTTCCATTTCCCTTGTCGTTCTGTGCACAGAACAGCTGTCACTAAATACTGCACTGAGAGTAAGATATTCCATTTTACACCATTTCCCCCTGTGTGTCTGTTATTGCGTATACCACATTATGGGATCTTTTTTGTTTTCAAGCTAAAGAGTCCAATAATTACCAGCGTTCTATCTAACCTGTATTTTAGTCTAATCAGCTACTGGAAGCATTATATTGCCATAGCCTGTAATCTACATTGTTAAGCTACCAGGAATAATGGAACTCTGTGCTTGTCTTTGAGTAATATATGGTGAATGTTCTAATATTCCTATGCAATCACTGTAAATACAATTATTTAGGAAGAACAGAATAGGAAGAAGCAGAGGAGGAGTAACAATGTATGCAAAAAACAAAGAATAAGTTCTGCCTTAACCCTTTGCGTGCCAAGTGAATTTGTCAAAATAGGTGTGAAAATTGCCAAGCAAACATTTGTATTCATCATAATGACCTGTAATGTTACCTTACTGTATATAGGAAATATAATATTTTTTTACATAATATTTTTTATTGAATTTATATAACAAATGTGAACAATGTTTGAACTTTAGAAGATATTTTGCATTGAAAGGGTTAATACAAAAAAAATTAAAGAAAAAACTGAGGCCATTTGGGTGACCATAGCAATAGGGGAGAAGGACACTATTGCCAAGGGGGTGGTGAGAGGGGTGATCGATAGACCTCCAGGCCAGGAGCAGGATCTGGCCATGCACCCTATTGCTGGACATCACTAACTAAAATGGCTTTAAAGGGAGAGGTCATACTCATGGAAAACTTTAATCTACCTGATGTAAATAGGGAGGGGTATTTTAAAAGGTCAAGTACAAGTGGTACATTTCAAAATACCTTACAGGAAGCATCGATCAAACAAATAGTGAGGGAGCCAACTCGCAAAGACCCAATATTAGAATTAATGGTGACAGGATATCACACATATACAGACATACTGTATACAGTTTGTGGGCGAGAATCTAGGATCCAGTGACCATCGGGCAGTATAGTTTAGTAAAACGAAGGGTCTTCAGTAGCTTATGTCACACAAAAACAAAAGCTGTTGGATTCCAGGAAGGCTGTCTAGAAGGTTGAAAAATGGAGAAAGGTTTAAGTGATTTATTTGCGGTAATTTGAAAAGAATGCCGGATAAGTGGGAAAAACTCAAAAGTGCAAAAGACCTTTGTATCAAAAGGGATTGGAAAAACCCAGATAAAGAAAGCTAGTGTTGTTTACAGAAGAGGCATTGACTAGTGTGAAAACAAAACAGATGGCCTTTAGGAACATAAGAAGACTCAAAGTAATAATGATTTATAGTGATGATTATTGATATACAGTAATAGTAACCGCTTGCTATATGTACAGTAACTAAGAGATGTACAAATATATCTTTTAAAAGCGGCAATCATTTACACTTCAAAATCAAACTGGTTTTGCAGTGTAAATGATTGCGGATTTAGAAAAACTGGAGATTTCTTACCAAATCTGTCCCTTTCTGATTCTCTCATCCAATTACATTTCTCCTGTGGTGTTATTAGTGGATATTCAATTTTTTTGTTTTGATATACAGCATACTCGAGGAAGGGTCAAAAACATAACAACAACAACAGTTTAGCACTAAAAAATGCACTTGGGTCTCAATAACCCAATTTTATTTATTTGAATTTAATATCAAATATACTATAATGGGAACTGCTGAGGAGGAAAGGGTTTTTGGAGTCACTATTCAAGTGATTTGAAGGTAGACATCAACTAAGTAATGAGGAAGGTACTGTACGTCAGGTGTTGCATAATGAGAGGAATCAGTAGAGAGGAATCAAAAGCAGAAAAACAAAAGTTCTAATGCCACTGTCTGTCATTATTATGACCTCATCTAGAATTATTTGTGTCCAGTTCTTGAGTCCATATCTCCAGAAGGATATTTATATATATATATATATATATATATATATATATATATATATATATATATGAATGGAACAGGCGTGAACCCCTGCGCCAAGTGTATATCAAACAAGTCACCATTTGAAAAGATTCCCCAGTGAATCAACTGAGGGAATGCCAGCACCAAAGTTAGTTTTTTCAACCTGCAGCTGCTTCTCTCTATAAGGTGTTGTCTCTGGAATCCACAGAGAGGTAGAGATATAGGAGGAGGCAGAGAGAAGGCGCTTCATGGTGTAATATAGCTAATAAACCATTTTAATGGACAATAGTAAAATCCTCGTACCATAAATAAAAGCACTGTGGACTGGGTACCACAAGGTTTAAAATGTAGCCAAAGGCTAAGCTGCTCACTCTTAGGTGCTGGAACAAGGAACCACCAAGCGGTGTCCTTGGGTGGGAAACAGTTATGGAGGGGAAAAAATGCAGAGGAAATGTGGGATACTCTAAAAAAGGTGCTTGATTCACTAACTATTGAATACATTCCTAAAGTAAATAAAGGTAAATTCAATTAAAAAAAAGCCACCATGGTTGGACAAAAAATTAAGGTCAGCTATCAACAATAAAACAAGAGCATTTAAATTCTATAAAAATAACTTGAATGAGGAGGCGTTCGCAAAATACAAAGAATCAAACAAAACTTGTAAAGGGGTAATCAAAGCAGCTAAAAGATTATATGAAGAGCGCATAGCCACTGAAAGCAAAACCAACCCAAAGAAGTTTTTTAAATACATAAATAGTAAACATTTAATTAAGGAAAACATAGGCCCACTAACTGATACTAGTGGATAAAGTGTTACTGAGGACAAGGGAAAAGCAAAACTGTTAAATGAGTTCTTCTCATCAGTATTTACTAAGACTGTGGAACGAACATTTACCACAAACGGGACAAATAAGCCAGATCTCATTGTGGATTTCACACCAAAGGAAATAGTACTGAGGCTAAGCAAACTCAAAACAAATAAATCACCAGGGCCAGATGGGATTCATCCGAGGGTATTAATGGAATTAAGGGATAAACTAGCTACCCCACTACATTATATCTTTAGCAAGTCACTATCGCCAGGTATAGTACCAAAAGATTGGAGAATAGCAGAGGTAGTGCCAATATTCAAAAAAGGGAAAAAGGACGATCCCGCTAATTACAGACCCGTTAGTTAAACATCAATTGTGGGTAAACTATTTGAAGTATTTTTAAGGGATGGTATCCAGGTATATTTAGACCATCACCGTCTACTCAGTACTAATCAACATGGGTTCGTGAAAAATCGTTCATGCCAAACTAATCTACTAGGGTTCTATGAAGAGGTTAGCAAAAACCTCGATAATGGAAATGCTGTAGATGTGATTTTCCTAGATTTCGCTAAAGCATTTGATACTGTCCCACACAAGAGATTGATTAATAAAATGGAGAACCTAGGATTGGGTGAAAATATTTGCAGATGGGTAGGGAATTGGCTATGTAATAGAAAACAAAGAGTGGTTGTGAATGGTGCTGTATCAGATACGATAACGGTACTAAGTGGAGTGCCCCAGGGTTCGGTTTTGGGGCCCATTCTTTTTAACATTTTTATTAACGATATTGGGATAGAGTTACTCAGCAATGTATCCATCTTTGCGGACGATACAAAACTTAGCAAAGTCATTAAATCATCAGATGTCACCATGCTTCAAAATTATCTTGCTATTCTAGATGTAGATAAATGTAAGGTTATGCACCCTGGGAGACACAACCAGTGTGCAAGTTACAACCTTAGTGGAGAGGAACTGGGTAATTCCATACTTTGAAAAGGATCTAGGAGTCCAAATAGACAGCAAACTGGGATGTAGTGCCCATTGTAATGTAGCTACAAAAAAGGCCAACAAAATTCTGGCATGTATTAAGAGGGGAATGGAAACTAGGGACACAAGGGTAATTATGCCACTGTATAAAGCATTGGTGAGACCTCACCTCGAGTACGGAGTGCAGTTCTGGGCCCCACACTATAAAAAGGACATCATAGAATTAGAAAAAATCCAAAGGCGAGCAACAAAGCTTATTAGGGGAATGGTGAATTTAAGCTACGGGGAGAGATTAAGCAATTTGGGACTATTTACATTGGAAAAGAGACGTTTAAGGGGGGACATGCTCAACATGTACAAGTGTATCAAGGGCCAATATAAGGAACTGTTACACACCCTCTTTTCTACTAGAAAGGAATCTAGGACACGAGGGCATGAGTATAGATTAGAAGAAAAAAGATTTCATTCAGCTAGTAGAAAGAATTTCTTTACGGTCAGTCAAACTCTGGAACTCTCTTCTCAGAGAGGTGGTAACGGCTGCTCATTAAATGCGTTCAAGGCAAAGTTGGACAATCATTTACTGGATAAAAACATCCATGGGTACAAATAAGAAATATAATCTGTCTGTAAAATATCAGAACCTACCAAATCAGCAATGGATATATATACCAGGTTTAACTAGATGGACGCAAGTCTTTTTTCAGCCTTAACTACTATGTAACTATATAACTATTATTATTCTGAAAGCAATATGACATCATTTTTGTATCTTCTGTGAATCATACTGCATTTGGACCTCTTTCCTAATTCAATGGTTAACATTCCAACTGACATTGGCAACTGCCATCAAGGTTTAAAGCCAAGTTACTGTAGGTATTCTTTCAATTCTCTGGATGAGCAATGGCATTCTTATTAAACAAGGAAAGTAAATGATGTCTTGCGTAGGAATCAACAAAAAGATATTTTTTTCAGAGAAGAAAGATGTTCCTAAGATCACCATGTGATCAGATGTCCTTGTGTATCCAAGTACCCAAAAGAAAGGGATTTGAAAAATGATCAGTACCATTGTGTTTGGAAATACATGATAATATCCGCTATAGGTGGTGGTCCATTTGAGGAGACAGACATCTCTCTCCAATGGTTCATTCACCCAAAGAGGCAATTTGCAAACGATGCTTACGTGTTGCTTAGACAAAAAGAAGTACATACAGGATACTGTAAACCCATGAAGGTTTTTTGGTGAAGGGATGTTCTCAATGTACACCACGTGAAAGGGGGTCTCTTACATTAGAAACATGTGCTCACACTTTGGCTTACTTGAGGCAAACGGCATGTAAATATATCTCGGTTTCTTTTAGGTCCTCATGTTTACGTCCATATATGGAGGAATAGAAACAGAGTACCCCATGGTGCAGTATATAAACTATGTATTCAATATAATAAAACATAGACAATAAAAAATGTGTAAGGGTAACCTCGTACCAGATGGTAGGGTACAGCTGAGCAATGGCATTCGTTAAACTCCTCCTTATAGTGTTAAGGTTGTTCATCCTAAAATCTTTCAGGGCTAAAGATATTGGAAAACGTCTCACTAAGCAATTTGTAGATGATGAAAGTATATATCAGAGTTGAAGTCTAATATTCATCAGTACTGTACCTCATACGAAAATTATATATAGGTTGCAAACTAATCATTTTTTCTAGCTAGAAAAATAATCAGAAGCCTTTAAGGTTTTTGCTTGTTAATAATTTAATTATTTTTTCTGAAGTGTAAGTTTTAAATCTTGTGGATTTGGCAACCGTATATTTTAGTCAAATGTACAGTTTTGGTTATGTCCTGTAATATTGTCTTTCTGCGAGAAAACAAATTAGCTTGACTCAAGATAGGCATATAGTTTAATTTGGACTACAAATCCTCCTCCTATATTTTTATTTATTTCAGCATTAAATGGATCAGCCTGCATCGATTTCAAATAGATGAATATAATTTCTAGACTCTTCAGAGAACAAAATAGTGTAGAGAGATTTTGGTAGTCAATGATAAGATGCAGGGGAGAGTGAGTTCCAAAATTGGATTCAATTATGTTGCCTCAACTGCAGGTCCCACTGCTGAAAATGTACTTCCGTATGGCATGAAAGGGGAAATTTATCAGAGGGCAGCTCATGTCTACGAGGAAAGTCTACATAGGACAGTTCATGCGTAGTGTCAAAGCATTGTCTTGTTTCTGATCTCCATAGCATAACCATGGAAGATCTATCAACTTGGATCCAAGAATACAATCCTATTAGATACAAATGTTAAATTATGTTAATTCATGCCTACAAGCAGGGAGATCCATCAAACATAGCAAGGTGTCCCTCGTTTCAAAATAAATTAGAGAGAGAGAGAGAGAGAGAGAGAGGGATAAAGTAACCAGTCTTTTCTGTAGGGCTAGTAGTCAACAGATAACATGCCACAAAGCATCTGTGAGCCAGGATAGGCTGTGAAGAAGCTGTACACAGCAGACTGAAGATATAAGGGCCTAGTCAGGGCAGTAGTGTGTGTGGCTGGGCCCAGGTACATTTCAGGGTGCATGGCCTCATTTTGGCAGGCAGGGCCATGCACCCTTAGAAAATATAACAGAAAAAATAGCCCTGGTTACATGTCAGCCCAGCACACAGCCGCATATTCTGGGTTGAGAAGAGCTGGTGTTGCTGCTGCCAAATAACAGGAGACCCACTGGGACCCTCCATTAGACTTGGGAACAGATAATATGGACACATGCATCATGGACTATGGGGTAAATTTAATAAGATGGGAGTTATATTAAAGATGGGCTGTTGCCCATAGAAACCAATCAGATTCTGCTTCTTATTTATTTAGCACTTTCTAGAGCAGGGCTGGGCAACACCGGCCCTCCAGATGTTGAGGAACTACACATCCCAGCATGCCTTGCATCAGTTTCAGCATGGTCACATAGCAAAACTAATGCAAAGCATCCTGGGATGTGTAGTTCATTAACATATGGAGGGCCGGTGTTGCCCAGCCCTGTTCTAGAGGATAATAGATAGAATCATATTGGTTGCTATGGGCAACATCCAATCTTCAATAGAAGTCCCATATTAGTAAATGTACCCCTACCTGTTTATCTTCTGTTTAAGTATAACTGAGTGAGTCATACTGTATGCACAAAATTTGGGGCTGGTGCAAATGATAGCGATAATAATTGCTGTTGCTAACAGAGGGCAACAGAATTATTTTCTGTTGTTCTATCATGCCGGTAGACAGTTGTTCTATCATGCCGGTAGACAGAAAACCCCGCCACTGCAACCATGCATTCAGGTACATTAGTCTCTAACCACATCTTGGTAAAGACAAGAACACAGCAGTTCCTAATGTCGCATTGGTGGGTGATCCATGCATGAAGCTTGTTCAGTTTGTTGTCAAGTGACTGGACATTCGCTAACAGAATACTAGGTGGGGCGGGTTTGTTGTTCCTCTGTCGTATCCTGCACAGACTGCCAAAACATCTGCCTCTCTTTGTTCTCCTCTGTCGACAAGGAGGTAAGCAAGGGACCCATGAAAATATGTGATCCGTGGTTGCATGCAGATCAAGAAGTGATTGGCGGTCGTACCTAATAATAGTTTGCTGAATCGACATGAAACTCTCGTCACCGCAGCCATCCTGCAGCACACCAGAAGAGGGAGTGGGACCAGAAGTGGAAGAGGAAGCCAAAGCATTCATCACCATCACTATATTGCCCGTGTGTCCTCAGATGCGCCTTGAGATGTGAGGGCTTGCTATACACCTTCTCGCAGCCGGAGTACATGCACCTATGCATCCCCAGAGGTGATTCCAGGTCAAATCTGCCTTTCCCTTGCCAGGCTCATCATCTGAGGCCAGGCTCCAACAGGAGACAGGGAGATGTAGCCACCCTGTCCTCATACTTGCCGGCTGCAGCAGCCGCACTCTTCCCCAGCTGGTTGCCGGCAAGCTCCGGCAGGAGACAGGGAGGTGTGGCCGCCATGTCTTCATTATTGCTAGCTGCGACAGCCACACTCTCCCACTGCCACTTCATGGAAAGCTCCAGGCTCCTATTCCTCTCCCCTGTGCCACAAAGGTGGATGCATTGTTCTGGCTCACAGCCTTGTTCCCATAGGGAGCTATGGCTAGTGGCGAGGAGGTGGTTCTGTGCAGCCAGACATGGACTCAAGGCACCCTGGCAAGAAGCAGTCCACACAGGCGGCCGCGGACATGCTGTTGCAGCTTACGATCCCCACATTTCCCCTCACATAGGTGACATAGACCCTGTAGCAGCAGTCCTTTCACGTGTGATGTATCACATGCGATACCTGTTCTCTCCGGAAGGGGGTCAGACCTGTATGCCGGTCCGACCTCTGACTCAGGTCCGATGCGCACGGGACTGCACATCGGCATCAAAGGCATATATCAAAGGCATCCACTTTAGGCCGAATTCTTGGCCAAGGGTCAGATTCTCTAAGCTTCAAAAGTGATAAAATGGAGAGTGATAAACAGCCAGCCAATCAGCTCCTACCTGACATGTCACAGACTGTGTTTGAAAAATGTCAGACAGGAGCTGATTGGCTGGCTGTTTATCTCTCACCATTTTATCACTTTTGAAGCTTAGAGAATCTCGCCCCGTATCCGTCGGGATTGGGTGAAATCAGCCCAAATCGGACACGTGTCAGAATCAGGCTCTTAGTGTACATAGCTGTTGATCACTGGTATATTGCGACTGAAAAGTGAAAGTATTGCTATCTACAGAATGGCTCAACCTTTCATACTTTTGTCTTTAAAGACGCTTGACAGCTAAATTAGAAAGTATCTAATAATACCTAAATGAGGAAAGGCGGCATGCTTTAAATGCTTAAAATCTGACCTGGCACTAATGAGGAGACTGTCAGTTCACTGAAAATATAATTATATGCGTGCTAATTATATTGGTATATTTTAGGATTATAATCTGTGTGACAGTATTTAAAGGGAATCACTAGTTAAAGTCCAAAACACTTGGCATTGGAATTAACCATCAAGTGTAGACTGAGCCGTCCTGTGCTTCTACATTACACTACACTTATACATTACTGTAGCTACTTTATGAGGTATGTCATTAATATGCAGACAATCGGATCCCGGTAGTCACAATCCTGACTCCAAAATCCCGACCGCTGACATTACCGCCAGCCGGAATCCTGGCGCATAGGGTCTATTCTCCTTTGTGAAGGTCCACGACCCCCACAGAGACGGCATAGAATCTTGTAGTTATTTTGGCCACCCTTGCGGCATTTACCTTTGGGCTAGGTCTGAATCAAGCCCAATGTAAGAAATGGGGGAGGGGTATAGACAAAGGGGACATCTCCTGACTGTCCAGGACCCCTAAGGCACTTGGGCCAGACCTAAGGAGCATGACATAACAAATATGAAGGAATATCTAATTTTTCCTTTCGGCCTGTTCTGTGATTCTCAACGGGCCACGTTAAGATAGCTGGATCACTTGATCTGTGCAGTCTGAGCCTGTAGCAGCTGTTCTGGTGCCATTCCATAGAAGACTAGTCATCTTCAATATCCAGTTACATCACTACGACACCTTGTTCTTCAGTGTTGCATTAGTGGGATAATAGTCATCACGGTTCCATTTTTTCCCCGAGATTTCTTCTTAATGCTGTCAGCAGTTTATTCCAGCTCATAAAGGAAATCCATGCTGTGCCTTAGTTTATGTTTGACAGAACAAATTGCACTGTTGAATAGGCCCAAGCCTTTGGGACATACATGAAAAGGCAAGTCGTAAGAATCAATTAGGGCGCTCATGAGTGTTTTGTACATAAACGTGGAATGATAAATTGGAAGCTATATACTGTCAAACATTCTTCTTGCTTGAGAGGAATTCATGTGCTAAGTCCATGGTGGAGAGGAAAAAAAACGCTGCACATTTAACTCAAAAGGCACTAAGCTTCAGAAAGTGATACAATGGAAACAGCCAGCCAATCAGCTCCTACCTGCCATGTCACAGACTGTGGCCCTTATTCTGATCGGTGCGGATATATCCGCGTGCGTTCGGGCCGCCGATGTTTTGTGTCTGCGCATGTGCAGAGGCGTCTCTGCGCATGTGCGAGCGGGGCGTACGGCCAAATCCCGCATGAAATATCAACACTCCGAACAGGGGGTGGAGAGGGGCGTGAAGGGCTATTTGGGCTCATTACCATGTGCATACGCCCCGCGTTTCATGGGAGTTCCCATGAAAACGCTGGGCGTACGTATGGTAATGCGGCCGTGACGCACGTGTAGGGGGCGGACATATGACATCGCCGGATGTCAGCTGCCCGCCCAGATCCCTGCTTTTGCACGGAAAAATGTCCGTGTGGTCTGAGGTTGCGGGAGCTGGTGGAGCACTCGGTCCTGCATTCGATGGTCTGCGACCATCGAATGATGGGGGAGGTTCCCTTAGATGGAGGAGGCGTATTCCGTGTAAAATACACGTGCGGTCCGTTCGGCCAGCTTCTTACCGCGTACGGACGGAGTTGGCGATCCGTATGGAAGGCGGGGTTTCGCACGCACGGTCCTGGCCGCATAATCGGCTCCGGCCGCACCGATCAGAATAAGGGCCTGTGTTTGAAAAATGTCAGACAGGAGCTGATTGGCTGGTTGTTTATCTCTCTCCATTTTATCACTTTCTGAAGCTTAGTACATCTGGCCCAAAGACTGTTAGAAAAGCATTACAGATAAAGGGTCTGATTCAGACCTGTTCGCTAGGCTGCATATGTTCGCAGCCTAGTGAACAGGTAAACGCCACCAGAACGAACAAGTCGCCCCCCCCCAAACGTGCAAATTCACAAATTAGAATTTGCATGTGAGGGGATGAGTACGCTTACACATCCTCTCGCATGCGGCCGCACTAATGAAAACTCATTCTATGGTCGCCGACCATCTTATTATTTTTTTCCTGTTCGCAAATAAGAGTCAGTCTAGACTGCCTTTTATTTCTGACGGAGGGGGTTGGTGCTGATGTCATGTGTCATGTGACATCAGCCGACCCTCCTCAAGCAGGCATTGACCCGCCTGTGTTCCCAGGGGAATGGTCTGCATTTTCATGGTGGCACCCATAAAACGATGGACGTTCCCCTGCATGTGTGTGACAATGGCACTGCAACCCAAGCTGTGGCTTGAGGGATCCAGAGCTGTGGTGACACATAGTCTCTGCAGATATCAATGAGTCTGGTCATCACTATAGAATCTACGGAAAATGTCCGCAAATGGGTAGACGCTAGAGGTCCTACTGGGTAGCGTATATTGTTACCCGGAAGATGCCAAGAAGTGATATATATATAATCTTTGGGTTTGAGGCCGGCATTCTCAGGTACAATAAACAATCATCAGTGCGGTGCCTTCCAGTCAGAAAATAGCACAGGTATATTGTAATGGCGGCACTCACAAACAAAGGATCACTGACTCCAAACAGGATCCGGAGAATATAATGATGTTTCGGTTTATTAATATATATATATATATATATATATATATATATATATATATAAAGTATATACACATATATATATATATATATATATATATATATATATCCAGCCGGCGGCACTCACCCAAAAAATATTCTCATAGGCAGAATTCAACGTTTCGTACCTTTTTATTAGCGGTTCTTCATCAGGATGTGATATATATATACAATGGTGTGGTTCCGGCTCTCACTGCATATAGCGTAAATTGTCCCCGGTGCCTTCCGACTAGTAACTCCTGCCACGGAGCTGCTAACAATAGACGATATTTGCGGCGGCACTCGGTCATAAAAAATCACACGGAAACGGCCTGATTGCCCCTGGAATATATATATTGGCTATTGGCAATGAGCATGTAAACCCATGGTAACGAGCATGTGACCCACTGGTAATTGGTATGTAAGTCCCTGACAGCGAGTATGTAAACCACTGCTAACAAGCAATAAAACACTGTCAATGAATTAGAAACCCCTGGAAACTAGCATGATACCTATGGCTACAAGCCTATAGCCCCTGGCAATGAGATGAGCGTGATACCCATAGCAATGAGCATGCTACCCCAGGCAACGATCATGAAACCCCTGGCAACGAGCATGTAACTTCTGTCAATGAGCATGAAACCCTTGGAAATGTACTTTCATGTATGGGGGTGGGCAGATATTTATTTGGCAGGGGGCGCAAAAGTTTCTAGTTAGTGGATAATAGCATGGCCTAGCTGTCCACATTTAGAGGAGTATTCAATGTTTTTTGAGAGTCTGGCTCACTGCTCACTGTTCTGTGTCCCTGTGATCTCGCTGAAGTGCTCACCACTTTTTCTTATCTCCTCATTTCTGACTTCCTCAGTATTCAACGTGTGGCCAGCTCGCCGGCCCCTTTTGCGAACTTAGCATAATTATGCGAGTTCAAATGGGAGAGCTGTAACTGGAGACATCTGTTATCTCTCCTGCTCTCCACGTGAGCTGGTCAGACTGGGATATTCTCAGCAGCGTGTTCCTCACATTTGTGGACTTGTATTTTTTTACAAAGGTTTAGAAAGGTAAATGTTTTGTTCAGTATTTATTTTACAACAAATGGCTGTGTGACTATTTTAATTGGGTTTGTGCAGACGGGTGTATTTTGTTCTGTTTGGCCTTTATCCTTGTGTTGTGCTTTTAGCATTGTTTCTTTGCCCTGTGTTTTTATTTAATTTATTTTATAATTGTTAGTGTGTTTAAAAGCCTGTTTGGGGGTTAGGTAAGGAAGAAGAGAGGAAGCATGGGAAATTACTAGGAGCATTCCAAAATGATTTCTTATTGGTTACCATTAAAATAACTTATTAATTCCAAATAAATGAATATAGAAGTACAGCATTATGGCACTTGCAATAAATACATTAGAGTACATTTTTTTTAATTTATAAGCCATAAAAAACAAAAAAAAAATAACAACTTTAAGAAAGATAAGCTTACAGTTCACATAAAAAAGATGCCGAGGGAAAAATGGAGAACTGCTCTAAAAAAAGAAACCAGCAGGACTCGCAATTTGTGCATTGAATACACTTTTGGAGAGAGACACTAAAATCCCCATTGAACAGAAATGGGGAGAAGTGCAGGGTGAACTGAGTTAGCTTCGCAAAATATTTTTGGAGAAGCAACAGAGCTGAATACAGGGAAGCACAAAATAGGAGAGAAAAGTTCACCACTCTCCAAAAAACATGCACACTCACCGTTATTTACGGCGACATAGGAGCATTGAATACATGATTTAGTATAGCTCCCAGAAAGTGTTGGCGTATTCTTAATAGGTGCAATAGTCACAGCAGGAAGGTTGATATACAAAATGTTATGGGTTAATACATAGATACATTTGCTTGCTGACTATATTTCAAACATGTACAGTAGCATTACCAACCAGCAGAAGATTATACATTTTTAATAAGAAAGACTATCTACTTTGCCATGCAATACACTGAAACATTACTAATAAGTCACAACACTAAGCACAAGCCGAATTCATTTTCCGAGACCTTTCGAAGGAGTTTGTTTTGCTAGTTATTTTTCCCCGGAACTTTGTAATATGTCTGGAAGTAGGCGTTGTTACATCTTTCAAAGTACAAATTAGACAGGAATATACAAAATATTGTAGGAAAGATAATGTATAAAGTGTACTGACAAATTAAATTCTTCTTCCAGATAACAATTTTATTTATCATATTCTACATTTTTTTATGAGAGTCCATCGCTGGAGGAGTGTAATGCCGAATTCATTCATACGCTGTAAGCGATGACATTCAGTTGAAAGATAACTTGACTAGATGTATTATTTTTGCATTATTATCAGACTTTTACTGTATATCAAAATGTTCTGCTTAATAAGAATTTATGTTAAAGGTAAAATACTGTGGCTACCTTACATTGGTGTTTCTATAATGGGTGTAGTGTGTGTAGGGGGGAGGAAGGGGGGGGGGGAGTTATACCACCAACCTTGCTCCCATATATCAATACTTACCTCTTCGTTTTAATTATACTGACCTCACAGTGCCATTTTTGTTATGAGTTGTACATGTGCTGTAGACATGTCTTCGGGAACGGCCTTGTTTTTGGGGACCTGCACATGCTCAGTAGACTGTGGCACAAATTTAGAGTCTGATTTGCCAGAGAGGAGGGGGTTACATAGGAAGTCAACACACTGCCCGTTCCTCTTTAAATTTGCTACTGTAAAGATGGTTGTGTCTCAGTGAACAAACTCAATGCATATGGTCTATGTTAGTTGAGTACATACAGTATGTAGATAACTATGTAATGTATTTCTTTCAGTGGTACATTGTATACAGTATATGGACTACAGGACTGCAGCTCCCCCAGTAAAATCCACCCCACTGCTCAGCCTTAAACTGGTTTCACATTGCAAAAACCTACTTTCAATCCGTTTTTGCAAACGTGTTCTAAAACGGGTCACAAGCCAGTTAAACCCCTTTCATATTGTATGTTGTAAAGGTATATTGCAGTTTCAATACCATTTTTGTACCTTCATATTCAACCCGTTTCACCCATAGAAAGCCATACAATGTCATTTTAAATGTTTTTTTTTTTTTTTTTACCTGCTTGTGGAGCGGGATCAAGTGTGGTTATCATTTGTAGCAAATTACGTTTCTAAGCTGTTCAGACTGCAGGGAAAACGGCTCTGAAACGTGTAGGATCCTGCTTTTAACACGTTTCAAAATACCTGTTTTTTTTGTAACCGGTAAATTGATTGTGGAGAATTCATATTGCAGCTGGTACCGTTTTAAAGCAGTTAAAAATTGTCAATATGTCGTGTTAAAACTGCAATGTGAAAGGGGCTTTAGTGAAGCGAGATGCCGTCCATAAGATTGCACTGGCTACACTGTGACTTCTACCTGTCAGTCACCTGCAATAAAGGCAGTCAATTAGGAGGTGTTTCTTCCATCTGGGCATGCCGGTCTGGACTACAACAAGCAGAGAGCTGACTTCCTATAGCATGTCATCCCCTGCCTTATCGTGCGGCCCTAGCCAGCTTCTATGGGCTGCAGCCGATGCTACAATAGAACCAGTGGCATAACTTCAAATCTTGAGCCCCCCCGCCAAAAGTTTCTTTGCGCCCCCCCCCCCCCCGGCCGCCCGCCCGCCCACCAGCCAGCCCGCTCGCCCACCAGCCATACTTACATACATAGGAGTCCGGCTGTCAGCGATGCGGGCAGCGGGTGGGAGCCGGGCTGTCATCGGTGCGGGTGGGAGCTGGGATGCCTGTCAGCGCTGCGGTGGTCCCGGCTCCCGTCCTGGCTTCATTCTGATATGAAGAACGGACCATAACAAAATGTCTGCCCCCATACAGCAGACAGTTTCAGAGAACTGTCGCTGTATGGGGGCGGACATTTTATAATGGTCCGTCTCCATAGGCTCAGAATGAAGCCAGGACGGGAGCCGGGACCACCGCAGCGCTGACAGGTAAAGCTGCGGTGCATATGGGGGAGGCGGGGGAGCAGGCAGGCAGGCATTACAATAGCACCGCAGCCACCCGGCGCCCGCACTTACACTGCGCCTCCCCGTGACCGCGGGGGCTGCGGTGCTATTGTTACGCCAGTGAATAGAACTCAATAGAATCTTAGTAAATAAACCCCAACATTTCTTCTTTGGAAGACATTATTAGAAAGTATTTTGTCCATATGTACAAGTTTAAACAATTAGTGTGAATTGTTTTTTTTCTCTGGGGAAAATCCAATTAAGGGTGATTTGGCTTGTGCAAGATATTTTCACAGCAAATTTGCAATCCGATTCCAAACTGCTTTTTTAGCGAAAATTTGCCTTTTTTGTGCACATCTTCCTGCTTTAGAAGCCCCTGCTAATCCCTCCTAATGACTAGTGAGGCATTTGGAATTTTGCAATTGGGCCAATAATTCATTTTTATGGTTAAAATGTGAAAGGCCTCAAATTATCCCCAAATTTTTAATATTATGCACCACAGATTTAATTAATGCATTTCAATCAACAAAAGATAATTGCTTTTGATTTTTTTTTTAAATGCAAATCTTTGAAAAAAAATAATTCTTTTTTTATTATTGTTATCCTTTATTTACATTGCGCCACAAAGGATCAGAAGTGCCCAGTTACAGAATGCATAAACAAATAACGGAAACATTGTATAACCATTGAATACAATAGAGGACAAGTACAGGGGACATAACCATAGCTGCATCAGCAGAGGGCACTGACATAAGTATTAGGGTGGCAGAATACCACTGGATTTGGTGCCGTCATAGATGGTTTAAGTAAGAGAAGGAAAAGAGGGGCCTACAGTACTTGTGAGAGCTAACATTCTAAATGATTTTCTATTTTTTATTTAAATTTTATTCCTTTAAAATGAAATTCCTAAACTTTTACACTTTTCGATGTACAAATCAATAATTTGACGTTCCTTAAAACAGTTTTGTATATGATTCTGTCGCTTTAGTCTTGTAAAAGGTCTTTTGCTAAAAAGATGTATCATCTCCATTGAGGATCCCCATCTGCATGGTAAACAGCAGCAGTTTTTTTATTACATATATTTTCCAATATTACGTAATTCGCTTCTTTGGCCTTTATCCTTGATACATTGTGGATAGCTGATGATGTAATAGACACACAATATACAAGCTATATCTGAGCACAAATGATGGTTTACACAAGTATTTCCAATAATCATTTTTGGGAATTGAATAACTCAGGATTATCTGGGATAGAGAATATCTTATTGGCACAAAACTCACTCGAAGAGATTATCAGACACTGCCTTGAGTTTCATCTGGCATACCATTGTACTATGGCCATTATTCTGGTTTACTCACAAAGGAAAATTCCTTCTCAAATGTGCACCATGTGCACTGCAGGTGGGGCAGATGTAACTTGTGCAGAGAGAATTAGATTTGGGTGACATACATTCAATGTATAGAATGTAATCTTTCTCATCTGCTAATACTTATACCGGTATACACCATATTAACATAAGAATGCGATGATGAACATCAAAGTTTAAATAAACCATAATATACGATTGGCATAAACAGCTCATAGAATACACCTATAACTGACATTTACTCCATGGACCTAATTGGTTTAGTTGTCGTTATCTGGTTAGTGGTCTGTTTGTACGTAATTATGGGGAGAAAACCTTGGGGTGCTACGCTTACTCAATTGTTTCCTTTTTAGCAGACTGGTTCTTCTACCTACGCGTTTCACTCCTAATATGAGGATTCTTCAGGATACGCGGTGTACATTTTCCATCTAAGTATGGTGTCCTGAGTGACAATCCTGTAACATGCCTATAAGATAAGCCATCTTCGTGCACCTATATAGACACTACACAGACACTGCCCAGGAACACCAGATTATTTTTAAGACAATTCCTGTCCCAATCAAAACAGCACTTTTTGTTTGTGGACTCATGTACAGTAAGAGGTTTCAGGGATTTTAATGCTTGCACGGTAACAAAAAATTCCCCAACTCTGCAAACATCAGCATTGCACTTGGCTCAGACTTATAGGGTGTACACACGGTAGTCAATTTTGCTTATATAAGCAAAATGGAATCCAAATCAAAATTAAAATGAAATCAAACACATTCAATGTCGATTTCATTTCAATGCACGGCCCAGTGTCATCAAAGTCGAATAGAAAAATAGACTGCGCAGGCAAGACTATATAGTATAGATCTGTAATATATAAACTAAATGTAACGTGTACACAGCGCCATGCGATTCGATCAAGATAGAAAAGAAAGTACATTGCACCGTGCGTACACTACTATAGAACTGATACATTATTTGTAATGCATACTGATTCACATTGCCAGGGCCGGTGCTACCCACTCAGCAGAGCCTGCAAAGCAGGTAGGCGCCAGACCATGTAGGCGCTGTGCTCTCTCTGCTCTGCGACTCTGCCACTGTGTGCAGCTGCCGCTGTCAGTGTATGACACTAAGCAGCTCTGGCAGCAGAAGGGAGAGAGAGAGAGGACTTACATCGGATTCTGAGCTGGTAGAAAGCAGCAGCAGGGGAGGTGCAGGACCTCCCTTACTACGGTGCCGAGACCCTCCACTTCATCTCAGCATCAGTAGTCAGCATAGCATGTGCCGAGCTGTGATTGGAGAAGCTCGGCACATGCTGATTAAAGGAGCCCCTGATTGGAGGAGCATATCACATGCTACTTTGATCCCTGAAACACAGAGGAATGGATCTCACAGCATGCCATGGCTTAATCTGTGAGTATACACGCTGCCTTCTCTGTAGCTCCTACCTCTCCCTGCAGATTCTCCCTCTTTCTCTGCCCATCATCTGTCCCACCCCCTCCCTGTCTGTATCTGACCCCTCTCCCTGCCCAGCATCTGTCCTTCCCACATCTCTCCCCTCTACCCACCCTGTATTTGCCCCCTCTCCTTTCTAGCACCTGCCCCCCCCCTCATGTTCACCATTCCCCTCTCTCCCTGCCTATCATCTGTCCCACCCTCTCTCTGCCCAATCCCTGCCTTCCTCTTGCTGCCCAGCATCTGTCCTTCCCATCATCTCTCCCCTCTCCCTGCCCTGTATTTTCACACTCTCCCTGCCTAGCACCTGTCCCCCCTGTTCACCATTCCCCCCCTCTCCATGCCCATCATCTGTCCCACCCCCTCCCTGCCCAGTATATGCCTTCCTATTGCTGCCCAGCACCTTACCTGTCCCCTCTCCCTGCCTACGATCTGTCTCCCTCTCCCTGCCCATCATCTGTCCCTCTTCCTGCCCATCATTTGAACCACCACATCCCTGTCCAGTATCTGCCTTTCTCTCCCTGCTTAGCATCTGTCCTGTCCCCTCTCCTGCCCACCATCTGTCCCCCTCTCCCTGCCCAGCATCTGCCCTGTCCCCCCTCCTGCCCAACAACCATCCCCCTCTCCCTGCCCATCATCTGCCCCCTCTCCCTGTCCATCATATCTACTCCCTCTGTTGGACCAGCATCTGTCCCCCTCTCTCTGCCCATCTTTCCCCCCCTCCCTTTTCCTGCCAATCATCTTTTCACCCTATACCTCTCTGCCCAGCAACTGTCCCCCTCTCCCTACATTTGTCCCCCCTCTACACACCCTTTATTCATGTGTGCTGTCCCTTTATCAAATATGTGATGGAAGACGCAAATATATAGAGTTTGCAGGAGGGTGCTGGACACCCTACCACCGGCCCTGCACATTGCATTGATACTAGAGAAGAGAGTGCTGTTACATTTTATTTTTCGTTATTAATATAAATAATAATTATTATTAGCATTTATTTATATAGTGCCAGAAGGGATCCACAACGCCCAGCTACAGAGTTCATAAACAAAACTAGAAAACAGTGAAGTCCAGAGTATATTAACATTTCTGCATCAGCAGATGATACTAAAATAAGTATTAGGGTGGCATAAAACCGAGGGATTAAATGCCATCGAGGGAAGTATGGAGATGGTTTAGGTAAAAGGAGGGCTCACTAGGGAAGAGGGTCCTGCTCGTAAGAACTTACATTCTAAAGGGGATCTAAATGTGGTTCAACTGTAGAAAGTTTTGGCTGTATGATTATTTATTATACTTTTTGCTTGCAAATTAATCGATAGTCTCAATAAAATCAATCAATCAATATTCTCAATAAAAGTGTATCTGTCCAATATATTTGTAAATTCATATATATATTAATGTTATTAGCAGTTCAACTTCAGTCATTTTTTTAAGTTTCCATTATTAAATAGATTTTAAATATTGTATGGAAATAAATCAGTCAATGATCTAATGATTTAACTTCAGTAACATTTTTGGTATTTGATTATTATCCACTAGGGTTCCGTTACTACAACTATGACTAGTGGGGTTAATACCACAGGGGAACATATTTCCAAAATCTAAGCATTTTTTAGAATTTTTAGAAAGATGTTCTTAATTTAAAAACAAACATTGTTAAATAACAAAAATCATCATCATCATCATCAGTCAATATTCATTTCAAATTTAACGTTTCACTCTGATCTCTCTATTGCTATATATTCTTTAGTCTTCTGCTCACAAAAAAATGAAAACACTGACTGCCATCATGAAGGAGTGATATATGCCATATAAACAATCGGAGACCAAAGATCATGGGATTCCAACATCACCTGAAAATGACTTTATGCCTTTGCTTTAAGATCCGAGCCCACATGTATAAATAAAACTTGAATGTGTTGGATTTATTAGATTTATAAGATTCTGCAGTATACTGTATGCAGCATTTTCTAAGTTAGTGGAATATAATTCCTGTAAAATTAAATAAAAAAGTTAGCATAAACCTTGGAAATAAAAGTTAGTTATTTAGCTTATTGTTTTATGAGTATATATTTATGATGTAATGTGTATGTATAAAATACTGATAGTATGTAGAGAATATCATGATGGCCATCTTAAAATATGGATAGTGTACAGTATACCATAGAGCATACCAGGGCCGGATTAAGGTCTGTGGGGGCCCTGGACAACAAATTTGTGGGGGCCCCCCACAGACCATGGCGACGATGCCCCCCCCCCGCTCAGTTAGCTAGCTACCCTCCCCCAGTCAGCCCATGCCTCCCTGGTGCTCCCCTCCTGCTTCTGCTATGTAAATGGTCCATCACAAAATGTCTGCCCCCCCGTACAGCAGACCGTTTCACAGAACTGTCTGCTGTATGGGGCGGACATTTTATGATAGTCCATTTCCAAAGCAGCTGTAGGCAAGGGGGGAGCCTGGACCCCACCGCACCGCAGAGAAGATGTGCGGGTCCCTGCTAAGCGGAGGGGTAAGGCGGCCGTGGCAGGAGGGGGGCATGGGCGAATGGGCGGGCCCCCTGATGTGACCACCCCTATCGCCCCTTCTTTAATCCACCACTAGAGCATACTAGTGACCACCATACTAGTGAAATCTTGATGATACAGAGCACATACTAGAGTCTCACATATAATACAGAGAGACTCCCAGTCCCCTGGTAATATATATATATATATATATATATATATATATATATATATATATATATATATTGTATTAAATAGTATATTAATGTACCAAATATTGTGCAAAATCACATTTGTGGTTAAGTTGCAGTCAATGCGCCAAATTGAGCCATATGGCTACATTTTAGGAAAAGTGTATGTGGAAACATCTGTACTTGCACCCATCGATCAATACAGAGAGTATTCTAGGGAATACACATAATTTTCTAGAGACGTGCCTTATATAGTGTACACTACAGAGAGTAGAACATCTCTGCTCTTCAGACACTGGTCCGCCCCCCTTATACTTTGCCCCCCAAATCATGTTATTGTACCTATACTGACACAAGACCATTTCTGAGTCCCATATATTGGCTTTCATACACGTCATCATTTATACACGTCATCATTTATACACGTCATCATTTACACATTGGACCTTTTATTGATGCTCTACAAATAATGTATTCACCCCTATTTCTCCCATATCATGCACTCTCATTATATTGTTCTTTCGTGTCCATCACCACTCCAATTTAATTCTTCCCAATATCTATAACCAAGGTACTGATGCCCCATCTTTTAATGCACCCCAATATGTGTGCCACTGACTTTATCTTGTGACTGTTGTATCAATCCTCCCCATATCTGGAGGAGGCGACTCATCAGGGTGTGTAAATGAATTCAACATTTGAAAAATATCCGTGTATTTTACTTACAGGGTTTATACTGATAAATTCTGATTAAGGGTGAGAACAAAGTACTTCAAGAACACCATTGTGTTGATGATGTTAATTGCACAATGAAAATGTTCATGTACATATAAGGGTTCTTTGCATTTTAATTGGTTTTGTGAAAGGACAGATGAGTCACTGCAGACAAGGACAAAGACATTTGAAAGAGCCATAGAAAGAAACGAGTAATCAAGGATACTTAAAAAGGTTATGACAAATAATAAGTGTTCTATTGCATTACAGGAAAATATTTACAGGGGTCAAAGCTGGAGATCAGAATACAAGACACATGAAGTACCCAGACTCAGCAATTTAATTCATGTATATTTTAATATTGAACTATGTTTGCCAGTAGCACAATAATGTATAGTGTTCCCTCAACATGTATCATCCCATTCAACTGTGCTGCAAGCATGGGTCCTTCAGAGTATCCACTGCAGAATGGAGAAATAACTTATGGCCTTATGAACAGAACATTTCCTCATCTCAGTACCAAGTTTCCTAGTACAGTATGTGGCTAGTGCTGTATATACATCAAGTCAGTGAGGCAATATACCAAATGGAATCTGTGTCATTATGATTTTCTGCCTTTATTTACAATACTACTGGGGCTTTTCACTTTTAGGCCATAGTCAATGAGTGCAAACATTCAATCAAGTGTCCCAATGACATCTTGGGGGAAAACATAGACCTACAGTACGTAATAGAACTGCTGTTGAGGTATATGGTTCATATTCTAACTAGCAAGGCAGTCAGCCATTTGATCACATTAAGGGGGGTATGCAATGTTGGTCATGCTACCGCAGCCATCTCCCGATGGGGGAGATGGCTGCGGGGCCCTATTCAATGCTGTCTTCCCCGACAGCATTGAACAGGGGTTCTCTGCAGAACGAGCCCGACATCACAAGCTGTCGGGCTCGTTCTGCCGATAAAAGCCGGAAATAGGCGAGCTCCCGGCCGGAGCTCGTCTATTTCCATCCTCAACTTGTGGCCATGCCCCCTTCTCATCGCTCGGAGGCCGGGACATTGAATCCCGACTGCCGAGCTCCAGGCGAGCAAAACGAGTATGGGACAGGGGCACGGCTGTCGCGCTAGCTCGACAGCCGTGCCCCTGAAATTGAATACCCCCCTTAATCATGACAACTGTTCCATGCAGTCTTACTACTACTTGTATCAACCAGTCCTTTTCCAGTGGCAGATTTACTTCCTGATTTTAACTTGTACTTATCTGTCCAATACTCAGGAAAACATCTATTGACTTAATAATTAAAGTATAATGATTTTATTTATATAATGTTGTTTCTCCAGCAGGACTGAGGGCATTTGCACCTCCTTCCAACAATTTCTTCTTTCTTAATTCTTTCAGGTGTTCAACCAGCTTTATCACTTCACCCATATCTTACTCATTTCGTACCTTGTACAATTAGACTTTGCTGTAATTAGATTAATGGTGCTGGACCAGTGGAGAAGTTGCAACCAATCAGCATCTACCTATTATTTTATACAAAGCATTTGATAAATGCAACCTCAAAGTTTGCTATGGGCTCCCGACTGGTCTACTCTCCAACTCCTCCTTACAATTGCTTTTGACTCTTTTAAAACAATCCTCCCACTAATTCCTCCTATGCTGCAACCACCACTTTCATCTAAAAATAATCTCACTTATTCCTTCCTTGACCTTTTTCTGAACTTTATTGTACCTTTCCTGTGATCCCCACCTTTTACTAACCCCACGAAGACTTCTCCTACAACACTATGCATTTATTAAATTTCTGATAACAACTTCTTACAGCCTCTCAAACAAATCAAATATCTACATGCTATCTAAAATCTCACCTCTTAAAAAGAGCCTACCTTTTGTTGCTATTGAAATATGCATCTACTGTGTTTTCCCTATTATCTGCATCTCAAGTTCAAATCGACTGTGGTATTACATGCACAGAAATAAAAGTGTAAATGTGCCTGTATATCTATAATAAAGTCTCCAAATTTATTTTATAATCATAATACTAATAGACTTCATTGGTATGTATTGCATGTGAGTATAAAATGTAAAGTTAACCATGTAAGAATTTTGATTTAAATGTTGGGTTAAAAAAGCAAAACAAATCAATTTAGCAATAGAAAAACAGATGCTCCCTTTTGCCTTTTTTATTCTTGTGTAATTGGTATTGAAATTCAATTAAAACAAATACATAATACTTCACATTAATTTATTGATTGCCATCTGTTTTTATCATCATGATTAGTTTCATATTTTTTTATGCAACCAAAAGTATTTCTTTCTGAAACTCCACATATTGTTACATTGGACCAAATAATCCTTTTTTTATCATAGTGCAAGCTGGTAGCATACTGTAATTGAAATGTTTTCCCAATGCAATGCTGTAAAGTTATCTAGTGTATAAAGGATGGACATTTTCAAAAATCTTCCATAAATAATTGCATTTGTTCAAAAATAGCTGCAAAATTTAGCTTATTTTAAAGGTTGGATATGTTCTTTATTCCGGATACACACGCAAGCGATTTGGCCTCAATCCAGTCAATTCTGATGCAATTACGACCGATGTACTGTATGTTCATTGGGCATGTTTTGACATGTTTTAGATTCAATTGTGGTCCGATGCTTGTCCCAGCTGGTCATTTAGGTCACTTTGCGGAAAAGTGAGACTTACTTCCGTTTTTGACAAATAAAGTTTTTTAATGAACAAAAGAAACAAAAGTTTTTTCATAGCTACAACGCTATAAAATCAAAGGCTCATACAGACAGCCATCATCCTTGACAAAGAGGCTACTGCCTTGAAACGCGTTGGAGAGAGGGAAACGTGAGACCAGCACACCCGCCACACCGGAAGCACGGACTGCGACTTCCGGTTTCGGTAAAGCAGCGTGCTAACGGCACAAGGAGACGGGGAAGGAGAGAAACGCCGATACCTGAAGAACATCCAAAGGAGAGGTAAGATTAGGGATAGACAGGGCCTCCGCAAACCTCCCGAATACCATCTACTACCTAGGGCAACTTCCGGGTCACAAACCCCGTTATTTCATCTGAGTGCGATCCACGAGTAAACCCACAGGAAAAAAACTCCACTTGCTCCAGAAGGGGCTGTAAACATCCAAAGTGATTGCTTTGCCAATTGTGCTGATACAATTGTATTTTATATTTAATTTCAAATTATTTTTATTTACTTTCATTTTATATTTTTTATTTTTTTCTCATTTTTTGCTCGGCATGCACAGCCCACATATTAGCTTAGATACAAGTGCTTGATAAAACCCAGCATATTTTGTGTAAATCCCCTCCCTATCAAGAAGCTAAACCAGAGCGCAGTGAAAGTCCCTTTTTCGTTACACTTTGCGGATCCTACCTGCTACAGTCAGGATCCCTCGATCTGACTCCGAATGGGTGTCCATCGCATGCATGCACATAATTTGTGTTTTTTGCGTATGACCGTTGTGCGACTGTTGTGCGATCCAGCCTATTTGAGTAACATTTCTTGACACACACAAACCTCCCCCCCCCTCGTGAACAGTGCTGGCGCAAAAGTGGGACTGCCTTCTGCTCTCCTGGATCCCATCCAATCCCAATCCATGTGTTATGTCTCCACAATGCTCCAATACATGCTTTCCTGTGCCCTTGATGCCCACTGATGTCACTGATGTATTGCTGACCAATGGTCTTTCTTTCTGTAAATATATGAACGGTCATGGCAATATAGGCCAGAACGCAGGGGCATATAATCTGGTATACTACATGTAAAGTTTCACATGTGAGCTGAAGTTTAATAGTATATTTGATCCCATTACATGTAAATGTAATACATGTAATACATTGGTAAGTAATTAGGACAATGATTGAGGTTGGCACAAATGAACAATTAGTGGCTCGTCACTTGGTGGAATGCTGCCACAATCTACATTCCATCAAATAACGCATGATCACCTGGATCGCTCCTTCTATGAGGGGTGGCCATAGAGGAACTGTATTGTTACGCAGACAAGCATTCTGGATACATCGGCTTAAAGTAATATCGCCATTGGGCCTCAATGAGAACATCCCTTTATCTTGCTCTCATTAGCGAAGGTGAAGGTATACTTTCTGGAGTTGGTTTAAATCTATGTATTTTCATCGCTGCACATGAATGCTATATATCATGTTGTTATATTGTTGTACAGTGATGCTATACACTATGTTGCCATATAACTGTGTTGCTGTTATTCCTAATATTGATTGTGGCTATGTATAGTTTCTAAGTAAATACTAAATTGCTAACATCAACACCAAATTTTTATCTTGAGGGTTGATTATCCTGATACATTGTACAGTGACCCTACGCAGTGTATCTCTGCACAGTGAGGGTGTACGCTGTGTTGCTATGCAACTGTGGTGCTATTCTAAATTTTAAATATTAATTGTGGCCACTTATAGTCTCTAAATAAATAATAAGTTGTTAATATCAGGGCCCGATCGTTATTGATATTGTGTGTGTGTGTATATGTGTTCGGATTTCCTGTGTATATACTTTTTTATGGTTTTGTTTTGTTGCACACTTTTTGTATACGGGTTGCCTTGGCAATGCGCTGTTGGTTGGTGGGTGCCTCACTTTGACTCAGGGCACTGATATCACCATCCAGCGACACTGTCTTGGGCCGACCGAAATGATGCATTTGCTGGTATAATGTGATATAATGAAACCACAAATTCAGGACTTATTCAGGACATAAACAGGATGAAAACAGATGGAAACCATCACGAAAAACATCTTCAAGCCTAATAAAGTACCAATAACTACATGCCTTCCACCCTTTTGCAATAACCTCTATATTTGAACGTATGTACCTACTGTAGCTTGCATACCAATATCCTCACAAGGTCACTATGCTGCCTGTTTGTGTATGTGATACAGCAATTGTAATAATATAATCTGCATTTATATTGTACCTGTGTTTGAACATTTAGACACTGATGCCTTGCTAATTGGAGCCATATTAGGCTGGTGTCTGCTTTGCCAAATAAAGAACTTTCCTCTGTTCCCCACATTCAATCTTTCTCAAAATCATGCCACATGCAGCTAAAAAAACATATTCAAAATTTGTCCTTGCCTTACACAAAACACTGCAAAAACTCTAATCCATGCTATCATCATCTCACGTATTGATTATTGCAATAATCTCCTTATTGGCCTTCCCCAATACAGACTCTCACCACTACAGTCCATCATGAATGCAGCTGCGAGGCTAATCTTCCTATCCAGATCATCTGCAAAGCTACTCTGTCAGCCACTTCATTGGTTACCTGTATTCTATCATATTCAATACAAAATCTTTTAGTTACACACAAAGCCATAAACCAAACTACACCAACATATATCTCTTCTCTTATCTCAAAATATTTTCCAACCCGACCTCTATGCTCCTCACAAAATCTGCGTCTCTCATCCACACTCATTACTCGCTCCCATTCCCGACTGCAGGACTTTTTTCGGGCTGCACCCACTCTGTGGAATGCCCTCCCAAGCACAATAAGACTCTCCTCCAGTCTCAAACCTATAAGCGTTCCCTGAAAACTCCCCTTTAAGGCAAGCATATCAAATTCCAGAACCATCCACTTAACCTTCATATACCATTCCTAATTAATCACATCCCCATTATACAGTCCACAGATATCCACTCTTTTCTTCACATTTTCCATCCTACTGACCAGTACCCAAACTGCTGGGTCACTGTATCTTACAGCACACCAGGAACCTTTGCATTCTGGTGGACTGCAATAAATAATATCTATCCTTGTGTATCAATGCCTATTTCCCTATAGATTGTAAGCTTGCGAGCAGGGCTCTCATTGCTTTGAATGTTTGTAATTACCCAGAATGTATCTCTGTCTCCTTTGTAAAGTGCAACATAATAAATAATAATAATAATAATAATAATAATAATAATAATAATAATAATAATAATAATGATAATAATAATAATAACTTAGCAAAATATTTGGCCAATGGTTTATGCCAGCTGTCTCCAAACCAGCAACTGGCATTCTTAAGATTAAGCAGCGAGCTCTTGTTTCAAGTGCATTTAGGGTGCCTGAAAATCGACAGCCAAATTATTGGGCTTTCTCCTTTACCCAAAACACCAGAGCCTACTCCCCCTTACCATCCCCTTCCTCATGCCCATATCCACCAACACCTGTCCCAGCACCCTCCTCACAACCACCTCAATCAGCCAGCTTCAGCCACCTGTATGCGTCATTTGTGGAGGAAGACCAGGATTCTCCTCTTTTTGAAGACCTATAAGCAAGTATTGCACATTTTTTCCTTTCCCAGTAGGTATGGAGCCGTATTACAGATGGTGTCTCTTGAGCAGATATTTGAAGGCTCATGCCCACGTGGTGCACGGAGCACATCAATGGGGCCGGATCCATTGCATCTGCACCTTGCAGCATGAGTGCCTGAGCCTTGGAATATCTGCGTCCAAAGCAACCTCTGTCACACCGTTCAATAGCTATTTGGAAAGTTAAAATGGCTGATACAAAATGTTGAAAGAGTTTTATTTATTTATGTACCTTTTTATATGCTGCCACCTGTGTATGGCATTATTCGGAGTGAGACCAGTAGTCTCCTAAATCCAAAGACCTACTGTATAAGCAAGTATTGCACATTTTTTGCTTTCCCAGTTGGTATGGAGCCATATGACGGTGCCTGTGGCGCAGATATTCCAAGACTCTGGTCATGTGTTGCATGATGCACATCAATGGGGCCGGGCCCATTGCATCTGCACCTTGCACAATGTGTGCATGAGTCTTGGAATATATTTGTACAAAGCACCCTCTGTCACACCGTACCTTACCTATTGGGAAAGTTAAAACTGGGTGATACTGTACAAACTGTTTATATATTTTGTTTTATTTTTGAACCATTGTTATCTTTTGTAAAAATATATTCTAAATATATTCTAGTATTTGACTACTTACCTTACTAACAATATCGTACTGCCTATGTACCACCATTATTAACAAAGACTTACCCTCCACGAGCTTGAGGCTGGCAAAATCCTGTTTTATTTAAAAAATAAGGGGGTCTTTTTTCTTCCCCTCTGCAACATATAATATATTTAAACATATTTAATTATTTCTCAGGCCAATCCTGAATTTTTATTTTCATTATGTATTGTTATTGTTATCTGTATATGTCTGGTATTGGCCAGTACCTATGAAATTGATTATTCAATTATATTAATATTGTTACTAAATTTGTTTCTGTATCTTTAAATGTCCTAATTAATACCAGAAACTGGCTTTAATTTATCCCTCAAATCCAAGCGCTTTATTTTGCCTTGTTTGTCTTGTTTATTTAACTTCTATTGAAGATGTGATGTTGCCCATAGCAACCAATCAGTATCTACTACTTCTTTATTTAGCACCTTCTAAAAGATAACAAATAGAATGTTACTGGTAAAACATAGCAACCTTTCATCTTCAATAGAGCTCCCATCTTAGTAAATAAACCCCAGAGATACAGTAGGGGAGAAATGGAAGAGAGATGGGGAGATTGGGGAAGAGGAATGTGGGAAGGAAGGATGTAGAGAAAAAAAAGGCAAAACATTCTCTATCTATCTCTTTGCTTTAAAAAATAAAATTTACGGTATGTATTTATTACAAAGTTAGGTTGCTAATCTCAGTATACAAATTATTTAAGATTCATTGCAATTTCCACAATAGTTTATTTTTAATCCCTTGGAAAGAATACATATGCCCATACTAGTTGTCAGTACTTCAAAATGATGAAATAACATATGTAACAGTAATGTTAGCGCCGATGTGAATAAAGCAACACTTACCAACATGCAAACAATTGAATTCCTCCCATAGAGGTGAAGAGCAGTGTTGTGTTATGCAGGGTACACACAGAACCATTTGGCCTCAATTCACCTGATTTCGATACAATCGTGACTGACTATATGGAAATTGGGCAGGTTTTGGGCCATTTCTGATCCGATTCCGATCCGATGCGTCCCCACTGGTCATTTGGTCATTTATCAGATTCAACCTGCAGCATGTAGGATATGAAAATTACCCCTTCAACTGGGTATGGATTGGGATCGGATCGTATGCAGATTGTATACAGATCGTATGCTTAGACAGACCGTGAAACGATTGTACGATCATCTTATGATCTGCTCGGGACCTGCTTCATTCTGGTGTGTACCTAGCATTAGCCTTTTATTCTATAGGATTTTGTAGGTTTGTATAGTATTGTGCTTGGAATGTCATGCAGCAGCTATGGGATGTGCTGCTACTGTATGGTGTAATCTGATTTTCCTGTTCTGGGCTTGTACAGGGGATGGACATCAGTTTGTTGTCCATTGATGGGAAACCCAATAAGAGCTATTGATGGTATGAAACTATGCAATGCCATACCATTGATGGTGTTCTTACAGAATAATTCACCAAGGGTATTACTTGGTCCTGAAAAGAAGATACATCCAGTTTGAGTCAACTGTTGTGGTAGTACTAAATTGTTGAACTTCATTGATCATTTTTTAGTGTTCAAAGAAAAAAAATACTTTTATAGACATAAATGTGATTAACACAACCAATAGAACATGATTGACACAACCAGTAACACAATTGCATCTTTCTTTAGTTCAACATTAGAGGTTCTTCACCTTGAATCTAATAAAAAGAAAGTGAGGCTGCCACACACTACTATGATGATAATAGTAGATTCATTTAGCCATGGGACAAAGTACATGCCTGCACCTCTGCCTTAAGCCATTTAATAAATATCCACTACCATGAACAGTAGGCCACAGAGTATGCACTTAAAGATAATTGTTTTCTCGCAGTTTTTGAGCTTCTAGAGCTGCAAAGCAAAATCCATGTTTATGGCACCCTCTGGGGCCCACTTCACCAGCGAGTTATGAGTTAACTCAAGTAAGCTGCAGGCTGACCCACTCAAGGAAACTGGAAAGTAATTGACTAGGCTCAGACTATAAACCCAGCTGCATGGTCCATTTCTATATGAATATAAAATACAAATATAAAAGTTAAAGACTATATAATAGTGGATCTCAGAGGCACTGTTTTAACAAACCCGAATATACTCATCAAATAGCAGCTTAAATAGGGGAGTCCCACTAACTGCCATACCAAAATGATTTACTGGCTGATGTGGCACCCCTACTTGAATTTTGGACTTTCCTGCAGCCCCTCATCTGGAGCCACCACCAATAATAAAAGTTGGTGCCAAATGAGTCACCGAAAATTGGAATTATGATGGTTGTATCTCCAACATCAGAATCCTGACTCTAAGTAGCCCGACATTCACAATCCCAACTTACACTGGCTTTTTTCCCTCATGGTTGTCCAGAATAGGTGCTCACCACCGATCCCACAGCATGGTGATCACAGCAATCCCACATGAGGCTTGAATTCACCCACACCCCGTCATGATCCTGACAGTTAGGATTCTGATGTCAGAGAAATGAGCATCAGAATCCCTACTGTCAGTAAGTTATATCATACCCAATAAAAGTACCAACAGTGGAAGGCATATAGTTTAAGCATGTGGAGACTCTAAATGTAGCTCTGCCAGTCTCTTTGTCACTCAGCTGAGTTCTCTGTTATGAGCCTTCTCTAAGAGTATCTGGGTGCTATACACATACAGTATATAACATTGTAATAGAACAAGCTGCGATAAATAGGCTGCTGGAATTTAGCTTAATTTAGCCAGCAATAATGATCTCCTAAGGAACCTACCGGGGGCCGATGGTGCAGACAGGTATGTCACCCTCCAACCGATGTTGGTGCTCTTTGGGGAAATGGCAATGGTGCTGTGCTTTCAATTCACTCTGCTCCAATGTAGAAGCGTAGAGGATAGATGTGGAGACAGTTGTAGATACAGTATAGCTAGAGAGTAGCTTCAAAGAGCATGAGGCTTCTATGGGTTTCTTTGCTATTGGCAGTTTTCTCAAGAAGGACTCAGATCTACTATTATATAGTCACACTTTTATATTTGTTATTATACTGTTGTTATAACTATTGATGCAGAGTTGCATTATTTTATTTCAATGAAAATATGTTGGTAATTGTATCTTTCATTTTAAGTAATTACATTGTTACAAATTGTATACAGTTTGTTACGTTTGTGCCCAGTGTCGGACTGGGGCATGAAGGGCCCACCAGGGAAATCACTCACAGGGGCCCACCAAGGGGCGTGTTGCGCGCCGCAGGCGCGCCCGATTTTTTTTGGGGGCGTGGCCTAGTAATATGGGGTGTGGCCTATTTCAATGAGACCACGCCCCCATTTTTTGCCGCTGTGGGGCATGGCTAGTGGCTCTGAGCTGCTGGCTATGTCCCCGGCAAGGACAGAGAGAGTGACAGCAGACAGAGAGTGACAGCGAGGACACAGAGAGAGCCACATATGTATATTGAGCATCATTGTGTGTGGCAAATGTATAATGGTCATCACGGTGTGTGGCCTATGTATAATGAGTCCATTATACAGTGCAAATGCACTGTGGGCAAGGCACAACTGGCACACAGATAGTTACGTCCCTGTGTGGGACACAGATCAGGCTGCTTCTGCCTCCACCCATACACATTATTATGTTTTTAACTAGTGTTTAATGACAGGTGTTGGTGCACTGCCCTACCCTAAAACAACCACTGACTGCCAAGATAATGATCTTTCTTTTACTTACCATGTTCTTGGTCTTCTTTCTTCTCCTTCTGTCTTTCTCTTTTCTTCTCCTTCTGTCTTTCTTCTCTTTTCTTCTCTTTTCTTCTCCTTCTGTCTTCTAGGGCTCCTCGCTGTATGCTCCTCACTGAATGATGCAAAATGTTATGAGGTGGGAGGGGGTCTCTTTTCAAGTGTAAAGGCCCCCCTCCACTAGTGTACTTTGGAATGTTTAATCCGATGCAGAGCAATCAAATCAAATTAAATCAAATTAAAATGTAAAATGGAGGTAGAATCTACCTTCATTTTACATTCCCTCTCCCCTAGGACCCAATAGCAGCATCTTCTACCAGGTACCAGCATCTTCTACATTCATACATACTACATCTACTGCCGCCCTCATTCATCCATTCTACACACACTGCCACCATCATTTATACATACTCCACACAATGCCGCCCTCATTCATACATACTACACACACACACACTGCCGCCGTCATTTATACAAACTACACACACTGACGCCGTCATACATACATACATACATACATACTACACACACTGCCACCCTCATTCATACATCCTACACACACTGTCGCCCTCATTCATACATACATACATACATACTACACCCACTGCCGCTCTCATTCATACATACTACACCCACTGCCGCTCTCATTCATACATACTACACCCACTGCCGCTCTCATTCATACATACTACACACACTGTCGTTCTCATTCATACATACTACACACACACACACACATGTTTCGCGCCCCCTCACACCGTAATGCCCATTGCACATTAGGGAACTTTGTAATTACAATTACACAGAAGTCCACACATGATGCCCACGACATACTATATAACACTCCGCAATGCCCACGACATACTATATAACACTCCGCAATGCCCATTGCATACTATATAACACACCATAATGCCCATTACACATTTGACACATAAGTGCCACTTACCTACATGCTCAATGCCAGGGGCTTCATGCTCGATGCCAAAGGGCTTCGTGCTCGATGTCAAGGGGCTTCATGCTCAATTCCAAGGGGGACTGAATTTGTTCGTTGCCAAGGGGGACAGAACTGTGCAGCGGCCTGCTCCCGGACGCTATTTTCAATTCAATGCACCGCCGGTGGTGTGCAGCAGGGAGGGAGGGTGGGAGCGGTGGTGTGCAGCAGGGAGGGAGGGTGGGAGCAGTGGTGTGCAGCAGGGTGGGTGGGTGCAGTAGTGTGCAGCAGGGTGGGTGGGTGCAGTAGTGTGCAGCAGGGTGGGTGGGTGCAGTAGTGTGCAGCAGGGTGGGTGGGTGCAGTAGGGTGGTTGTGGGAGGGTAAGTGCAGGGTGGATTTGAGACTAGTGTGCAGCAGGGTGGGTGCGAGGGTGGGGAACAGCAGGGTGGGAGTACACCTGACCTTACTCACCCCCCTGCTTGTGCTGCGTCCTGATCCACCTCCCCCTGCCTCTGCTGCTGCCTGTAATGCCCTGTGCCCCCGCTCCCCCCGGGAGAGAGAGACGTGCTGCTGCTATGTAAATTCATTCATATCTCCCGCTGGACCGCTAGCCAATGGGCGCTTGCGGTCCAGCAGCCAATCAACTGGTGGCTGCTGGACCGCGAGCGCCTATTGGCTAGCGGTCCAGCGGGAGCTATGAATGAATTTTACATAGCGGTGCGGACGTCTCCATCTGACGTCAGACGCCGCACAGAGCACACGCTGGCTGGCTCCAGGCTCCAATATGGCGGCGCCCTGCGCGACCGTGCACAAGCCTGGAGCCAGCTGCAGCGCTGACAGGCGAGTGGGCGGTGGGCTGGGGCCTGG
This sequence comes from Crinia signifera, assembly GCF_055691185.1. Lineage (NCBI taxonomy): Eukaryota > Metazoa > Chordata > Amphibia > Anura > Myobatrachidae > Crinia > Crinia signifera. The sequence goes on from NC_139227.1 coordinate 107,898,984, forward strand.
GGATGGTTTGTGCGGTGGGGAACTGCTGACGGCTGACGGCCCGGGCTGGCGGCAGGCGCAGGCTCCGCCCCCCTTTAAAAGTGGGAGGAGTCCTGAACCGATGGGGCCCACCGGGGAATCTCCCGGTCCCCCGCCAGGCCAGTCCGAGCCTGTTTGTGCCATAGAAAAGCCTCTGTGTTTTTTCTGATTATCCTGCACCACTTGGCATATTGGTGTAAGGGTGTGGTATGTTTCACCGACAGTCGGGATCCCGACAGTCATTATCCCGACTGGCCAGAGTCAGACAGCGTGGCCAGCACAACAAAGCCCCTTGCGGGCTCGCTGCGCTCGCCACGCTGCGGGCACGGTGGCGAGCTACGCTCGCCACCTATTCTATTCTCCCTCTATGGTGGTTGTGGACCCCCACGAGGGAAAATAGCCGACGGCCATCAGTAACCCGGCCGTCGGTGTTTTAACAGTCGGGATCCCGACGTCGGGATAATGACTGTCGGGATCCCGACTGTCGGGACCCCGTCCGGCACCCTGGTGTAAGAGGACACATTTATAATATGAAGATGTTTGATGTAGGATACTTTAACTTGAAAACTAAAAGTCAATATGAGTAGGAACAAACTCTTCATTAACCAAATAGTTTGTGTTTGTGTATGCTGAGTTTATAGTTAGCATATGGCAAATGGGTTTGAAATGCATCATCTGTGGAAGCATATCAACCAAAAAAAAAAAACATTCTAAAATGATGGTTTGTAGTTTATGAGTTTTTGAAATTAATTTTTATATGAACGTTTACCATATGCTGTCTTTGAAATCAAAATGAACAAACCTATACTAACTAATGTGTGCATATTCTATTATTCTAAGGGGTAAAAGTGGGGATGGCCATTGTTGCAATTGCCATCGATGGTTGCCAATGATGGCAATAGTGCACCTGGCCATCGATAGTGCTAAACTAGGCAATGGTGGATCATCAATATATTAACATATCGATCGTCATCCATTGTGTTTCACTGATTGGCCTGTGGGCCAATCAAAACATGGGGGCGGGGTTTCGTGAGTGTCAGGGGAGGGGCTATGCTCTGTGTCCCCACTTTGGGGAAAAAAGCAATACATAGTTTCGCTCTACCATTGATGGAGGGAAACCATCTGGATCTCCCCCATCGATGGCAAAAGTATTTGACATCGCCCATAAACCATCGATGATTTGAAATTATCAATGGTTGATAGCCATCTCTAGGTAAAAGTACTAAAATGGGAGTTTTATTGAAGCTGGAATGTTGCCCATAGCAACCATTCAGATTATATCTATTATCCACTAGAAGGTGCAAAATAAATAAGGAATATAATCTGATTGGTTGCTATTGGCAATATTCCAGTTTTAAAAAACTCCCAGTTTAGTAAATTTACCCCTAAGACTAAGGCCATACCTTACCGCAATTTGGGCCAATTTCACCTGTTCCCGAGGGAATAGGCAGAGAAATCGGGCCAAATTAAGTTTGTGTGATGTCCCGAGTCAGAGGTCCGATGGGACGGTCCGACCTCAGACTTTTGTCCCGGTGTCGGGAAACATGGGTTGCATGCAATCCATCACATGTGAAAGTACTTTAGTGATGCTTTAGTGATGTATCTAGAGATGGCCCAAATGGATCATTAAGCTGAGCCTGGATCCGCCGGATCTACTCAGCGGAAAAAAAAAAAAGATACAGATCTTTTAGACGGAACCCGGCTCACTTCAAAAAAGGGGGGGGTATACATGACAGAGTGAAAACACTGATCGATGGCTGGGTGCAGAATCACCATCAATGCCAACCATCGATGGCGTCTGCACCGATGGCCATCCCTGGCAGCAGCAGCTAATCTTTCTATCACTTGTAGTCACAGCACTGTACTCAGTTTCCAGAGGTAGTACATCCCAGCTGCCACAGGTGGCAGCACTGAGATCAGGAAAATGCATTGTAATGGAAAACTAAACTGAAACGGATCACCTTTTTGAATGGGATCCGTTCAAAAGATCCGGTTCGTTCGAGAACGGCCCATCTCTAGATGTATCGCATGCGACCATCCCGGTGCAGCTCGCGGGGAGATTGGCTGGCGAGAGATCACAGTAGTGTATTGCCAGCTTTAGCATCAATATTTGCATGTTTTTGGTAAATTGATTTGCATATTATTCATACAGTAGTTGACTACAAATTCAGAGGCAGACCTGGGACTTTACATGAAATTGCTACATAATGTATTCCATACAGTATAGTCATTGTCAACAATTAACAGATTTTGAAATAGATAAAATAGTAACTGTTTTCCTTGACTTTATTAATCACAAGATACAGATTTTTCTCCTTGTCTCATTGTTAAGGCATTTAAAAATGGATACACATCATTCAATCCAACAACAAATATTGTAATAAAAAAAAATCTAGTAGTGGTATACAGTAGTGCACACGGTTTTTGTACAGAGCTGTGCTGCTATATCCATGCGATAGATCCACCCTTTGCTGCAGAGCATTATCTTGTGTCTTCAAGTGTTGTCTGTTGTATTGAAGAACTATATTAGTACTGTATATCAATATAAAATAGGGCTATTTCTGACCATATGACTTACAAAGACCCTTATTAGAAGTAGCCCCAAAATCAAGGTAGCCTGTGCCTGAACTGAGGGGGGAGGGGGAGGGGGGGCAGGTGTCAGTGATGTAAATCAATGCTGCCAGCTGATTCCTGTTGGAATATCAGATGGCAGCCAGGCCGGTGGCAATTTAAACATAGAGTCAGTCATAAGCCAGTTAGACCTGCTGCAGCCAATTAGGAGCCACAATAGCAGCTGCTCCCATGGCCACCAATAGCTGGGTGCTGTGGGTACAGCTGTCCTGGGTCCCTACCTCTGGAAGGGCCCGGACAACTCAGTTTGCCCACCGTAAATCCCCCAAATGCCTCCGCTGCACCTAGTGTGCTGAACAAAGCAGGTCCCGGAGCTTAGGACAATTAATATGCTGCACAGGCTTTTAAGCCAATCAGAGCTTGCTTACCGGCAGCCAATCAGCCGGTGCCTAAATTTAATTTGCCGCCGGCATCCTGAGTTGATGAAGCCTGCGCTCCGGGAAATCCAGGCTGCAGCTCAGTGGAAGAGGAGGTGGGGGATTAGGTGAGGAGGAGGGGGGGCTGACTGGAAATGAGTCCCGCACCCTGGCTGCTCCTGCTTTGCTGTTGGTCCACGAGTTCCTATTGGCTTACAGCCGGCTCCATATGTAAAATGCTGGCTGCACTGTGTCTACCTGGCTGTCACCCAGTGCTCCTGTGGCAATTAACAGGTGGTGCTGATCCTTCCCAGGCTAGGGAGCCCTGCCTACATTTTTTTGTCCCATGTCCCTTAATTTCTGGTGACAGTTCTGATTAGAAGTACCCATAAACATAAATGGTATGAATTGCTGAGAACTAATTACATGATACATCTCATTCCATCTGCAAAATTATATAACTTTAATTTATTAACAATATAGTTAATCTAAGACCAGACAGTACCTCTATCATCTACAAACTTACACACAAGCCCAAAGTTTGTATCCAAGAAATTAAATATATTCTTATATATTGTTTTTTTACTTTAAGCATAATACGGTAATGATCAAGTAAGTTCTTACAATGTATCAATGTGCCAATTGATATGCCTCAACAAACAAAAATGTGAGTCATTCAAGGTCTAAATGTCCTCTATGCACATCTGCAGACCGACTGCTAGCCTTAGCTAGCACAATTGTGTCTAGATTTCCACTAAGTGTTTAAGGAGGAACAGAAGATTGCAGAGGATGAAGTGGAATAATTTAGAATAGTGATCTTGCAATGTATTCTGTTGTATACTGTGGACTGAGATTAAGGGCCTGATTCTAATTTGCTTGGTCCACCATGCATTCGCATGGGGGACCACTGTTTTCCTAATGCGCAGGCGCATTTCTGTGTATGTGTTTGCCCTGAATGCGACCGGACATGGAGAACTGCAAGTTTCTCCCGTTCGCACAAACCAGTGCAGGAGGGGGGCATGGGGTGTGGGTGGTTGGTATTCCCATGAAAATGTTTCCATACAGGGCGGATAAAAAATGAAGGCACCTGAGAGTGTCTTTGTTTTGTGTGTTTGCTCCAAATGATTCGATGGTCAGTGATCATCGAATGATTTCGCCCCCGCACCCAAGGCTGCAAATGGATATTTATTCAAAACATACATTTGAAGCCGTGCAGGGTACATGGCAAGCTCAATGTCCTATACTTTTAAAATGAAACAATTATGCTCCTCTGCTGTATTTGGGGGTATGGATCTTTGGGTCTGAAAAAATTGCATCGTCTGTGAAATTTCTTCGCAAACTGACCCATCGGTATTGATTCAAGCCACCTGCCTTGATGGCAGCTGTTACGATTAATATAAGACTGTGACTCGGTTGGTTTTATATAATATTTTGTTTTCACAGACTTGTTTTCACTAGGTCCAAGAAATGTACACTTTCTTGATTGATGTTGCACGTAAATTTTATACCCCTATCATTATTCTCCAAATAAACAAGATGTCATCAATATAGCATCGCCAGCCAGGACACCAGGTTTGCCCGATATGGGTGGTGGGACCAGATGTCCTCGGTCTCCTACTCACCCATAAAGATATTAGCATAGCTAGGGGCAAACCTCGTGCCCATGGTGGTGCCTCTCCGTTGTATGGTTTATTATAGTATAGAGTGAACCTACAACTGCCGTCACCAGAAATAGGCTATCTTGTAATACCACAATTTTAGGAAAATTGACCACATCAGTTGTATCTTTCAAGTGCGAAACATTCTTTTGCACTAAAGGCTGTAAATGTGCATTTATAAACATTGATAGATTGGAACTAACGGAATCTATCCCTGCAATGATTGGCCTGCCGGGTGGTTGTATGGGATCTTTGTGGATTTTGGATTTCGGGAAAAATATTCTGTTGGTGTTGTAAAACTGTAATACGCTATTTGGATCTGCTCTTTCCCTTTCTTTTGAGGCACAATTTTGTGGAAACAAAAGGAAAAAGGGAAAAGAAAAATGTATCTGCGCCAAGGTCTCTTGGTATTGTTTTTTGTTTGGCTAATGGAAAACTATCCACTTTATCTCTTTTGCTACAGCTCTGTACACCACACGAGTAAAAGCAAGTACTGTAGATAGCATCCTGTTCTGACGCAAAGCTGTCAGACAGAATAGAGCCATATGTCACATGTTACCAGGGCTTAAAGTGGGGGGAAATGGTTGGAACTGAGTTCCACCATGTCTAATAGTAGGAGGAACTGGTTCCCCCTCCACCAAAGTCTTGCACAATAATTCCAACACAAAATGCTGTTCCTTTTCTGGCATGGCGTATGTGGTGTGAAGCTGTCACGAAGTAATATTGCTCTAGGTGTTATGTGTATGGGGCACTACTGCTGTGGGCATTGTGTACAAGTTGCTACTGTTGCTTTTACACAATGTATAAAGTGTACTACTGTGCAGTGTAAAATGCATAAGGGGCACGTATGAGTGATGTACTGTGAATAAGAGCCACTATTGTGTGTCCAAACGTGAGTAAGGGACACTACTATGTATTGTAATATGAATCAGGGGCACTACATTCGGTGTAATGTGAATGAGCTTATGCTACAGGAGTCATTTAAATTGACTACCATCCCTTTGTGAGGCAGGGCAGGCACAAATGTATAGTTTGCAGGGGGTTGCCTAATCTGCTCACCTAATGGGGGGGGGGGGGTGAGTGCCAAAGGAAATGAGTTCTAAAACCTCTCCAGGACCACTTTAATCTGCATGTTACTATGTAATAATAACATAATGTAGCTCTTTCTGTCTTGTTGATTATTACTATAAATGTGAGATACAATAATTTAATGTTGAAGTTGCTCTCTAAATTCATGATAGGTAATCTTGTTTCCGATAACACATTTGCACAAATTATATATTTTCATTTTGAGATTTTAATTTCATAAAACATTCATAAGGATTGCCTTAATTTTAGATATGCAACTAAATAGATTCTTTTTTATATAATTTCCAGAACAAAAGCTTGAAAACAAAACTATTATCTGGAAACAAGCTTTGTGGTCTCCGTGCTGAGGAGGTGAGTAATCTGAGTTTCCGCTCTTGTGATGGCTGGAAGCTAATTCTTATTTAGTGCATGCCTCTGACTTACACATAAAATCTCAGTGATGCGTGTTTTATTGTCAAGGCAACTAGGTTTAAGTAAAAGGTTTATAAATGAGCATATTCATAGTATGCCGTGTACAGAACACCACTTGGTGATTTGATATTGTAAAGCAATATACAGTATGAAAGCGTAAGCACTTTTGATTTAAAAAACAAAGACTTCTGCCAAGAGCTTTGTATATTGACATATTCAGCTTTACTTTAATTTAGAGCTAGATAAATTACAAATGTTACCATATATTTTATATATATATATATATATATATATATATATATATATATATATATATATATATATATATATATGTAGATAAATAAACAGGCAGCTGCACTCACAGGAATTTCAAAGTTGTGTTCAAAAAACGTGACCAAACCAACGTTTCGGGGACTAGCCCCTTTGTCAAGGTGCAGGTAGAACAAGGTGCAAACGGTACCGTCCCCGAAACGTTGGTTTGGTCACGTTTTTTTAATACAACTTTGAAATTCCTGTGAGTACCGCTGCCTGTTTATTTATCTACTAATACACCTCTGTACACCATGTATATTATTTTTACTCTTTAGCTTGTTCATTTACATGGGATGCAGTCAATTTACCTACAGTCAAAATCTCGGCGTTCAAAATACCGACCACTATTGACCAATGATCAAAATACTGACACTTTCAAAATACTGTTTGTATTTTGAATGTATGTAGGGAAGAGCGAAAAGTGAACTCTCTCGTCTCGGTCAAATTGCCCATTTTGACATAGATACCCCCAAAATTTTGTAAAAATCATGTCTACTTTTCAACCTGTCGACATTTTAAATGACCATCGGTCAATGGTGGTTGATATTTTGACTGTCGCGTATAGGTAAATCATTCTGAACTTATTGACACCACAATATGATGGTTGACAATTCTTTGTTCAGTACACATCTCTTATAGAAAACAAAATGTATACACAATATTACATTATGGTATTGACAACAGAGTTTGATATTTCTCTATGTGTAACAATTCAGCTGTATGTACATGAATTCCTAATGCTCAGAGGTCTTATTGTCATGGTTTGCTGTATTGGAGTTTTCAGAAATTCATTCCACCCAGATGACTGCATTTGATTGCTTATCAAGAGGTCACTTAAAAGCTTGACCTCTTGATGTACTGTACTGCATGGCAAGAGCTAGGAAATCTAATGTTAAGGTTATAATAAATTTAGTTTATTATTCAGGTTTGGTTTGTTTGTATTGCAGTCAAAACGCATACAAGCCCAGCTGAAAGAGCTTCGGTATGGAAAGAAAGATTTAGTTTCTAAGGTAAGTCCATATTTGAATTCTATTGCATTTACTTAACCCCTTCGTGACTGTTGATGTTTCAGACCTATGGGACCAGAACACATTTAACAGTATCGCCATATGTTGCTTACAGCAAGACTCAAGAAATTGATTTATTCACTGTACCTTAGTAATTGCCACAATATTTTATTCAGAATTGTAATACTTTATCATGGTGGCATATGGTCTGATTTAGATACAGATGTAGCGCCGCTAATCCAGTGCTGGGGCTTGCTAGACCACCCCCACTGGCAAACGGACGCTACATCTGACTGGGACGCGCATCCCAGTTTCCCGTCGGTGGGGGACGGAAACCCTGACCGTCTCTGCTTCAGGGAGATGGTCAGGGTTTGGGGAGGGGAGAGGTGGGGGCAACAAAGGGAGATGGTGATGAGGTGGCGGGGACCCGGGGGGGAGCTCCGGTTGAAGGGGATTTGCGTGTGTCTCTGCGAATCTACCGCCAGCCTCTGCCTGAATTAGAGGGGCTCTATCTGTATGTACGAAAACCCAATGGTTTGAGTATAACTCAATGCTGGGTAGACTGCTCAGGAAACAGTTTTCTCATATGCAGAACAAAACTGTTGGCATTTCACCAACATTTTTCTGGAAGCATCGGGATAGGGTCAGAGTTTTTTTATTTTTTTTATAAACATTGCATAAAAACAATATAAAAAAATCATATGCACTTTCCATTATTTTTTCAATAGTCACTTTTAACAAGTTAGTACAAACTTAAAGAGTTGATACACAATGTATTGACTTCACGTACCAAATTATTTTCATACTCCTGGTGAAATCTTGTACAGTAAGATGTTAATTAGGCCCAAATTGAATAGATTTTTATGAAATTGGCCGAACAAAAATAATATTTTCCTGTCCACGGTTCAAAAAGAAAAGATTTGTCCCATTTTTCCTGGATTGTTTCAGGCGAAAGATCTATAAATGTTGTTATTTTTTAATTGATACTTGCAATGTGAGCTGTGACTTATTAGTGGCCTCACCTTTGACTTTTCTAATATTGTTTTCCACTTATTATCTACTGTATGTGTGCTTGTTATAGTGATATCCTAATTACTTAACCTTTTGCTGTTTATTGTGACCTTGGGTCCAATTAGATTGTGTATTTTCTCAATTTTAGTTAATTCCCATATCTTTATTCTTCTATAGCCCCGTACACACGGGTGGAGATATATTGCTCAGCAATATATTGCTAGCAATATATTACTGAGCAATATATTGCTCAGTGTCCCCTTTTCATCAGCGGTGCCGTAGAGGTAATCAGCTGGTTGCAGGAGCAAGCTCCTGCGACCAGCGATTAGAATGGGGCAGAAAACGGGAGCGCGCATCCGGCGATTTATCGCTGGGGCACACATCCATCACTGGCAATATGGTCACCTGTGACCATATTTCCAGCTATTTCAGCCCCTATCGCCCCCGTGTGTACACAGCTTATGTCATTTGGTCCAAAAACAATTGTTTCTTCTTTTTTTTTTCAATTTTCACTATCACTAGCCCAGAGAATAATGACTTGTAAAAAGACAAGAATTCTAGCCTCCCAAAATGTAACAATCTGAAATCAAGTCCAAGTAGTGGACTTCACGGAATTGCAACCCTCTGTTGGCATTTCCAATTAAATTGACTTTCTCTACCTAGTCTCGTATTTGTGGATTTTGTGTTATAACAGACCCTAGCAATGGCCAAAATGAAGTACATTGGAATTACAGTGACCCCTCACTACAGTCTGTGGATGAGCATGATGGGGTAAATTTACTAAGATGGGAGTTCTATTGAAGATGGGACGTTGACCATAGAAACCAATCAGATTCTACTTCCTATTTATTTAGCACCTTCTAGAAGACAATAGATAGAATCTGATCGGATGCCCATAGCAACTCCCATCCTAGTAAATTTAACCCGATGAGGGTAGCACTGGAATTTTGCTAGTATTTCTGCACCGTGTACGACATTGTTTATTAGAGATGTCGTTATTACTGATTTTATCCCTTGGTATCCTAGCACTGTTTATGATGTTGCACATTTGAATGAAGCACAAGAGTCACTTTGTTGGTTACACCCAAACATGGTCAAATGCATATGTACCTCTCAGGAGGGCATTTCTGATTCTGCCTCTGAGTCTCTGTTTATAGTATGGTATATTCATTCATCCTCAGGCATTGAATTATTTGTAAGGTTTTTTTTGGAACAGTAAAATAGTAACAGTAAAATATCAGAAACTGGCATGACTTGCCTTATCTATAATGCATCATGCGACAAGGCTATTATGGAAATCAAATGGAGACTAGTAGTCCTCTAATGCACTTGGTCATGATAAACCAAGATGTGTTGTTAATTTATGATTGGAGGCCTAGCCCTTGCTCCTTTGTTTCAGTTGAAAGTGTTTCCTGTCCGATTGACAGTCATCACCTCTCCTGCTGCACCTCAGAGGAGAGTTGAGGGCAAACTAGTTGTAGATGCCAATGGTGAACCTAGCCATTCAACAAGAGACACCACTAATCCACCTCTATAGTCAAGCACAGAAAACACAAATGAGGAGATTAATCAAAATTTGGACAGATTAACTATCAATTTACAAGATGATTGGTCTCTGTTCACTTTTACTTTATCAAAGCAACTAATTAGTATATACCTACAATTTTATAGTGTACTTGATGAATTCTTGGCCAAAGTTAATTAGTTGCTCATTGCAACTCTTCCACTGGTCCACTTCTCTACTCCTTGATACATCAACCCCAGTGTCTCTGTAAAGTAAAGTTCCTCAGTAGTCTGTAGACTGAGTCATGAATTTTGGCTCATTGACCATATAACCTGTCACCATCTCCACACATTCAATCACAACGAGGCCCAGTACTATGTGGGACAACCATATACAAACCCAATAAAGAGATGCAATGAGGACCCTTAAGTAAACAGTACAGTATGTACTAAAGCAACAGAGCCATAGAGTAGAAAAAAGGACAATGAATGATTATAAAAACTCAATTTGGATTCAATTAGCCACAGTAATTTACTGCATGTGGAAAATAATGATAGACTCAGGCTTTCACACCTTAGGTATTCTTTTAGAGCCCATTATTCTTGCATGTTAAATTAGCTGCTATCACTCGACCCATAAGAGGTTCTGGCATAAGTACCCAGGACTCTACCACATTCATAGAACCTGCAATGAGGGTACTTACACCATATTACTTTCCAAGCCTCCCTCAGACCCCAACAGATATGCATTTTAAGTGCAGCCTGCAGGCTGTAACTGAATAGCCTTGTTAGACATACTAACCATGGTTACTTACTGCAGCTAATTGAATCTGGCCATTTATACAATTTTCTGTATTTAAGAGTCTCCCAGACTGTAGTTTCATACAAATGGCTTTTATTAACAAACAGGAGATACAAATGGTACCTTCAACTATTAAAGAAGGGTGGTAAGGTCATAGTTAACATAATTTTATCATCTCCACAGCTAACCAATTCAGTACATGATAATACAAGGTATATACAGTAGTTTGCATTTTCATAAATATCTGTGTGTCATCATGCATGTCCTTTAGTATTATGTACACCGGCGGTTATACCAGGCAGAAGTAGCGGCATTGGTTTAATTCTGATAATTTCAGGAACTTGTTAATGGGGCCAACCAATATGTTACTGAAACTATTATTTTAGAAACTGAATAGACTTAAGAACTTTTGGAGGTACAGGTTGAGTATCCCGTATCCAAAATGCTCGGGACCAGGAGAATTTTGGATAACGGATTATTCCGTATTTCGGAATATTTTAATATTTCAATGATGTATTTTGAAGTATCTTGCATGTATGCTGTATAAACACATAAAATACACACAAATATATTTTATTACCACATAAAATACACACAAATATATTTTATTTGTTCAAAAAACAAGGTTTCAAAACATGAAACAAAATTTGTGTATTATCTCAGATATTGAATTTGAATGCCAAGCAATCATTTTCTTGCACATATATAGTGCCAGTTACATATCATGTCACCAGTAGTGATGTTACAAATGTCCCCAGTGAGTTTTTAGCAAAAAAAAAAAAATTTTCACTTTCTGGAATGTATGGTTTTCGGAATAATTCGGATAACGGATACTCGGATACGGGATACTCAACCTGTATTGTATTGTATTTTCCTAAGAACAATTATAATATATTTTAAGGTACAGTATATGTTTTTACTGTGGTTAGAGCACCTTTTGCTCTTGACTTGCTCATCCATGTGTAACATTTTGAAGAGGGCAGAAAACTTTCAGCAGTTAAGAATATTTCAAAAGATAAATGTACTGATCTCGTGGGAGTCAGTGACCTGTTCTCTCAGAAGGACAGAGGAAGTGTGAACATGTGAAGCCACAGACTGAATGCTAGATTGCTGAACGAGCAGAGTCCCCCAGCAGCAAAGATTGGTGAAGTGAGGCGCCTGTCAAATTGATAAGGGGAAATGTGTCTCTGTATAAATCAAGGTTCATACATACAGTACAAGCACTTTATTCCCTATTTAATGTACATGTGTAGAGTTACAGAGTCTAGGTAGTTTGGCAACATGTGGTTCAACACAAAGATCTAGCTATGCTATAGAGTGTCCAAGTCGCGGGAAAGCTCGTAGGGCCTGCGGACTATGACCACCATAAGAATATATGGGGCAGTGGCTAGTTGCAGCCTGGTAATTCTGTTACAGAACTTAAATGTCACCTGAAACCAGTAAATGATACAGCTCTGGTTTAGCTAAAGCTACAAAGTGCTGCCTCATACATACAAATTAGTATATGCGCTGCTCTAATTGAATCCTCAGTTAATTACTCGGACTAATATTGCTCACTTTTGCTCTGACGAAACAGTTTGGGGAGATCCTATTAATGCTTTTTTGGTACGGTTCATTAAATTACATCCTCTGTAGGCTGCTGCGTGCCTATTCGCCCACACTTTGCTCTTTACAAGTCTACAATGCTATGCGTGTTCATTCTCCGGCACCTAATAAAGAGACAAAAGGCATTGACAGATTAGAAAAACAAACCTACAGTTTATTTCATGATTGTATGACATCAAAATATCTCCTACATTCTTGAACAATATGTTCTAATCTGCTTTTCCGGGCAATGCATTTATAAATTCATTTGATTAAAACAGTACCCCTAACTTGAGAAATAATTGTCATTATACTGTACTGTATAGATTAGACGTTTGGTTGTTGATAAATGTACAGTACGAAAGTTCAGAGTTTGAAAGTTGCATGCAAACTGCAATAAAACAGATGTCCTGTTGTAACACAAAAACAGCTATAGGTGGCGCTGTATCATAATTTCTCAATATGTAGTCTTTATTTGTTGTGGTAGTGTACTCTCTTTCTGAATCATCTTGTTAATCTTCTATTTCAAGGCCAACCTGTGGTCTCCATCTGTTGTGTAACTACAAGTCCCAGCCACCATTTTGCTATTAGAGAATACTAAAACTGTAGCATTGCATGCTGGGATGTGCATAGTTTTACAACAGTTGAAGAGTCATAGGTTGACCAGGCCTGCTCTATTTCATGAATATAAAGGTTATGGGCCCAGATACAGCCCAAGAGAAGAAGGCAACCAATATTCAAATGAAATGTTAAGATTATATGTAAGTCAATACTGACAATGCAAAAAGAAAGGAAATTGTCTTGCAATTTAGAGAATAAATTAGCAGTAGTTAAACTGTTTATTGAGAATATTCAGTCAGGGAACGTTAAGGTTGATATTTTGTTATCTACAGACAATTTGGGTGCCAGATGGCCTCTCGAGAGTTGAGACTCCAACGGTCATTAAATCAACATCAGAATCATGACTCTTTAAAAGATTCAACAGTGAGGATCCCGATTGACATGGTCTATTCTCCATCATGGGGATCCGTGACCCCCATAGAGGGGGAATAGAGTAGGTGGCAAGTGCATAGAGCCACAGAGCCCGCAAGGGGCTTTGTTGCGCTCATCTTCCTGTCAGACTCCCAGCAGTCGGGATTTCATTGTCAGTGTAATGACTGTTGGAATTCTGATGAGCAGGATGATAATTTGGCCAGTGGGTAATATGCAGCAATGGTAAAAGGAAAGACGGTACTCTTTACTTAGTTGGGCGCCAGCGATTGAAATCGCGGTCGTCGGGGGTAAAAATCGCGGGCATCGCGGGCATCGCGGGTAAATCAGGATGCCCGCGATGACCGCGATGACCGCAATTTTCCCATAGGGAACAATGTTAAAAAGGCTGATTGACCGCGATTTTACTGTTAAATGCCTCAATGGACCCGATTTGGCCCTAGGAATCAATGTTAAATGGGCCACAGAGCCCAAATAGGCACAATTGACCCTTAAATGTCCCCCCCAATTTTTAACGCCACCCCACGATCCACGCCAACCCGAAGTGTGGCGAGCGCAGCGAGCCCGCGAGGGGCGGCGGTACGCGTCCTCCGACCTTTTCATGCCCTACTATCCACTAGGGCGTGGAGTGAGAATATAATAGTGTGGCGAGCGCAGCGAGCCACCGAGCCCCGCGAGGGGACGCGGATACCTTCACAGGTAGACGCGTCCCCTCGCGGGCTTCACAGGTGTCGGCGTCGCCACGGACACCTGTGAAGCCCGCGAGGGGACGCTTCGGGCTCGCTTCGAGACGCTTCGGGCTCGGTGGCTCGCTGCGCTCGCCACACTATTATATTCTCACTCCACGCCCTAGTGGATAGTAGGGCATGAAAAGGTCGGAGGACGCGTACTGCCGCCCCTCGCGGGCTCGCTGCGCTCGCCACGCTTCGGGTTGGCGTGGATCGTGGGGTGGCGTTAAAAATTGGGGGGGACATTTAAGGGTTAATGGGCTCTGTGGCCCATTTAACATTGATTCCTATGGACAAATCGGGTCCATTGAGCCATTTAACAGTAAAATCGGGTCCATCGCGCCTTTTAACATTGATTCCTATGGTAAATCGGGAGCATCGCGTCGCGGGCATCGCGGGTACATTTATGGCAGGCCGCTACGCGACTGACACGATTTCCATGTTTAACATGGGTTTCAATGGGAAATCGCGGGCATCGCGTCGGTCGCGTCGCGGGCAGACATAAATGTACCCGCGATGACCGCGACGGGCGCCCATCTAGGTAAAGAGTACCGGAAAGACATTTAAAAAACACCCAAAACTAAAAAAAGAAATCTACTACTGCAAAAGATTTGTGTTACAGAAGCTACATAAAAGGTCCAGTCTAAACGATAAGCTGCTTGTACTAAGATAACTGCTCTGGATGAAACTTGGGTAAGCAAAGGACATGCATTAAACATATAATCTATGTTACCCTGCTGAGGACTCCACGTGTGCTAATATATTTTTGTTATGCAATCATCTAACCTTAGTGTAGTGTACATGCAGTTGTGATGTTGTGTGTAAGGTTATACATTATTATTTTGGTATTTGTTTTGTTTCTACCTTGGAGTATTCTTTGACAGATGCCTGCTTTTTTCTTATATAGACCTATAACATGTTAGCACAAGCGGTTTTATTACAAAGTTATAGTCCGCAGTATCCCTTTGGGAATGCAGTTATTTGCTAAAGAATTTATATAGGAACAGTAATTAGATCCCATCTCCCACTGAATATTTCATTGCTGGATGATGTTTCCCAGATAACTTTTATCTATAAAAAAAAATGCTGCCATCTAATTTGCTGGATGTCTGAGAGTATGAAATGTGTTTTTTTACAGTGCTAGATTTATTTTCAGCTGTTATGTCTTTTTTATTGCGTGGCATGCACCTTGGTGTCATATGCGTTTCATTGTTGTGAATAAAATAAATAGGAATATCGTAGATGCTATGTTATTTAAGAATATACGGTAGTAGATACACAGAGGGCGGTATTCAATGAGCCTGATTTGCCATGTTTTTATGGCGAATTTGTGCTGTTTGGTGAATTTTTGACTAAAACGGTGAATCACCCTATTCAATGACCAGATGGCGAATACATTTGAAGGTTTTTTTCGCCATGATTCACCGAGTAGCAATCGCTATCTTTTTATGGAGAAGTGGAATGTGAACTTTTAAAATAAAGTGTTTTGTTTTTTACATTTGGTGTCAAAAAATCAGGAATTTTATTCTGAGGAGGGGCATGCTATTTTTATTCATGTGCTGTAAGCACATGAATATATATTTAATTAAAAAAAAATATATATATATATATATTTTTACACAGCAGCCAGCAGGGGGTGCCGGAGACCGAGCCGCTCATTAGATATTCATATATTCACTGCACCCGATTGCTACATATGCACGATCGGGTGTAGTGAATATACCGTTCCCCTGCTGGCACCCCCGGGGGGCAGCCTGTGCTGCCTGGCACCCGGGGAGCCCACCTCCCCCCCACATATGCTCTGGGGCAGGCAGAGAGACTTCCATCTCCCTGCCTGCCACCGTCCTCAGGCTCCCTGCAGCGTTCGCCGCAGGAGCTCATATTCGCCGGTCAGCAGCGAGCCCCTGACTCGTTGAATACCGGAGCCGGCGAGGCTCCGGAACGTGGCGAATGTGCAGCGAATCCTAAACAGGATTCGCTGCACCTCGCCGGTATTCACATTGAATACCGCCCAGTGAGGGGTTTGTTCATTGTGACTTTGACTATTTGTTTTATAGAATACTGAACAGAACATTGTACAGTGATGCAATATCAGATTATTTTATATAACCAGCCTAACATTCCATATGGAGATTGGGACACATTACATTAAACCAAAGTCTGATCTTCTTAAATCACACCCCTAAACACATATCCCACTCATTTTAAGCAAGACAACAACCTATTTCAAGGTGTCACTTTTGATCACTGAAAAAAATTTGGACTGTCATATCTACTGTATGTTTAAATTATCATAGTAAAATGTCCTCTATTACCCAATGGTGGAACACTGCTGGATCTGGATATTAATGGTAGAACGCCAATGCAGCCAGGCACACTGCAAGCTGGAATAAGCAGGACTCTAGCAGTGGAATCACAAGAGCTGGAAAACATGGAAGCTGCTAGGAGATGACAACCATATAGGGTGAGACAATCATAGCACTGGCAATTTGGGAGTTCTTACCTATAATCCTTATAGGAGCCAGAATGGCTGGAGCAATCAACTGTAGACAGGTCACAAGGGATTTATTCAGGAGCCACAAGTGACTGGACCAAACATGGCTGCTCCCATGTTTGGATTTGGAGGGAAAACCTGTTTGTTCTACACATGCTTGCAGCCTTGTAGTAATGGTGGTGGTGTGGAAGCCACAGGGAGTTGATATTGACAGTCGGGTATGATGGGATGAGAATGCTATATAGCCAACAGTGGCGCCAGGTGACCGTGGGAATGCTGCACTGCGCACTGAATGCAAACAGCGCTGATGATGTCCAGACTTGGAGTGAGAGTCTGACCAGACACTTGAGTGAGAGTTTGTTTTGTAACCGGAATCTTGACATGTGAAACCTCTCTTTCCACAACATTTATAGTGGCGTCTTTTCTTCACAGAAGACTCCAGGTGCTTATTTTGTTATTAATACAATAATTTCACTGATTTTTGAATTATCTGAAATAAAAGTGCCAGTACTGCATACTGTAACGCTGAGACCATCAAAGAAAAAGCCCAGATAATACAGTTGTAAAGTATAAAGGACATTGACACCTTTTGCAGAAGGTGTCAAGAGTTTGGTGGCACAGCAGAAGGACGTGACCATGTCAACTCATAAAACCATTCAATGATGCATGTCAACGGAAGTCTTTTCTCCACCTCCAAGGCTCATGTTCTCAGACAAATTAAATCCTGGGTAATTAGTACCTACCCTCATTCTCCCATGGTTGTCATCCCTGGTAGTATTAAATACTGTAGTTTAGTCTATACACTCATAGGAAAATGCAGGGGGGGTGGTTCATGGTTGCCTGGAAACCAACCTTCTCTTGGCAAGTGCGTTAAATTATGACAATAACACTGCTATACAGTATAATAGGATCAATAGGGCTGCCACCACATCATGCAGTGTAAGGGCCAGAGCAGAGCTGCTGCACATGCCGAGTGTACCTGCTTCTTCTACCACATTTACTGTATGTGTGGACCTGAGCCCTTAAACATTGCAATGGACCAGAGAGCAGCGGCCAGGAGGAAGAGACAGGAGCCTTATAATAAAATGGGGATTGTGAGCTTACAAAGTGCAGTACTGGTTCTATTATGTTTGTGTATTTATGTATTATATGTTTAAACATTTCCAGACCACTTATCTTATTTAAATGTTTGAAACAGCCTATACTATAGACCAGGGGTGGCCAAACCTGTCCTCAAGATCTACCAACAGTGCATGTTTTCCAGGCAACCTGGGGATCTATAGTAGGAATGAATGCAGCATGTTTTAAAATGTGACAGTTAGTAATAACTGCAGCTGTGCACCAGCTAGGTGACCTGGAAAACGTGGACCGTTGGTACATCTCGAGGACTGGTTTGGCCACCCCTGCTATAGACCATCTGTACTGTTAAATATTAACCCCTTCCCGACATTTGACGTATATATACGTCATGGCCGGGAAGTACTTCCCGACACATGACGTATATATACGTCATGGCTTCTAACTGTCACTGCGTCTAGAGACGCAGTGACAGAGGGACGATGTCTGCTGTCCCTGACAGCAGACATGTCCCTGCATGCCCAGGGGGGGCTGCGATGCCGCCCCCCCGTCGGCGATCGCTGTGATTGGCTGTTCAGTGTGAACAGCCATTCACAGCGTTTTCTGTGTCACCGGCGAATAACGTTCGCCGGTGACACAGGGATCGGAGGTGATTGGTGCTGTAAAGTACAGCACCAATCACCGCGGGGTGTAAGGGTGACACTGGTGTCACCCCACCTCACCCCGCCCGCCCCCAAAGGCCGTGATTGGTTCGTCGGACCGACGGACCAATCACAGCCATGGAGGGGGGTTTAAACTAACGGTGACTGCACTGCAGACGCCATTCCGGTCTGGAATTGCGTGCAGTGCGGTCACCGTACCCAGCTGCCGCGATATACTGACCAGAACCCCTCTAAATACTTACCTGATCACTGCCTGGATCTTGCTTATTCTTGTGACATCCTGTGACATCCTGTGCTGTGTTGTGCTGCTGCGAGTTATTAGATAGAGAGATAGAGAGAGAGAGATAGAGAGAGATAGAGAGGCCTAGTGACAGAGAGTGCTATATTTTGTGCTGCTGCAGTGTGATAGAGCTATAGATAGAGAGAGATAGAGAGAG
Organism: Crinia signifera; assembly: GCF_055691185.1. NCBI lineage: Eukaryota > Metazoa > Chordata > Amphibia > Anura > Myobatrachidae > Crinia > Crinia signifera. The sequence goes on from NC_139227.1 coordinate 107,917,754, forward strand.
ATAGAGAGAGAGAGATAGAGAGAGATAGAGAGATAGTGACAGATTGTGCTATATATTTTTTATATAACTGACTGCTGCCCCCCCTTTTGTGCTGATCAGTATAAATTAACTGATCAGCAACTTTTTGGGGGCGCAGGTTTTTTTTTTAGATATATATACCTGTCAGTGCTGCTGCTGCAGTGTCATAGAGTGAGAGATAGAGAGATAGAGAGATAGAGAGAGAGATAGTGACAGAGAGTGATAGAGACTGCTATATTTTGTGTCTGCTGCCCCCCTTTTGTGCACCCCCAGCAACTTTTTGGGGGTGCAGGGGTTATTTTTCATATATATAACTGTCAGTGCTGCTGCTGCAGTGTCATAGAGTGATAGATAGTGAGAGATAGAGAGATAGAGAGAGATAGTGACAGAGAGTGATAGAGAGTGCTAAATTTTGTGTCTGCTGCCCCCGCCTCTTGTGCTGATCACTATATCTGAGGTGATCAGCAACTTTTTGGGGGTGCAGAGGTTTTTTTTTTAATATATACCTGTCAGTTGCTGCCAGTTGCACTGTCAGTTGCACCAAAGGTTGTGCACCTGCTGCCCCTCACTGGTAATCAGTGTCGCATCACTGATCACCTTTTTTTTTTTGTGGGTGCTGTGGGGTCTTTTTTTAATTTTTTTTTTACACACACTGTGATTTTGTGGGTGTCCTGTGGCCACTGTGCGCTGATCAGTGACGTACATCACTGATCAGCTTTTTCGGCACAGGGTTGATCTATTTTTTTTTTTTTTTTATCAAATTCCTGTTGCCTTTGAGCGCTTTTCAGTGACGGACGTTACTGACCAACATCTGTGCTCAATTTTTGGCGCAGGACCTTTTTTTTTTTTTTTTAACCCCTTCAATTTTTTTTTTTTAACCCCTTCAATTTTTTTTTTTTTTTTAACCCCTTCAATTTTTTTTTTTGTATAAAGTATTTTTTTTTTCTGCACTACATACACACTACACACTACATACCCCCCGGGTTGAAATAAAGTTTGTACCCCCCCCCTACACTATACACGTGTTGAAACATTTCACTACCAGTAACACAAAAATAAAAATGGCATCCCAAATGTCATCCCAAATGTCATCCCAAATGTCATCCCAGTCATCCAGAAGAATGTATTTAGTGGAGGAGGCATATGCCATGCTTGCCTCTGACTCTGACACAGCCAGTGAGGCAAGCGGGGAATTTGAAGGATTCGTCTTAAGCTCCTCTTCCTCCTCTGGTGATGAGGGACCCCCTCAAAGACGCCCCCGTAGAGCAGCTGAGACCCACCCCCCAATAATTGATCTCGTATGGACCCCACCACCAGACAATTTTGAGCCCCAGGTTCCTGAGTTTTTGGCCATGCCAGGAATCCAATTTGATTCCACAGGTCTCAGAGAAATTGACTTTTTCAAATTATTTTTCTCTGATGATTTTATAAATTTAATGGTGGACCAAACTAATTTATATGCCCAGCAGTTTATTGCTCAAAACCCCACGTCATCATTTGCTAGGTGGACCCCTGTAGATGCAGTAGAGATGATGACGTTTTGGGGTCTGGTGTTTCATATGGGCATAGTAAAAAAGCCAGAAATTAGGCAATATTGGAGTACAGATGTTCTGTACAGCACCCCATTTTACCGTATGGCCATGCCCCGGGCTCGATTTGAGACGATCCTTAAATTTTTGCATAACAACGATAATGCACAGTGCCCACCCAGAGATGATCCCACCTTTGACCGGCTATTCAAAGTCAGGCCGGTCATTGATCATTTCAGTGCCAAATTTGCAGAGATGTACATCCCAGATAAATTCATTTGCATAGACGAGTCCCTTATACATTTTAAAGGAAGGGTTAAATTCCGCCAGTACCTTCCCAGTAAGAGGGCAAGGTATGGCATAAAAATGTATAAGCTGTGTGAAAGCACCTCAGGGTACACCCACATGTTTAGGGTATATGAAGGGAAGGATTCAAGAATTGAACCGCCAGAATGCCCCCCCTCCCTCATAGGTGTTAGTGGAAAAATTGTCTGGGATTTAGTGCACCCCTTCCTGGATAAAGGTTATCACCTCTATGTGGATAACTTTTACACTAGCATCCCCCTGTTTAAGGCCCTTGGTTCAAGAGGTACAGCAGCTTGCGGTACTGTGCGCAAGAACCAAAGAGGCCTCCCAAAAACGCACATTGCCCAAGTAATGAGAAGGGGTGAAAGCAGGGGAATATGCACCGAAAATATGTTGTTGGTCAAATATAAGGACAAGAGGGATGTCCTTATACTGACAACAATTCACGGAGACAGTACCACCTCCGTCCCTGTACGAGGTACCAGTACCCACACCTCAAAACCTAATTGTATCCTGGATTACAATAGGTACATGGGCGGAGTGGATCTTTCAGATCAGGTACTGAAGCCGTACAGTGCCCTGCGGAAAACAAAAATTTGGTACAAGAAGCTGGCCGTGTATATCATCCAGATGGCACTGTATAACGCTTACGTGCTATTCCGTTCTACCGGCCAGAGGGGGACATTTATGCACTTTCAAGAGGAAGTCATAAAGGGCCTAGTATTTGGGAACCAGCAGGCAGAGGGCCCCAGTACTTCTAGTACTGGCCCCCGTATTGTACCAGGGCAGCATTTTCCGAACGAAATCCCCTCCACTGCAAGAAAGGGCAGGACACAAAAAAGGTGCAAAGTTTGCTATAAAAAGGGAATAAGAAAGGAAACTATTTTCCACTGTGAAACTTGCCCCGACAAACCCGGCCTATGTATAAAGGAGTGTTTTAAAATATACCACACATCTATGGATTATTAGGTTCATCATTTCACCGTACTTCGGGGGTCTTGCTAATGCCACATAGCACCCACCAACATTCCACCAGAATCTGAGCTGCAAAATCCAAAAATCACTCCTTCCCTTCTGAGTCCTGCCATGCACCCAACTGGTATTTTTTGGTCACATATGAGGCATTGCCATACTCGGGAGAAATTGGGGCACAGATTTTGGGGTGCTTTTTCTCCTTCATACCTTCTGAAAATGAAAAATTTTGAGCCAGAACTGCATTTTTGTGTAAAAAATGTAATTTTTCATTTTCACTGCCCAGTTGTATCAAAATTGGTGAAACCCCTGGGGGTTTGAAATGTACACTATACCCCTAGATGAATTCCCTGAGGGGTGTAGTTTGCAAAATGGGGTCACTTGTGGGGTGGTTCCACTGTATTGGTGCTTTGGGGGTCTTGCTAATGCGACATAGCACCCACCAACATTCCACCACCAAAAATCACTCCTTCCCTTCTGAGTCCTGCCATGCACCCAACTGGTATTTTTTGGTCACATATGAGGCATTGCCATACTCGGGAGAAATTGGGGCACAGATTTTGGGGTGCTTTTTCTCCTTCATACCTTATGAAAATGAAAAATTTTGAGCCAGAACTGCATTTTTGTGTAAAAAAATGTAATTTTTCATTTTCACTGCCCAGTTGTATCAAAATTGGTGAAACCCCTGGGGGTTTGAAATGTACACTATACCCCTAGATGAATTCCCTGAGGGGTGTAGTTTGCAAAATGGGGTCACTTGTGGGGGGGTACACTGTATTGGTGCTTGGGGGGTCTTGCTAATGCAACATAGCACCCACCAACATTCCACCAGAATCTGAGCTGCAAAATCCAAAAATCACTCCTTCCTTTCTGAGTCCTGCCATGCACCCAAATGGTATTTTTTGGTCACATGTGAGGCATTGCCGTACTCGGGAGAAATTGGGGCACAGATTTTGGGGTGCTTTGTCTCCTTCATTCCTTGTGAAAATGAAAAATTTTGAGCCAGAACTGCATTTTTGTGTAAAAAATGTAATTTTTCATTTGCACAGCCCAGTTGTATCAAAATTGGTGAAACCCCTGGGGGTTTGAAATGTACACTATACCCCTAGATGAATTCCCTGAGGGGTTTAGTTTGCAAAATGGGGTCACTTGTGGGGGGGTTCCACTGTATTGGTGCTTGGGGGGTCTTGCTAATGCGACATAGCACCCACCAAAATTCCACCAGAATCTGAGCTGCAAAATCCAAAAATCACTCCTTCCCTTCTGAGTCCTGCCATGCACCCAAATGGTATTTTTTGGTCACATGTGAGGCATTGCCGTACTCGGGAGAAATTGGGGCACAGATTTTGGGGTGCTTTTTCTCCTTCTTACCTTCTGAAAATGAAAAATTTTGAGCCAGAACTGCATTTTTGTGTAAAAAAATGTAATTTTTCATTTTCACTGCCCAGTTGTATCAAAATTGGTGAAACCCCTGGGGATTTGAAATATACACTATACCCCTAGATGAATTCCCTGAGGGGTGTAGTTTGCAAAATGGGGTCAATTGTGGGGGGGTTCCACTGTATTGGTGCTTTGGGGGTCTTGCTAATGCGACATAGCACCCACCAACATTCCACCACCAAAAATCACTCCTTTTCTTCTGAGTCCTGCCATGCACCCAACTGGTATTTTTTGGTCACATATGAGGCATTGCCATACTCGGGAGAAATTGGGGCACAGATTTTGTGGTGCTTTTTCTCCTTCATACCTTATGAAAATGAAAAATTTTGAGCCAGAACTGCATTTTTGTGTAAAAAAATGTAATTTTTCATTTTCACTGCCCAGTTGTATCAAAATTGGTGAAACCCCTGGGGGTTTGAAATGTACACTATACCCCTTAATGAATTCCCTGAGGGGTGTAGTTTGCAAAATGGGGTCACTTGTGGGGGGGTTCCACTGTATTGGTGCTTGGGGGGTCTTGCTAATGCAACATAGCACCCACCAACATTCCACCAGAATCTGAGCTGCAAAATCCAAAAATCACTCCTTCCCTTCTGAGTCCTGCCATGCACCCAAATGGTATTTTTTGGTCACATGTGAGGCATTGCCGTACTCGGGAGAAATTGGGGCACAGATTTTGGGGTGCTTTTTCTCCTTCTTACCTTCTGAAAATGAAAAATGTTGAGCCAGAACTGCATTTTTGTGTAAAAAATGTAATTTTTCATTTTCACTGCCCAGTTGTATCAAAATTGGTGAAACCCCTGGGGGTTTGAAATGTACACTATACCCCTAGATGAATTCCCTGAGGGGTGTAGTTTGCAAAATGGGGTCACTTGTGGGGGGGTTCCACTGTATTGGTGCTTGGGGGGTCTTGCTAATGCGACATAGCACCCACCAAAATTCCACCAGAATCTGAGCTGCAAAATCCAAAAATCACTCCTTCCCTTCTGAGTCCTGCCATGCACCCAAATGGTATTTTTTGGTCACATGTGAGGCATTGCCGTACTCGGGAGAAATTGGGGCACAGATTTTGGGGTGCTTTTTCTCCTTCTTACCTTCTGAAAATGAAAAATTTTGAGCCAGAACTGCATTTTTGTGTAAAAAAATGTAATTTTTCATTTTCACTGCCCAGTTGTATCAAAATTGGTGAAACCCCTGGGGGTTTGAAATATACACTATACCCCTAGATGAATTACCTGAGGGGTGTAGTTTGCAAAATGGGGTCACTTGTGGGGGGGTTCCACTGTATTGGTGCTTTGGGGGTCTTGCTAATGCGACATAGCACCCACCAACATTCCACCACCAAAAATCACTCCTTCCCTTCTGAGTCCTGCCATGCACCCAACTGGTATTTTTTGGTCACATATGAGGCATTGCCATACTCGGGAGAAATTGGGGCACAGATTTTGGGGTGCTTTTTCTCCTTCATACCTTATGAAAATGAAAAATTTTGAGCCAGAACTGCATTTTTGTGTAAAAAAATGTAATTTTTCATTTTCACTGCCCAGTTGTATCAAAATTGGTGAAACCCCTGGGGGTTTAAAATGTACACTATACCCCTAGATGAATTCCCTGAGGGGTGTAGTTTGCAAAATGGGGTCACTTGTGGGGGGGTTCCACTGTATTGGTGCTTGGGGGGTCTTGCTAATGCAACATAGCACCCACCAACATTCCACCAGAATCTGAGCTGCAAAATCCAAAAATCACTCCTTCCCTTCTGAGTCCTGCCATGCACCCAAATGGTATTTTTTGGTCACATGTGAGGCATTGCCGTACTCGGGAGAAATTGGGGCACAGATTTTGGGGTGCTTTTTCTCATTCATTCCTTGTGAAAATGAAAAATTTGGAGCCAGAACTGCATTTTTGTGTAAAAAAATAAATTTTTCATTTTCACTGCCCAGTTGTACCACAATTGGTGAAACCCCTGGGGGTTTGAAATGTACACTATACCCCTAGATGAATTCCCTGAGGGGTGTAGTTTGCAAAATGGGGTCACTTGTGGGGGGGTTCCTAAATTTTAGCATCTTATGGTGCCTAGAAACCTACATGGTGCCTAAAAAATAATCTCATAAAAAGGAGGCTCCAAAATCAAGTAGGTGCTCCTTCTATTATGAAGCCTGTGGTTTGGTCAACATGCACACTAGGGCCACATATAGGATATTTATGAAAACAAAAGAATTGGGGGAATCAATTTTTAGTCACATTTCTCTAGTAAAATGTACTGTGTTCCTTAGAAAAATGTATTAAAATTGCAAATCTGCAAAAAAAATGAAATTTTGAAATTTCACCTACACTTTGTTTTAATTCCTGTGAAACACCTAAAGGGTTAACAAACTTCCAAAATGCTGTTTTGAATACTGTGAGGGGTGCAGTTTTTGAAATGGTATCATTTATGGGGGTGTCTCACATACAAGTCCCTCAAAGTCACATCAGAACTGAACTGGTCCCTAAAAAAATCAGTGTTTGAAATTTTCTTGAAAATTTGAGAATTTGCTATTCATATTGTAAGCCTCCTAGTGTCCAAAAAAATTAAAAGGAAGTTGAAATAATGATGGAAACATAAAGTAGACATATGGTCTATGTTAGTTATTAACTATTTTGAGTGGTATGATTATTTGTCTCACAAGCAGAAAATTTAACATTTTGCAAATTGCTAAATTTTCCATTTTTTTACGACATTTTGGTATTTTTCACAAAAAAACACAGACTGTATCGACCCAAATTTACCACTAATTTGAAGTACAATGTGTCACGAAAAAACAATCTCAAAATCACTGGGATAAGTAAAAGCAAAAAAAAGTTATCCCCACTTAAGTGATACATGTCAGATTTGAAAAAAAGGGCTCTGTCAGGAACGCAAAAACTGGCTCTGTCAGGAAGGGGTTAATACTGTATCCCACACAGTATCCAGTGTATAAAAAGACTAATTTTCAGGGCTGTGACCATTCCCTCAGACCCCCATACTTACTCCAATGCAGAGTGGGAGATTTTGGATTATACTTGTAAACCCTCCCTCTAAAAATCCTGCGTTGGAGTAGAATAATTCACCAATCTTGATTGTGGTGCTTTAAAATTTCTTATTTGGAAAAGTTTTTTTCGACCCATACTGTGGCTTACATTGTAACTAAACACAAATTCTTTATTTAATTTCAAGTGGACTACATAAGTCATCTTTGTAAGGTCAAACGTCTGAGGATGTCTGGGAGTAAAGGAACATTATTTTTTGTAAACCTATTATCATCTTTGTACTGCATACTAAATGGCATCTGTAGCCGTCATTTCTTTCTGATGATAAAATGCTGCTTTTTTAAAACTCCCATTAAAAGATAAAGGGAAGAATAACTCAAGGGTTGTAATATGAATAGCATAGACTTGGTAACATTTCTTAGACTGCCAGAAGATGAGAAAGTTAATATTTTGGGGAAAGTAAGAATTAAATGTCCTTCTACTTGAAATGTCAAGCCACTAGGGAAACTAAATGTAAAGAGTGTGATATAATGCTAAAACAAAGGCAAATATAACCACATAAAACATTCTAATAGCATTGGTGTTGATGGAAAATCCTAGAACTGACCAATGTCACCCCATAGTTGCTGAAGTAAAAAAACAATTTCCAATCAAAGTTTGCTCATTCTTTCAGGTTATACAATATAAAAGTAGAGATAGATGATTAATTATAACAATACATAATGTTTAATTAGCTTACTGCCATGTCTGATTGCTTTGGTGTTATGTTTTTAATTGTTTGTTAGTCCAACTCCACTTTTAAAGTTTCCCCTCATACTAGCAGAACATCAATTCCCCATTACTAGGAGCCCTACAGCATAATTACTTTATAGCTGTGTACACACAGGGGCGATAGGGGCTGATATCGCTGGTAATATGGTCGCTGGAGACCATATTGCCAGTGATGGAAGTGTGCTGATTACCTCTGCTGCTCCCCCGGCAGAGGTTCCTTTTCATCAGCGACCATCTCTGGTCGCTGATGAAAAGGAGAAACTGAGCAATATATCTCACCCGTGTGTACGGGGCTTATGGCTAGGGCAGACAGATTGGCACAGTAGTGGGGAGGAGCTTGGCTTGTCATAGGACATACTTGCTTACCCCCTCTCCCTGGAATGTCTGGAAGAAACCAAGAAAATTGTGTCTGCCATTGGATCCCTGATCCGCAGCCGTTTGGAGAGGAGACGTAGCTAAAATGCCAAAAATTGCATAATTTCACATCATTTTAACCCGACCCCTTCTCAATAGAGCCAGTAATCATGGCATTTGACTTAATGGCGTAAGCATCTGCCCTGTACCCCGAAATGCAGATCAATGTCTTCTTTACAGGTTCTACCCAGAAAGGAGAACTGAAAAAGCAAGCATGTCATAGGGGCAGAGAGGATTTCATGATGTGGAGCAAGAAACTTTGGGTGGATGTCAAGTGACCTTGGTCCCGTTCACACTATGAAGGGGCAGTGCTTGGAGATATAGTCATCTCCAAGCGCTGAGTCCTCCGCAACCTCCAATGATGGGCCACTGTTCCGCCCCACCCCACCCCATGTGATGTCAGTGACCTGACAATAAGTTTACATTTAAGTATTTAAATACTTAAAGTAAGATCTACGATCCAATTTCCTGTTCTGCTAATCTAGGCTGTTCCACATTCAGTCCATAGGCTTACTTAGAGGTCTGATGGTGCAACCAATGTGTGCCTGTGTATACAAGCGGTGAATCTCATATGTTACCCCTGTTTTGTGTGTGTGTGCATGCTGAGACAAGGGTTTCATTGTTGAATGCAGGCTTTTTGGACCTGGCAGAATAGTTCCAACAGTTAGTTTGAGTAAGCTTTGCAAATTACCTACTTTTATGGTCTGTTCTCTAGGAGAAGCCCAGAGAGGGAACAATGTGGGACAGTTTGGGGGTGGGGCCAGGTTTTCTCTTGTTGCTAAGCTCCACCCCTGCCATGGCAAAATGGTGCAATTTGTGGGTCTGTGGGGAGGGAGCTGGATTAAATTACCCAAATTGTTGTAATTTAGCCCCTCTATACAGAGTCAGAATCCCCGGTATAATCTACATATCCAGCCTTCTTCACTAGAAAGTAGGCAGGATGCCAGAGATTCAGCTACTCTTCCATGGGTGCGGAGGACTGCAACTTGTGGGAGAGTAGGTACTGTAAGTATGTACCAATCACAGCAGAATGTGGCCAATGCCTTCTATATGTTTATGTGGTTTGTGACTTCGCCAATGAAATTGCATATCCTGTATACCCTTTCTTAGTGACTATAGGGGTTATTCAGTCCTGATCGCTGCATGTGAAATTGCAGTGAAACTCCACCCCTACAAGTTTGCAAATGGTTTGTGAAAGTATCGCAGCTCATCAACCAGCTGCAAATCCATTCGCATCTCACTCACCGGCCAATGAATTTCCCAGTTTGTACAAGAATGAGTAACTCTGACCCTTCCACAACTCTGAGACAGATACAGGGTGATTGAGGCCAGAGCTGATGTCGCAACCCTCCCTAAAAACACTTGGGCACATCTGCATTTTTCCAGACACCCCAGGCAACTTCCTGTCAATAAAGCCGTGGCAAGGTTGTAAAAAAAAAAAGCTAATTTTTGATGCTCTGTGCACACACCCCTTGTGGCCCAGATGCATGGGCAGTCAATCGATAATTGATCAGTTGCAATCAGGTAATAATAACTCCCTACTGTATGTGTATCCAAAAGGAGAAACTTTGAATTCCGCTGTTGGGTTCTATCCAGTAGCCTCCAGTGTGCACATCACATGTATTCCCCCCCATAGAGGTGAAGAGCAATGTTAGCCATTTATTTGTGGCCAAACAATAGATCCGCGGAAGCTATTGCTGCTGCGCTAACCAGTCTGCTGGATCTGTTGCTGACGGCAGATCTTCTTGTCTGCCACCCCGACGCTCTTCCTGTTTCCATCATAAATACCCCTCACAGAATGGCGCCCCTTCACAGCAGACGGTTAATGAGGATGCTGAAGAAACCTCCTCTTGCATCCTTAATAACTGTCTGCTGTAATGGTGGCGGCCATTTTGCAAGGGCCATTTTCATTGTATCATAAGGAGCGCTGGGACCACAGACAGTAAGATCTGCTGGTCCAGGCAGTGGTGGCAGATGCAGTGGTAAGAGGAGGGGGCGTTGAACATTTGTTCTTTGGTTGGTGGGGGCACAAATTTTAACACCACTGGTTTATTAAATAGGATTACTAATGTATCCCATGGACAGCCAATAACCTCTTAGTGATTATATTGTTTATTCTGATTTTACTAATATTTCATTGCTCTTTGACAGAGTCTCAAGTGTGTTCACTTGTTTTTCCCATTCACTGATGGAGATGACTAGATGATTAATACCTGTGACATTCCAGATAAGCCCACATACATGCTGTGCTATGTAAGTGTTGCTTAGAGGCTCTCTCCCTGCTTCTTTTTTCTAATAACCATCAAGATGCATGAAGAATTACATCTGCATCTCTAATAAGCTCCTGAATCTCATTATAAAGCTGTCTTTTTGTTGCCTTGGGATGCACTGAAGAGTTCTTCAGCTTGTACACCGCTTCCTTTCATTTGGAAATTGCTGGTTAATTTAAGCTGTGTGGGTATACAGTTACATGATAGATTTCCATGAATCCCATTAGGAAGTGTACTGTGGGAGAGTCATTTAGATATCCTACCTGCGATTCATATCACTTAGAGCAACATTGAGAAACTTGTGGCTCTGCAGCTGTTTCTAGGAACAACAAGATCTGGTATACTTGTGCTTGTAGTTCACCAAGAGCTGAGAGGGTATAATCATCAGTATGGTATTAGTATCACAGCTGATGGATGTCATATCCAATATCCATTTAATCTCAGTTGAGAAGCACCTACACAATGGCAAACAATAGTGCCACAGACTATGCGGTAGCTTGGGGGAGCAAGCGCCGGTGGGGTCTGCGGGAAGTGCAGCTAATAGTATTTCAAAAGTAGTGAAGAATGCAAGCCAATCAGAGTTTGCGAACCAGCAACCAATCAGGGAGAGGCGAATTCTTACAGGTGAAGCCCCATTTAAAATATCCGCCAACCTGTTCTGTTAGGAGGATGGACTCGGTGGCAGCTCTACCCCTGACACGCTGAAACGGCCACAGGAGGAACTTCTGGAAATGCTGCTGTGGCCGGTCCCGGGAGCAGTGCACACTGCATGGACTGATCCCTCCCAGTGCCTGGCCTGCAGCTCATAGCTTGTACATAAGCAATGGCTTGTAGTACACTGGTGGGAATGAGGATGACCCGACTTGGCTGGCTCCATGCTCTGTCCAGACTCCTGCTACTTATCTTCTTCTACCCAGGTGGGACCAACGGGGCATCATCATAGTTCCTCTTCCCAGTTGCCATGCTGCTCATGGAAAGGCACTGCACTGGGAGAAGTCAACTGGTGGTTCCCGGGGATCTAAGTAATGTGAGTATTGCAGGTGGGGTGGGAGATGCGGAGGGAAGAGTACTCATGGACACTGTGGGAGAGACAGATGCGTGCTCCTCTGCCCTAGAGCCTGGCAAATTATGCTATTTGAGGAAAGATAGTGGTGTAATATTATGTGTGTGTCTGTCCCCTAACCTTCTCTACCTGAGCCTAACCTTATCCCTCCCCCTTTAGCACCTAACTGCCCCCAACCCGCAGTCTACACATACCTCCCAACTGTTCTGATTTTCACGGTCCTGCGTCCCACCTGGGGCCAGAAGTGTCCCGTGGTGGGCAGTTGGGAGACTATCCTGCCCAACACTGTTGGGGAAAGAGGGGCTGGGGGCATGTACATGCAACCAAAGCAGCAAAAATGAGGGCGTGGCTAAATGGGAGCGGTGCAAGTATAGGCCATGCCCACTGTTGCTAGGCCATGCCCCCAAATGATAGGAGGTATGCTACATAGCAATATAATGTTTCTCAGCATCTGTTGCAGCTTCCCGGTATCTCTTACAGTCTCTCTTCTGCTTCTCTGCAGTCTCACTCTCACTCAATTGTTCTCTCCTGCAGCATGAGACTGCTAAATGTACTGTATGCTATGGCATCACTGATGCTCTGTGCATTATATGGAAGTTACTGTGATGTTCTCTACATTATATTTTGTTTACTGTGAGGTTCTCTGTATTGTATGATGATCAATGGAAGGCTCTCTGTATTGAATGACCACCACTCTGATGTACGTTGAATTGTATGGTGGACACTACGACCTATGTTTTGTGTTGTAGCCCTTGTGATGCTCTGTGGTGAATGTGGTTTTGTAGCGCAAGCAGAATACTTACATTTAAGTCTTGAGAAAGTGGAGCCTGCATGCTAAATAAGAAAATACCCGGAACCACAAAATAGTAGGTGCTGTCTCTTTAATGTAATGGGACGCACTATGGGAGATAAATGTAATAGGGTCAGAGAAGCTGGAGGTGTAAAACTTTGTCTGAGAATGGCTGTATTTTTTTTGTAAATCATTGCTGCTTCAAAAATAAGGCGGTTCTTGGACAAACCCCTGCATCTCTACCTTCTAGGGCCCGATTAGATTTACCCAGTGTTTTTATTTAACTTATCCTATTAATTTGAACAATATAAAGTGAACAAGTTTATCTCTGAAATTCTTAGGGTGAGATATACTAAGCCTTGAAAAGTGATAAAATGGAGAGTGATAAACCAACAACCAATCGGCTTCTGGAAAAATAAATAGAACAGGGCTAATGTTATACCGATGGTTAAAACAATACCACAGCTAGGTATAACAATTTTTTTTTATTAATAAACAATAAAAATTAAAATTTGTTAGCATGCATGTTAAATAAAAAGAGCCTTAAATTCATTAACAATTATCTGATATACTGCACCTCCACACAAATATTTGTAGGTGGAGAAAGGGCAACATACGAGTCCAGTCTAATACCCAGCTGGGGGATAGGAGGGTCCAGGCAGATTTATAGTCCGCTTCCAAACAAACTCAATAGTGGTATTATGCAAGGGGTCCACAAGATGAAATAAGTCCTCCTTGTTGGCTGGTCCGGAATTGGATAGAATTATGTCCTTGGTGTGCAGATTTGGTATCCAAATGAAAGGTAAAGGCTCGATTTTAAAAGCAGGCTCGGACAGGCTCACAAGCTCCAATCGGCTTCTACCAGTCATTTTTCAAACACTGCCTGTAACATGGCAGTTAGAAGCTGATTGGCTGGTGGTTTATAACTCTCCATTTTATCACTTTTCAAGCTTAGTACATCTGGCCCTCCGTGTAAATGTAGTAGATTGTTTATAAGATTTAAATAAATTAATGTTTTTGTTCAGTATTATTTATATAGATTTTTACAGGGTTTATTTAGAACCCTAAAAAGGGCAATGCATTTATTAGCAAGTTACGGACTAGAAAATGCTTTTCCCTTTTAAATATTGGGCTAAAACATGATAAGAAGCCCTGGGTTTACAACACAGTGGAACTTTACTTGCTACATTGATTAATTATACTTTTTTTAAGATTTCTCTGACCAGCTCCAGCAGTCACATTTGTAAGGTTATTGTAGACAATTTAGACAGGAGTAGCAATGGTTAGGCACACTGGTTTAAGGTGTTTTTTTTAAGGTAGCGCTCCCCACTGGGCAAGTTTTTTTGGGGGGAGTGCTACCTCAATAAAGCCCCACCAAGCTCTCCCCCTGGGCCGGGCAGCACCACTGAACTCCATGCCAGCCACTGCCTGGCCCTGCGCTCCTGCGCCATGGCCTTCACCCAGTGATGTGGCGTGTCAGTAGCTGGCACCTGAGGCTTTAGTACAAAAGCTGGGGGAAGGGGGGAGGAGGAGGTGCAGTGGAGGAGACGGTGCCCGGCTCTAAACAGTGGCAATCCCTGGAATTTTCCGGGTTTGCCAGACTGGGCACTGAGGCACAGCCCGGAAAATTCTCTGGATTACCATTTAAGTGGTTAAGGGTACAGTTTAATATTCCACAATATGTGCAAATATGAACATACTGTATATTAATCTGAATTCCGATATTGTATGGCGGTCACTAGAATGCTCAAAGTGTAGAATTTATGTCACTGAAATAATCTCTGCTTTGTCAGTGTTACAAGCTGCAGTCGCAGCTTGTTCCTGTTTGTTTGTTGTTACCCCCATGCCAGGGTTTGGTATTCTCCATGTAGTGGAGAACCTGGTATTGGGGTCCCTTGACCCCCTCTTCAAGGGGGGGGGGGGTACTGTTAGGATCCGCCTCCAGCGGATCTGTGTTATGCGCAGTTTCACATATTCTGTGTGTAGTTTCATGTTTTCCCTGGATTCTGCTCCCTGGGTTTATCCCAGCCTGGGTGTGTGTGTTTACTCGCTGGTGGCCTCCAGTGGTCAGCCTGGGCCATTGCAGCTCACTTTCAGTGGTGTGTCATCAGGACTCAGGTGTGTCTTAATTAGGCTTCTAGCCTGCAGTGCGCACCTGTAGGCAATGTGTAATCAGCATCACATTGTGCTCACTATAAAAACCCTCTGCTCACACACTCCTGTGCCGGTTATAGTATTCAGTTGCATTGTTCAGTTCATGTTGTAGTCCACTCTGTCCAGCTTCAGTCAGCGTTTGGTCAGCCTATGTCAGTGTGTTCCTGGTCCTGGTTCCTGTCGGGAGCCTTCCTATTGCTCCACACCTGTCCTGCCCTGCCTGGTTTGGTCCTGCTCAGTGGTGCAAGTAGAATTTTTTTCTTGGTGGTACTGATAGCCTCCACCAAAAATGGGCATGGCTATGTGTCATGAGGGGGTGTGGTCACACAAAGCTAGAGGAGTGACTAAATGACAATAGTAGCATGGCATCAGGAGACAAGGAATGAGAAACAGCAGGGAATGCCTGGGGGTGGGTTGGCTCTTGCTTGGGGGAGAGCCGGGCAGCTTGTGCTTACAATTGTGGAGCTTGCTCTTCATGCTGTCAGCACCGCTGATGCCTGTCAGTGTGACAGGCTAAATCAGCAGTAGCCGGTAGCTGCATACAGCACCAATCATAACGCTGGGTGGGCTGTGGATGCATTATATTTAGACTTAAAATAAAAATAGAATTGACAGTGGCTCAGGGGGTAAGTGGTACTGCGTACCTGCAACATATTTCTTACAGGTACTCCGTACCACGCCGTACCCCCTTACTTGCAACACTGGTCCTGCTGTGTCTGGTATTCAGCTTGTCTGCCCAAGAGATCTGAAAGTGGTGGTCTGGGACTCCGTCATCTTCTCAGATAAGTCAGGGGTTACCCTGTCTTTCTCCTTACGCAGTTTTGACACACGGTGTCACTGGGCATTATAGTAATTTCATTATATAACATCTCATTAGCATTGTTGCCATTTCATTATATAACATCTCATTAGCATTGTTGCCATTTCATTGTATATCATCTCACTTGCATTGTTACCAGTCAGTGTCACCTGCTCAGCCTTATTACTTTTTTGGGCTTCTGGGAGTTCCCTGGTATAGGGATTTAGTTAGCTTTTTCCCCTTGCTCTCTCCTGGCCTCGGCGGACGTGTTGTCATTTCCTAAGACCTGCCTGTAGCGGAGTGGGGCGGACCTAATTCGCCCTTCAGCCGAGACGGGCCCAGGTGAAGCCTAGCACCGCACACGTCCGTCGATTCCAGTCAGAGGCAACGGAGTTAGGGTGCCGGGGATACTCCCAGAATCCTTACATTATAACCGGCCATAACAGATAAACTCTGGAGCTGAGTTCTGCCCTCTCAGTCCAGCAGTTTTTCTTGCCTTGTCACAGTCTTGCCTTGTCACAGTTCTTTTTTGCCTTGTCACAGTCTTGTCTTGTCACAGTATTTTTTCCTTGTCTCAGTTGTATTGTCATAGTCTTTTGCACAGTAACCTTGCACGGCCATATCATGCAGGCCATGCAAGAGTCATTAGCGGCCCTAAATCTGGCGTTCAATACCTTTAAATCTGGGCGGTTGGAGATTTTGCAGCAGTCCCTACTGCAGCTGCAAAAACTCCTCACTGAAATATTTCTGATCCTTCCCGAGGTCACTGAGGTTAATTCAGCCCCTAATGAGACCCTGTCTAAGGAGTTATTAGGCAGCGAGTCCATAAACCCGGAGGTTCAGGAGAAGCATAAAAGTGTTCTACGGCCAAAGCTTTCGCTGGAGGAGCGTCAGCGGCATAGAAACCTGAATTTATGCTTGTACTGTGGAGATTCAGGCCACTATCTCCAGGCTTGCGGATTGTGCAGGCCTGGTGGTGGTGATAGGGTGTCTCCTCTGGCCAAGTCAGGGCAGGTTGTCAGATCTATGCCTGTCTTCACTGTGACCGAGCCGGTCAGATGCCGGGGGCCCGCCGAGCCGGTCAGATGCCGGGGGCCCGCCGAGCCGGTCAGATGCCGGGGGCCCGCCGAGCCGGTCAGATGCCGGGGGCCCGCCGAGGCGGTCAGATGCCGGGGGCCCAAGGGCCGAAGCCCCGAGTGGGGTTCAAGCCGGCGTCGCCCCAGAAGGGGTTCAAGCCGGCGTCGCCCCAGAAGGGGTTCAAGCCGGCGTCGCCCCAGAAGGGGTTCAAGCTGGCGTCGCCCCAGAAGGGGTTCAAGCCGGTGTCGCCCCAAAGGGGGTTCAGGCTGGTGTTGAGGCCGCAGCCCTGAGTGGGGGCCCGGAGGCCGCAGCCCCGAGTGGGGGCCCGGAGGCCGCAGCCCCGAGTGGGGGCCTGGAGGCCGCAGCCCCGAGTGGGGGCCCACAGCCTCAGTTTGTAGCCCCGAGTGGGGGCCCACAGCCTCAGTTTGTAGCCCCGAGTGGGGGCCCACAGCCTCAGTTTGTAGCCCCGAGTGGGGGCCCACAGCCTCAGTTTGTAGCCCCGAGTGGGGGCCCACAGCCTCAGTTAGTCACTGCCTCTGCCGAGGTTCCTAAGGCCACTGTTTCAGGGGGGCTCTCACTGGTCTTGGAGCTACAGGAGATGCTGAAGGCCATAACCTCTAAGGGGGTCCCTAAAGTCACAGCCTCAAGGTTCTCATGTGAGGTTACTGGTGCCACTACCCCAGTGAAACACTCGAGCCAGTCAGTGCAAAAG
This sequence comes from Crinia signifera, assembly GCF_055691185.1. Taxonomy (NCBI): domain Eukaryota; kingdom Metazoa; phylum Chordata; class Amphibia; order Anura; family Myobatrachidae; genus Crinia; species Crinia signifera. The sequence continues at coordinate 107,935,075 of NC_139227.1, forward strand.
GCCCAGCCCATAGCTATTTCCGCTGGGTGCGCCTTTCTGTCTCCCTCTTACGGAGGTCTTCCTGAATTTTTACCACCTAGAGCGCGGGAATCCAGGGTTGATGCTTTCTCAGATTCAGACTCAGAATTTGCAATTGAGATTGATGGGTATCCGTTGTATACAGGCCCTATGGTTTATGAAGAAGCCTGTTTAAAACCAGGGACATCCTCTCGTACCAAACATTCTAAGAGAAGGAGAAAGAAGTATTTGCACTGACCTTTTGCTTTGTTCTGTTTGTCTGGTCTTGTTGTGTCCGAAGGCCACCTTTGAGAGGGGGGCACTGTTACAAGCTGCAGTCGCAGCTTGTTCCTGTTTGTTTGTTGTTACCCCCATGCCAGGGTTTGGTATTCTCCATGTAGTGGAGAACCTGGTATTGGGGTCCCTTGACCCCTCTTCAAGGGGGGGGGGGTACTGTTAGGATCCGCCTCTAGCGGATCTGTGTTATGCGCAGTTTCACATATTCTGTGTGTAGTTTCATGTTTTCCCTGGATTCTGCTCCCTGGGTTTATCCCAGCCTGGGTGTGTGTGTTTACTCGCTGGTGGCCTCCAGTGGTCAGCCTGGGCCATTGCAGCTCACTTTCAGTGGTGTGTCATCAGGACTCAGGTGTGTCTTAATTAGGCTTCTAGCCTGCAGTGCGCACCTGTAGGCAATGTGTAATCAGCATCACATTGTGCTCACTATAAAAACCCTCTGCTCACACACTCCTGTGCCGGTTATAGTATTCAGTTGCATTGTTCAGTTCATGTTGTAGTCCACTCTGTCCAGCTTCAGTCAGCGTTTGGTCAGCCTATGTCAGAGTGTGTTCCTGGTCCTGGTTCCTGTCGGGAGCCTTCCTATTGCTCCACACCTGTCCTGCCCTGCCTGGTTTGGTCCTGCTGTGTCTGGGATTCAGCTTGTCTGCCCAAGAGATCTGAAAGTGGTGGTCTGGGACTCCGTCATCTTCTCAGATAAGTCAGGGGTTACCCTGTCTTTCTCCTTACGCAGTTTTGACACACGGTGTCACTGGGCATTATAGTAATTTCATTATATAACATCTCATTAGCATTGTTGCCATTTCATTATATAACATCTCATTAGCATTGTTGCCATTTCATTATATAACATCTCATTAGCATTGTTGCCATTTCATTGTATATCATCTCACTTGCATTGTTACCAGTCAGTGTCACCTGCTCAGCCTTATTACTTTTTTGGGCTTCTGGGAGTTCCCCGGTATAGGGATTTAGTTAGCTTTTTCCCCTTGCTCTCTCCTGGCCTCGGCGGACGTGTTGTCATTTCCTAAGACCTGCCTGTAGCGGAGTGGGGCGGACCTAATTCGCCCTTCAGCCGAGACGGGCCCAGGTGAAGCCTAGCACCGCACACGTCCGTCGATTCCAGTCAGAGGCAACGGAGTTAGGGTACCGGGGATACTCCCAGAATCCTTACAGTCAGATAGAGATGGCAGGTGTATTGGATTATGCTTCTTAGATTTATGCAGTGGCGGCTCCTGCTATAGGGCTGCAGAACTGCAGCCCTTTCAGTTAAAATCACAAAACCAGAGACACAGACAGATAGCACCAGAGCTACGCCCCCCCCCCCCCTTCCCCAACCTCCGAAGCTCTGTTCCCCCCCCCCTTCCCCAACCTCCGAAGCTCTGTTGCTGGCTGTCTGCGTCTCTGATACGCTGGTAACCTCCTCTCACCAGACTCCATGAAGCAGCAGGGAGGATACAGCAACAGCCCAACCCTGTGGGGAGGAGTTCAGCATGTAGTAGATTCCTATTGGAAGCTGCTACTGCTCATCATACACAGAGCTGGAAACTCCTCCCCATCTTGGGCTGTCAGTACATGGAGCGATGACAGCAATAGATTCCAGCAGGAAGCCATTCTGTGCAAATCGCCAGAGCTACAGTGCTTCTATGGGCTGCTGTCTGTGCAGCCCAGAAGCAAATCCTCTGCAGTGAGCATGCCCAGACTTCAGTGAGTCAGTGTGATGCAGCTGAAGGAAGGTATGCATTGCACCAGAGAGGTACATGGAAGTTTATTTTATTTTAATAATATTTGTGTGTAGATCTTTATTAAGATTATCATTTTGTGTACTTTAATCATTATTTAAGTTATTAGAAGTGTGTATTTTGCTCTTAAGCTGGGTATGTGTGCCTATGAGTACATCGTTTATTTACAGTAAATGAGCACACAAACAGCACACAAACACTAGTACAGTGCAAATAAAACTGATTACCTGCAAATAATTAATGACCATTTGCAACGAGTATTTTGAATATACAGTATATATTTTATTACCCATTGGGCCAGATGTATCAAGCTTCAAAAAGTGATAAAGCGAAGAGTGATAAACAGCCAGCCAATCATCTCCTACCTGTTATTTTTCAAACCCAACCTATGATATGACAAGTAGGAGCTCATTGGCTGGTTGTTTATCACTCTCGATTTTATCACTTTTGAAGCTTGATACATCTGGCCCATTAATCCAAACTTGCCAGTGTAAATAAAATTACACCTGCATTGTTTCGCTACCATGCACTGGTAAAAAATCCAGGAAAATGTACGTGTATTTGCACCCAGGATTAACATTCCAAGATAGCCCTGCCCATAATTTATTGCACATACTCTATCTCATAGGTTCCCAAACTTTTTCGAATCACGGCACCCTAGATTTTTTTCATGGCACCCTTAGGCCAAAAGTTTTTATTGAAATTTAAAAAAAATAAAAAAATGAAATTAAGTAATTTTGTGTTTATTCATAATTTTTAGGACAGGATTCACTTCTGTTTGTCCACATCAATTATGATTGGAAGCCACAAGTATCTGCTTTGCCTATCACATTGACCATACATAGTTACATAGTTACATAGTAGGTAAGGCTGAAAAAAGACTTGCGTCCATCTAGTTCAACCTGGTATAGATATCCATTGCTGATTTGGTAGGTTCTGGTATTTTACAGACAAATTATATTTCTTATTTGTACCCATGGATGTTTTTCTCCAGTAAATGTTTGTCCAACTTTGCCTTGAACGCATTTAATGAGCCAGCTGTTACCACCTCTCTGGGAAGAGAGTTCCAGAGTTTGACTGTTCTGACCGTAAAGAAATTCTTTCTACTAGCTGAATGAAATCTTTTTTCTTCTAATCTATACTCATGCCCTCGTGTCCTAGATTCCTTTCTAGTAGAAAAGAGGGTGTGTGACAGTTCCTTATATTGGCCCTTGATATACTTGTACATGTTAAGCATGTCCCCCCTTAAACGTCTCTTTTCTAATGTAAATAGTCCCAAATTGTTTAATCTCTCCCCGTAGCTTAAATTCTCCATTCCCCTAATAAGCTTTGTTGCTCGCCTTTGGACTTTTTCTAATTCTATGATGTCCTTTTTATAGTGTGGGGCCCAGAACTGCACTCTGTACTCGAGGTGAGGTCTCACCAATGCTTTATACAGTGGCATAATTACCCTTGAGTCCCTAGTTTCCATTCCCCTCTTAATACATGCCAGAATTTTGTTGGCCTTTTTTGTAGCTACATTACAATGGGCACTACATCCCAGTTTGCTGTCTATTTGGACTCCTAGATCCTTTTCAAGTATGGAATTACCCAGTTCCTCTCCGCTAAGGTTGTAACTTGCACACTGGTTGTGTCTCCCAAGTTGCATAACCTTACATTTATCTACATTGAACCTCATCTTCCATTTTTTTGCCCACTCATCTAGAATTGCAAGATCATTTTGAAGCATAGTGACATCTTCTGATGATTTGATGACTTTGCTAAGTTTTGTATCGTCCGCAAAGATGGATACATTGCTGAGTAACCCTATCCCAATATCATTAATAAAAATGTTAAAAAATATGGGCCCCAAAACCGAAACCTGGGGCACTCCACTTAGTACCGGTATCATATCTGATACATCACCATTCACAACCACTCTTTGTTCTCTATTACATAGCCAATTCGCTACCCATCTGCAGATATTTTCACGTAATCCTAGGTTCTCCATTTTATTAATCAATCTCTTGTGTGGGACAGTGTGACCGGACGCCTGCCCTTAGCTCTGGCTACGCCCTTCGGGTCCACAGATAGCGGTTCCTGGTCTCACGGGACCTGGCCAATAGGGGATTCCCTGTTACCGTCAGTAACCTCCTGTTACTGACTCCGCCCACTACAAAGTGGGCGGGGTTATCGCTGCCACCACCAGACTCCTACTACGTGGCGTCTGGAACCACGGATACCTCCTCAGGCCCAACCTCTGGCCCTGAGTACTACCTGCGTCGACACACTGCTGGTGTCGACTAGTCCCCCACTGGTCACGGACCAGGCCTCTGCTTTGGTAGCTGGCAGAGCGGAGACTCGGAGACGCTGGATGCTATGCCCAGAACAGCCGGAGAACGGAATTATTGCAATTAATTCTGTTGGTCGCAGATGAAGCAGACTTCTTGGGCAAAAGATGGTTTATTGCCAATGGATCTGAAAAGATCCCTTCTCCTTTCAGAGGTACAGCATACAAGTGATGTTACAGCATTCAGATACAGGCAGAAGTACAACAACTTGGGCTCACAGGCCCTGCTTATAAGGACAGAAAACACACTGACATTGTCAGATCCTCCCCCATACATTTACAATTTGCATCTCAATCTGACATGTTACTTCTAGTGCATAAAGAACCAAGATTACATACTACAAAGGATGAGTCCAATTTCCTTAGGATATATAACCTCCAGGAACAGCGGAGATATTTATCTCCTGGACATGTTTACATAAAGAAACACAAATGTCTGCATTACCAACACCTCACACAGGATGGCCTGGGTTCAGTGACCCATCACAACAGTACATAAATTTGTTTCCTTATCACCAAGATTTGCTAAATTCCTTCCCCCCAGAAATGTACAAAGTGCATTGTAAGTCCAGAATGCATTCCTCAATATTCAATACAATATACCCAATATATGATGCAGTCCTAGCTCAGTGCCAAACATATATTTCATAAGTACATATAATCTGTGCCTGGTGCCCAGCAGCAGGCTACAACTTACATCAGCACTGCAGAAGGGGTCCTGTCCCAGCTCAGTGCCTGGTGCCCAGCAGCAGGCTACAACTTACATCAGCACTGCAGAAGGGGTCCTGTCCCAGCTCAGTGCCTGGTGCCCAGCAGCAGGCTACAACTTACATCAGCACTGCAGAAGGGTCCTGTCCCAGCTCAGTGCTACTCATATAGTTTAAAACATGTCAAGTGCCCTTGTTCTGAATAACGGCAAAGCACGGAGAGTTAACCCCTTCAGTGCTGTAGCCGCCATTAACCCCGTGTGCCGGGCTCTCCGGCCACACTTCTCCCCCCCCCTTCAAGCGGGAAACCAGAGGGCCATGTCCCAACGACTTGGCTCCTGGTCCCGCAGCCCATTTGGGGGTTACTGGGAGTGCCTGGGGGTGTTGGCCCCCAGCCTAGACAGTTCCTCCAGACTGCAGTGGGCCATATCCGGTTGGTGCTGAAAGTCCACACAGTCACCACAGTGTCCAAGTCCGAGGCCCCACAACAACAGTCTGTCTGTTTCCCCTAATGAAGGGAGCAAACCTTCATCAGGTGGGTGTTCCTTCACCCCAGTGGGGTGCCAGTGGCACCATCTGTGCCAAAGCTGGTCTGCTGCATACACAATTGCCACCCAGTGTGTCCAAATTGTGGCATACCCCACCTCCCACCATAGCAGTATTCTGCTCACACAAGCCACAGGGTGCTCCTGCCCACATGGCTCCTCCTGGCTCAGTACTGCTGCCAGTCCGTGCAGTGACGCAATAGTCCGTACCACAATGTCCTGGTAATAAATATGCGTCATCAGCACTGGAGCTGGTACCAGAGCCTCCTTCAGCGACTGGAATGCCAACTCACAAGCAGGTGTACAGTCCACTGTCTTGGGAAGACCCTTCCTAGTCACTACTGTAAGGGACGTCACTACCAAACTAGAGTCAGGGACAACTGGTCTGTAGGGCCTTACAGTTTCTAAGGTCAGTACCTGTCTGGGGGTTGTGGGCTGGGGACAGCCTCTGGTCGCCTCTACCTTCCCTGGTCTGGGCCTACCCCTGTCTCCTCCCACACTATCCTCCAGGCACTGCACCCCTGTCACTTCTCCCGGGCACCCGTCTGCAACAACTGTCAGACCTGCCCTCCTGTCCTCCTCAAAGGACCTACGTCTTGGGGAACCCACTCTCTCTGGTGTATCCCCTTCTACCTTCCTGACTACCCTGGGCCTGAACCCTTCCTGCCCGGGTACACTCCCTACCCCCACCCCATCAAGGCCGCTGCGAGCTTGGCACCGTATGCCTGTCAGGGATGGGTCAGAGAGCGGAGCCTCCTGAACCCCCTGCCAGTGCCCCTCACTTTCTCCTAAAGGGGGACACTCTACAGGGGTATCTAGGTTGGGATGTCTAAGGTCATTCTGGTTTGGGTCAGTCATGTAAAGGTCAGTGTGGTCACTCATACTCACCGCTGGAGTTGGCAAACCACTAGGAACAGGAGCATCGCTGGGCACCCTCACAGGATACAACAAGCTGGCACACACATCCTCTGCGTTGCTAGGGGATGTAGGCACACCAGAGGCAAAAGGCATGCTGGGGAGATGCGCTGATCTAGCCGCTGTAGTCTTTTCCTCTGGGCTGGTTGATGCTGTGGTTGGCTGCGCTGGCAGTTGTCTGGTCGCTGTGGTCTTTTCCTCTGGGCTGGGCTGTGCTGGTGTCGATGGTAAGGACTGTAGTCTGGCAGCTTGACTCCAGGCGATGGCGTTAGCAAATGTAGTAACGATTCCACCCCCAAGATCATTCCCCAGGACTACATCTGTTGGGAGGCCATCCATGACGGCAACATCTCGCAACTCTGGTCCAGCCCCCCAATCCAGGTAGACTCTGGCCATGGGTACCTCTCGCTCCGCTCCATCTGCCATTGTAACTTTGGCAGTGCGACCCTGCAATACTGCAGCAGGATTAATCAGTCTGGGGCTCACCACAGTGTTTGAGGCCCCAGAGTCTCTCAGGCCTTCCCCCTGCAGGGGCCCCACTTGGACCGACTGCAGGTGCCGCCACATATTCCGTAGAGGCCGCATGGCCATGCAGGTGACTCTATCAGCAGAGCCTGCCTGCTTCTCACCACACTCCATCGGACTGACTGGAGGGGGCACAGTCTCTGTGGGCTCATCTCCACGGGTCAAGCAAGCAAGCCGGGATCCAGCATTCGGATTGGTAGCGCGAATCTGGGGTGCCGGCAGTGTGGGACAGTTCATCCTCAGATGTCCGATTTTCCCACAGCTGTAGCACTTCTTGACCAGGTGGGGCTCCGATGATCCCTGATTACTCGCAGGGACGCTGCGGGGCGATTGCTGGCCAAGAGCACCCGGGTTGGAAGATGCTTGCTCTGGGGGGCGATGAGCTGAAGAGGGGTGTCCCCCTGGTGGTAAAGTCCTTTGTAGTGGGCTGCTACTTGGGCGTTTCAGCCCCTGTGACCGAATTGCCACATACTTGTCCGCTAGCTGGGCAGCCATCTTTACGTTGGATGGCTCCCGATCTAGCACCCACTCCTTCACTTCCTGGGCACACCTGCGGTAGAACTGCTCCCTGCAAATCACATCAATCAGGGTGTCCCAGGTTGTGGCCTTTGATTCCTGCACCCACTTCACCAAGTACTGCCGCAGCTGGGTGGCAAACTGCTCGTGGGTGCTGCCAGGATTCTTTGGCAAGTCCCGAAACTTTTTCCTGTAGGACTCAGGAGTTACAAAAAACCGTTGGAGGAGGGCCTTGGCGACAACATCATAGTCCCCACAGTCCTCATTGGCCACTCCTCGATAGGCCTCCAAGGCCTCTCCATGCAGGGTGGGCACAAGGTGTCTTACCCACTCCTGTTTGGGCAAATCATGGAGTTTACAAGTCCTCTCAAAAACTTGCAAATGTCCATCAATGTCCCCATCGCTGTCGGCAAACTTGGCAAACTGAATCCGTCCCACTCGGGGGGTAGCAGCTGACAACGGTCCTCGGGGTTCCACAGCCTGTGGTGCCCGCTCCGCATGCCACATCCGAATGATGAGCATGCGTTCTTGTTCCGTTGCCCTCTCCCCTAATTCCGCTAGCCGATCCGCTAGGCTATCCGCGCCGTCCACCCTGGGACGCAGGGATCCTGGCCCTGCTAGGGAATGTTGGGAAACGTGGCAGCTGCTAGAGGGGGCGGGGCTTGTGAGTCTCACCGGGTCCAGATGAAGGTCCTCTGTGTGGCTGTCCTCCTGGACACGGTCACCATCAGCGTGCTGCACCTCCTCCCGACTCGACTCCTCCAAGCGCTTGAGCGCCGCCCTCATTTCGTTTACAGTTGCTTTGGAAGGGATATCCACACCCTTCTCCCGACACACGATCTCGAGGTCATCCTTCGACATTCCATTGAAGTCCGCCATCTTGCGCGTTCTCCTGGCTGCAGTTACTCCTCCCTGAGTAACTCGGCTTCTCCAATCGGGTGACTGAAGAGCCGCCTGGGTTATCCCACCGGCTTGCCACCAATTTCTGTGACCGGACGCCTGCCCTTAGCTCTGGCTACGCCCTTCGGGTCCACAGATAGCGGTTCCTGGTCTCACGGGACCTGGCCAATAGGGGATTCCCTGTTACCGTCAGTAACCTCCTGTTACTGACTCCGCCCACTACAAAGTGGGCGGGGTTATCGCTGCCACCACCAGACTCCTACTACGTGGCGTCTGGAACCACGGATACCTCCTCAGGCCCAACCTCTGGCCCTGAGTACTACCTGCGTCGACACACTGCTGGTGTCGACTAGTCCCCCACTGGTCACGGACCAGGCCTCTGCTTTGGTAGCTGGCAGAGCGGAGACTCGGAGACGCTGGATGCTATGCCCAGAACAGCCGGAGAACGGAATTATTGCAATTAATTCTGTTGGTCGCAGATGAAGCAGACTTCTTGGGCAAAAGATGGTTTATTGCCAATGGATCTGAAAAGATCCCTTCTCCTTTCAGAGGTACAGCATACAAGTGATGTTACAGCATTCAGATACAGGCAGAAGTACAACAACTTGGGCTCACAGGCCCTGCTTATAAGGACAGAAAACACACTGACATTGTCAGATCCTCCCCCATACATTTACAATTTGCATCTCAATCTGACATGTTACTTCTAGTGCATAAAGAACCAAGATTACATACTACAAAGGATGAGTCCAATTTCCTTAGGATATATATCCTCCAGGAACAGCGGAGATATTTATCTCCTGGACATGTTTACATAAAGAAACACAAATGTCTGCATTACCAACACCTCACACAGGATGGCCTGGGTTCAGTGACCCATCACAACAGTACATAAATTTGTTTCCTTATCACCAAGATTTGCTAAATTCCTTCCCCCCAGAAATGTACAAAGTGCATTGTAAGTCCAGAATGCATTCCTCAATATTCAATACAATATACCCAATATATGATGCAGTCCTAGCTCAGTGCCAAACATATATTTCATAAGTACATATAATCTGTGCCTGGTGCCCAGCAGCAGGCTACAACTTACATCAGCACTGCAGAAGGGGTCCTGTCCCAGCTCAGTGCCTGGTGCCCAGCAGCAGGCTACAACTTACATCAGCACTGCAGAAGGGGTCCTGTCCCAGCTCAGTGCCTGGTGCCCAGCAGCAGGCTACAACTTACATCAGCACTGCAGAAGGGTCCTGTCCCAGCTCAGTGCTACTCATATAGTTTAAAACATGTCAAGTGCCCTTGTTCTGAATAACGGCAAAGCACGGAGAGTTAACCCCTTCAGTGCTGTAGCCGCCATTAACCCCGTGTGCCGGGCTCTCCGGCCACAGACAGTATCAAATGCTTTAGCAAAATCTAGGAAAATCACATCTACAGCATTTCCATTATCGAGGTTTTTGCTAACCTCTTCATAGAACCCTAGTAGATTAGTTTGGTATGAACGATTTTTCACGAACCCATGTTGGTTAGTACTGAGTAGACTGTGATGATCTAAATATTCCTGGATACCATCCCTTAAAAATCCTTCAAATAGTTTACCCACAATTGATGTTAAACTAACGGGTCTGTAATTAGCGGGATCTTCCTTTTTCCTTTTTTGAATATTTTCTGCTATTCTCCAATCTTTTGGTACTATACCTGACGATAGTGACTTGCTAAAGATATAATGTAGGGGGGTATCTAGTTCATCCCTTAATTCCATTAATACCCTCGGGTGAATCCCATCTGGCCCTAGTGATTTATTTGTTTTGAGTTTGCTTAGCCTCAGTATTATTTCCTTCTGCGTGAAATCCACAATGAGATCTGGCTTATTTGTCCCGTTTGTGGTAAATGTTCGTTCCACAGTCTGCTCTCCCTTAGTAAATACTGATGAGGAGAACTCATTTAACAGTTTTGCTTTTCCCTTGTCCTCAGTAACACTTTTTTCACTAGTATCAGTTAGTGGGCCTATGTTTTCCTTAATTAAACGTTTATTATTTATGTATTTAAAAAACTTCTTTGGGTTGGTTTTGCTTTCAGTGGCTATGCACTCTTCATATAATATTTTAGCTGCTTTGATTACCCCTTTACAAGTTTTGTTTGATTCTTTGTATTTTGCGAACGCCTCCTCATTCAAGTTATTTTTATAGAATTTAAAGGCTCTGGTTTTATTGTTGATAGCTGACCTTACTTCTTTGTCCAACCATGGTGGCTTTTTTTTGTTGAATTTACCTTTAGTTACTTTAGGAATGTATTCAATAGTTAGTGAATCAAGCACCTTTTTTAGAGTATCCCACATTTCCTTTGCATTTTTTCCCTCCATAACCGTTTCCCACCCAATTCCTGTTAGGGCTTCCCTGAATAATTCAAAGTTCGCTTTTCTGAAGTTTAGTATTTTTGCAGATCCTTTTTGATGTAATTTACTGAAGTTGATTTCCAGTGAAACCATATTGTGATCACTGTTCCCTAATTGTTCAATTACTTTTGTGTTTGAAACTACAGTAAGTCTGTGTTATTTGTTAATACTAAGTCCAAGAGTGCCTTATCACGAGTTGGAGTTTCTACCGTTTGTGTAATAAACTGGTCTTTAAGTAAGCTTAAGAACCCATTGCTTCTTGCTGATTTATCTGTTTCGTTTTCCCAATCAATGTCGGGTAAATTAAAATCCCCCATAATTAATATCTGACCCTGATTTGATGCTTGTTTGATTTGGTTTAAAAGAAGAGACTCTTGCCTTTCGTTTATATTTGGTGGTCTATAGCATACCCCTATTATAATTTTGTTTTTTGTTTTTTTATTATTGTCGGTTATCTCTGTCCACACTGTCTCTGATTTGTCTTCTTCCAGGTCTGTGCTCATATTTTTCTCACATGATGTTAAGTTATTATTTACATATAGGCACACACCCCCGCCCCTTCTATTTTTCCTGTCTTTCCTGTAGAGTGTATATCCCTCCATGTTTAATGCCCAGTCATGCGACTCATTACACCATGTTTCTGTAATACCAATGATGTTGTAGTCGTCCCTACTGATCACCGTTTCTAGCTCCCCGATTTTACTCACTAAGCTTCTTGCATTAGCCAGTAAGCATTTTAATTTATGTTTATTTTTAGATATGGCTCTAATATTGTGATTAGTTTCACCCCAGGACCCATTTGAATTCTTTACTAGCTTCCTCTTTCCCCTCTCCCCAACATAATTTGAGTTTTCCCTGGACCACCAACCCAGGGCACCCCTACCTGTGTCCTGATGCATGCCCGGTTGCCACGGCACACAGTTTGGGAACCATTACTCTCAGCTCACAAAATTATTTTAACTATCATTTCCCTTTTACAGTTCTGGTTACTTTTAATTTCATAGAACAGAGTAATAGTCATCTCATAATCATTTATTGAAATGAGAATATTCTCCGATACTGTTCTAGTGTGATGTGCTTTCCAGCCTCGCCTGCTGAAGCATAGCCAGTTAAAATGCCTGGGTATAATTGTTATGCTCAGTAACTCAACCCACTGGCAAATTGTTGCATATGTTTCATAAAGCAGCCTTCAGCAATAAAACTGTTATTACATGTTTAATGAACTGCAAAATCCAATTTAAAAGTTTTCCACAAGCTCATGAAGTGGCCTTAAGGATTTTTGACATACCTTTGAAGTTAATTTTGATTGTGACCCAACTTTAATATTGTGTGCCATACATATTTAAAATATTTTTTCTTCAGTTTTGATGTCTGAAGTAAAAAAAAGTGACATATTATAGTACTTAAATGAAATTAAACACTAGCATGTCATAACACCCTTAGGGGGAAATTAACGGAGTAGGTTAATGCCGCCCTGGTGAACACACGCCTCTCACCATCTGAATCCCTTTGCATCGCCGCGAGCGGATGTGAGCGCTTACACATCTGCTCGCAAGCACCCGCACAGATAAAAAAAAAAAATCACCATTGGACGTCTATTCATTCCTCTGTTCGCAGCCGATTGGTAGCCTAGGACTTAATTTTTGGCTAAAAATTGGGGGCGGGCACTGACGCCAAGTGATGTCATCAACCGCCCCAATTTGGCTGGGAAATGGCTGCGTTCCATGGGGCCTGCCTAGCGTTTCTATGGGCGCTCCCACAGTTACTCATTGCTACGTTGTGTATTAAATACAGTTCTTTCTTTTTTTTGTCTTGTTGAATTTTGGAAAAAGTATGTACAATGTAGCTTTTAAAAGATATAGCTAATAAGATCCATCAAAAAGGTGTAGTGTGTATGCTCAATGTCGTTAACAATGTGCGCTCCCCTTATCTGCATGCATAGCCATGGACCTGGTTAAGTCACTGAGGGGCAGATTTATTAAGCTTGGAGAAGAGATAAACTGGAGATAAAGCGGAGAAAAGGTAAAAGGAGATAAAGCACCAGCCAATCAACTCCCAACTGTCTTTTTCAAACACAGCTGATTGGCTGGTGCTTTATCTCCTTTTACCTTTTCTCCGCTTTCTCCGCTTTATCTCCATTTTATTTCTTCTCCAAGATTAATAAATCTGCCCCTGAATGTCTGCATTTGACCAGCGGCACTGCCGTTATCGCTAACTGTTTCAGCACTGCTGCTAGTCGGCTAGTGTGTGTGTGGCTTCACAGTGCTACTCTCTGTCCACCAATGTTTAATATGGTTATGGTACAAGGGTAAACAGTGTCCAGTTTGGCAGTCAATAGTTCAACACCAAATGGGCGACATTTATATGGTCGAGATAGGTAAGGTCAACACAAGCCAAAGACCAAGATAGCGGTGATCAACACATGAAAAGGCCAACATGAGTCTTTTTGGGGACAATGTTTAGAGTTTATCACAAGGGCTCCAAATTATTGTACCATACCCACTTGCATTCTTCAGGCAAGGTGCTGCTGGGTGGTAAAGTAAGAAAAAGTTTAAAAAAAGCTATGAATTAGAAGAAACTCACGTCATCCCTTTGCATGTGGTGACCATTGCCATGTCGACCATCTGCCTGTGTTGACCTTTTTGCTATTGTGACCTTGTCAATGTTAACCGTATGGTGTTAAAATATTGACTTTTAACCTAAACACTGTCAACTTATCAACCAGATACTGTTTAATAGGATATGAATCAAACGATTACCAAGCACCTAGGTACACCAAAGCGGGACGGCTTAGAACAGTGACAAATGCAAGTTCCAGCAGAAAAGGGTTTTCTTGCATTATAAAACCCACATGTATCTGCACACTTGAATACTTTCTCACAAGCTGCGGTAGGCTCTTGATTTTTCAGGCAGTAGCCCCCAAAAACCATGGAAAAGTCTCATGCATCTCGCAAGCTTCTATGTGAAGAAGACATTTTGAGGTGGTCATACAGGGAACTGCAGTGCCGTATGGAGGGGATACGGGATAGGGTCCAGTCCCTACCAACGGAACAGTAATTAACTGCATTTTGGGCAGGTGGGGCCTAGTGAAAGACAGAATGGCCCTCCCTCTACAAAGAGGACATTTTATGTTAAAGTATATGTATTTGACACAATTATAGCACACACTGTGAAATGTATTGAAACACCAATGTATTGGGTGCAGCTTTCCGCAACAGCATGAAACAGCGTTGGTGGCAGAAACCGGCAACCGGCTGTACAGACTCCCAGGACCGGAAGTCCCCGTAAACAGACCAGGAGCAAAAGCCTTGTTAAAAGGGAGAAGTACAAATCCCTGCAATAGTAAGGCAAATCTAGCTACCCCATATATTTACTGCACCAACGACAAAAAACATACTGTACAGAACCCAGAAACAGCATATAATAAAAAAGAGCGTTAAACATTTTAACATTATTTTTAATGATATTTTTATATATCAATTGGTATTGCAATAAAATGATTTAGCGCTTTTTTATCCACTTACCTTTACAAAACTGTTTTGAATAACATTTTTAGGTGCAGAAAAAAACTTTTTTTTATTTCTGTATACAAATTATAGATTGATTACCTATAGGTTAAAAATAAAAAGTTGGAATGTTTCGGTATGATCACTAGTGTGTGGCACTAATGTGAGGGCACCATGGATGCAGAGAAGGCTGGTCAACCCCTCCGCCTGACAAATCATGGGGCAGTGAAGCAAGCTAAGGTTCAGAGCCATTTGACTTGTTTCTTAAGATTGTATGATTTCACAAAGAACGTGATTTATTTTAATAGAGATGTTCTGGAAGCCTAATGTACCATAAAAATGTCATGGCGTACTTTACCAGTAGTCGCAGTAATAAACTGGAGATAAAAGGAGATAAAGTGAAAGGAGATAGAGCACCATCAACTCCCAACTGTCGTTTTCAAACACAGGTCATTGGCTGGTGCATTATCACCTTCCACTTTATCTCCAGTTTATCTCTTCTCCAGACTTACAGATAGCGCAGGCCTTATGCTTGCTGGCGAATCGCCAGCAGCATGCTGCTGGCGATCCGCCAGCAACACGGCGCGCCATCTGACTGAGACGCGCGTGCGTCCCCCACGCACGCGCGTCTCAGTATCCGGGCGGCCGGCCGGCGAGGCGGACGCAATACTGTCCGCCTCCCGCTCGAGGGGGGCTGGGGGGACCCGAGGAGGCTGTGGGGGGGTGCGGGCGCCCGGTGTGGGCACCGGGCGACCGAGGGCAGCACCGTCGGAAGGGGACGCGCGCGCACCTCGTGCGCGCGCGTCCCCTTCCGACACACAGATGGCGCGGGAGCAGGGAATGGCGATGGCGACGCCATCGCCATCCCCTGCAAAGATGAGCCCGGCCCCATCTGTAATACATCTGCCCCATTGTTCTTTTGTTCATGAAATTGACACATGAGACAGTAATAAAAGAAATCTTATAATATTCACCTAGTTTCAGATCTTCTCACAAGCAATTGTCAAATTATGGTCTTGATCGGCCCTCTTTCATTATACAGGCCCTCTGATTGATAGTCATTTTGGGATTCGAAAGGTTGACAGTGTCTAGGACAGGGGTGGGGAACCTTCGGCCCTCCAGCTGTTGTTGAACTACATACCCCAGCATGCCTTGCTACAGTTTTGCTATTTGACAATCCTAAAACTGTTGCAGGGCATGTTGGGATGTGTAGTTCAACAGCATCTGAAGAGCCGAAGGTTCCCCATCCCTGGTCTAGGACAACAGTCAATAGGTTAGCACCATATGTTTGACATGTACAAGGTCAACACAAGCAAAATGTAAACATTGCTAAGGTCAACACAAAAAAGGTCAACATCTTGTTTTTTTCTTAATTTTTTCAACTTTTTATACTTTTCCATCCACATGGACTATGATTGGCAAAGTGTACAAAGCACAGAGGTAGTGAAGTCCGCAGGCTCAGGTGTCGACACCGACACCAAAAAACATGAAAAACCCTTCTCAATCTTTTCATGTGTCAACCTTTTGCTTGCATTGACCTTTTTCCAGTACTGACATTGTGCATATTGACATTTTGGTGTCGATCTATTTACTGTCAACCTTGACCCTATGAGCCATATCTGTCATTTTAATGCTGGCCAACATGACACCTTTTGGTCCTTTTAAACCCAAAATACGGTTTTGGCTCCCGGCATGAAAACCAATGAAAGTCACTTGGTGATATAGAGTTATAGTATACTGTATACAGAGAAAAAAATCTCGTATGGCATGAACAAGAAAACAAAAGCATTACTTCATACAGTATAAGCACATTCAAGGACGATAAGAGAAGACGTACAAATCATCTTTCTACGTATGTCTATGCGTCAACAGAAGAAGCTCAGCAGCTACTTATTAGAACAATTAGCAGTTGCAATGTTCTGCTTCTCCTAGAGCCTCTTCTGTTCAAGGACTTTCCAGAAATCCTAGGACATAATCATAGTTCTCTGTTAACCCTAACCATGACCGCAATAAAGTGAGAAAGGATAATGCATGAAGAAAAAACAGTATTCTATAGAATAGCTCCAAATTCCGTATGCAGTAAGTTTCTTGATAAAAGATTAATCTAATATTTCAGTCAACCAAATGTAAATAACATGTAACTTTAGGCATGTTTTAGATTTCAAAATACTTTAAACATGTCATTTAAAATCTATCTTCAGACAAATTCTACATCTTGAAAGTTGAGTGTGCGTCCCATGTTGCTACGGTATAACTCATGGAAGCGTAATTCTCTGTACCAAAATGGTCACTGAGGCTACTACTGAGCATGTGTGGAGCCATCTTGGTACTGTGTTAGCATTTCACAGTGAAAGACACTAGTTTTCCATTTTATCCCAGTTACACCTGAAATGATCTGCTACAGATGTAGCCCCTGCCATCCTTGGCCGGGGCTCGCCAGACTCTCCCCTCTGGCAAGCACCGGCGGACAGGGGCTACACTGAACTGGGACGTGCGTGTGACTCACACGCCAACCCCTACATGAAAGAGGCGGCTGGCTCCATCTGTATTTTTTTTAAGGAATTTGTCAGAAAGAGTGAACTAGAATAAGGCCCATAGTGAGGTCTCTGTTTCCATTAAGAAGTGAAACTGAACCTTAGAGATCACTTTCTGGGTTGTATGGAGGGTTGTTTGCTTCCAGTATTGGGCCAACGCTGCTTGTGCTGCTATACAAATATGTCCCATTACATAGCGCTGGTTCCCTGGTACCTCCCTGGTACCTCCGCTGGATATAAGAGCTATTTGTGGGGAGGGAGAGATTAAGGTTCCCAATATCTTGTTTATTAGGTCAAAGATCTCCCTCCAATATTGCTGTATCTTGGACATGACCAGAACACGTGGTATATGTGGCCAACCTCCCCCTTGTTCCTACTTTATTCAACTGGGTCAGGAGTGCAGTTGGTGCACAACTTAAGGTGTCTATTGTGCCTTTTGCCTTCCGTACCCAGTTTTCTATTTGCATATAATGTAGGAACTCAGTCTCAGGTATACCAAATCTTTTCTGTAATTCTATAAAAGGTGACAGTCTTCCTCCCTCTGAGATATCTCCTAAGGTTATCAATCCCAGGGTGGTCCATTTAGAACCAAGTTGGGAATAAGAGTACTTAGTATTCTTAAGGGCCTGTCAGTACTTACATGTTAGTTGGGCGCCCACTATAGTTAGTACGCTCATACCCCCACTATCCATGTCGGCATGGAGTTAATTTTATATAGTGTGGCGAGTGCGGCGAGCCACCGACCCCAAAGCGTGGCGAGGGGACGCGGAAAACTAAGCAAATAAATGTGCGCCCAACATATAAGTACCGACATATCTAATGAAGGGAGGGTAAATGAGGGGATTTTCAATCTAATTTTGTCCCAAGTTTTTAACGTATCAATAATAGTGGGTAAGAGCTGTTTCTTACTTGGTCTCATTATCTATGGAACCCACTAGAGGTCCCTTGGGTAAAATCCCACTCAGCTGCCTTGTTTAATCGCCACCCACCTTGATATAGGGGGCTCTTTAAACCAATCCTGCTTCTGAGCTAACACACATGTTAACACACATGCCTCCCTATAGCGGTCTAAATCTGGTAAAGTTGTTTGATATGTTTTGATAGGATTCAGTACTGAATCCCGGCGGTCGGGATCCCGGCGTTCAGAATCCCGACGCCGGAATCCCGACAGCCGAAATGCCGACAAGGGGGGGACGTGGATCGCCCCCCCTTGCGGGCTCGCTGCGCTCGCCACGCAGCGGGCCCGGTGCCTCGCTACACTCGGCACACTAATTTATTCTCCCTCCAGGGGTGTCGTGGACACCCACGGAGGGAGAATATGTCAGTATTTCGGGCGGTCGGGATTACGGCGTCGGGATTCTGAACGCCGGGATCCCGACCGCCGGGATATTAACTGCATCCCGTTTTGATAATACCAACTTTTTTTTTGTTAACCTTGGTGGATTATTTTTCCATATATATTTCCTTGTTAGGGTTTGACATTAAGCTATAAATTGACATGGGATGGAGTACGGAATTGTATGGTATAGATACATAAGTTTTGGGAGAATCATAATTTTAAATGCAGGCAGCCTATCTAACCAAGATACTTCATATGCTAACCATGAGTTAGTGAGGGATGTAAGATTTTCGATAATTTTTGGCCAATTTTCTACAAACACTAGCTTAGAGGTACAGGAATATTAACCCCTATGTACGGGATGGAAGTAGTCCTCCAATGGTATGGGTATATCCCCTTTAAAACGCATAGCAGATGGTCTGTCAGATTAATAGATAGTGCATCTGTTTTGGTCGTATTTAACTTATAGAATGACACCTTACTATAATCATCTAAGATATTATGTATCTTTGGTAAAGAAATAAGAGGATTTGTTACAGAAAGTAGTATGTCATCCACAAAGAGACATAGTTTATTGCTACTTTATCCTATCTGTAAACCATGTATAGTATGATCTGATCTTATTTTATTAGCCAACGGTTCAATGGCTAAAATAAATATAAGTGGCGAGAGGGGACACCCTTGACGGGTCCCTTTGGTTGTAGGGAATATTTCTGATAGAAATCCATTACTGAAAACCCTGGCTGAGAGAGTACTGTATAGAGCCATAATAGATGTTAGAATACGCTCTGTTAGCCCAAATTTTTCCAGAACTGCCTTCATGTAGAGCCAATTTAATCTATCAAATGCTTTCTCTGCATCCAGAGAAAGCAAAATCAACACATCAAATACCCTTCTGGTGTTATCTGACACCTATCTGCCCGATATAAACCCTACTTGGTCTCTATGGATCAATGAAGACAGTAAGGGGGCTAAACGTAAGGCTATCAACCTAGCATATATCTTCACATCTCCATTTAGGTGTGCAATAGGTCTATAATTATTACAAAGTGTTGGATTTTTCCCTGGTTTCAGGATTGTCACTATCTGTGATTCTAAAATCTCAGTGGGGAATGCACCTTGATCGGAGGCTAAATGGTATAATTCAAGTAATTTTGGTGACACTAGATCTTTTAATGTCACATAAATATCATTATTAATCAGTTCATCTGGTCCTGGTGCCTCTCATTTTGGGAGAGATTCCACTATCCTCGTTATTTTAGTTAACATCGATGGGGAATTCAATTCCGCTAGCTGGTCTGCAGATACTGATGGGCATTTAATATGTGTTAGAAAATACTAAATATTAATTGGGTAGAAGGTGCTGAGGTTTCTGGGTCCTTATCCAGATTATACAGCTGTGAATAAAACAGAGCAAACTGTTGAGATTTCTTCGCTGGGTCTATTATTTTTGTGTTATTAGGTGAATGAATGTATTTAATTCTATGTTCTATTCTACTGTGTCCTAATTTTCCGAGCCAACATTCACCCAGTTCTGTTTCCCATTAAATAAAATGTCTGTCTTAGATTCCTTAACATAGCCTGTGTTCTAACTAGTAGATGCTTTGATGTTGGCTTCTTACCCCATTAGTTCTTTACCAAGTTCCCTAGATGGGCGTTTCTTATTCCTACTATCCAATTCTTTAATTTTAGCCTCTAGATCTTTTTGTTTCTGCATATATTGTCGTTTATATCGGGCACCTGCGTGTATTGCTGCTCCCCGTACCACAGCTTTGAAAGCACATCAATATGTTGTTATAGATGTGTCTCCCGGCGAGTTTGTTGCATAGTATGACTTAATGTTTTACTCTATGTGGGAGTTTGCTATTACATCTTTCAGAAGATGTGGAGAGAGCCTCCATGGACGGATAGATGTTTATCATTTAGTGATATTCCATGTCCATACTAACGTGATCGGCAGTATATCTAGGGCATGTGATTGTTGTAGTGACCATTTATCTGTTACCAGTAGGTCTATACGAGAATATGTATTATGAACCAAGGAGTGATACGTATATTCCTGTCCTGTGGGGTACATTACTCTCCAAACATTGAATAAGCCTCAGGGAGATGGACAGGGTTAGGGGGGGGGGGTGCGGGCAGGCGGCGGGGACCCTGGGTTACCGCCGACAAGCCGGCGGTGACCCGTGGGAGCGGCTGGAAGCGCCGTCAGAAGGGGACGCGCGCGCCTCTCGTGCACGCGCATCCCCTTCTCACTATGGATATGGCGCTGGCGGGGGATGGCGGCTGGCGTAGCCATCGCCATCCCCTGCCAAGATGGGACCTGTTCCATCTGTACATGTAAATGGGTCAGTTGGTTCCGAAGATATAGCTGGTTGTTTAAAAGGGGCCGGGGGTGGTTTTCTCTCCCCCTCACACCAGAAAATGCAGGGACTAGGCTGGTGCAAAAGGGGCCAGTCCGGGAATGTCCCTGCATGATCCTGGGACCATATTCCCGGGTAAGTCCCTGCATTTTCTGGTGTGAAAGGGGTATTATTTCAAATAGCCGGGACATGCAGTGCTCTGAATACAGCTGGGCAGCCCCTTTCTCTCTGCCCGGCTGTCAATGGATACCATTTCTGCCCGGCAGCGGCTGAACCCCAGTTACCACGAGCATGTATTCCCCTTGGCAATGAGCATGTAATCCCACATGGCAACGAGCATGGAACCCCTGGTAATGTGCATGGAACCCCTGGCAATGAACATGTAGATAAGCAACACTTATGTAGCATAATTTTTAATAGGCATTATGGTGTTTGACATAATACGTAATGGAGATTATGGTGTGAGGCTTATCATGTAATGGGCATTATGGTGTAAATATTTAATGTGCCGCTTTGACGCGCAATGCCCCTATTTATGAAGCATATTGTGAATTATTGCTCAATCTGTTTGGTATAGTGCAGGCATGTCCAAACTATGGCCCTCCAGCTGTTGTGAAACTACAATTCTCATCATGCATTGCCGCAATTTTGCTATTAGGGAATGCTAAAACTATGTCAAGGCATGCTGGGACGTGTAGTTTCACAACAGCAGGAGGGCCACTGTTTGGACATGCCTGGTATAGTGTGTATTTTGGCTCAATCCATGTGGCAAAATGTGAATTTTGCCTTAATCCATGTGACATAATGTGAATTTTGGCTCAATCGGTGTGAATTTTGGCTCATTCCATGTGGCATAATGTGTAAGAGGCAAGTACAGTATAAGGGGGTTACTATTGTGTTGCATGATTTGTATAAGGAGTATATGGTGTGGAAAACTTAGGTGACAACATAAAAGGTGCTGAAATGTTGTCTACCAAGTTTCGGCTTTCAGTATTTTTTTTATGACTGGAATGCCGCCTCACTCCGCAAGTATTTTAGGACATCGGCATCCTGCATTTTTCCTATGCCAGCCCCCTGCCATTTCCAGGCATATGTAATTAGTTGAAAGTATTTAAACAAATACAGACACACCCATGAGCAGACCACCCAACCAGAACACTGGTCACGCCCCCCACATTATTAGGTGCTGGCCACAACCCCTATTATTGCGCATAATAGGCCCTTGATCATTTTCAGCTCCAGGCCCATTTAGACCTTAAGCTGGCTCTGGTCCTATTGCCTTTTCTATCTAACCATGCCTTCTTTTAAGCATGTTTTAATTTTCTCCTAAGCAGATTTTGTTGGTCAATTATATATCCTGCTTTGAATATTTTCTCCCATTTCCCCAAGGCCAATATCTAAACTTTTCATCAGGCTACCTAGTTCCTTTATACCTTCAAACTTTAAAACCTTGAGAGGTCCACTTTTTTTTCTCATATACTAAATTTTAAAATATAAAAACATTTAGTGCTCATTCTATATATCGTTAATTAACTTTAATCAACTTATTTTTATACTGAATAGTAAATTTATTGTGTAATTTTCTAAATAGGTTACAAACCAGATTGGTAAACCCTTCTATACTATACTGGACATGTGATATCATAATCTTAACCGGGAACCCCCATCTGTATCGTATCTCCTGGTGTCTTATGGCTGCAGTTATTGGTGCCAGTTGTCTTCTCTTTGCCATTGTAGCTGCTGAGAAATCATTATTTTATATAAAATATTATTTCTTCTAGATCGATCTTCCATATCGTTCATTTGAGTTGTCAATGTGGTCTGCTCTTGTTTCTGGCATTCTTGGGTGTTCTTTAGTTCACTGTGAGACTTAGGGAGCTCCTCTAGCTGTCTTTCCAACTGGTCTATTCGTGAACCCAATGTGGCAACCTCTGCCTGGATTTCACCTATTGTAGAGGTGAGGTCATGAGTGAGCTCCGTTTTGAACACCGTCAGCACTTGACATAAAGTCTTAATTGTAAGAGATGCCCCGGAGTCCATATCCACCCCAGCATCCGCTATCAATGAACCCAGGCCCAAAACTTTAGGTGTCTTGATAATAGCTGTTCCTGGTGTATTTAACTGAGTTGGGGGGTTACATTTAGGTGACCTGTTGAAACTCAAGGTGTCTTCTGACCTGTGGTTGCCACTGATATAGGGATGTCTGCTTTGGCTTTTTTCCCTGGGGCCATCTCGAATCAAGTGTTTTTTTTTCCCTTTTTTCTATATAGAATACTCCCAGTAAACCAAAAGTATGGCTTATTTAGGTTTTCCCAATATCATAATGAGTACTTACAGGGGTTCTTTTGCTCTAATATTAAATATTGAGATCCACTGGGAATCAATATAGGGCTAAGATTTAAACTGATATGTGGACATGGGTGGTGTGAGACTACTTAAATAGTCACAAATAGTCTCCGGCAGGCGAAATTGGTGTCAGTGCCATTATTATTGTATTGGTGGCTCCCATATGGGTGAGTCAGCTGGCTGTCCCTCTGTTGGGTATTGTGACAGTTTTGATATTACAGTTCACTTTTCCCCCCTTTTAGGGGGAGAGGTTTTTTTTATACCTCTATCTCCAGGTAGGATACTGACTCTATTCCCCCTTCCTGTACCTCACTTCATTTGATGCTTCTGCAGGCACAGAATGGCTGTTGTCCTCCCCCTTCTCCTCCATCTTCCCCAGGGTTAACCTTCTCTCTCTCAGCAAGCAACTGGGCTTCTCTTACTCCTGTCGTGGGTCCCATCTCAGCACCCAGCCAGCCTCTAGTGAGGACATGCTGTGTTGTGTACAGTGACCGCAGGCACACACAGAAGCCTCATGGGGCTGGCAAACGTGCTGCAACGCACAGGAACGGACAAGTCAACTCCCTGGCTCTGCCACCCACTCACCATAGCATGAATGGCTCTCTTCGTCTGCAGTGGCAGTCCACTGTTACTCCCGGAGCTCATATCATGAGTAAGAGAGGTGACCGGGATCGGTACAGCCCCCAAGATGGAGCTTATTCCAGAGCTACTGCAGTCTGACCTGCTATTTTAGATGTTGTCCCAGCATCATTTATCACTCCTCAGGACCTACTGTACATACACTCACTGGCTGGTGAGCGATATGACACCTTAC
This sequence comes from Crinia signifera, assembly GCF_055691185.1. Classification (NCBI taxonomy): domain Eukaryota; kingdom Metazoa; phylum Chordata; class Amphibia; order Anura; family Myobatrachidae; genus Crinia; species Crinia signifera. The sequence continues at coordinate 107,958,836 of NC_139227.1, forward strand.
GCTGTGCATTTTATGTTCCATCTACCAGTGTTTATAACAGTGAGTATGGCATTATAAAGCTTGAAGTGTACATACTTATTCCCAGCATTGTACATGCCTGTTTGTAAATTATACTAAATACATTAAAGGACAAAACAATTCATTTTACATAGTTGGTTGCAGAAATACTGACTTGTAATATAGACTGAAAGCAAATTTTTGATTTGTGATTGACAATTCAGATGGCTGCTAATTATTTGACCACCAGAAACAAATTGTTAAATAAATAAATAAATAAATTGGGATGATCCCCATATGTAAGGAGGGGGAACACAGCAGATATCAGAGATATCCCATCGGAATCTATGGTTTTACAATGTAAAAGATCATAACTCCAAAGATCATAACTTTCTGACCATGTGTCCGTTAGGCATCACCATCCATAGACGCCAATGGGTTACTGTTCTCAAATGAACACTGATCTCCATACCATGTGGTCATTCACCTGGAAGTATCTTCATCACTGGCCAGCTCTACTGTATATCAAAAGAACAGTCCTGATGGGTAAGTCCTACAATATACTGGTGAAGAAAAATGCAAGTATATACAGGTGATTGTGGGCTGTATGTATCACAAATTATTTGCTATAATTGATACAGGTTGTGTATCCCTTATACGTATAGCCCTTATTTGAAATATTCAGAAAATCATGGTTTTCAGATTGTCCTCCACGTTTTAAAATTTTACCCACTGATCGCCGCAGACCCCGCCCACAAGCACCACCTGCCTGAATGCTCTGACCACAAGTGCCACTCACCCCCTTACTTTAGCCCACTGCCCCAGTATTCACTGTCCCAGTAAAGCATTGCACAGGTGATTTCATGATGTCACCCACGCATTGCTTCATTGGGAACGGGAATGTTCAGGAGATGGATGCTGGAGGACATTGTGGGCGCCGGGGGGGGGGGTGAAGTGCTGTGAATGCCAGGGGATGCATTGGATGCCTGAGGACGTCTCTGAACCAGGTGAGTATAAAAATATTCAAAAATCCGGAATAATCCCTTATCCTAAATGCTCTTGGTACCGAACATTTCAGAAAAAAAGGATACTAAACCTGTACATCCCCCAGAGTAAATAAAAAAAGAAAAATTTAAAAAGTAAAACTTATAAAATCTATCATGAAATGTAAATAGACTTCATCAATTAACTGTGGAAAAAGACAGAGGGTGAAATGTAATAGGGTGAGAGAATCAGAAAGTGAGAAATTTGGTAAGAAATCTCCAGGTTTTTTTTTTTAAGCGGCAATCAAACTGGTTTTTACAGTGTAAATGAAAGCCGCTTACCAAATCTCTCACTGTCTGATTCTCTCACCCTATTACATTTCACCCAGATAGTAAATACTCGATTTTGTTGTAAAAACTGATTAAAAAAATTAAATACTGTAAAAAAAGTTAAGAATAAAATCCAAGAATGCTTTGATGAAGGTCAAAGAAAAACTGTGATAGTAAAGAAGAGTGTTCTTGATGATTACAATAATTATAGCTGCTGAAAAACATGAGTTTAATATGAAAGTGTGAAATACCAGGCAGGGACATAATTAAATGGAAATACAAAAGCAGATGTAGCAGCTCTTTTTATAGTGGATGGAGAAGGCTGTAGATTGTGAAAAGCAAACTAAAATGACTTGTGTCTAAGCTGAAAGCAATGAATCCTCCCCTAGGATACCTGTGAGAGGGAATTGGATGCCTAACGTATATTCTACAACAGCTGATTTATAAGGCAGTTAGATCACACTGTTACTTTATGGAAACAAATTAACTTTAATATGGGCAAAGTGTTGATGAGGAATAACGTCATTAATTTAAATTAGGTTTTGTACCGCTTGGCAAAAAAGACATATACATTTAACTATTTCAGTACTATGCTATGATCACAAATAAACAGAGATAAAAAGAAAGTTTGTACACTGATACAGTAAAGCAGTGATTTTCAACCTTTTTTACCTTGCAGCACACTAAATACATTTTTAAAATTGCCAAGGCTCACCATGAGATCCCTACAGGGCAAAAGACATTGGGGGAAATTTATTAAGCTAAATTTGTAAAACAAAAATCGTATTTTCATAGAAAAATACGATTTTTGGGGGCGTATTCGTATTTTTGACATTTACTATGCCAAAAATAAAATTGTTCGTATTCGTATTGATGGGACATTCATATTTGTATTTACAAATAGGAATGAATACACCATCTAATGAATACGACAGGAATCACCATTCAAAAGAATGATGATTCCTAATTTACTAACCGACCATGTTTTCAATACGGCCGGTAATTAGCAAGTTACGCCCGCTAATTGCCGGCCAAATATGCCAGGAAAATACACTTCATTTTCCTGGCGTATTTGGCTTCATCCTGCACAGATCAGTCAGATCTGTGCAGGCTTCAGTGTGTCAAAATAGAAAACAAAATAAATAAATTTAAAAAATGGCGTGGGGTGGCCCCCATGGCGGTAACCAGCACCAGGCTTAAAGAGTCGGGGCTGTCATGAAACCATCCAGATAGTGCTTCACTGATTTTTTAAAACCAGCCCCAGGCTCCAGGGCCTGGGCTGGTTCCCAAAATACGGGGGACAAAATGACTAGGGGTCCCCCATATTTTAACAACCAGCCCCATGCCCAACCAGCCAGCAGGGTAATGCCGCAGCCGGGGGGAGACTTTATATATTGGCCCCCCGGCCAAAGCATTAAGCCTACCAACCAGTCAGCCTGGCCAGGAGTCCTGGGGAAGTGGGGACCCCCCAAATAAAGGGGTCCCTCCCAACAGGACTTACTTGGCCAGGCTGAAGCCTGGTGCTGTCCTCAATGCCCCTGGGTGGTGGGCATAGAGCTGATTGAAGTGTAAAAAAAATAGAATAAAAAAACTAATGTCTTATACTGTGTAACTATGAGTCCCAGCAAGCCTCCCCCCGCATGCTGGGACTTGGAGAACCACAAGTCCCAGCATGTGGGGCATTAAAGGGCACGCTTGCACTTGTACTTCCGCAGCAAAAAAATAATAAAATAAACACAAGGGTTGAGATTACCTGAAGGGTAAAAAAAGGGGCAGACTAGATGGGCCAAATGGTTCTTATCTGCCGTCAAACTCTATGTTTCTATGACACCATTGAAAAATAAAACTTTAATACATACATTACACATACTGTACATACTGAAACTTACCTTTCTTGAGCCCGTAGGTAAGTCCCTGGGTCTGGGGTCCTGGGTCTGTGGCTGCAGGGTCGGGGCTCCAGGGCTTCAGGGTCCGAAGAAAACCATAGGGATACCTGTGGAAGAAAATCCTACTCACCAAGGTCCTCCGGCGAAGATCACATCCTCTTCTTTCCGACGTAGTCCAGGTCTTCTTAAAATAAAATAAAAAACACGTATGACCCGATCGGTACCCTTTCACAAACTAACCGGAGAGATGCTGAAGTTTCGTCTTCAGCGCCTCTCCTCCGAATGACTCTACTGGCTGCCTAGCGGCATATATGGCTAGGCGGCCCATAGAATCAGTTGTATTAATCAGTCATATTTGAATGCTTTGTAAATTACCCTCCGGAACATGAATTTACATACGGCTGTTTCATTCATATTCATTTGTATTAAGAATAGAAATCGAAATAATCATATTCGTATTCTTAGTAATTTTCCCCCATTGGCTCCCACAGGAAAAAAATAATCTATTGACCCCCATATAAAGAGCATTCACACTGGTCCCCACAGATAACAAAAATAAAATACATTGGACCTTTACATGAAAAGAAGAGACCAGTAAATAACAGTTGAACTGGTGGTGGCTGGAAACTGGTTTGGGCATCTCTAGATCTGGGGGCACACTTGAGAACAGCTCAAGGCACACTAGTGTACCACGGCACAGTGGTTCAAAAACACTGCAGTAAAGGAAGTATACGTTAAAAAAATATATATATATTATATTTGTGTGGGTATTAAAAAATATAGTAAAATGGCTCCCATATTGAGCAAATAAATATTACGGGCTAAATTTACTAAGATGGGAGTTCTATTGTAGAGGGGATGTTGTCCATTGCAACCAATCAGATTATATCTATTATTTTCTAGAAGGTGCTAAATAAAAAAGAAGTAGATTCTGATTCCCATACAGGGCCGGCGCAAGGCACCGGAGCGCCCCAGGCGAGTCGGGGTGGGGGCGCCCCGGTGCCGGGGGAGGTGGGGGGGGTACCTGTCCTGCGGCGCTGTGTAGTTAAAGCTGGCAGCGGCGGCAGCGGGGGGTCCCTGCCGTCAATAAGAAGAAATAACCAGCGCTATCCGCCAGGCTATGCGGAAGTGCTTCTGTTGTGAAAACACTGCCCGCACAGCCAATCAGCGTGCCGCCAGCTCTAACTACACAGCGCCGCAGGACAGGTACCCCCGCAGCACGGGGGGCAAAATGCCGCCCTCCAGTGGCCGGCGCCCTAGGCAAATGCCTAGATTTGCCTAGTGGTGGCGCCGGCCCTGTTCCCATAGCAACATACCATCTTCAATAGAACTTCCATCTTGGTAAATTTAGCCCCCAAGCTAGAACAATGCAAATAAAAGAGCACTATCCATATTAAAGCGAACCAGGGTATTGAACAGATAGTGCTCCTTTTTTTGACTTGGTCTAAATTTTACAGAGGGTCCGTACCTCCTCATTTAGAGCTGCAATAAATAAAAAGTGGCTCTGGAAAAATTTCTAGTAGTGGCCTCACATGAGTGGAACAAAATCAAATGTAGGTGGAACCAACACCAAAATAGGCGGTATTAATAAGCCGTTGCTTTCAATATACTTGCCAGATGTTTAAGCTGCTGTCACAAACCACAAAGCTCAATGTTTCACATAATACCCCACCTCCCCCTACTGAGGTCGAACACAGAACCCAAATTATCCATCAATCAGAAAAAAACTCATTACCATAATTCCCTAAATATCGGAAATATCTCCACCCTCCTCCAGTGGACTCTAAAAACATCCCAGAAATAGTTACACCCCCAGATAGCACCGACTCCTTTAAAAAATTTTTTTTTTTCACAATGTATAGATATGGGTGCCTGCCTTAAATCAAAATTTGCAGCAATGGGTGCTCAGTGAACCATCAACGGTTGTTTGTGTTGGAGATAGGTACAGGGCCACTACTCTGGATGGGGCCACATCTTTAAAAATTAAAGTCACTGGCTGACCGGTGGCCTCACAGTTGTATTGGCCTACTGGGATTCTTCCCTGTAGTCTCTACGGCCAATCCGCCCCTGCATTTACCACAGTGCTGAGTGCATACACTATGGAAGCATGTGGAGAGGACTGCATGAATTGTATTAATTTATTATTTTATTTGAATTGGTTCCTGTGAATGGGTAGGGGCCCCAGTGTAAAGTTGTGTCCAGGGCGTCTAAAGCTGTTGACAGCACTGACCTCATTGAATACAATACTAAAGTCAGGAAGACACAGTAGTTGTAATTTTTAATGAAGTTCTTTATCTTCTTAATATACCTCTTAAATATTACTTAAATTAAATTCAACAGAATGTTTTCATGCAACGGTATGCTTCTTCTGTTCTGAATATATATATTAATTATTTAAGTTCTGACATCTACTATATTTGTATGTTTATTGTATTGTGTTAGGAGGCAACTTTCTGTGAAGAGACTACAAGTTGTTATATACTAAGCTGGGTCATAAGGGAAGTGTTGTACATTTGATACTCCCTTGGTGCACTTAAAGTACCGAGTACAGTATCATGCTTGGGTTATTTAGGATAGTAGACAGCATGAAATATTTGAAGAAAAGTCAATTTAAATGGAATGCGTGGTGTGTGACATTAATACAGTACAATGGATTGTCAAAATGCTTTACAAGTACAGAGAGGGGCATATATTAAAGATTAAGGTTTAAAGAAAATAATTATTAAGACATATACAAGATGGTCAGCTTAATTCTATAGAACTGTTATAGTAGAACAAAATTTTAATAAAAAAAATCTTAAAAACCAAAGTAAAGCTAAAACTTGACATTAATACTGTAGGTATGTTCTATGTTTGTTACTGACCAGAGCCATTGACAGATCTATAAAGGGTGCAAGCTGGGCAGTGTACACGGGTAGCTGGTTCCACAGACTGCACCCATTTAATTGTATATTCTCCTATGGAGTCCAGAGCTACCATTTTTTTGGAGACCTGTGTACAGTATGCTTGTCTTTAGCTAGTGGTGAAGATGGTGAAGATGAAGTGCACACTCTAAAATTGGGCATTTGTCACAAAATGCTGAGGAGCATGGTCATGCCCTTCCCTAAGATTACACTCAAACTAGTACCCACTCACCATGGTCAAGCCATCCTGGCCAAATTAGGAACCTTTGCGCTAGGTAGTTCTTGATAAAGTTCTCTCCAGGGACATAAACTACACTGAGTAATCCCACCTAGTTGTATTGTATCAGCGGATAATTAGCCTGTTATCTCACTGGATGGCCTGCAGTTCAAAAACATTAATCCTGCCCTCAATCTCCATTCACTCCAGAGAACCTTTAAACCAGCTCTTACTACAAGTAGATCCAAGTTTGTCCATTATACTTTACAATTTCTCTAGGGTTTAAAGGCCATAAGATACAAACCTGGGACCAGGGCTGGCTCTACCAGTAGGCAGCATTAGTTAGCTGCCTAGGGTGCTGGGATCTGGGTGGGGACGCCACCAAGTCTGCCTATCAGAAAATCAAGGATGTCTTAGGACTCTTGTATTTAATTCAGGTGGTAGCGGTGGAACTTCTAAAACCTCACCTTTATACTTACCCATGAGGCATACTTACCTTTTTTCCTGTCCCCTCCTAGGCTGCCTTCAGGGAAAGCAGGGGCTGTGCCCACCTTCCCAGGGGGGGCTGAGAGGACCACCCGATTTATGGAAGTCTCCATTCCAGACTTCTAGGCCTTGAGGGGTAGCAAAGTGAGTTTTGTGGCAGTATAGACGGGGGGGGGGGGGGGGGGTTGGTTGTATGTTCCACATAGACCATCTGTAATCTTTATCAGTGTTCTATCACTATAATGTATATATAACAATACACCAACATAGACAAGAAAATGATCTGATTGCATATATTATAATTTTAGACACTCTACCAGCACTTTATATACAGGTAGAAGGACAATTGGGCATCTGTTGTCACATTTTCCTTTCTGTATAATATTTGGATCCACTAAAAGATCTTCTCTTTCCCTGGGAAGAATTATTAGTGGCAGTTTGTTAAATGTTATTATTACGCTTGTAGCTACTGACATGAGGGGGATATTACTACTGTATGAATTACTGAAGAGTTTGTGCAAATATTGACTTTGTTCTCGATGCAGCAATAACGTGCCTCTCTTTGTTAGCAATGATAATTAATATAAATATATCTGTTGACATCACAATGACTATCTGTAGAACTGCAGCTGTCATTGTGCTGTAGCAGGGAGGAAGCACATGTAAGAATAAAAAAAGTGAAACAATAACATACAGTAAGCAAGCTAATCTGTGGTTCTGCTGCTAAAGTATGTATCACATACAGTGCACACGCATACAGGGGGTGATTCTGAAGTGATGATGGGGGGTCTGCGCATGTGCAGGTCCCTGTGTGAACGTCTTCCATGAGTATGACAATTGCCTAGGTGTTTGCATGGGTAGGGGAGGGGGTCGGAAGGGGGCAGACATCGACACGGAGCAGAGGAATGCCCAGCATTTAATGGGCTTCCCCATGAAAATGTTGAGTGTTCCCCTGGGAAGGCAGGCAGGCCGATGCCTGCTTTGGGCGGGTGGCTTACATCACAGGACACACCCTTTCGGTGGACTCCGATGGGAATAAAAGTCAGTTTAGACCATCAAATGATTTATCTCCCCTTTGGCCGTATGCGAGGGTGTGCATTTGTGTATATGCCCTTGCATGGCACCAAGGGGATTTCGTTTCGGGGGGGGGGGGGGGGGGGGCTGATGGCATTAAGCCGTTAAGCAAACAACTGCTGCTTAGCAAGCGGTGCTGAATCAGACCCACAGTACAGTAGCCTACACTACTAATGACGAAGGTCACAGCATCCAAAAACCTTTTCCTGGCATACAATAAGAGTTTAGGTGGCTCCTTGTACAGGGCGATACACATACGACATTGGTTGAGGCTTACTCTTTACAGTATGTTCCATAAATGATGACATTTTGAATTGTCCCCCACTCTGGTCGGCATTATTTGTTAACCAGTCTAGTTTCAATGAATTATGAAACATCACTGGAGGCTCTTGATCAGTACATACAGCACTATAGCCTGTATGTTTAGTATCTGGATGGCAAGCAGAATATGTCTAGGTTGACACCAAAAGGTCAACATGCACAAGGTTGACACTGTCAAAAGGTCGACAGAAGAAGAAAGCTGGCACGGAAAAGGTCAACACATGAGAAGGTAGACATTAGTTTTTGGAATTATTTTGGGAACTTTTTCATACTTTACCATCCACATGGACTCCGATTAGGAGCAGTAAAGTGTGTGGGTCTACATGTTCAGGTGTCGACATTGACACCATGTCATCATTTTGTTTGTCTTGACCTTTTGTAAATTTTTATTTCGTGCATGTCCACCTTTTGCTGTTGACCTAATGACTGTTGGTCTAGGGCATTGACTGTGAGCCATATCACACCTTGTACATACCTGCCAACTTCTGTAAGTTGGACGTCGGGACACAGGTGTGGTGAAACCAAGCCAGTCTAAGAAAGACTAAGGTGTGGCCTATTTAAATGGTTGTGGCCTTGCCAGAATGATTCTCCCACTAGTCATGCCCTCATTTCCATCACTGTGAGGGTATGGCCAACAGAAAGTGACAGGGGGACTCCCAACTGCCTCCCCGCCATGGGATTCTGCTGCCCGCGTGTGGAACATTGGATAATAAAAAAAATAGGAACTCTCTCTCAAAAATCGGGACAGCTGCGAGGTATGCCTTCTATTTTTATAATATTAATGTACCAGATAATTGCTGTAACTGGACTGAATCTCCCTACTGTGTGTTCCCAGTGGCGGATTTGGGTGGGGGCACCCAGGCCGTGCCCCCCCTGTCAGTTTGTTATGGATCCTCCTCTGTGTGTTGCCATGTGCTTTAGTCATACTGTACTTTCAGGATCATGTGTATTTGCTGTATCATAGATAAACCTTGAATAACACCAGTGGAAAAAAAATTTCTCTCATTTACTGTATTTCATTAGATCTGATTAATGTTTCACAAATTGTGGTTGTACTTGATAATGCAGTAGTACTAGCAATTATATTACTATTACCGACCTAACCTAACATTATCTGCAATAGCTAGCAGCCTGCAAACCTAATTACAGGAACAGTCGTTCTCAACTTTTATTTTTACTTTGTCCTCCATTTGCCATACATTTCTTCGCTTCTGGTGTTGTAAACCTTTTAAACAGACACTGGCACTATGATTGGATAGACAGTTGTAGCAGCATTATCCTTGAACTAAAGTTCAATGTGGATCTTATTTCTAATTATGCAGTAACATGCAAGGCATTCAAATGTTGCCGACCTTGATAGGTGACAGTAAGGAGGGTGCTGTAATACACAGGCCCTGTGCACTAAAAAGGTTGAATATACCTTTCATTACTATTCCCAGTGCACCTCACAGTCACAACTGTTGTTTGGTCTGTCTAATGCGGCAATTTGTCATTATAAAGCGAAATAATTACACTGCTAACTTCCTTTCTAAGATGTTTACCGCTGAAGGTGCTCTCTGTATGAATATTTCCGTTGTACTTCAACTGTGTAATAGACCGTTTAATATTTGTGATCTATAATTAAAGAAACAGTTTTCAACAATGCATTCATTCCCAGTCAGGGGGACTAGTGTTTATCTTTTCATTCATTGTACTGCTTTATACTGTCGCACTGTCCATGGAGAGATGTTTTACAAATGAAAAAACAATAACATCATTGATGTAACTTTGGAAGTTTTGTGGGGTTTGTATAAATTAATTCAGAAATAAATTTACAAAGTTTGTTCACAGCGATAATCAGGAGAAAAAAAAACATGGATATGTTTGCAAATCTTATTTTTTACCAAAAAGGGTGGAAATGTGGGAAAGTTAATGTAAACTGTTTGGGTATACTTGTAATGTTGTATGTATAATTCCAGGATTTCTCTCATGCTGCCCCTATGCTCTGGAATGCCTTCACACACACCAGACACTCCCCCAGCCTCCCTGCCTTCAAATGTGCCCTCCAATCACATGTCTTTAGCTGAACCTAGGACCCTTTCTTCTTCACATCGCAGTCACTCACTACCTAAGCTGTACTCTTGTATGTACTGTAGCAATAATAATATTAATAATAATGATGATGTGTTACATGGGTTCATTGAATGACATGTATCATTCCACTTCTAAACTGGCAGCTGAAATCTGTATGAATGGCAATGATGCTCTAGCATTAAGTAACGGAAAGGCATCCTTTGGATCAAGCGATGGCATTAGCTTTCAGGACCAAGGTGCCTATTTCAGACCTGATCGCTATGGCCCAATTTAGCAGTGCCATACAATTACCTTGCAATTAGATAGCCGTTGCCCAGTCTGAAGTCCTGTCCCAGTCCTTGCAAATTTTTTATCACGGCTTGAAAAAAGTAGCTGGATCGGCAATTAGCAGCAAGTCCATTTTGTAAGCCGCTCGCCATCAAAGATTTTCCCAGTGTGCGCAGTCTTTGTGTAGCCCAGGACTTACTTGACGGCTGTGATAGAATCAGGCTTATCAGTGGCGGAGCTGACATCACATGGCTTCCCCTTCAATGTCTGGGCACACCTGCACGTTCCCTGACACTCCCAGAAAACATCCGGTTACCATCCACAAATGCTGACTTCCTGCTAATCAACGTGTGTATGGCCAGTAATAAAAACATTTGGAGGATTTTATCACAGGACAGCCTCACACAGTCAATCTATAATTGTCTAAATAAACCCCCAAGATCTGGAAAGCTTTGATATATATATATATATATATATATATATATATATATATATATATATATATATATATATATATATATAGTTCCTGAAGGCGGCACTCCAAAATAAAGCCACCAAGGTAAGGGTCCAAATTGGCAAAAAAGCAGATTGCAGTCCTGCAGCAAGCTATGTGGACTCCTAGTTTGACAGTGAATAGGTCAACACCAATAGAATGAGATGCACAATGATGACATTGACAAAAGAATGATACAAGCAAAAGGTCAACATGAAAAAGTCAGTATGAGTTGTTTTCTTCAATGTCAAGACCTGAGCAAGTGGAACCCCAAGTAGTGTCCTCCAGGAGAGGTAAGTATTGAAGAATATGGGTGCAGATTGTGCAGTGCGATTCCCCCTGGACGAAGGGACCTTTGCACCATACACCTTGTTCTAGGGCTTCTTCATGTAGGGAAGGCAGCAGCTCCGTTCCAGAACAATTTACCAGGAGTGCCGCCTTAAGTCCTGAAGTCGATGCAAGCAACAGCGAAGCGATAGAGCACCATAAACACTATCCCTTCGCAGTCAGAAGAACATTAAAAGTTAATTTGTGATATCACCCTAAGGTATTTCACTTATTACCGCATTAATTGTTCTTCATACGGAACCAGAAATAGCTGTGACTGCTGGCTATGTGTACATAGGTGCCCAAATCAGACCTGTTTGCACAGGTCCGAATTCTGTCTCATCCCCAAAGTTGGGGGTCTGTGCATGCGTGGTTCTGCACATGTTCAAACCCCCTCAGCGAGCGCCTTGGGCAAATTTTTCATTGGTCTGGGTACTTAATGCTTGGTTGGGAGGCAGGGTTCGTTCCAAAGGGCACACCCAGCATTTCGTGGGCTTGCCCACAAAAACAGTGGGTGCTTTCATATAAACACTGGGATGGCCCCTTAGAATCAGCGCCCGCCCCTAATTCGTCTGAAAGCGTTCATCTGAAAAATAAGTCCTGGCTTACAAACAGAGGAAAAATCATTCGATGTTGAGCGAACCTCAAATAATTTTTCCTCTATGCAGCCGCAAGTGAGTAGACATCCGCTTGCATGGAAGTGCAGGGACTTAGGTGGCGGGGGCATGCGTTTGGCGGTCTGAATTACCCCCATACTGCACGATTAGAATAAAACTGTTTAATTAGTACATTTTGAATGATGCACAACAGACAATAGAACAAAGTGCTCTCTCTCTCTCTATTTTCACCCTACCCAGTCCCCACCTGATCCAGATAATTTTGTCATTGCATATTTATAGTACATTGTATAGCAGGAATATCTTATGTTATGCCAAACCATTCAAACTGCATCTAAATTATGCATTATGTCAGTATTTTATTTCACAGCACAAGCAGAGAGAAAAGAGAATGTTGGTTGGAAAATAATAATGATAAAAAAAATTTTTTAGCCCCTAAGCATTGTGTTCTCCAAGAATGATGTGTTACAATACTATACAACCCTTCATTTGCATATATTGCACAGTCTTCATTTTAATTTTAGATTAAAAACAGATAACCATCTGGTCCAATATCCTTGTACTTTTGTCCTTCACTTACCCCAAAGGTAATGTAAGAAAGAAATGTGTCACTGCCGCTTGTCACCATTAAATCGACAAACATGCTTTCGGTGTATAATCCATTTTTAATAACAGTTCTGTAGTAGTGACTGTTCTGATAAGACAGCTTACTGTGCGTGTTTATGACTTTGCAAATGCAATATGCATTTTTAAGTAAGCTACAGCGGGATGCCTGCTTATTTGTTTGATATTTGCGATTATTGCACTCATACGATAAACATGTTCACTTTCAGTTAATGAAAAACGAGAAATTATTTTAGCACTGGTTCAAGCAAAAAATATTTATGTAGAATATGAATAAATGGAACGCATGAATTGTTGATATTGTGCCTGATTCAGATCCTATAACTAATTAGAGAATTTGTAACTCAAGCGATTGTTGAACAACTGTGCATGCGTACTGTACGCATCGCGCATGCACAAGGGGAATTAGCAACAGAAAATGGGTTTGGATCGTAAACGTAATCTCTGTGCAGTTTTACAGACAGGAAGCCGGCGTTTGGGGGTGGAACCCTGACGTGGTTGGAAAAATGCGTGTGTGCCTAGGTGTTTTTGAGGAAGGCCTGTGACGTCAGCAATGACCACTTCCAGTCTGTCTCATTTGTAAATTAGTGGAAGCCTCAGACCTACTGACATTTGCACAGGTGGCAAAAACTGTTCAATGGTTTGGAAATTGAGTATGGGTTAAAAAGGTCAACAGGGTCATAAGGTTGTCATGGAAAAGGTAGACATTTTGTATTTTTCATAATATCTGTACAAAATTATTACAGGTTGAGTATCCCTTATCTGAAATGCTCAGGACCATCAGCATTCCAGGTAAGGGATTTTTACGGTTTTGGGATTTTTTTTTACATACTTACCTGGTACCGCAATGGTATCATGGCATCCCCTGGTGTCCTCTGCATCCCACGGCATCCATGGCAGCCTTCAGGATCTTCTTTAGCGATCCCAGTAGTGGATTGTGCAAATTTGCAGGCACACCAGTGACGTCACCGGCACGACCGCGCAACCACGCAATGCACTCCTGGGACCGCTGAAGACAGCTAAGAAGCTCCTGAAGGCTGCTGTGGACATCGGGGGACTAGGTAAGTATGAAAAAGGGGGCAGGAGGGGGTAAAACAAAATCTAAAATACTCTAAAAAAACACGTTTTTTGGAATATTGTGGATACGAGATCTCCGGATATGGGAGACTCGACCTTTAGTTAAAAAATAATAAAAAATGTAAAAATGCGTATTGACCACTTATGGAACCTGTGGACCTTATTGTACAGTCTACTTTTTCTATCTTGACCTTTTAAATTTGTTGACCATTTATATGTTGATCAGTTGGGTTTGACCTTTAGTCTATTTTTTTATTGCACATCTATCAATGTGATACCCATGTACATGTAGAGCACCACTCTTTAATACCATTTGAGCGCTACTATACAGTCTGTTGTTTTTTTAAATGATGGCGATTCTCCAGGACACATTGGAGCCATCCGCTGACCATACCCAACTCCATCTATACAAACATGGTTTGTGTTGAATGCATTGAGTTTCCAGTGCAACTGGGCATAACGAGGTTCACAGAGAAAAAAGTTTTTGTTGAGGGGAATATGCACTATTAAAATATTATTTTTTTATTTCTTTTTTTATGAAAGATGGGGTCATAACTGACTATTATTATAGATGAATTCTCTATTTTACATCACTATGTAATCCTGACCCCTAGGTCCTTTAGCTGTCTAGTGATTGATGGTTATACCGCAAATCAAAAGAAAAACTAACTGAAGATCCATTAAAAACTATAAATAGATTGGGGTACTAGCATGCTCCCCACCCGAGTTTCTTTTTTCTTTTGTTTTCTTCATTATGAGGTTCCCACAATATGTGTATATATATATATATATATATATATATATATATATATATATATATATATATAAAAAATGGGTTAACCTCCGTAGTGCGCTAATATTGGAAAGACAGCAGCTCCTCCGATAAAGTTCTCCTGTTAGTGAGAGCCTGGGGTGTACAGAGATACAAAAGGGGGTTATCGGAGTGCGCTAGAGTGAGTACCACTTAGCCAATACACAATTAGTCCAAATAGTTGGAATTCTTTTCAGACTTTTTACAGAACAGTTCTTTCATCCGTTTTTGAAATGAGAAGGAAACTCCTTTTAGGAAATACGATCCTTTATTCATAAAAACCAACGCGTTTCGTCGCACAGGACTTCGTCAGGGGTAAAGCAATAAAGTATACATAAAATCTCAACAGGTAGATGTAGGGTCAGTGTTTTTACACTGTAAAATATCTACAGACTTTCTTCCGTGTGTGTATAATTAGCCCTTTACGGGTATCCACTTAGAAAAAATATCTTTAGGATTTGTAAGTAGTGATAACCATGGCTAAGAAAAGTCCTTGGGTGTATTTCACCTACTCAAAAGATAAGGTCAAACTGGTTTAGTCCACCAGTGTCTTAACATATATCAACCACGATCCCACAATAGATATGTCCTAAACAAACTGCCGGCAGATGCTCTAATGCTGCTGGATATCCCCAGTAACAGTCACTATTCTCCTCTGCAGACAGGTACATCAGATTGTATTGGCTAAGTGGTACTCACTCTAGCGCACTCCGATAACCCCCTTTTGTAAGCATTCGATACACATTTTGAAAGAGGTAAATATTTTGAAGATATTTTTAGAATTGACAAGTTCTTATCCTTAATTGTAAGCAATGATACAAGTGCTTAGCTTGTCTCTATGAAGGACTTATATTACGTATCATGCTCAATAATATATGGTTGAATATTATTTTTTAACTCTAAAGCTATTATCAGCCATCACATTTCAACAACACAATTCAGAGCGCATCTACAAATAGTCAAGAGGTTTATTTATTTTTGAGACCAAGGATAGAGGAGAATGGACAAATTTGTTTAAATTAAGAGGGAGAAAATAGTAACTCAAATAACCAAAACTAGCCTAAAACTGTGGACACATATATATATACAGTGTTGACAATGGGGGAAGGGGGTGGGGGTTGCACTGGGTTCCATTCCTTTTTATGGGTAAAGACTAAGCAAAAGTGATGATCTCTGATGAAGCCCTCCCAGGGGGCACAGCCATTCCCCATGCAGCATAGAAAAATAGCTCTGGTATTTTCCCCAGAGCATGGCCACACTCATATAGTAATATCAAACAATATAGGAAGATTCTCCTCCAAACGTGCAGGGGGATAATTAGAAGATGGTGCTCCCAAAGTTCCCAAATGCTCCAGGGATCATATATGGAACAATATAGGAAGATTCTCCTGCAAACTTGCAGGGGGATAATTATTAGATGGTGCTCCCAAAGTTCCCGAATGCTTCAGGGGTCATATAGGGGACCCCCAGCAGATGTCTGCAGCTATACAGTGCTTGAAGACACCGGACCATACTGTACATACAGTACAGTTCCGATCCAGCACATCAGTCCATTGCTTACATTGAGCCACTGTGCCAGGATCAGAATCAGGTCTATAAGTCTACATTTAGAAGACAATAGATCATATTGGGGCAGATGTATTAAGCAGGGGTGAATGGGCCATAAACCTTACAGTGAAGTTTCCTGGGAGTCCGACACACCTATGAGGCCACCTATCAAGAGTTTTGGCCGTGTCCCCCTTCTGTCTCCCACACAAGCAACCTTTGCTTGTTTACAAAGTTCCCAACATTGCAAGTACTCATCTAAGTCTGGTGCCAATCTATATTCATTGTGACATCTGTTAAAGGGGCATTGGGTGCTATCTTGCGGTGTACCAATTTATGTGGTGTTTCTGGGCTGCACTGGGGGAGGGGGATTATGTTTATGATCTATTTGTCTCAGTGTGGGGGGGGGAGGTGGTGTATTATTTGAAATGTGAAGGTTTGTCACAGCAGTTTAAAGGTCTGGGGCTGTTAAACTGCAGAGTGCATTGAATCCAACAGCTACCACACAGATATATGGATTAATCTTGCCTATTTTGGTGTTGGCCCTGCCTACATTTCTTTTGGTGCCGCCCACATGACGCCAATTGAGCCTGGTGAAGTGATAAAGTGGAAAGTAATGCAGCAGCAAATCAGCTCCTAACTGTCAAACCCAGTATGTATCTTAACAGGCTGGTGCGTTATCGCCTTCCACTTTTCACTTCACTTCACCAGGCTTAATACATCTGCCCCATTATTCTGTATGGCGCTGTCATAGTTGCTGTCTGTATATAGTTATATTTATATATATATATATATATATATATATATATATATATATATATACTGTATATTTTAAACCGGTGGCGGAACTGTCACCGTTACTGTCTGGAAAGCTTTATGTTCAGACGACACATTAACTCCACAAAATAATTTATTTCTGTTTATTTTGTAACAATTCATAGACAAATTCTGCTTGTAAACAATATTTCTTTTCCAGACAATTTCTTCAATTCCACCCACTTTGGAAACTCTTCATCAATTGTTAACGGTGTATAAATAAAATGACACATACATATACATTGCTGAAGAACTATGAATGAATAAAACATGAATGATCTTCATATTGTGTGTCCCTGACAATGCAGCATCTATGTGAGCAGGTTCTCCCTGAAGATGATGTGTGTATAGTTGGAAATGCGAAGCTTTAAGATGTTTACTTATGAGAATACAAATCATTTTAATAGACTTTCCTAGAGAAAGAAGCAGGCATGATTTTGAGCCACCATCTGTGAGTTCCTAATTAGTTAATTAAATAGCACATTATAAACGGCTATACATGTTTACGAGTTGCACAGCCATTTGCATTACAGTCCAATGATATCTAATTCCGTTTCTGTCTCCTGACATTGAGCTTGTCTCAGGTTCTCCTCCACTTGTGTTTTGCAGGCACAACAGCTAACAGACCTGGAGCAGAAGTTAACCGTGGCAAAAAAAGAAATGGAAAAGGCATCACTTGATAATGTAAGGGCTTGATATTACTATATGTATATATATTTTACTGATATTACCAACTTAAGTTTGTGTGTTTAACCATTTGAATGCCAACATCTCTGTGAGAGTTGTGCAAAATGTCTGCCAGCGTCAATCACATGTGTTATATAAATTCAAATAAAAAATGTTGTGTAAAAAAAAAACATTATATTTCTTATGTAAGGTAAACATTACAGGTCATTATGATGAATAAAAATGTTTGCTTGGCCATTTACACACCTATTTCGACAAATTTACCTGGCACTCAAAGAGATGACATCATGTCAAGTTGGCTGCTCTTATACATTATCTTGTAGGAAGCCGGGGTGGAGATGCAGATAGGAGGTGATGGGGATAAAGCCGGCTAGCTGTATCACTAGACCCCACTCACTAACTAGGGAAATTTTCCATGATTGCCACGTACAGTATTTGCATAGCAGCTGGGCCACAATAATGTATTTTCATACAAATGCACTACCGTAAGTCCACCCCCCTCTTTGGGAACCCCTGGTTTCCTCTATTCATCTCCAGATTCTGCACACTTGAGTAGGAAGAGGGTGGGATACAAGGCTGTGAGGGAATGCCCTAAAAATTGGGTGTCTCCTGCAGGATCCAGGAGAGTAAGCGGGTATGATGTTGCGACTTTACCAAATGCACAATTGCATTTATCAATACTTGACGTTATAGCTGGCATCATTATCAGGGCACACTTGCTCTTAGGACCACTGTATGGTTTCCCGGCACCCTAGACAACACCCTTCCTGACACCAATACCTGCTTTCCGACTTGGGGAGTTGTAAAAGTCTTGCAATCTATTAAAATGACTTGTAGTAGGCACACTTTTTCCCATGCTTCAAAATCTATTCTTTATAATAAAGTAAAGAAGTTTGAACCTCCAAAATTTCCCAGGGACACATCAAAATAAAATATGTAATTTTCTTGCATTTTGACAATACAAATCCCAAAACTTTTTAAATATATGCAATATCACATGTAAGTTGACTAAGACATCCCAATGGGTAAAAGTCCACTTGTTTACCAATATACGAGGTAGCGGTGTACAATTTCTGCCACCCACTTTAATGCAGTAATCTCACCTTATCTTTTGCTACATCTAACAAAAAATAACTGAACTTTGCTTTACACCAGGAATCTCAATTGAAAGCTCTGAAAGAGACTGTGCAACTCTGCCTAACTTCAGTATTACACAATCAACCACCTGCTGTAAATGTAATCTCATCGAAGAGAAGAGAGATGCCGATGTCTTCTAGAGTGACATTGGAGAACTCTAACACAGAGGTACGATTTATTTTTTGTATACAGTTTTAGAAATATAAATTGTACATTGTCAAAAACAACTGGATTGGGGTTCAGCAACATGTAGCTCCATAGTCAGTTGAACTACAACCTCTGCAGTGTTTTGTTGGATGGTGCAGATTGACCTCAGTTATTTTCCTATTCCAGTAGTTGGATGTACAGTAATGAAGGAGACAGAATACGGTACGCGTCCTCCAACCTTTTCATACCCCCACTATCCACGTCGGCGTGGAGTTGAGAATATAAAGTGTGGCGAGCGCAGCGAGCCACCAAGCCCGAAGCGTGGCGAGCGTAGCAAGGCCCGCGAGGGGACGCGTAACACGCTCCCGAAGCGTGGCGAGCGGACACGGATTACTTAACATGTATTTCGCGTGCGCTCGCCACGCTTCGGGCTCGTATTCCGCGTCCCCTTGCGGGGCTCGTTACGCTCGCCACGCTTCGGGCTCGGTGGCTCGCTGCGCTCGCCACACTTTCTATTCTCAACTCCACGCCGACGTGGATAGTGGGGGTATGAAAAGGTCTGAGGACGCATACAACCGCCCCTCGCGGGCTCGCTGCGCTCGCCACGCTTCGGGTTGACGTTGATCGTGGGGTGGTGTTAACAATTGGGGGGGCCATTTCACACTTCAGGGTGGCTATTTGGGGTCTGTGGGCCATTTAACATTGTTCCCTATGTAAAATCGGGTCAATTGGGCCATTTAACATTGTTCCCTATGTAAAATCTGTAATCGCGTTTGTCGCATCGCATGCGATTTTTTGGCCGCATGCGATGTGACCGACGCAATTTACATATGCATTTCTATGTAAAATCGCGGACATCGCATCGGTCGCATCGCATGCCATTATAATGGCATGCGATGTACATGCGATGCCCGCGATGGGCGCCATTCTAGGAAACAAGTACCCTTTATTGTTTTTTTTACTAATGGCTCCCTCCCCCAGGTTTATTTAGATATTCACTGAGCCCATGTACTGAGGGAGCATGGTAAAATTACGCAAGTGCAGATACAGTAAGTCCGATAAAAAAAACACTGTGCACTACACCCTCTAATTAGCAACTGGCCTGGACCACTCCAACAGGCCGGCAGACTCAGCATCAATGGGGCACCCTAATAAGTTAGTTCAATTCTTTGAAAATTGTGGACACACTAAGGAGGAGCTGATCAAAAATTGGAGACAAAAGAGTGTAATGACAATGGTTACGCTCATCTTAAAAATATGTTTTTCTATTCATTGCACAGATAACGCTAGTGGGGTAGTAGATCTTGTTATCTTTAACCTGAGTTATTTTTACATTAAGAGGAGACTTCAATTGGCCCACAGTAACTAATTTTTTGTTCATTAAAAATGGGAGTTCACAGCAAATTTGTTAACACAATTATTTTGTGTGAAAACACATAAGATCAGGAATAAATTACTGGATGTAATTGTTTTCGTGACCATGGACGCAAAAAAAGACACTTGCTGGAGATCCTGTTTGGGACCTTAGCCCAGTAGATCAATTAGCCATGGTAAATTACCATGGCTAATTGCATTCCTCCCTAATGGGGACATTTACCAAGGGTTGATTTTGATCAATGTTAGAACGATTTAAATCTATCATAATCGATGTTGAAAATTTTTGTAAAAGAAAAATCATCTGTTAGTAAACATATATTTTAGCCCTGGAAACCCAACATCGATTATGATAAAAATTGACCTTACTAAATAAACCCTTCAGTAGTGAAAAAATTTCAGTTCACATTTTTTTTTAAATCCTGTGTTAAATCATGTAACAACTTTTTAAGATGTATTATACTTTGATTTAGAGAAGAGTAATATTTTACCCTTGATTTTTTTGAAAACCAGTTGTTAGGGAGCATCGGTGATTACTATTGAAGTTATTTATGTTCTTTATTGTTTTTGAAACTCAATTGATAAAAGAGCAGTGCCAGAGGTAATATAAAATTGTAAGAGATTCCAGACAGAACACGAACGTGTTGATTCGGTAACTAAAGCATGAAAGCCAAGTTCAACGCTGCCTCAGACATGTCTTTCTTATTCCTGTGCCGTGACAGTAAGAAAAGAGAACATTGCCTTTACTGTTAATATAAAGCAAGTGAGTGAGACTGACATTTTCTGTTTAATCAAACATTGGGTATGAACCTAAAAAGAAACCTGGTTTCAAAATATCAATCATCTCAAACAGTGCCATTATCAATGTGCTTTGCTTCAAAACCCAGATATGGGTGCATCATTGACAGATCTTACCAGGTGTTGATTAGGAACTCAGGGTCCGATTTATTACACCTGGTGAAGTGATAAAATGGCCAGTGATAATGCAGCAGCTAATATGCACCTATCTGTAAGGATCCGGGGGGCAACCTCGACTGCCCTACCTCCGTTGCCTCGAGCTGGGGTTGGCGGACGTGTGCGTAACTAGGCTTCACCAGTAATAGCCGCATCCAAAGGAGCCGGTTAGTCCAGCTCCAACCCCGATGCCACCTGGTCTTGAGAGAGACAACACGACCACCAAGGCCAGAGGAGAGCAAGGGGACAGCTAACTAAAGCCCACACAAGGCAAGGGCCCCCCGGACGACCAAGGGGGTGACTATACAGGGAGATTGGGAATGCTCCCACAGGTGACAAGACAAGGTAATCTATGGCTGGACGCAACAATGCGTGACGGTGGTATATATACACAATGGCAACAATGCTCAGAAGATGGTATGAATAAACAATAATAAACAATGGCAACAATGCTCAGAAGATAGTATGCAATAATAATAATCCTCAACTGTAGTATCCTGCACTGCGAGGGACAAGCCCCACAATGCAGACACCCAGGCTGGTGTTAGGGAAACCAGGAGACAGGAGGAATCCAATGCAAAAGTCCAATGGACACTTATCTGCAGCAGGGCAGGATGCAGGAACCAACACTGCGAGACACTGGAGGATTCAGGAACCAGGAACGCCAAGGGCTGCTGCGCAGGGTCCACCAATCTGGGACAGCAAAGGTAGCAAACAGGACTCTGGCTGGGAGCTCTGAACTACAGGCTTGCACACGGCTTGACAAGACAGTATAACTGGCAAGGGAGTGAGGGACCAGAGGGTTTATATAGTGAGCACAAGGAGGTGATAATCACACATTGCCTGCAGGTGAGCTCTGCAAGCTAGCAGCCTAATTAAGACACACCTGAGTCCTAATAACACACCACTGGGAGTGAGCTGCAATGGCCCAGGCTGACCACTGGAGGCCACCAGCGAGTAACACACACACACACAGGCTGGAATAATCCCATGCCAGGCAGAAAGATAGGAGTCATAGGTGATGACTCCTAACACTATCATTTATCAAATCCAGCTTGTACAGTATTTTTACAGTTAGGAACTGATTGGCTTGTGCGTTATCATCACCCACTTTATCACTTCACAAAAAACCATGATGAATAAGATGGTTTCAATCTCAGTGTTGATTTGATGTACAGAATTTACTCTTGGCAAAGATCACAAGAAGTTCTAGGGTTAAATTTACTAATTTTCAATTTTGTATTCAATTTTAAACGGGTATTAAATTAAACTGAATTCAAATCAAATCGATATTCCATTTTTTCATCAATTTCTGCATTGCAGCTTTGTGGAGTCTGAGCACTAAAGTGCTTAGACTCCACTGCGCATATCCAGATATCCAGAATAAAGCCCATAATTCCTACAACCACAGTGAGCCACATGTTTTAGTTCCTTTTTATTAGAGATGTAAGCAAATCCTTAAATGTTTCTTGATTTCTTACACTTGATTACAACATTTAAAATCATGTTATCACAGAGAATATTTATAGTATTATTACTATCTAACCTTGTTCAACTATCATTCAATATTTGTCCCCTCAATTTAATTAACAGCCAGACATTGGATCTAATTCAGTTTTATGAAGTTCTAGAGCACAATTTTTTAGTTGTGTGATTAGATTTTTTCTAAAATGTCAATTTCTTGTAGCTTTTTCAGCTATTGAAATGCCAAACTTTGCTTATATTTATGTGTTGTTTGAACCTTGCTTTTGACAAATTTCAAGTTTTGATCTAGATATTGGACATTAAGAATTTTCATAGAAATATTTGTTTTAAGACTTGATGATCTAGTCTAGGAATCCATATAATTAAAGTAATTTGAAGCTGTTTGATATTACAGTAATAAGTCATCAGTAAATTTTGTTTTGCATTTAAATTTATATACGTCAAAGTTTTTAAGTTAACACGATTTAAGATGATTTTGTAATTTTGCATACCTTTTAATATTGTTCTGTTTTTGTTTTCTAAAAGTATTCATGTGGCAAAAAAATGTCTTAAACTTCTAGTAGTTGATATATTAAAAGCCAGGACCATTATTCTAAATATAAATGACACAATTAGTATTAATATTCATTTTCATGTACACTGGATAGCATGAGCTGAATTGTTATAGTTGGAACTAAATTTTGTGGTACTGTTCCATTTATTTCCATAAGTAAAGTTAAGCATACAGGTATAGTGTGTCCTCAATCGAAACAGCCTAAACAATTCCCTGAAGGAAATTCAATCTTTATTCTGTAAAGATTAAGCACTTTGAAAAATATAAAATATTTCAAATAATACTTTTTTCCTGTTAAATATTTGACTGGATTAATGCCTAGATCTGGTCACTAATAAAGGTTGTGATAGAGTCTCAGTTTAGTCCAGCTTCTTTGACATTATAATTTTAAAATATATTTTTGTTGATTTTTCTTGCATTCTAATGGGCCCCATACATCATCAATTAATTGTGACAATCCTCAGATCTGGAGATGATTGTCACAATTAATCTTTAATGTGTGGG
This sequence comes from Crinia signifera, assembly GCF_055691185.1. Taxonomy (NCBI): domain Eukaryota; kingdom Metazoa; phylum Chordata; class Amphibia; order Anura; family Myobatrachidae; genus Crinia; species Crinia signifera. Next base: position 107,982,524 of record NC_139227.1, read on the forward strand.
CTCCGTCTTTTGGCGATCCAGATCAAAAATTGATCGGGATGGCCAATCGATTGCTGAATCAGATTTTTAAACATGTTTAATAATCTGGTATTATCTGCGGTTGTTTTTTATATGTGTGAGCATTCCCGTTTCGTCTTCTTCTTCTATTTACATTATGAAAAGAAGTAACATCTGAAATGACAATCGATTGAGGTGATGTATGGGCAATATCCAGATATGAAGGTGCAATCTTTAGATGGGAAAAATCTGTCGATCACTGAAATAAATCTGTAATGTGTGGGCAAGTCAAATAGATTGTAGAAACCATTTATCTGGCCAAAAAATTACTGGATCTGGAAAACCATTAATTGTGATTGCTGATGTATGGGGCCCAAGAGACATCGCAAAGGAAAAATATATAGTTTTCACCTTTATATACAATATATCAACAACATTTCTTGCATACTGATTCTGATTTTCTGATTGGTACTCTTTACCTAGAACGGCGCCCATCGCGACCATCGCGACCATCGCATGCATTAAAAAACGGGTGCGATGCGATGGCTGCGATGGCCGCGATTTCCCATAGGGATAAATGTTAAAAGTGTGATTGGACGCGATTTTAGTGTTCAATTGCTCAATGGCCGCGATTTTTCCATAGGAAACAATGTTAAATGGGCCACAGAGCCCAAATAGTCACCCTAAAGTCAGAAATGGCCCCCACAATTGTTAACGCCACCCCACGATCAACGTCAACCCGAAGCATGGCGAGCACAGCGAGCCCGCGAGGGGCGTCGGTACGCGTCCTCCGACCTTTTCATACCCCCACTATCCACGTCGGCGTGGAGTTGAGAATAGAATAGTGTGGCGAGCGCAGCGAGCCACCGAGCCCGAAGCGTGGCGAGGGGACACGGATACCTTCACAGGTAAACGCGTCCCTTCGCGGGCTTCACAGGTATCCGCGTCCCCTCGCGGGGCTCGCTGCGCTCGCCACGCTTCGGGCTCGGTGGCTTGCTGCGCTCGCCACACTATTCTATTCTCAACTCCACGCCGACGTGGATAGTGGGGGTATGAAAAGGTCTGAGGACGCCTTCCTGCGCTCGCCACGCTCGCCACGCTTCGGGTTCACGTTGATCGTGGGGTGGCGTTAAAAATTGTGGGGGCCATTTAAGACTTCAGGGGGACTATTAGGGCTCTGTGGCCCATTTAACATTGTTTCCTATGGAAAAATCGCGGGCATTGAGGCATTTAACACTAAAATCGCGTCCAATCACACTTTTAACATTGATCCCTATGGGAAAATCGCGGGCATCGCGTCGCACCCGTTTTTTTAGTGCATGCGATGCCCGCGATTTTTTACCCGCGATGGACATCGTGGGCGCCGTTCTAGGTAAAGAGTACCTTCTGATTTCTTACTGAATAGGTTGGTCAAGAGTAAAGCTTTAAAGGTATTATTCCAGAAATCTTACAAATGATTGCGTTGATTAGGTTTAAAGCAAGATCAGTTATTGATTTTATACCACACCATCCCAGTTAATTTGGGGCACAGAACATTGATAGTTATTTCTTGCTCTGCCACAGAAGATTCCTGTCCTAAATGTCCTGTTTCTATCAATGAAAACATTAAGCTCCTAGGTTGGTTTCTTAATTCAAGCCTGGTTTTAGTGAGCCATGTGTAAATCATAGGTGTCCTAAAGGGTCAGCGTAAGTGGAGTGGAGAAGGAGACAAGGAAGTGGAGCACTTGCTGCCTATGATAGAGGGAGAACAAATGGATCAGGGATCTATAATAACTTACATACTAAGGTATGGAGGTAAGCAGTTGGATGGTGGACTGGGGTACATGGAGGCACGATAGAGTTCATGAGGAGCAACTTATACTGTACATAGTCACTCCTTGTACCTATTCAGTCACTCAGGGCTGGCAATAGAAATCTTGGGGCCCGGAACACAGATATCTCTGGGTCCCCCCAACACAGCATGTGGATTTTCATTACATTGCATATTTAATGTATTTTTTTATTATTAGAAATAAACAGATAATTAATATTCACTATGCAATATAATAGGGAAGGGCAGATGGGAGGGCACAGCATTGTGCGTGGTGTGGTTTGGTGCATTGCATGATGTCACTAAACTCATTAGTATGGGTAGCCAGACAGGTAACTAGTCAGCCATGCTTGCAGCCCCTGAGTCCCTCAAAGCTTTGTGGACCCTCAACCATTCGGGCCCCAGTACGAGTGTCCCCCTTGACCCCCCCTGTCACCTGCCCTGCAGTCACTCCACCTAATACCTTATTACGGTACTCTTTACCTAGAACGGCGCCCATCGCAACCATCGTATGCACTAAAAAACGGGTGCGATGCGATGCCCACGATGGCCACGATTTCCCATAGGGATCAATGTTAAAAGTGAGATTGGACGCGATTTTAGTGTTCAATGCCTCAATGCCCGCAATTTTTCCATAGGAAACAATGTTAAATGGGCCACAGAGCCCAAATAGTCACCCTAAAGTCTGAAATGGCCCCCACAATTGTTAACGCCACCCCACAATCAACGTCAACCCGAAGCGTGGTGAGCGCAGCGAGCCCGCGAGGGGCGGCGGTACGCGTCCTCCGACCTTTTCATACCCCCACTATCCACGTCGGCGTGGAGTTGAGAATAGAATAGTGTGGCGAGCGCAGCGAGCCACCGAGCCCGAAGCGTGGCGAGCACATCGAGCCCGGCGAGGGGACGCGGATACCTTCACAGGTAAACGCGTCCCTTCGCGGGCTTCACAGGTATCCGCGTCCCCTCGCGGGGCTCGATGCGCTCACCACGCTTCGGGCTCGGTGGCTCGCTGCGCTCGCCACACTATTCTATTCTCAACTCCACGCCGACGTGGATAGTGGGGGTATGAAAAGGTCGGAGGACGCGTACCGCCACCCCTCGCGGGCTCGCTGCGCTCGCCACGCTTCGGGTTCACGTTGATCGTGGAGTGGCGTTAAAAATTGTGGGGGCCATTTAAGACTTCAGGGGGACTATTAGGGCTCTGTGGCCCATTTAACATTGTTTCCTATGTAAAAATCGCGGGCATTGAGGCATTTAACACTAAAATCGCGTCCAATCTCACTTTTAACATTGATCCCTATGGGAAAATCGCGGGCATCGCGTCGCACACGGTTTTTTATGTGCATGCGATGGCCGCGATTTTTTACCTCGTTCTAGGTAAAGAGTACCCTTATTACTGTTATAAATATCCCATATAGTCAACTACCTGTGCATCACACAACTATCACTTTCATGAAGAGATATAAAAAATAAATCAATAATATATTGGAATAATAGTTAATTTTTTCATTTGCAGCTACATTACATGTACCTAAATTAAGTTTCTAATTTCCTACCATAAGGCATTCATTTGTTTGTGTGATTTATTTTTTATTTTTTATACCCAGTGGAAGATCTCTCATCTTTGCTCATGAATGCTGTCTTTTTTCATAAGACACAAAAACAGGGACCAGAACTTGCACTTAACACATACATTTCATTACATCAAAGTACTCCTGATCCAGCCGCAAAAGGTTCTTTCTGTGAAATGTAGCGTTTACATTCGGTTCATTCAAATTAATTTTTGCTTTAAGGAACCTTGTGGTTGAATATAGTAAAACTTCAAAATGCAATTTTTCTTTTAATATTATTTTTTAATATTACTTTACTACTGGCAAGGTGGAATACTTTAAATACAAATTCTGTACCTTACTCTCTGGTTGTCTTTAATTTCAGATGTTAAAGTGATCTGATTATTCAGTACTTGTGTATTTGCAGGGCGCCCACTAAGCTATTTACTTAAATTGCATTGCATCGCATGGTACGTTTTCGTGCCGTGCGATGCGATCTCACTAGTTAATTTATTCACTGCACTCTGGCCGTGGATCGCATTACACGCAAAATTGCATGCGATCACATGCGATTTTGCATGCGATGCAATTTAGCACAACACCCCCAGTATACACGTCTATGTGATGCAATGGGATTTAGCACAACCCCACTATCCACGTCACCTCGAAGTGTGGTGAGCGGACGTGGAACGCGCCCTCCCGACCTTTTCATACCCCCACTATCCACATCGGCGTGGAGCTGATTATTATAAAATGTGGCGAGCACACTAAGCCACCGAGCCCGAAGCGTGGCGAGCGCAGCGAGGTGACGCGGATTACTTTACATGTGTCCCATGTCCGCTCGCCACGCTTCGAGCTCGGTGGCTCGCTGCACTCACCACATTTATAAAATCAATTCCACGCTGACATAGATAGTGGGGGTATGAAAAGGTTGGAAGGATGTGTTCCGCGTCCCCTCATGGGGCTCGCTGCGCTCTCCACGCTCCAGGGTGATGTGGATAGTGGGGGTTTGCTAAATCCCATTGCATCGCATAGACGTGTATACTGGGGTGTTGTGCTAAATCACATCGCACGCAAAATCTCATGCGATCGCAATGCGATCCGCGGCCAGGGTTCAGTGAATAAAAATAACGAGTGACATCACATCGCACGGCACGAAAACATGCCATCCGATGCAGTGCGATACACTAGTAGGAATATTTCAATAAGGGCAAGTTTCATTTAGCAAACTTGCTGATGTCTGGGATTTCTGCATTGTTTTATTATTATTTAGTCTTTTAAACATTTTAAGCACCACAGTCACTTTTCCGTGACTCCATGCTACAGTAACTCTAACATTATTTATACCAGATGTTGTGAAGGAGGAAGACAAGGTCTCCCAAATGGTTCACACTGGTTTCATCAGAGCTGAGCCAGCGAGCAGACTGTAAGGTTTCCACAGTCAGAGATGGTTCTGCTTTATATGACATTAACATTGGGAATTTATCAGATGCTGAATTTATAACAGTTTGCGAGGAGATAATCTGGTTTTGTCGGTCTTTCTAAATATAAGAACGAATAAACCAATGATCTAAGTCAAAACAAAGTTATTAACAGTCAAAGATGGTCTTATGGTGAGTAATTCTGAAAGGGTCATTAACTACCCCGCTTCAATGTAACCTGTATGTGTTGTTGCAATGTCCGTTGATATTTTTGAATAACTGTTTTTTTACCGCATTTTTTGCTTAGTGCATCCCGCCCTAAGTCCTGATCACTATTGTGCAAATTGGCAAGACTGTCGATTATCGAGCAACTGTGCATACATTTGGATCTTAGTGAGCATGCGCAAGGCCAAACAGCAACAGAAATTAGCCATTACTTTCTTTTCAATCTGCTTGCACCTTGACTGGCAGGAAGCCAGAATTTGTGGGTGTTTTCTGGGAATGTCAAGAAAAATGCCGGCTTACCCAAAAGTTTTCAGTGAGGGTGCATGATGGCAGCTCCAGACTCGATCAGTCTGTCTCTGTCGCAGAGTTGTGGAAGGGTCAGAGTTGTGCACACTTGCACAGACTGGGAAAATCCCTCGGTGGTGAGTGAGTTGCAACTGGCCAGCGACATTTTCGGAAATCATTGTGACTTGCACAGGGCGGGTTATACCCTGTCTGAGTGGCAAGTATCTGATCGCTGGGCTCTGCAGTGACCAGGTCTGAATAACCCCCTATATTAATAAACATGTATTGCATTAATTTATTTATTTATTTATTTATTAACAGTTTCTTATATAGCGCACACATATTCTGCAGCACTTTACATATAGTTGAACATTCACATCAGTCCCTGCCCCAGTGGAGCTTACTATCTATATTCCCTACCACATGTAAACATTCTATGGTTCATTTTTGTTGGAAGCCAATTGACCTACCAGTATATTTTTTGGAATGTGGGAGTACCCAAAGTAAGCCCACGCAAACACGGGGGAATATACAAACGCTGCAAAGTTAGGGCCATGTTGGGTATCGAACCCATGATCTCAGCGCTGTGAGGTAGTATTGCTAACCATTACACCATCCGTACTGCCCCGTATATATAACACATGGTGGGGATAGAACCCATGATCTCAGCGCTGTGAGGCAGTAATGTAACCATTACACCATCCGTACTGCCCCGTATATATAACACATGGTGGGGATAGAACCCATGCCCTCAGTGCTGTGAGGCAGTAATGTAACCATTACACAGTCAGTAATATAACCATTACACCGTCCGTACTGCCCCGTATATATAACACATGGTGGGGATAGAACCCATGACCTCAGCACTGTGAGGCAGTAATGCTGACCATTACACTGTCCGTACTGCCCCGTATATATAACACATGGTGGGAATAGAACCCATGACCTCAGCACTGTGAGGCAGTAATGCTAACCATTACACCATCTGTCATCCCCATATTGTAACTTCTTTGTCTTGAATTTGGCCCAGAGCATATATACCACTGTCTACTTTTTAAATTCAGTGCTACTGAAGCAGGAGCTTTGGCATGCCTCTGTTCCCACTTTTATAATTACGATTGTTGCTTTGAAATGTTCTCAATAGACTTGTTTTCTTTAATCCATTTGTTATTCTGTAGTTTGAATTTATTTTCTACTAGCGATGTCTGTTGTATTTCATTTGCAGCTGGTCTCCTGCCTGTACTAGGCTTGCTTTTACTCTGGAGCCTTACTGATGAAATTTATGACATAGTTCTTGTCTCTAGCTAATTCTGTTTCTCATAAGAATATACTTTCTCTATTTATTCTTTTTATTCTGTGCCTTTGTGCATTCTTCGCTGGTTTGTCCTGTCTAAGGCTTTGATCTTCTGTTCCATTTATAATCTGGGCCCTTGTGTTAATCAACTGTAGTCTAAGACTCTGTGCAGTACTGTACTTAAGTATTTATTCATTTTATTAGTCTGTTCAGAATCTACTTGTACTGTATCTACCTTCTAGACTTGTTAGAGCATTCTGATATCTTAGTTTGCTGTAAACCCTGTGCCTGGTGCCAATTTATACTTAATACTTAACAGCCCGCTGGCCACACCCAAGCACTCGCCACACTGCTCTCGGACCACACTCCACACTGCCTGCCTGCCACATGAGTACATTTGTGTGTGTGTGGGGGGGGGGGGAAGGGGGGGGGGGGGGGCTGGAAGGATATTTTTTTTTATTAGGGAGGCAAATCCTGGGGTCCTGAGAATCTCGGGATCAAGCATGTTTCAATCCTAAATCCCGGCAATTAAATAAATGTCCTGGGATTAACATCCCTACATGTAGCCTATTGGGATGTGTGCATAACAGGTGCATAACATATGTGAAGGTAACAGAACACAGAGAGTCCTTAACCAAATTGAGGGTTTTATTGGTAACGGGGAAATGCAGGAACACAGAGGAAATGCAGGGGTTTATATCAGTGGAATTTAACAATGGGTATTACTGTATGTACTGATGCTGAGTGCAGAAGTGTGATCAATAACCTAGAACAGGTTGATTTTGCCTCTGAAGGACTTGCTGCTTTAATTCTCATGGCTAATTCCTGACACAAATTGCAGGGTATTACATTTGGCTCTTTATTCAGCATTGTGGGATTTTTAGCTGCTCTACAAGAGGTGGAGAATGCACCCATCCCATGTCAACCAGTGTACGGGTCAATGTAGTTATTTATCTGGTTCAAAAAAAAAAAAAAAAAAAAGCTTAAACTTTAATAACAGCACAGTAACTACAGTACAGTAGACTTAACAACTTGAGCTAAACTCAACCAAGGTTAACAGGTTCGACCATGTTTGACCTCGTTTGAACATGATCAAACTTGTTTGAGCTTAAATTGCCACTTTGTATAGGATTTTAATATTTAACCATGGAAACAGGGAATTCAGTGAATTGTGATATAATTATATTAAATTCAATTGTTTTACTTTAAACAAAAAGTTTAAAAACATTAAACAGCATAGCAAATTAAGCTTTATCAGCCAGTACAGGCAATATATTATGGGTGGGATGTATTAAGTCTTGAGAAGTGATAAAATGGAGAGTGATGAACCTCCAACCAGTCAGCTCTTACCTATCATTTTTCAAACATACAAAAAAAAAGTACCGACAGTTTACATTTTTCAAACATAGCCTGTGACATGGCAGTTAAGTGCTGATTGGCTGGTTATCCATTTTATTACTTTTCAAGCTTAGTACCTCTGGCCCTAAATGTTTTTAAAATGTATTTTTATTTATTTATTCATTTTACATATACAAAAGACATCACAGAAAGAGAAGACATATGTTATTATAACCTCTCAAAAAAAAAAAATCCAAAAACATTTCTAATAGATAAGAACAATTAACAATACAACTTACACAAAATATCCAAAGCGTACCACGAGGACCTAACCACCGAGATCCTGGCTAACACCTTTTGTACATCTCAAGTGATCTTTAGATTGAGGGGTTTTATATGCATTATCACCGATTACCTATTCTCAATAGTGGACTCGAAAAGACTATATCAGAACTCAGATATCTCTAAATGGGAAGCGGTCATCTATTAGAATGTACTTAGGTCTACAGTCATTAGGTCGACCCCACTCGGTCGACTGGCAGGAAGGTCGACCTGACTTAAGGTCGACATGGGCCAAGGTCGACATGACTTAAGGTCGAATTTGCATAAAGGTCGACATGATGAAGGTCGACTGGTCATAATGTCGACATGAGGTTTTTCACTGTTTTTTGAGCCGACATGTGCCGACAGGCGGTATTTCATGCCCTACCATCCACTAGGGCGTGGAGGAGGTTATTAAAGCTGTGGCGAGCGAAGCGAGCCACCGTGCCCGATGCATTGCGAGCGAAGCGAGCGATGCGAGGGTCCGATTCTCATCGCCAACTGTGTCCATGTCGACTGTGTCGACATTCGGATAAAAAAACAGTGAAAAACCCATGTTGACCTTATGACCAGTCGACCTTCCTCATGTCGACCTTTATGCAAATTCGACCTTAAGTCATGTCGACCTTGGCCCATGTCGACCTTAAATCAGGTCGACCTTCCAGCCAGTCGACCTAATGGGGTCGACCTAATGACTGTAGACCTAAGTTCATTCTGACAGATGTACCGATTCCCTCTAAATAGGGCCCATAAATACCGATTTTTAATTGCCCCGATTTTGTGACTTGCATTCTCCGTTTTTTAACAATAGTTTGCCTTATAAATAACCAGATGAATACCCGGAGTTTGCTCTTGCTTCCATAATTGAGCTATAGAAGTTTTTGCAGCCATTAGCATACTGTATGTAAGATTGTGAATTTCTGAGGATTTGTGAGATCTAGCTGGAACAAATGAAGGAACACCAGCTGTGGTGTAAGTTTAACCCCTACACCACAAACCTGATAAATCAAAACCTCCACTTCATCCCAGAAACAACTTAACTTTGGACAGGCCCAGAACATGTGGAACATATCACCCACCTCTTCCCTACATCTCCAACACAAATCAATTGAGTTCGGCCATACTCTTTTTATCTTGGCGGGAGTCCAATACAGATGATAAAAAATTTTGGCATGTCTTTCTATATATGTGGAGGATCTAAAGGTTTTATGAGTCAGATCAAACATCTGCACCCAACCTTCCTTTTCCAAAGAGAAGTCCAGGTCCCTCTTCCAAATGTTTTGCCATTTGGTCTTTTCTAGGCATTTTATATCCTGACTTTCTTTATAAATTAATGAGATACCGTCTTTCTTCCCCATGACATTCAAATGATTAAAGATCTTTTCTGGCATACACCCCAGCGCCAAGGGATCTTTGGGGGAAGGACTCTAACCAGTGTCTGATTTGGAGGTACTTATAAAAATCAGACTTCAAGATTTCAAATTTCTCACTCAATTGTATTCTAACTGTAAGTTTCAAATTTGAACTTGGTTTATCCACCCTCTTCTCTACCTCAAACTCTCGATAATGTAAAAGAACTGAAAATATAAAACCATAATGGATTCACCCAGGCATTATCACATTAAATTAAATACTTGAATTTATAAATTGTACTCTGTGTACCTCTAGAGCTGGGGTGGCCAACTCCAGTCCTCGAGAGCTACCAACAGTTAATGTTTCCAGATCTCCTCACAGAATCACAAGTGAAGTAATTAGCTCCACCTGTGGATCTTTTATCATGTGTTAGTGAGTAATGAGTGCACCTTTGCAGTAGCTAGGTTGTCTGGAAAATGTCAACTGTTGGTAGCTCTCGAAGACTGGAGTTGGCTACCACTGCTCTAGAATAACAATGTGTAAGTGTTATAAAAGTATTGTTATTTGACCACAAATAATGTTATTACTATGGGGCTGATTCAGATCGCTACAGACCGAAATCAGCCACGTCTCCAATGGTCGTGGACATACGCAGCCTAGCAAACATGTCTCAATAAGGCCCTATGTTTGCTGCAGCTTGACTATAGGCTGCACATGAAAACATCTAGTTTTCCATAAGCACAACATTCCCAGAGTTTTTCTTAAGCGCTAACGTTTTTTATTTCTTTATTTTATTTTGAATGCATTTTATCAGATAATGAAGGCTTTAGATATCACCTTCGGAAAGAACAGTCACCTAAACTTCACAGCAATAAAAAAAAAACATACAGTACCAATAATTATGATTCATCTGAAGGTCTGGGTTCTAAAAAGTGTTTCTAAGCAACAGAACATTTACATTATTGAAAGTTGCAACCAGTAGGGAGTTTTGAGCCATTCATTTGAGATAAATTATCTTTGAAGTGTTGGCTTCCCGCCGGCCCAACTATTTCAGTGCTCTCTTTTTAAAGACTCTTACGTCATCTGTCTGCTTATAACATACTGTATAGCAAAAATAAATAAATTCTTATATGAGCATACAGGTATGTATAAAACCAAAGGGTGAAAAAAAGAATGTTATCACATGCACACTTACGTGTGCACATGTATAGTTCTGATTTATTAACGTGTTTTATTATATGCAATGAGTTTCATTGCATATTATAAATGTTGCTCCAGCAAATCAGATCCTAGCTGTTATGTAACAAACCACATAAAAAAAACTGAGCTGGGGACTGCCTTATTATAGTAAGATTTATTGTCTAAGTACGGATCACTGGCCAGCGAATATTAAATAAAATAAAATAAAAAAGTGATAGTTAACAGTACATTGATATAGCCAAAAAATTACCTAAAAACAGAAAACTTAACAGTATGCAGCTAAGATGTTATTGTTATAATAATTTTGCAGAAGGTGTTAATTAACCATTTCTTTGCAGAAGAGCATGCATGTTAACTACTGTTGGCATGTTATCGACTGTTGGCATGTTAACGACTGTTGGCCTGTTAATGACTGTTGGCATGTTAATAACTGTTGGCATGTTAGTAAAAAGAGGTTTAAAAGGGGGTTAAAAAATGAGTCCTGTTAGTTTCCAAACCCCAGTTAAATATATTCAGTTGTAGCTGCACTTTGCTGTTTGGAAGGCTGGGGGAGCAGGCTGGTAATGGCTCCTCCTTGTATAACCAGGTGCCTAAGAGAGCCTCCTTATATTCCAGAAATATTTTATCAGACGGACCTTTAGTTAAGCATTCAGCGATCGGTAATCAGCGATGCCGCGTTTCCCCGCCTCCTTCCGGTATCAGCGGCTTCCTCAGATCATTAACCTAACAATCTGAGGAAGCCGCTGATACCGGAAAGGAGGCGGGGAAACGCGTCATCGCTGATTACTGATCGCTGAATTCTTTACCAAAATTTTATATATACTATATATATATATATATATATATATATATATATATATATATATATAGAGTCCTGGAACGGCACTCCCCGCTGAATGGTGCAGCCGATAGAAATGCAAGCCGGTGCCCTCCGAACTGGCTGTGGGGCCAGAAACATATGACGATGAGGTGGCGGCGGCACTCGAATGAAAACACAGCAGTTTGTCCGGAGGGTATCCCCGGCACTCCGGATAAACAGTGACTTGCCTGGTGCCTTCCATGAGGCACACCATCTATGCAGCAGCCAAATCTATTTAGCAATAACGGCAGCACTCAGGTCTTTTATAACAAACAACAGGAGGATCTTGTTGCGCTTTTATCAAGAGCAGCATGAACTTCTGATTTTATATAGTGTGGTGAGCGAAGCGAGCCACCAAGCCCGAAGTGTGGTGAGCGCAGTGAGCCCCGTGAGGGGACGCGGAATACATGTGAAGTAATCCGTGTCCCCTCACGGGGCTCGCTGCACTCATCTCGCTTCAGGCTCGATGAGGATAGTGGGGGTATGAAAAGGTTGGTCGGATGTGTACCGCGTCCCCTCGCCACGCTTTGGGGTGGCGTTGATAGTGTGTTTGTGACTGGGACGCAACTGTGACTGGGACTCTACTTCTGACTGCGGTCAACTAGACGCTGTTTGCAACTGTGACGCTACTTGAGCGCAAAAATAAAAACGCTATTTCACCGATAACGTAGCTTAGTAAAGTTACACAGATTAAGCACAGAGTGAGCGTGCGGTAGCCTAGTACAGTGAAGGGGTCTGGAAACCTGGCAAGTTTCACAGTTAAAGTAAACACAAACTCAGGCCGTGGACCCTGGCAAGCTGACAATTTTCACAGAAACAGTAAACACAGCTGTCTGGATTAATAAACAAAGACTGGCGCCATGAAACTACACAAGTACCCAATTAACTTACCCTTGAAATGAGGGTGTTTAACACTGGCAGGATAATTAGAACTTGCCCCACTCATGGCTTGCACATGTGCTAAACTCACATATTTGTGCTGGCCAGGGCTTAAAGTGGTCCTGGAGAGGTGGTGGAACACATTTCTCCTGCCACTGATCCCCCTCCCCCATTAGACGGAGCCCAGGCCATGTGCTGAGAGAGTTAGATTTGGGTGGGGGGATGTACTTCAAATTGATATCTATATTGCAGTGTAAAAACAAAGCAGCCAGTATTTACCCTGCAGAGAAACAATAAAACACCAAAATATAAGTCTCTCTGCACATGTTACATCTGCCCCACCAGCAGAGCACATGGTTTTGTCCATTAGAGAGTACAGTAATTGTGCCTTTGCGAGTGAACAAGAATAACCCCCATTGTTTTGTGTGTATGTAAAAGATTGTAACGCAGCTGTAAGACCACCAAAGGTGCTGTGTGTATGTAACAACACTAAAAACGGGAACATTATTTTATCATACTGTAGCTCTTTTATTATAGCCCTCACAAACAGAACGTCTCATGTGCCTTACCTCCCTAACTCATCGGCTCTCAGCATTTCTAGTAAAATTTATCTCTTAAAATTTAGTATTGAATATTGAAATAATAGAGTCTAAATTGACTGCACTGTAGTATAATAAATCCAGTTCCAGTTGTGAACTACTTGTTAATAACACAATTATAAGTGTCAGACTTCAAATCCTACTATGTAATTTCCTTTGTTCATCATCTTGTCCTTGGTATTTCAATAACACTGTTTGTAAATAAATCCCATGTTTACTTATTTATGCATGTATTCTATGTATGAATTTAATTAGACGTCTGGAGGGCTTTGGGAGTTAATTATTTAAGAGGTACAAGTGATATATATACTTGCGACATTTTGTCTGAGGACTCCAACGTCGTAAGTCTGTGTTGGAGAACTAAATCACAGACAAGGAATATTTTACCGTGTTTGTACTTGAGATGAATTTGAAATGTATCAATGGAAAGTACAGATTATTACATATTGCACAAAGTCATTTTAAAATGACTTTGCCTAGAGTCATACCACTTACACACGTAGCTAGCGTCATCCCAAAAGGAATTCACTTTGTCGCATTATATCATGTTCTATTTTGCAGCTTAGCAAAAGATTTGGATTTAGTAACTGGCTTAGACAGAATACAAGTCTTGTATTAAATATGTAATGTAAGATTGGCAAATATGCTAAATTATAACTGCATATGATATGTCTAAGAAGTATCCTGGCTCTGTGTAAGGCGTGTGAGACAGGGCTGCATCAGAGAACATGTAAATGCTCCATGGAACACCACCATCCATAGAGTTATATGTCAATATCTACTGCATTCAACTCTACCAGAAATGAAACATATCTGGTAGCCGAGAAAGTTGGCTCCTGATTGGCCGCTAGGCGGCCAACAGAATCATGCAGAGGAGAAACATCTCTGCGTCTCTCCTCAGTCCGATGCCGGGGAGCTGCCGTATTCGCCGGCATTTGGAAGAAGACCTGGACTACTTCAGAACGAAGAGGACAGATCTTCGCAGGAGGAGCTTGGTGAGTTGGATTTCCTTCCACAGGTCCCCCATGGATTTCTTCGGATCCAGGACCCCGGACTCTTCAGCCATGGAGCCCCGGACCAGCCCCGGACCCAGGAACCAAGGCACCAGACCCCGGACCCTGAGCCCCGGACCTTGGAGTACCGGACCCCGGACCTGGACGCTGGAGGCCCGGACTCAAGAGCACTGGACCCTGGACCCAGGGACCTACCGACGGGCTCAAGATAGGTAAGTATCAGTATGTGTGGGCTTTGGATGTATTACAGTTTTATTTTTATTGTGTCTGTGTGTGTGTTTGTTTGACTGTTTTTATTACTGTGGAACTAGAAGTGCCAGCGGGCTCTTTAATGCCCCGCATGCTGGGACTTGTGGTTCTCCAAGTCCCAGCATGCGGGGGAGGCTTGCTGGGACTCCTAGTTTCACAGTTTTAAACAATAGTTTGTTTTTCCCGGCCATTCACAGCCGTTTCACGCCAGGAACCACCATTCTTTTGAATGGTGATTTCTGTCATATTCTATCGATGCAAGAAGTACAAAAGGGCGAATGCACTTGCGCTGTCTGAATCTAATAATCTATCTATTCCCAGATAGAGGTGGGTAAATATTTATCCACCAATGAAATAACCAGAAAAAGGGCAGAGGCAGAAGGTCAATAAAATGATATCAACGGGGGTATCGCCCAGTGCAACTGACCTCTCTGCCGTGCCCTATAGGCATATAAAGGTATCTTTCATCCAATGTATCCAGCCTTTAATTTTCAATTAGATCAGAGCTCACCTTATATAGGTGCCCTATGGGCATGGAAAGGTTTCTTTTCCTGTCCCTCTATTCGGAAGTGTCCCAATCACCGCCAGTCACAGGTCAATGAAAAAGGCACTTTATTCCAATCACGAATATTCCACACGACAGGTAATAACAATAAAAAGTTAAAAAGGTTAAAAAAGGTACTGATGGGGTCCAATGGAGCTCGGTCCGATCACCTCTACCTCACCCGGGTTAGAGAAGAAGGTGAGTGTCCACAAGATGGGGCACCTATATAAGGTGAGCTCTGATCTAATTGAAAATTAAAGGCTGGATACATTGGATGAAAGATACCTTTATATGCCTATAGGGCACGGCAGAGAGGTCAGTTGCAGGGGGCGATACCCCCGTTGATATCATTTTATTGACCTTCTGCCTCTGCCCTTTTTCTGGTTATTTCATTGGTGGAGAAATATTTACCCACCTCTATCTGGGAATCGATAGATTATTAGATTCAGACAGCGCAAGTGCATTCGCCCTTTTGTACTTCTTGGATCGTGTGTTCTGGGACCGGTAATCCCTGGCGTTTATAGTGCTGCAGTCTGTGGGCGCGGACCATCCTGAACTTCCTTTTTTGTATTCTATCGATGGTGTATTCATTCGTATTTGTAAATACAAATACGAATGTCTCATCAATAAGAATACGAAAATTCGTATTTTTGGCATAGTAAATGCCAAAAATACGTATACTCCCCCCCCAAAAAAAAATTTCACAAATTTTTTTTAGTAAATTTTCCCATTTAAATGTGACTTACCTTTATATACAGTACCATAAAGTATGTCAGCGCTTAATAAACATGATAATATTATGTAATACAACAATACAGAGATGATTATAATCGTTTTTAAAATGTTATGTTCTGCACTTCTGGCTTTGGAAAAAGCGATAACTAGATGAAACAGTTTGTAAAGCCTAATCAGAGGCAAGCTGTTCTCACTGTTTGCGGATAGGCCCCTCTGCTTTCATTCTCATTGCAGCTAGGCTCCATTAAGCTCTGCATCATCGATTCTAACCATCAGATTACATCTGGGGAAAGAAAAACAATTCCCAAAGGATTTCGTAGTAAAATAAAGATGGTTAAGAGGGAATAAGGGAGTTCTTATTTCTATCATAGTACTTTTATAGGATATGAGTGTGATTTACTGTTAGATACAGGCATGCTGGTTCTTCTTGTTCTTCATGCACCTGTATGCTCTGATCGCAGTGGCCCTGCTGTCACTTGTACCTCTATATACAGACTACCTAGGCATTCAATGGCTTCCAGAGGTTTCTTAGTCTTGTAGACCACATTGGAATATTGTATTTTTGAAAACTTTTTTGTGATTTCGCCAACCCTATCAGCAAGAGTGACAAGATGTCTTGATAAAGGGTATAATCACCCGAAACGTTGACTTAGCACTTACCTGTGTGTGCTATCTTTTGCTGCTGCAATCATTAAAAATGTCATGAGTGCCCCTTCTACAAAAATACATATATTTTCCTGCAAAGGATTGGGAGCACCGGACCAGCTGTTTATTTTAGGAGGGTGCCAGGCATTTCTACGTGTATATATATATATATATATATATATATATATATATATATTCGAAAGTCCTGATTTGTAAACCAGAGAGGGCACTCACCAATTTGCAGATAAAATAGATGCTTTTATTAGGATCGTAGAGTCATGGTCGACGTTTCGACCCCCGAAGGGTCGTTGTCAAGACAGGATATGCTTTTCAAAGTTTCACCCAGGTAAGCCAAGCATACACTGAGTCTTCCAAGGTGCCCCATATATACCATAGCCAATCAGGGAAAGGAACCCCCACTAGTTAATTATTCATCAGGTGCATACAGCGACTCTAATAGGCCACAGTCATCAGACTGCGCCTGTGACGTGAATCAGCAACCAACCACCTTCTAGCCATAAGATAATAATAGCAACCAGTCATCTCACATACAGCAAAACACAAGAGAAGCTTAGTATAAGTGTATACTACCATGACCTCCGAGATCGTGTAGATACGCACTCTGCCGCAGCACCATCAGCGTCCAGGGCCGCACGCAGTCACACACGGCACCCGGACCCGGAAGTGTGCGTGTCAGCTGCGTTCCACCCGTCCCGGACGGCGGATTGGGTAGTGAAGTCAGCTGGGTTCAGTCACATGATGTCCGTCCACCCAGTGTTAGAGCTTGCGGTCCATTTGCGTGTCAGCGGCGTCAGCCTCAATGGACATCAGCAAGTTTGTTATTATTTCAAAAACTGGACGTACTTATAAAGAAAAAACACACAACATGTAACATATATTGTTTGACTATAATATGTCTGGATTCAGACCACGAACGGTTAATATGTTGAATCACTGTGTCAATACTACAGAGTCAATAAAAGCATAATAGAGGCCAATAGTCATCCAGGGGTGTTCAGATCAAGACATACTTATAAAGTAAAAACATACAACATATAACATATATATGGCCAGAGGTGAGTGCATCGCTCAATTGAACAAAACAGATCAGCACTGGATATTGTAGGACATAGACAGCACGCATAATAAGAAAAAATGGCACAGGAGGGGTTGCATAGATTCACCCACGGGGTTTAGGATGGGGCATATAGTATAGGGGCAGCTATAATCATTCAACTATGCCAGGTAATGATAGGTGCACTATGGCAGTATATACAGATATCACACCAATAATAGAAGTGCTATACAAGATAATGCATCACATGTATATATTAAAAATCCCACATGGCCCCCCACATGCCACTGGAAGAGCCGTGGCAAATGATAGGGGGTCATGTGTGATATGTCTACAGACCAGTTGCCTACCAATTAGACTAACTATTGCAAAAACACATTAAGGGGGTTATTCTCATTCAACCCATTAGGGTCGATGGTGTTGAGTGTAAAGATCCATCGTGCTTCCTTCTTTTTGAGGATTAATTCTCTGTTGCCACCTCTAGGTAATTTAGGCACATGATCAATTAACATGCACCGAAGAGATGACGTCTGGTGCTTAAGTTTGAGGAAATGGCGGGCGACAGGTTTGTCAGAGTTACCAGTTTCGATGGCAGATCTTATAGACAATCTGTGGTTCGCCATCCGATCACGAAAGTTACGGGTCGTAAGTCCAATGTAATAAAGTCCACAGGGACATGTGAGCATATAGATCACATGGTCCATCGTACATGTGAGTTTATGTTTGATTTTGATTTTTTTGCCCGAATGTGGGTGGGGAAAGAATGATCCAGTAAGCATCGCTCTGCATGTGATGCATGATGTACATTTAAAGCACCCAACTTTATTGCTTCGGAGCCAAGTATCGGTGGTAGGAGATGGTTGTACAAGAGGGCGCATCAGTAGTTGTCGCAGATTGGGTCCCCTCCTATATGCACTCATCGGTGGTGGTGTCCGCTCCAATTTAAGTGCTGGATCTGTGGTCAATAAAGGCCAATATTTCTTGATGACTTTATTGGCAGTGTTAGAAGTGTGGTCATACGTGCTCACATAGGTCATCCTTTCCTTCTTTCGCTGGTGTTGTTCGGGTCGGTGACTCTCTGCATGTCGAGTGTATGCCTTGTTGATACATCTGTCGACTGTTGTGGTGGTGTACCCTCTCTGGAGGAATCGGTCCCTCATTTCACTTATTTGTACTGTAGCTTGTTCTGGAGAGGAGTTAATCCTGAGGACCCTTAGGAATTGGGACACAGGGAGGCTCTCCTTGAGGGTCGTGGGATGCTGGCTAGTCGCTCTAAGAAGGGTGTTGCGATCAGTCTCTTTTTTATATAGAGTTGTCCCCAGTCTTTCTCGATGTATAAGGTCACATCGAGAAAGTTAATCCTTGTTCTGTCAATAATAAACGTGAATTTGACTGGTTCATTTAAGGAATTAAGACATCCTATCATAGACTCAAACTCTGCCTTGGTGCCTGACCACACAATAAATATGTTGTCTATATACCTGAAGAATTTTTGTATTTTGTCACCATAGGTGGTATAGATAAATTTGTTCTCAAATGCCGCCATATAAATATTGGCGTATGCCGGCGCGATATTGCTACCCATCGCGGTCCCGTTGCATTGACCATAATAATGGTTACTGTAAACAAAATAATTTTTTGTCAAGATAATGTTGATCAGGGATAATAAAAAGTCTATGGGTGGCTGAGTATGCGAGGACGCCACTAAACTTCTACGAATTTCGTCCATCCCAGCTGTATGGGGGATGATAGTATATAGGGACTGGACGTCCATGGTTGCCAACCAGGTATCAGGGTGGATGGCTTGTATATCTTTAATTTTTGACAAAAAGTCCCCAGTGTCCCGTATGTAACTAGGGATCTTACACACCAACGGTTGCAAAAATTGGTCAACATATACCGCAAGCGGCTGGAGAACCGACCCACGTGCCGATATAATCGGTCGACCTGGTGGGCTCTCCAGTCGCTTGTGTATTTTGGGTAAGGTGTAAATGATGGGTGTGGAGGGATGATCCACTGTCAAGAAATCCGCAGTTTTTTCATCAATCATGTTACATGTCTTAGCAGTCTGGACTATCAGATCTATGGTCTTCTTGATGGTCACTGTGGGGTTACATGTCAACTTAACATATGTACTGGTGTCAGAAAGTTGTTTAATGATTTCTGCGTTGTAATCTGACCAGTCTTGGACTACTACGGCTCCGCCCTTATCAGCAGGGCGTATTACAATCTGCCGATTGTTTCTAAGTTCGGTTAGGGCCTCCCTTTGTGGGTTGGTAAGGTTGTAGAATTGTGGTCTAGACTCAGTCAGTCGATTCATGTCGGCATTAAGCATCCGAGAGAATGTTTTTATGCTCTCATTTCGAGAGCCTGGGTCAAAAGTGCTCTTTTTGACACATTTACTCTGTGCAGTAACCTCAGCTGAGGTCTCTGGAGGAAAATGCTCACCAAATCTAAGTTTTCTACAGAATTTATAGTTATCAACCGTCCAGTCAAATGTATCATGTCGACATGTAGGGACAAATGACAATCCAAGTGACAGCACAGATGACTCAGCTTCCGAGAGGGTGTGTGATGATAGGTTAAATATCATATTTGATATTTCCGCGGTCTGCCTACCTTTCTTCCCCCTCCCCCATCACGTATGTTTCCTCTGCCTCTTCCTCTGTGGGTAGGAGGAAGGCCAGGATCTAAAAAATCACTCCTATTACTTCGGTGATCAGAATGTTCACTTTCTGAGGATGATGCAACAGAGGAGTAATCGGTGTACTTGTGATCTCTCTGCTGTCTATATCTAGGGGGCCGTCGACTACCACGTCGATCAAACGAATCACCCAGGAGCCAACGATATACTTGATGATTTTTGTAATCGTTGTTGACTGTTTCAAGTTTTTTACGCTTGAATAAAACCAGTTCTTGGTGATATGATTCTACTTGGTTTTTAAGTTTGTCTAGCCAGCCTTCACTTTTGTCTGCTGCTAGTTTTTTTAGAGAAGGCAGTATGATGGTAAAGCTTGGTAGAACAGGAACGCAGCAACAACTTGACTTTGGATTCAGCAGAATGAATAGTCCAGGTGTACAGGTACAATCTCGTGCTTGTATACAGGCAAGAGATGAAGAGACGATCCGTAGCAATTCTACACGGTTTAGATGCAGAAAAACAAACTGGATACAGTAGTTTGACAATTTTAGTATCTGTAGCTGAATTTATGCTGGCAGAGACAAAGGAAATCCTTCATGAAGCTGATAGGTGCATTTGAATTATGTACAATTACCAGCGAAACAAAAAGGCAGACTGCAATTAACATATGACTGCAATCAACATCTTATTGTCTGAGGTGTCGGTCTGTGTCTGAGTTTGGAGAAATCTATTGTTGCGAAAAAAAAACGTTCTCTGCAGCGCAGTACAGTATGGGTATTAACTATCGTGTACATGGATGCCTGCCATTGTGAATTTTTGTTTGTGGAAAAGTCCGAAAGAATTTGATAAGCACCAACTACTGTAACTACAGTACCTGTATTGGTTTAAAAAAAAAAAAAGAACGTTTAAAAAATAAAAATATAAAGTAACCAACTGAGGATCGAACTACTGATACTGAGATAGTGAAGGCGTGCCTCTACCCGCTAGGCCACTATTGCCTGTGATTTTACTGCTGGCAGATGGTTACCATGGCTTCTGCACCAATCAAATACAGTTCATGACCATCCAGTACGTCACTGCGGCTGCGAATAAAAGAAAATAACTCTGTCCGTAAAGTAAGGACAAAATCCGTAGTGTAAAGTACAGTATGATACTGTAGGTCCTCAAATAATGTTTTAAGTAGTCATCCAGCAATAGCAAAGGTTAGCATGGCTTCTGTACCAATTACATAAATGACCGTACGTAGCTGCTTCTGCGAATAAATACTGTACAAACTGTCCGTAAAGTAAGGACAAGATCCGTAGTGAAAAGTGGCTGGTTAGCAAAGGTTAGCGAATTTTATCCCTAAACACGGTCCTCAAGGCAAGGAGTTTTACCTGAAAAGCTAAATCTATTTTGCGAAAACAAACGTTCTCTGTAGCGCAGTATGTACAGTATGGGTATTAACTATCGTGTACATGGAGGCCTGCCATTGTGAATTTTTGTTTGTGGAAAAGTCCGAAAGAATTTGATAAGCACCAACTACTGTAACTACAGTACCTGTATTGGTTTAAAAAAAAAAAAAAGAACGTTTAAAAAATAAAAATATATTGTAACCAACTGAGGATCGAACTACTGATACTGACATGGTGAAGTTGTGCCTCTACCCTCTAGGCCACTGTTGCCTGTGATTAACTGTGCTCCCTTGGTGTATGATATACTGTACAGCAACGTCCAATACAAGACATGCCCCATAAAGTATAGTACTGAACGTACTGTATGACATGCTCCGTATGATACTGTAGGTCTTCAAATAATGTTTGAAGTACTGTAGTCATCCAGCAATAGCAAAGGTTACCATGGCTTCTGCACCAATTACATAAATTACCATACGTCACTGCGGCTGCGAATAAAATAAAATAAAATAACTCTGTCCGTAAAGTAAGGACAAAATCTGTAGTGTAAAGTACAGTATGATACTGTAGGTCCTCAAATAATGTTTTAAGTAGTCATCCAGCAATAGCAAAGGTTAGCATGGCTTCTGTACCAATTACATAAATGACCGTACGTAGCTGCTTCTGCGAATAAATACAAAACACTCTGTCCGTAAAGTAAGGACAAAATCCTAGTGAAAAGTGGCTGGTTAGCTAAAATCCGTAGCGTAAAGTCTTAACGTGGAGCATTAGTCACCCAGTGGTTAAACTATGTATTGCATGGCGTGGTACATAACGCAGGACATAACGCGATCTGCAACTCGCGAGTCAGAGCCCTCAAAAGCGCGTTGTAAACCACGATGTACCTGGGCATAACTGTATATATATACTGTAGATAGATATATGGATAATCTCTTTCCTATTTGGTACAGGTGCGCTAGTCTCTGGCTTTAGTGATTAGTGTAAAAGTCCATAAGCCTGGACAACCAACTCAAATTTAGATCCAGCTGAAATCATTGCTAACAGCCATAAGTTCTCTGTAAATTTAAAACCGCTGGTGCCCATTTGATACTACACAGGAACTTTGAGCAATATACTGTGCCTAAAAGATTGGGCAAAATGCAATAGGGTGTGAGAATCAAAGTGAGTGATTTTTTGGGAGATTATTGACATTTTTTTTAAACTGCAATTACAGTACATGGCAAAATCAACCTGGTTTTGATATGTAAATTATTGGCTCTTTACAATAATGAAAATAAACCACAAATCATGTTCATGAACTCCTATGGGTTTGTCTTATTTATGGAGGAACACACGATTATTAAGCACTGCAGAATGATATAACCGGGGATACAGTACATAAAAAGTGTAAAAACCAAGCGCTTGATTATGTATGTGTATATATAAAATGTTACATGTGCATGGCCATAAAGAAAATACAAATTCATTAAAGCAATATAGTAAAGCCAATATTTACAGCCCTCTTGAGCAATTTGTGGGGGTCTGCGGATCAGGGCGGCAGCATGAATACGGCACTATTTTGAGGTTCCCTAGTTGCCTATCTTTCCCTAATCTTACCTAGTACCTCTGTCCTTCTGACTGCTGCAGGTGACTTGCGTCCTGTTCATCTGCGAAGGGGCCATACATGACCGGAAGTTCGGGCGGGTCGACTTCCGGTTAGTGCAGTGCATAGATTGACCAGTGCTTCCAACACGTTTCGAGAGATAAAGAGATAAAGTACAAACTAATTAGCTTTTAACTGCCATATAGAGTGTGTATAAATTTTTTTATAAACATCCCCCTAAATGTTTAGGCATCATTTTACATTATGGCATGTATTCAATGCAGCCGGTGAGGGGGATAAACGGTGGAGATTGCAGAAAACCAGTGATCCTCGATGTTTAACCCCCTCGCCGGCCACATTTACCCAATTCTATGTTCCGGGAACTCCTCACTGTCACAGGACAGCGAGGATTCCCCCAAACAGCGAGGCTTGCGGCTAATGCAGGGAGCCCGCTGCATTTAGCCGTGATTCTCGCTGCTTCTGCCGCCGCATACGCCGATTCCCCCTCGCTCCAAAAACGTGAGTGAGGAGGAATCGGCGTATGCAGGGGGGTCAGTTGAATACAGACAGGGCGGGCTGTGGTAGCGAGCAGGCAGCCCTGTTTTGCTGTCACAAATCGCCCCTGGAATTTAATATACCACAATAATTTAATATATGAAATCTATTATTGTATTTCTTCCAGGTAAAATACTTTTGAAATATTTCACTCAATTGTTGTAAGTATAAATTTTGTCTCCAAATTAGCAGAAGTAGATATATTTACCTGTGTAATTGTTCTGCCTGAGCTTCAAGCTTTATAAAAGCAGGCTCATGCTGTGCCACAAAATTGTTAAAATCAGAGCAGTATAAAGTAAGGGTTGAGTGTGTCATAAGCTTTCATTAACTGTTTAATTAGAATGGCAACTCATTCTGAAAGTGCCATAAACTTAAATTGAACAAGATTAGCCCTACAAGAACTCAGAACCAGGTGAAACAGCGGGAGACACCCGCTAATTAACTTAACAAAACTATTAACAGGTTTACAGGGAATAAAGTTCTAATGAAGGTTTCCTCTTCGGATGACCAGCAACCACGACTACACTATTGGCATGTTAAGAGGCTTATTGCCTAGTTTAATGGTTTACATTCATTATATGCGGAAAGTACATTTACAGTAGGAGAAACTCTTTGAAACACTAAATGTGGTGATCGGAACCCACAGCCAGTGGAATTTTGGAAAAGTTGCAAACAGCACTTAAAGGGGTAAATTTACTAAGATGGGAGTTCTATTGAAGATGTGATGTTGCCCCTAGCAACCAGATTCTACTTCTTATTTATTTAGCACATTCTAGAAGATAATAGATAGAATCTGATTGGTTGGGATTGGCAAAATCCCATGTTCATTAGATATCCCATTATAGTCAATTTACCACTGTCTTTTCATTGACTGGAACCCGGATTGGGTGTATTCCCTTACATTCCCCTTCTATTAAAGAGAATAACAGGAGTAAGAAGATTTTCTAATAATTCTTATCTATTTAGCACCTTCTAGAAGATAATATATAGAATCACCAACCCCCCCCCCCCCCCGCCCCAAAAAAAAAAAAAAAACTGGTGCAGATGGGTAGGGCAGTCCTCCAAAAACTAGGAAAGACACTTGTCTAGTAATCTGTCCGAAAGTGTGTAAAGATCTTCCCTTTTATAGTACTTCTTTATCTGTGGGAATATATAATCGATTACCAGTCACCTGTTTTCAAAATGGATGCTTTAATATCATTATTTGTTGTACATGATCGATTTAACAACATTTCCACAATGGTTGTAAAGTCTTGTTTAGAAACTACTTTCCATTATTTGTTTAGAGCTTCTCTTGTCTATGACCTTGCTCAAATATTGATCATAACAAAGCTTTAATCTCTTAGATTGTCTTAGTGGTCAATGCAATAGCACAAACTATTATATGGAGAACATTCATAATCATTAATACATATTTACAATTATCATTGTGTCATTTTTTTTAACCATCATGTGTTATTAATAATGCTTTCTTGACAATATAAAAAGTTTTTGCCAATCTACGGATTTTCCGACACTCGGCAGCCGGAACATTGAATTCCGACTGTCCAGTGACAGTCTGAAGAAATTAATACGGCCCGGGATTCCAACTGTTGAGACCAACGGACAGTCGAAATCCCGGATTGAATAACAAACGAAAAAAGTTATTAGACTTCTTGATAAATACTTAAAGGTGGCCTTGATCCCAACATGCCCTGCCACAATGTTAAACAGCAAAACTGGGACAGGACATGCTATGATATGTAGTGCAACCGAATCTACCACTCATACATGCACTACTATGTTTTAAGTAAAGGTTTGGGACCTTGACCCTTTGCCTCTGTTGAAAATCAATATTTGAGTTCTCCAGAGCATTGGAAAGTGCATGAGCAAAATATTATTTGTTTTTGTATTTTTAAAATTGTGTATATTATTATTAACAGTAGTAGTTGAGAAATAAACTGGCTCCGGTTGATACTGTAGGTCAACAGTGTCAATAGGTTGGCCATTATTGGTCTACAGGCACAAGGTCAACATGGGAAAAAATTTCGACATGTACTGGGTCGATGTTGGCAAAAGGTCGACATGATCAAAATGTTGACACTTTACAATGTCGACATAACTTTTTCATATTTGTTTTTTCTCTTTGGACTTTTCCATGACTTCACTAGGGAACAGCAAAGTGTGCCAAGCAAAGTGCCAACGAAGGAAGGCACTATGCCCAAAGAATGGCAAGCAAAGCGAGCCAAGCAAGGGTATGCATTACACTATTTGGGGATCTATGTGCCAGCCATTGTCATGTTGACTTTTTGATTGTGTTGACATTTTTAGTGTGTCAACCTAGTGCATGCTGACCTTTTCCCCATGTTGACCTTGTGTCTGTGGACCATTCATGTTTCACCTATACAATGTTGACTTAATCACTGGCAATCTTTTAATCCACACCCAAATAAAGAGGAGGCGGTCCATGTGCTTCCGGGGTCCATGTGCTGACCATTGTTATGTCGGACTAGTGCCTGTTGACCCATTTCCCATGTAAACCTTTGATCTATTCACAGTTGACATAGTGACTCTTGACCCTTTTTTCCACACCCAAATAAACCCAAATAAACATGAGATATTAAATCTGAATGATATGATTTTACTGGTGGTGGCAGATACTGAATAAAATAAATAAACAAGCATTTGATGTCAGCTATCATTTCCTCTGTTGTGCATTTGCTAATCTCTTGTAGTAAATCTATTCCCTACTTCCTGGTGAGATTCCTGGTCAGATTCTTGGTGAGATTCTTGGTGAGATTCCTGCTGAGATTCCTGGTGAGATTCTTGGTGAGATTCCTGGTGAGATTCCTGGTGAGATTCCTGGTGAGATTCTTGGTGAGATTCCTGGTGAGATTCCTGGTGAGATTCTTGGTGAGATTCCTGGTGAGATTCCTGGTGAGATTCCTGCATGTCTGGTTTTACAAGTTTTAAACCTGTCATTGGGAATTTAACATCCAAGACTTTTCACCACAGCTGCAAACTCCTATTTAATTTTCAGAATTACCTAATCTTCTTTTATTTGTCAGAAAAGAAATAAAATATACAGAGAACAGATTTAGAGAGAGGGAATTCATTTACGCTGTCAGTTTCTCAAAACAAAATGGTCTATAGTGTTACGTCTCGGGTAATGCAATAAATCAACAAGCATATCCCAGCGCATTGAGTTTAGGTACGTATCTAATCAACTTTACAGCCAGAGTGAAAGAGATTCTCCTTCCTCTAAATATAATCTTCTCCAGGACACTTTTGTTGTTTTGTGTGGGTGATTTCTTTTATATGTCTCTCTGATAGTAAACCTATAATAGAATAAGGTTTGTTATAAGGCCGGTGTGGGAAGAAGACGCCAATTCTCACAAAGAAAGTTACAGAGATGCTCTAAAAATGTATAACTCAAATCCAGGTTATGTCTGTTTAATGAAGACTATACCGGAAATTCTGCCAATTTTAATAAGGAAAAGTACATATTCTCTAGAGTTAATTATCATGTGGTCTTTTGTGGGTAGATAACATTTTTTTTTTTTTAACAACCAATTTATGTATAGGACTATCGGTCTGGTGTAGGGTGGCCAGGATCGGTATCGGCGGGATCCTGAGTTTTGGCCCCAACATCATCAGGATTTAAATCCTGGGATATGAGTTTCCAATACCGGGATTTTGGGATTAGACTGTGCATGCCCAGTCTAATGCCGGGCAGCATCTGAGCACTTGCTCAGATGCTGACCGGTTGTTCCCGTCCCCGTGTGCAGCTCTGCACAGCGTGATGTGATGTCACAAGTCACGCTGCACAGGCCACACACCGGCACCACTCGCTCCACCTGCCTGCCAATATGCCAATATGGCACCTCCAGACCACTCCGAGTCCCCAGCTGCATCATCTGCCCCGCTATGCCCGCTCAGTGCTGCATCTCCGGACTGCTCCCCAGCTGCATTAACTGCCCTGCTCCCAAACCGCACCGCCCCATCTGCTGGAACAACCACAAAGGTAATTTTGCACGGCAGTCAGTTGGGGGGGGGGGGGGGGTGGACATGTTTTTTTTAAATTTAGGGATGCCAATCTTAGGATCCTAAGAATTCCAGGATTGAGCATTTTTCAATTCCTGGGATTGGCATCCCTAGTCTGGTATAAGACTTTTCGGCACCCTACTGCTTCCATCCAACCCCACACTGCCACCAATACCCACTTTCCAGACGCTTAAATGAAAGTGTGGAGTTGGCATCTTAGAAGTTCCATAGCTGCAGTGCCTGATTAACCGATAGGCTGACTAGGCTACAGCCTATGGCGCCAGGACTAGGGGGTCGCCTTGTAGGTGACTGTCGAAGAATAATATGAAGGCCTAATTTATTCCATGCTTGTAAGCTGTCACCTGTGCCGATGTTCTGTGGGGGTAAAGTTCTTAAGGTGACTGGCAGATGGCTGTGCCAATGTACCTTACTGATGCCACCATTACTTTATGTATATTGTACTACAGCATCAGCCGGGCAGCCTAAAGCCAAAGTCTCCTTCACACACCTCAAGCATTATATCCTACATGCCAGTTATATAACCTTCGTTACATGTACATGGGCAGTATGACTAGTGAGTCCCTGAGCGCCCATGTGTTAGCAACATTACCATAGGAGCTACATTTGTATTAGCCTAGAGCACCTGGAACCTTTAATCAGACACGGCTTACCTACCACCTGCACTTAGTTACTTAGTTGATAATTCATGTGCTGCTGTGACAGTGTGCTTATTATAAAAAAACGCCGGGGAGTGCCGCCGACAGTAGCAGCACTGCATAAAGCCCGCACCAGTTGCCGACAGTAGTAGCAATGCTTAAAGCCTGCACTAGTTGCCGACTAGTAGCGCAACATAACACCCGCTCAAGTTGCCGACAGTAGTAGCACAGCATAACACCTGCAATAGTTGCTGACTGTAGTAGTGCTGTGTAATGCCCGCACCAGTTGCTGACAGTAGTAGCGCTGTGGAAAGCCTGCACCAGTTGCCGACAGTAGTAGCCCTGCATAACACCGACATAAGTTGCTGAACGGATTTGGGCTGCATAACGGTCATGTCAGTTGCCAACAGTAGTAGCACTGCGTAAAACCCAGATCAGTTGCTGACAGTAGTAGCTCTGCGAAACACCCAGACCAGTTGCCGACAGAAGTAGTGCTGTGTTACATCCACACAAGTAGCCGACGGCTGGCCGAGGCACCTTATGAGAGGGGAGTGGGAGCCGGAGACGCACTTAAACAGGAGGAGAGTCACATACGGCTCGAGAGCCGCGGGTTGGCCACCCCTGCTTTAGAAGATTAATGTATCTTCTGTAACAGTGACGCCCTTTTAGCAATAATGTGAGGTCCAAATGGCCACTGTGATTTTAATGACAAAGTTCTCTTTAACTTGCTCCAAATATGGTAAAGTACTTAGGTCAATCCAGCATATGATGTACTGTAATCATTTTCCATTGTGGAGTTCTTAAATCGCTCCGCTATGCTCCACCTCCCATTTAGTAATACAAATGCTCCCCATAGGAAGTCCTTGTTGTACATCATCTGGGCTGTTAGATTGTACTGATGCTCCACCTTCTACACAGGACCGTTGCTGACAGGTAAGATCCTATGTCTCCTGGTCCTGAAGGCTTTGGGTGTTATCCTGCTAACAGGTGAGCAAACTCTAGTAGGTATTTCTGCAATGCATTTCCCATCAGCAAATGAAAATAATAAACCAATACTGGAAAAAAAAATTACAGTACATCCCAATATTGGATGAAGTCTGGGTAAGTTTGACCTTACTGAGACTTGTAGTCAGAGGAGGCAAGGCACAGCCATGGAAACTGTATTGGGCAGTACAGATGGTGTAATGGTGAGCCTTACTGCCTCACAGCACTGAGGTCAGGGGTTCCATTCCCACCATGTGTTATATATATGGGGCAGTACGGATGGTGTAATGGTTAGCATTACTGCCTCACAGCGCTGAGGTCATGGGTTCTATTCCCACCATGTGTTATATATACGGGGCAGTACAGACAGTGTAATGGTTAGCATTACTGCCTCACAGCACTGAGGTAATAGCTTCTATTCCCACCATGGCCCTAACTGTGCGGAATATGTGTGCAGGGCAGTACGGATGGTGTAATGGTTAGCATTACTAAATCACTATGCTGAGGTAATGGGTTCTATCCCCACCATGGCTATAACTGTGCGGAGTATGTGTGCAGAGCAGTATGGATGGGGTAATGGTTAGCATTACTGCCTCCCAGCGCTGAGGTCATGGTTTCTATCCCCACCATGTGTTATATATACGGGGCAGTACAGACGGTGTAATGGTTAGCATTACTGCCTCACAGCACTGAGGTCATGGGTTCTATTCCCACCATGGCCCTGTGTGGGGTTTGTATATTCTCCCTGTGCTTGCGTGGGTTTACTCTGGGTACTCCAGTTTCCTTCAACAATCCAAAAATATACTGGTAGGTTAATTGGCTCACAACAAATTAACCCTATAATGTCTGTGTGTGCGTGTACATGTGGTACAGAATATAGATTGTAAGCTCCACTGTAGCAGGAACTGATGTGAATGTTCAAATATACAATACTCTGTAAAGCGCAGCAGAATATGTGTACAATATAAGAAAATGTTAATAATAAATAATACATTTGCAATGCAGTCCTTGGCCTCACTGCGCCAGGGACCCCGAATGCCCTCTGCCTCTGTCCCTCTCGCATTTGACAGGCAGAGGCAAGTGCAATCTCAGGACCTGTTGTCACATGTGCAAAATGGGTCCTGCCCATGTGTAGTTACCCAACAATCAGAAAGCCCCGCCTCTGCACAGTTGGATGTTAGTGGAAACATTTTCAGGCTTCATTTTTGCAATAATTTTTGCACCATGATGACAGCATCCGATTGGCCAACATCTCTGTGAGAGATGGGCAAAATATCCACCAAAAATGCCAGCGTCGTTCACATTTGTTATATAAATTCAAATAAAAATGTTGTGTTAAAAAAAAGATGAAATTTCCCATATAAATCAGGATCAGGATCATCTTTATTGGCCAGGTATACTTGTGTATGCTTGGAATTTTTTGTGGTAACAGTGCAGCATCAATCAGGGAACACAAAGGGGGTGGGAAGAGAGGCAGTTTGAGTTAGTATTTAGTATTTGGTACGTTCAATACGGTTTAGTTGGTGGACAGCTATTGGGAAGAAGCCTTTTGTAGTTCTTGTCATCTTTGCTGGGATGGACCTAAAACGTCTGCCTGACGGAAGGGGTTCAAACAGGTTGTGGCCAGGGTGTAGCTTTTCCGCCAAGATCTTTCCTGCACTCTTATTGACCCTGGCTAGGTATAGTTCTTGGACAGTGGAGAGCTCAGCCCCAATGATCTTTTCTGCTATCCTCACCACTCTTTGCAACCTTCGTCTGTCATTCTCGTTTGCTCCTCCGAACCAGATTGTGATCGAGGAGCAAAGGACAGACTCTACTATGGCAGTGTAGAAGATGAGCAGCAGCTCCTGCGGGATGTTGAATTTCTTGAGTTGCCTCAGGAAGAACAACCGCAGCTGAGCCTTCTTGACAGTTGTAATGATGTTGGGACCCCATTTGAGGTTGCAGGAAATCTTTGTTCCTAGGAATTTGAAGGAGTCGACCCTCGACTCTACTCTGTCAGATATTATGAGTGGGTGCATGGCATTTGGTTTCCTTCTGAAGTCCACCACCATCTCCATCGTTTTGAGGGGGTTGAGGTCAAGGTTGTTTCCGCTACACCATTTAGTTAGCCGATCCACCTCCCGTCTGTATGCCAACTTGTTTCCATCCATGATTAGGCCGATAACCGTTGTGTCGTCTGCAAATTGTATAATTTTTACTGACTGTTCTGCTGAGGTGCAGTCGTTTGTGTAGATGGAGAAGAGCAGGGGGGAGAGGACACATCCTTGAGGGGCACCGGTGCTAATTGTGCATGTGTTTGACATGAATGCGCCTGCTTTCACCGCCTGTTTCCTTTCAGTCAGTGATCCAGGAGCATGTAGGTTCTGGGACTCCTAGTGAACGGAGTTTTGGCTCCAGGATGTGAGGGATGATAGTGTTGAATGCCGAGCTGAAATCAACAAATAGAATCCTTGCATAGGTGCCTGGACTGTCCATGTGCTGTAGAATGTGGTGCAGCCCTAGGTTGACTGCATTCTCTACACTTCTGTTTGCTCGGTAGGCAAACTGCAGTGTTCGAGGTGAGCATTTGTATCAACTCTCAGGTGGTTCAGCACCATACGTTCAAGCACTTTCATGACCACCGGTGTTAGTGCAATCGGCCTGTAGTCATTGAGGTCTTTCGCAGTTGAGCTCTTGGGAACCAGGGCGATAATTGAGCCTTTGAAGCAGGTGGGGACCGTGCACATTTCTAGTGAAGTGTTGAAAATCCTGGTAAAGATAGGGGCGAGCTGTGTTGCACAGGTCTTGAGGGCAGATGGAGACACTCCGTCTGGGCCTCCAGCTTTCCTAGGGTTGACCCTCTTGAACATTCCTTCTACCTCTGTTTGGTCCACCCGGAGAGTCTTGGGTTGCAGTTTTGGAAGGAGGGTGGGCAAGCCGTTTTGCCCCGGTCAGGGGTAGGACTGATGCAGGTAGCTTCCTTCTCGAACCTGCAGTAGAAATCGTTCAGCTCGTTCACTAGTTTCTGGTGCCTTGTGGAGGGGGTTCGAGAGATCTTGTAGTTGGTTATAGCTTGCATGCCTCTCCAAACTGACGCGGGGTCGTTGGTTGACAGGTTGTTCGCCAGCTTGTCTGAGAATCTTTTTTTTGCCAGCTTGATTTCCCATGTTAGGGAGTTCCTGGCCTGTTTGTACAGGACAATATCACCACTGTGATAGGCTTCTTCCTTTGCCCGACGGAGCTTCCGGAGTTGACCGCTGAACCATGGCTTGTTGTTGTTGATGAAGGTGCGTGCTGTTTTGATTGGCACTCACAGGTCCTCGCAGAAGCTGATGTAGGCTGTCACTGTGTCGGTCAGATCGTCTAGGATTGTAGCGGAGCATTCAAAGACTCCCCAGTCTGTGCATTCGAGACAGGCCTGAAGCTTAATTTTTGCCTCGTTTGTCCAGCTTTTGACTGATCTGACCACTGGTTTAGCTGACCTTAGCTTCTGTGTGTAAGTTGGTAGATGGTGGACTATGCAATGGTCAGAGAGGCCAGAGCTGCCCGGGGGATAGCCCGGTAAGTAGACTTGATAGTGGTGTAGCAGTGCTCTAAGGTACGTCCTTCCCTGGTGTGGCATCTGACTTGCTGTCTGTACTTCGGTAGATCTTGGGACAGGTTGGCACTGTTGAAGTCGCCCATCACTATAAGCAGTAAGTAAACGTTACAGATCATTATGATGAATAAAAATGTTTGCTTGCCAATATTCACACCTATTTTGACAAATTCACTTGGCACTCAAATGAATAAATAACCACCAATCTCTCCCAATCCTTTTTTATTATTTCTTACGGCTTTCTGTTATTAATTGTCATCCAATTTAATGGATAAGATGGGCAGATATACACAGTACAATGCGCTGATATTATATTTTATAGATCATTCTAAGAATCACTTCCAGAATCTTCAGTGCATTATGTATCTGACCGCGGGTTATTTTTTAAAACTAACAGCCAGAGGGAAAGTAATGGAGCAAAGGGAAATAGATTATAGAAAAGTGGATGGAAAAGTAGATTGTGCTAAAGATGTTTTAAGTCGACAGAGGAAAATAACAACAGCTTTGTACAGGATGTGAGAAAACGCATTTATACAGGAGAAATAAGCGCCAGGCTCGATAACTGAAAGGGGATTTGTAAGGATTTAAAAACAATTTTAGGTTGTTGTTTTTTACTGTTGGGTGATAGTAAAGATGTATCTTATAAATTTATCAAATTTACCTACAGCATTTTTATTTACTTTAGATATCTTTTGGATCCAAATACTGTATATTTTGTTGTAAACATTGTTCAGCCAAATCAATACTAATATGCCAATTAACCAATTGAGTGCCAAGTAAATTTGTCAAAATAGGTGTGAAAATTGGCAAGAAAACATTTTTATTCATCATAATGGCCTGTACTGTTTCCTTACATAGTAAATATAATCTTTTTTTTGCAAAACATTTTTTTATTTGAATTTATAAAACAAATGTGAGCAACGCTGGAATTTTTTAGCTGATATTTTGCATATCTCTCACAGATATTGGCACTCAAGCTACAGTATTTAGTTACATGTATAAAAGCCAAATACATCTGATTAACTCTTCACAAAATCTCCGGAACCATGAGGACTAGGAAATAGTGAATGTCGACCCAGACATCGTATACCATTTATACCGTAACCGTCCTGTGATGGCCAACCTGAATAAGCTGAGGCTAATATTTCGGGGTGGTTGGTTGGTCGCACACGAGCAACGAGTTATTACATTTTAATGTTTGTATAAGGGCCCCCTATTTATTTCTATTATTAATCTTTATTTCTTATATTGAAGATTATAGGCGTTTGCTACCACTGGACAAAAATAGGGAAAACATTCATCAAGAAAAGAAAAGCTTGTCGCTTTGTAGTGCACCATCTTTATGGTGCACTACAAAGCGAGAAGCTTTTCTTTTCTTGATGAATGTTAAGCTGAGGCTTACCCAGCTGGCCATCTATGGGAATCATTGAGACGATTAGTCACCATGTTGATTCCAGTCTTCGACCTCAGTGGCAGCACTGGAATCGTCAGTGCAGCACGGAGGTATCTGACACCTCCTTCTACATTTCAGGAGATTGAAGGGTGTATTTGCTAAATAGATGCTCTTCAGAGCCATCATGGATTTTAAAAGGGAATTTTATAGTATTATATGCACAACGCTCTTTGTTTTATGTTTACCAATACGGTATATCCCTGTGAATCTCTCAGCGAGAAACACTGCAAAGCATTTTTAAACATACACCTAAGAATGCATGGGCTTATATACCATGTATTAAATAAAGGAACATCTATTACAGCACATAATGTAGAGCATACAATCAGCTTTATATTGTTCATATCCAAGCATTCATACTGTATCTGCAAATTGCTTTTTCTTTCAGCTTAATGAACCCTAATGAATTATATACATTCCTGGTAGGTAGGATCCTATTTGTGTCACTACTGTATATGCGCTACATAATCCTGAGCTGTATAATTAAAGGTTTTCCTTGAAATGTGTTTCTCATTCAACACTCTTGAAAAGAGAAACACAGAAGAAATTTGAGGTCATGCATCAAATAACAGAGCTTTTATGTATATCAGCATGGCGTATGAGTGATTTATTTCAGTGCAAATATACAAACGTTACTTTGTGGCAAGCTTGGTTGTGCATCAAAGGCACATACTGTATACATAAGTGACTCTATTTAAGCATTTTGTCCCAATATAAGGATTTCTGAAAGCGTCAAATGTGTGCACATCCTGCAGTGCTTATGCCAGTTGTATGAGTACCTGGTTCTGTTATAAGAGGTTTGCATTGTCAGCAGCATCTGTGGGGGTATAACATTGTATTATTACCAATGGAAGGAGTTGGGAGTATCATTAATGTACCTTGAGTAGCTCTGGTGAGAAAAAAATAGATTTTGTTCTAAGGCATGAGATTTAAGAGACTTCAGTAGTGGATAGTGGGGTGTCACGGTGGGCAAACTGAGCTAACCGGGCCCTTCCAGAGGCAGGGACCTGGGCCAGCTGTACCCACAGCACCCCCCTATTGGAAGCCCTGGCTATGGACAACATCATCTCATCATTTTTAGAAGAATTCTTTTTGTACAGTCTGTTTTTCAGACTTTTTCTTTTTTTTAGATACAAGAAATAGATTACAATGGCATACATACAATAAATAGGAGTGTAAAGCATGTAGAAGAATTCCATAACTAAAATACAAAAACACAAGGATTCCATATATTGTATCTACTGTACCACCTGTAACCTAGTAAGGGAGTTTATTTAAAGAGACATAATAATATAAGTATGTATGATTCAGCTAAATTATACCCATGTGTGTAGAACATGTACTTTGTGTCACTAGTATTCAATAAATCAAAACCAATAAAAGCAGGGTAAATGGGGTAAAATATACAGTAGATGCTTTTGGGTACCAATTTATAGGTGATATTTGGAGACATTCAAATGCAGTTTTACCATTACATGGAAGCCCCAGTGGAATAGAGAAGACAGGTCATTAAGTCCCACTGCAGATTCATGCATAGTTCTCAGATTTTCTGAATTCCACTAAATGAAACAATACTAAAATTGTTGGCAGCAAATAACTGGAGGACATCCATTGATCTAGAAAACTCTAATCTCATCTAACATTCCTTAACAGTTGGGGAAATTGGAGATATCCAAGGTATGGAAGTCATGGCTGTTGCCACAATGTTTAAATGCCAGACACTGGGATAGTTCAGAATTTAATAGTCAAATCTCTCTTGTGATCATCCCATATGAAGGTATAAAGTCCTCAGCCAAAGACAATCTTCTCAATCATCACCTTCAGAAATTTGTGGAGAAAAGGGTGGTTTTGAATAGACTATTGTAGGGTAAAATTAAACTATTTCATCTCAACTGCCCAAATCACCTTTACCAGTAGGTTTGATAGGCCAGATCAATTTCAAAACAAGGTATTTTTTATGGAACAAGATACCACACTCATCAACCCTGTGGGAAGAGTTAAGGTGGCCATACACACCCAGATTTATCTTCCGATCTGTCTGGTTGGAACAAAAACATGGTTATGGATTAGAGCAAATGACAGTTGACCATTTGCTTAGAAATGCTGGAAAATTGACAAACTGTCACTCATCCATAACCATGTTTTTGTAACAACCATGCCAGATCGGAAGATAAATCTTACTAGTTTATGGGCACCTTAAGCTATCAGATGAAGAGATAGTTGACATCTTTTACCTCTATTACTTTAAATTGGAATGTTTAGACAATGCACCCTGAGTGAAATCGCATCGTATGGCCCTTTTTTGTGGTGTGAGATGAGATCTCAGTAGTTCATATGGTAAAACACCTAAAACATCAACACTCTCCACGTCACCCCCGAAGCGTGGCGAGCCCCGGGAGGGGCGGCTGAACGCATCCTCCGACCTTTTCATACCCCCACTATACACGTCGGCATGGAGCTGATTATATATAGTGTGGCGATAGCAGCGAGCCACTGAGCCCGAAGCGTGGCGAGCGGATGCGGAATACATGTAAAGTAATCCGAGTACCCTCAAGTAGCTCGCTACGCTTGCCACGCTTCGGGCTCGGTGGTTCGCTGCGCTCACGACACTATATAAAATCATCTCCACGCCTACGTGGATAATGGGGGTATGAAAAGGTCGGAGGATGCGTTCCGCTGCGCTCGCCACGCTTCGGGGTGACGTGGAGAGGTGCTGTTTTAGGTGTTTTACCATATGAACTACTGAGATCTCATCTGATCTGATCTCACATCTCATCTCATCTGATCTTATCTCATTTGCGATTCTATTTCACTCAGGGTGCAGTGAATAAATTAACTAAATTAACTACTGAGATCGCATCGCACGCATCGCAAGGCACAAAAAGCCATGTGATGCGATGTGCGATGCGATTTCACAGATTAGCCCACTAAGCAAATAGCTTAGTAGGCACCCTGCTAGGAAACAAGTACCAAATTTACTAAGATGGGAGTTCTATTTCACATGGGGTGTTGTTAGTGGGACCAATCAGAATATTCTTCCTATTTATTTAACACCTTCTAGAACAATGGTTCTCAAACTCAGGTTTATATTTTCCAGGTCACCTGGCAGGTGTATAGGTGCTCCGCTCGCCATGCGTCGGGCACACTATTCTATTCTCCCACCACACCCTAGTGGATGGTAGGGCATGACATACCGCCTGTCGGCACATTTTGTCTCAAAAAAAAAAAAAAACAGTAAAAAAAAACCACGTCGAACTAATAACCCTGTTGACCTTACCCATGTCGACCTAATGACCCTGTTGACCTAACCCATGTCGACCTTCCTGCTTGTCGACATAAACACATGTCGACCTAATGGTGTCGATCTAATGCTTGTCTACCATCATGCTGGTGACCAATGACCATATCCCATTCATTAGGCTTATATATAAAAAAAAGCAGAATGCCAGATGACCTGCTTAATGCAGCTAAGACTTTTATAAGTAAGGCATTTGGATCTGGAGCTGCGATATTAACCCTTTGACTGCCAACATCTCGGTGAGAGATGTTCAAAATATCTGCAAAAAAAAAAAATGCCGGCACCGCTCACATTTGTTATATAAATTCAAATCAAAACTTTTCTGTAACAAAAGATAATATTTCCTATAAAAAGTAATCATTACAGGTCATTATGATGAATAAAAATGTTTGCTTGGCAATTTTCACACCTATTTTGACAAATTCAGTTGGCAATTGGGGTATTAAATATTCTCTATGAAACATTGTAAAATATGTTGGCATAATATAAATAACTTTATTTTGCAGTTCTCCAGGATCCAGAGAAAGAATTGTGTATACTGTAATGTGTTCATGGGTACCAGCTTGCAGTAGAGTGTCCCTGGAAAGTATTTTATAATGTTGGTAGCTATGTACGTGTCTAGTTGAGGTCTTGAAACACAGACTCATATACGTTCAGTTGATTTACACACCAATATCTTTGGCCTTGCAGCTGAAGTGGTGCAATTTAAACATTTCATAATTCTTTCCAAATAGCTTCCAGACTCTCTGCAACAACTCTCAATGCTCAGCAGAGAGACCATTGCCGGTATTGTAAGCACTTTGCACACCTATCAAGTGGTGTTTGTAAATGTGCCTCATCTCATCTGAGCCGTTATTTGTGCAAAACAAAATCATAATCCACAAATGAACTGAAAACTATGATCTCTCTGGGAGCCTCATTGTACTAATATATAGTACAATGGAAAGTTGTCTTAAACAGCTTTGTAAAATACAGAAATGTAGCAGACATTCACAATAACACAGTAAATAAACGGTCACTAGGTAGACAGTATGGAGGTCAACATACATTACAGCGCCAGCTTCAGCGCCATCTCTATAGGGAGAAGGGGACACACGCGCATGAGAGGCGCGCGCGTCCCCTTCCGACGGTGCTTCCAGCGCTTCCCCCGGGTCACCGCCGCCTGCCCGCACCCCCCCTAACCCTGTCCGTCTCCCTTAAGCGGAGACGGACAGGGTTCCCGTCAACTCGCTGACGGAGATTGAGACGCGCGTGCGCGTGAGACGCACACGCGTCTCAGTGAGACGGTGAGCCAGGCTGCTGGTGGATCGCCAGTGGTGAAGTTCTGACGATCCGCCAGCAAAGAAGAGGCCTGCCCCATCTGTACGTTGACCAGTAAAGGTCAACAAGTCTTAGATGGACAGGGTCAGAATGTCGACACAAGTATTAGGTCTACAATGGATTAGAGAAAAAGGTTTTTAATTCCATACTCTCTTTTGTTTGTCCTCCTGTGGTTATTTCCATTTTCTTTATTATTTTGGTATCATGATATTTTCATATATCCATGAGAATGTGGTGCTACCCCTCTCCTGTATACTGGTTTACAATGAAAAGAAGAAGAGAAGTTGGAGAATTTTGGGGTGCACTCCGAAATATGCCTGAAGGGCGTCCAACTGATAATTTCACAATTTCTAAAATGTAACTTTTATTGAGGCAATTTTAAAAAAAGAGGTGTTCTAATTACACCATCTTCAATAAGACAATAGTAACAATGTGCAGAAAAAAAGAAAAAAGAAATTGTGATTAAAACCAAGATGTGGATACTAGGTTGTGCAGTCTTATCCGCTATATTTATTGCCCCCTGTTTTTCCAAGGTATTGCAGTAATTTCCTCAATATCTTTCTGGCTTTTAAATGTTCTCACATCCACTGACACAACACATTGGCCCTTATTCTGATCGGTGCGGCCGGATCCGAATATGCGGCCAGGACCATGCGTGCGAAACCCCGCCTTCCATACGGATCGCCAACTCCGTCCGTACGCGGTAAGAAGCTGGCCGAACGGACCGCACGTGTATTTTTCATGGAATACGCCTCCTCCATCTCAGGGAACCTCCCCCATCATTCGATGGTCGCAGACCATCGAATGCAGGACCGAGCGGCCAGGCAGCTCCCGCAACCTCAGACCACACGGACATTTTTCAGTGCAAAAGCAGGGATCTGGGCGGGCAGCTGACATCCGGCAATGTCATATGTCCGCCCCCTACACGTGCGTCACGGCCGCATTACCATACGTACGCCCAGCGTTTGCATGGGAACGCCCATTAAACGCGGGGCGTATGCATATGGTAATGAGCCCAAATAGCCCTTCACGCCCCTCTCCACCCCCTGTTCGGAGTGTTCACATTTCATGCGGGATTTGGCTGTACGCCCCGCTCGCACATGCGCAGAGACGCCTCTGCACATACGCAGACACAAAACATCGGCGGCACGAACTCACGCGGATATTACCGCACCAACCAGAATAAGGGCCATTGTCTTTTCTTTTTTAAACAAGTTGTCTATATTTATACAATGTATCAGTGATCTGATTTTTGTTAGTACTCCCCAAAGAAATGGCAACAAAATTACCCTCCTATATTGGATTAGGGCAGTGTTGTGCACTTTAATAGAATAGAGGAATGCAGTTGATTCTCTGCTATTTTTGTTGCTGCAATTATTTTCCTTGCAGATAGTGTGCAATACAGTTTTTATAGTCAATATTAGAGGTGTGTGAGTTATAACATAGACTCTTTTATTTATGCTTGATTTTATATTTATTGGTGATGCTGGTATGGCATGTGGGGGTCTGTTGTCCTCCTGTTGCAGTCGGCACCTATGTCATATCCTATAGTGCACCTTTATATAAGTATGGGCCCACCGTCGTTCATTTCTGTGTGATATTTACTGTAAATTAATTGTGCCTATACTTGGCACTGTGGGTGTCACAATATTATTACTGTGGCAGGTAGAGCTATTTGCCTTAATTACCACAGGCTCCCCTCTTGTATGAACTAATGGTACAATAAGTGAATACACTTTGTTTCAATACACCTTTGCCCATAATTTCGGCAATACTCAAATAATCACCACCATTGAGTACTTTCTGTATCCGTCACATATGTACCGCTTGACTCCCTTGTTCAGTTGCGTATTTTTAATATTTGTAATATGTTGGATACTGTGGTGTACTTTTTATTTAGTTTTAATGAGAGCCTCAGTATCTTAACTGCAACAGACAGTCCTACTCGCCTCTATTCCCACAGGCGCCCCAATTTACTTCAGCGTGTGTGCAGTGTATTCATTTGTTTCATGTGGCTGTGCCTTTATATGTGAATCTGGCAATGTTTTCACACGCACCCCTCTATTCAGGCATATGGTGCAGTGAAAAGGTTGATTTTATTTTGTTTCACCTTCACATGTGAATTCAGCAGTATTTATACAATCGCTCCCACAGAGTCTCTCGTGTACTTGTAATGCGCGTTGTATTGCGCTTATTACACTTTATACTGGCGCCGGTGTATGTGCTAGCTACACTTGGTTTGTTAACACCGGTCCTTGTGTAGTATCACGGCTCCCATCGCATGCCATCGCATGCCATCGCATGCCATCGCATGCCATATGTAGTGGAATGAGATGGCATGCGATGGGATGCGATTTTTGCAGTTTTTAAGCAATTTTTAAAAAAATCGAATGTGATCACTTCGCATGCGATCGCATCACATGCGATCGCATGCGATTTTTTTACAGAAATGCATCCAAATGCATTGAAATTAGTATCAAACATGTTCAATGGCCCCCAAATGTCATTTTCAGGCTGTGCCACCCCCACTATCAACGCAAACCCAAAGCGTGGCAAGAGTGCAGCGAGCCCACGAGGGGCGGCAGTACGCGTCCTACGACCTTTTCATACCCCCACTATCCACGTCGGCGTGGAGTTGAGAATAGAAAGTGTGGCGAGAGCAGCGAGCCACCGAGCCCGAAGCGTGGCGAGCGAACGCGGACACCTGTGAAGCCCGCGAGGGGACGCGGATACCTGTGAAGGTATCCGTGTCCCCTCGCGGGGCGCGCTGCGCTCGCCACGCTTCGGGCTCGGTGGCTCGCTGCGCTCGCCACACTTTCTATTCTCAACTCCAGGCCGACGTGGATAGTGGGGGTATGAAAAGGTCGTAGGACGCGTACCGCTGCGCTCGCCACGCTTCTGGTTCGCGTTGATAGTGGGGGTGGTGCAGCCTCAAAAATGACATTTGGGGGCCATTGAACATGTTTGATACTAATTTCAATGCATTTGGATGCTTTTCTGTTAAAAATCGCATATGCGATGGACATCGTGGGAGCCGTGATTCTACACAAGTACCTTAACACCTTCACCGGCATTTGTAAATTGTATAAGATACTTTGTGGTTCATGCAGCGTTCATTAGAAACCAATTGTCGGTATCTCATGCCGTTTGTCCCGCAGTGCTCCCGCTGTGATGAGCGTCTCTTACTTTAAATGCTGACTGAATTAGATCTCGTTTTGACCATTTAATTTCAAGTTACACTGCTGCACTTCAATTCGCTATGTAATATTTGGTGTCTGTGCCAAGTTCCACTTAATTGTTTTAGAACCTACAGTAGTTACACTCTGCGTCTTCTGCCTCGTGCAATGGAGCGCGCTCACCGGTCTCCTGTTATTAGCACACACTTCTTCCACTAAACATTCATTTTAGTTTGCACACTATCTCTTGGGAATGGGAAAGTTGACAGTCAAAAGTTCGACATGAGTTTTTCACCCCCCCTTCCCCCCCAGAGTGGTATTTCATTCCCTACCATCCAATAGAGCATGGAGGGAGAATAGAATAGTGTGCCAACACAGCAAGGCACCATTCTCCCATAGCATGTTGAGTGTAGCGACATGGATACGGTGTCCATGTCAACTTAGGTCAACATTCTGCACACAAAAATGTGAAAAACTCATGTCGATTTTGACTGATAACCTTCCCATTGTCGGCCTAATGATTGTGTCGACCTTCTGACCTTTTATCCTTAGGCATGTCAACCTATTTCATGTGTCGACCTACTGTATGTCCTGCCAATCTTTAGTGGTCAACTTAATGTATGTCGACTTTCATATTGTCAACCCTATGACCGATACCCCAATAAAATGAGATAATAAAAAGTTAAGCTAGAGCAAGTTTGATCAATAGTCTAAAAATATTGAATCATTTTTTCATAATTTTGTGCAATAATACTAATAATATAAACTGGCCTGAGATTGGAAGATCGTTTTATTCATAAGGAACCGTTAACTCTTTATTTCTAGCAGTTCTTAACCACTCGTGGGTTTGGGTGCATCAGATGCAAACATTCCGAGTTGGGCTTCCATGACATTATAGCATCTGATGCAGTCAGTGAGAAACACCCATTCCCAGCCACTCTTCATCCTTGTGCTATGCCCCAGTGACCCCCATGCAGCCGTTCACTACTGATCAGGCACCCCGGTTGAACCCTCCATCCGGCGGCAGCAGAAATGTACAGCCACTGGTAGAAATGTAGATGAAGCAGCCTCGGACTCTTTTGGTCTGAATCAGCCCCATTATTACAACATAATAGCTAATAACAGGAGTCAGATCATTGTAGTATCTTTGATGTTGTTCTTTTTTTTGCTTGTACCCAACAACTGAAGATTGTTGTCTCTAGAACTTTGACCTAAGAGAACTCCCTGTTTACGAGCAAAAAAAACCATATATAAAATCAGTATTCACATTTTTCCACCTGACCGCATGAAAACATGTCTTATAAGTGGAGCAATTTGCATTTTGCAGCACAAAGAAAATATTTTTAAAGTATAAAAGTGTTTTTTTGTCATGAG
The DNA here is from genome assembly GCF_055691185.1 of Crinia signifera. Lineage (NCBI taxonomy): Eukaryota > Metazoa > Chordata > Amphibia > Anura > Myobatrachidae > Crinia > Crinia signifera. The sequence goes on from NC_139227.1 coordinate 108,025,952, forward strand.
TAAAGGTCTTTACAAATGCTCTATAGATGAAAATGAATGTAATCTGCAGTATTTCACTTTGTGAGAGGCACTTACAATTCTCTCAATAGTAAGACAGTATGGTGCACACATCTGAAATACCGATGTAGGATATCTTTTCAGCTCATTGTATATTTATTAGCTATTTTAGGTGTTTAAAGTTTTAGAGTTTCAAAGCATTTTTGTGCCGTATTCAAGTTTTGTTTCCAAGCGTTCAGTAATTGCGATAATCTGTAGAGCTCTGTGGTCTTTCCGCCACAAAGACTCTGTGCCACATTCGATAGCTATTTTCTAGAACATATTAAAAATCAAATCAAGAAACTCTGTATACAATATGATATGTATTTTTGAAGATAATAAAATCCTTTAAATATAATGTACATTATTATGACCAGGGCGCACCTCTGGAGAGCTGTTTGCCAGCAGGAAGATAATGTGTTTATCAGGAATTTTTTTTTTCTATTCAAATCCTTCATGTCAACTGATTTTGGTTTTAAAGTCAGATTCATGTTTGGATTTTAAAGAAGTACCTTGATTTTTTACATACTGCCTACCTTTGATTTTCACCCATTCCCTGAATTCACCTACTGCCTCCCACTGTCGCTCAATACATGGTGTCACCCACTACCACTCCTTGTCACCCACTGACTTTTTGTCTCCCATTATGTCTCTCCATCGCCCACTTCCTCACTCTCTGGCTCTCCCTAGTGTCAGTATATCCCCATCACTCTCCTCTAAAGGCCCATACACAGTGGTATAACAATAGCCCCGCAGACCCTGAGTAAAGTATGGGCGCCAGAGTTCCGCTCCTGCCTTACCCCAGTTGCCGCTTGCCGCCACCACCGCCTCTAACCGGGACAAGCAGATCTACTTCTCTGCGATGACCGGTCCCGGCGCTTCTACTGGCTCAGCTCCTGCTATTATGAAAAATCGCCCTCACAAAATGTCCGCCCCCTTATAGCAGACCATATTTTTGGATGCTAGAGGAGGCCGCCTGCAAAAAATAATCTAAGTTGGTGAAATGAAATGAGAATTTTTTTTATAAAAAATATTTTTTTTTAAATATGAATCTGAAAATTGCCATGTGCATATGTATTAACGTCCTATGAAGCCCTTTAAAAGTTCTGGAGCAACCAATTACCTTCAGAAGTTATGTAATTAGTGAAATGAAGTCCACCTGTGTGCTATCTAAGTGTCAAATGATCTGTCAGTATAAACACACTTTTTTAAAAAAAAACTCAGAGGCTGCAACAACACTAAGCAAGAGGCATCACACCATGAAGACCAAGGAACTCTCCAAACAGGTCAGAGATAAATTTGTTGAAAAGTACAAGACAGGGTTTGGTAATAAAAAAAAAAAAAATCCAACTCTTTGATGATCCCCAGAGCACCGTCAAATACATCATCTTCAAATGGAAAGAAAATGGTATCACAACAAACCTGCCAGGAGAGGGCCGTCCACCAAATCTCACAGACCGGGAAAGGAGGGCATTAACACAGAGACTAAAGGTAACCCTGAAGAAGCTGCAGAGTTCCACAGCAGAGACTGGTATATCTATGTATAGGACCACAATAAGCTGTACATTCCATAGAGCTGGGCATTATGGAAGAGTGGCAAAAAAAAAGCCATTACTTAGTGTTAAAAATAAGAAGGCACATGATGAGTTTGCCAAAAGGCATGTGGGGGTCTCCCAAAATGTATGGATGAAGGTGCTCTGGTGAGATGAGACAACTTTTTGGCCACCAAGGAAAACACTATGTCTGGCACAAACCCAACACATTCCATCACCCCAAGAATACCATCCCCACAGAGAAACATGGTGGTGGAAGCATCATGCTGTGGGGATGTTTTTCAGCAGCAGGTACTGTGAAATGATTGGACTTGAGAGAAAGATGGATGTGGTCAAATTCGAAGATTGCTGTTCACAAGCGGAAGCCATCCAACATGAGCAGTTTTGCATTGAGGAATGGGAAAAATTCCAGTGGCAAGCTCATGGAGACTTATCCAAAGCGGCTTGCAGCTGTAATTGCCGCAAAAGGTGGCTCTACAAAGTACTGACTTGAGGGGGTGAATGCTTATGCACACTGAAGTTTTCTGTTATTTTGTCGTATTTGTTGATTGCTTCTTCAAAGTTGTAGACATGTTCTATGAATGAAATGGTGCAAACCTTCAAACAATCCATTTTAATTCTAGGTTGTGAGGCAACAAAACATGAAAAATGGCAAGGGGGTGAATACTTTTGCAAAACACTGTGTGTGTGTGTATACACTGTTCAAAAAAATAAAGGGAACACTTAAACAACACAATGTAACTCCAAGTCAATCACACTTCTGTGAAATCAAACTGTCCACTTAGGAAGCAACACTGATTGACAATCAATTTCACATGCTGTTGTGCAAATGGAATAGACAACAGGTGGAAATTATAGGCAACTAGCAAGACCCCCAAATAAAGGAGTTGTTCTGCAGGTGGTGACCACAGACCACTTCTATGCTCCTATGCTTTCTGGCTAATGTTTTTGTAATTTTTGAAAGCTGGCGGTGCTTTCACTCTGGTGGTAGCATGAGACGGAGTCTACAACCCACATAAGTGGCTCAGGTAGTGCAGCTCATCCAGGATGGCACATCAATGCAAGCTGTGGCAAGAAAGTTTGCTGTGTCGGTCAGCGTAGTGTCCAGAGCATGGAGGTGCTACCAGGATACAGGCCAGTACATCAGGAGACATGGAGGAGGCAGTAGGAGTGCAACAACCCAGCAACAGCAACGCTACCTTCACCTTTGTCCAATGAGGAACAGGAGGAGCACTGCCAGAGCCCTACAAAACGACCTCCAGCAGACCACAAATGTGCATGTTTCTACTCAAATGGTCAGAAAGACACCATGAGGGTGGTATGAGGGCCCGACATCCACAGGTGGGTTTGTGCTTACAGCCCAACACCGTGCAGGACATTTGGCATTTGCTAGAGAACACCAAGATTGGCAAATTTGCCACGGGCACCCTGTGCTCTTTACAGATGAAAGCAGGTTCACATTGAGCAAGTGACAGATGTGGCCGAGTCTGGAGGTGCCAAGGAGAACGTTCTGCTGCCTGCAACATCCCCCCGCATGACCGGTTTGGCAGTTGGTCAGTAATGGTGGGGGGGCGCACAGCCCTCCATGTGCTCGCCAGAGGTAGCCTGACTGCCATTAGGTACCGAGTTGAGATCCTCAGACCCCTTCTGAGACCATATACTGGTGTGGCTGGCCCTGGGTTCCTCCTAATGCAAGACAATGCTAGACCTCATGTGGCTGGAATGTGTCAGCAGTTCCTGCAAGATGAAGGCATTGATGCTATGGACTGGCCGCCCATTACCCAGACCTGAATCCAACTGAGCACATCTGGGACATAATGTCTCGCTCCATCCACCAATGCCACGTTGCACCACAGACTGTCCAGGAGTTGGCGGATGCTTTAGTCCAGGTCTGAGAGGAGTTCCCTCAGGAGATCATTCACCACCTCATCAGGAGCATGCCCAGGCGTTGTAGGGAGGTCATACAGACATGTGGAGGCCACACACACTACTGAGTCTCATTTTGACTTATTTTAATGACATTACATCAAAGTTGGATCAGCCTGTAGTGTGTTTTTCAATTAATCATTTTTGTTTGATTTTGTTGTCAGCACATTCAACTATGTAAAGAACAAAGTATTTAATAAGAATATTTCATTCATATCTAGGATGTGTTAAGTTAGTGTTCCCTATTATTTTGAGCAGTATCTATCTCTCTCTCTCTCTCTCTCTCTCTCTCTCTCTCTCTCTCTCTCTCTCTCTCTATATATATATATATATATATATATATATATTATGTATTAATATTTCTCTACACCCATGAATACGATCCCTTTGTAAGATGACGGACACTGTACATGTGTTTAAGATGTAGTTTAACTGATGATTAATACAATGGTGATATTTTATTTAAAATATATGCATTTATCCGCCTTATAATATCCTAGGATTTTATTTGCCTTTGTGCTGCTAATCAGCTTTATGTCAACTACAATTCTTAAGTCCCTTTCCATCTCAGTTTTCCTGCCTATATTCCATTTAAAGTATAAAGTACATAGTTATTACTATAGTCTACGTGCATAATCTTCCATTTATCCACATTAAATCTAATCTGCTTTATCGAGACCCAGTTTGACATTTTGTCTAAATCTTTCTGTAATAATTTTCTAGTCTGCTTTGTATAATATACCACACACCATAGCACAATTGCATATCCTCCTGTGTTTGACAGGGGCTTATGCTAGAGAAACTATTAACTTACTACACATAACATTGCTAAGTAAATGTTCACACAATAAAATTGCTTTTAAAATGTGTTTATTATTATTATTATTTAATAACAATCCAAATTAGAGCAGACGGGCCTGGAGATCATTATATAACATTAAGGTCTTGTCACTCAGTGGTACATTTACTAAGACAAGGTGTTCTATTGGAGATGGGATGTGCCCATTGCAACCAATCAGATTCCACTGTATCTATTATTTCCTAAAGGGTGCAATTTAAATAAGAAGCAGAATCTGATTAATTGCTATGGGTGACATCCCATCTACAATAGAACTCCCATCTTAGTAAATTGACTCATTTATGCCCTTGTATTCAGGAGATCCCACCTTCCGTAAACAAGCAAACATTATAACCCATCTGGGAAAATGGAGTTTCTGACTCCCAGAAAAGAGGCTATTAGCTGAAATGTTACTTTGTTGCATTGCCATCATATTTTTGTGATCTGCCAGACCCATTCCGCCACTATTGCAAAAAAAAAAGCCAGGGAGAGGGGGTTCTTCTGTAAACAGTCCTGTGTCATCACAAACCACCTTACTATAGACTCCCAAATCCTAACTCCACCCCCTAACAGCTCATTGATTGGTTGAAATAACAAACCATGGGAATATTAGGATTCAGTGGACGGGATGCTGGTATTTAGTAGACCAGCGACTAAATCCCGACACCCCTCAGAAACTCAACGTCAGACTCCCAACATCCTGAATGATAGAATGCTGGGGAGGTTTAGGAATAGGTTCAGGGGTGGGGGAATTAGGTGGGGTGTTAGGGTTAGCCTGCAAGAATGGAGGGTCATGGTTAGTCTTGAAGGGGGGCATGAAAGTTAGGGTTAGGCTGTGGAAAAGGATGGTTGGGGCTGGGATAATTAGAACCCCTTCCTCTAGACTATAAGCTCTGTGGAACAAAGTCGTCTACCCTCCTGTTCTCACAGCTCTTGTCTTTTGCACTTCAATTTCAGCTCTCTCACTCAGCTAAGAACTACTTGTTTCCCTACTTATCAGCTGTATTGTGTACTGGGACTTGTGTTGCTAATTGTTACCTTTGGTGAGATATGCCCTATTTTTCTATTCGATTTTGCTTCTATAAGAATAGAAAATCGAATGGGCATTGAATGCTTTTCTACACTTGATGCAAATTCAGTCCCAATGCACGATCCCGTGTAGTGTGGCAGGCAACAATATATAGTAGAGATTTGTCATACATAGTCAAAATCGATTGTGAACACTGTAACCAAACCATATCCACACCCAGGTGTGATAGAGGTCAAAGAGAAAGTAAAATCTCACAGTGTCTACGCAACATATCTGTCATGTTTAGTTATGTGTATTGTTCTAATGTGTGCAATTTGTATGGCACCGCAAACTGCTTGATGCACCTTATAAAAAAAATAATAATAGAATACTTACCCACCCGGTGTCAGGATTCTAGGTATCATGATATCGCTGTCAACCATGTTACCATCGGTATTCTAAGAGACAATCTACCGTACCCAATACAGGAATATCATAACTACAGAAGGAGCCCCTCTCATTGACTCTCAGTGCTCGCCAGAACCTCCCCGCTGGTGATACCTGGTGGAGAGGGACTCCATCAGACTGGGACGCGTGTGTGTCTCACTCGCATGTGCATCCCAGTCACGGCGTGACCCTGCCCATCTCCACTTCAGGGAGACGGGCAAGGTTAGGGGGGGGGGGGGTTCGGTGAGGCAGTGGGGACCGGCATTGGTGGCGGGGGAGGCGGCGGAGTGCTACGTTGAAATGGGGTGCATGAGCATCTCGTGCCCGCGCGTCCCCTTCTGACGGCCGGTGGGGGCTGGCATCTGGTGGGGGCTGGCGATGGATTCGCCAGCCCCTGCAATGAAGAGCCCTGCTCCATCTCTAGGGTTTTTAACCTAGAAACAAAAATGTGGCTATTTTGTATCTCCAGCTACCTTTATATTAATACATGTAAATATGTATAGAAATAAGATGTATTTTTGTTCAATTTGCAGTTAGTATAGTACAAGTAAGCCTTACTTTAAAGTAAGTTGCTGTATGTTGCTAGGTATGTATACCGTATATTGTACGTACCAATAAATAAATAAAATGATCTTATATTCTACGCTAATTTCCAATCGTAAAATGTTATTCATAGCTTGGATTTTTTTCCCGGAATTTAGGTTTTGTATAAATATACAGTATCTACAGTTAATGCTGATGGTTCATTGCAAATCATTACTGTTTCTTTAAGCTTAGTTACAGTGAGCATGTCACCTACTGTGGAGGCAGCCATTTTGTGCAGATTCTCTATGAATATTTTCTCCACTGTATAACAGTAAATTCTCCTGACTGCTTCAGTGTCAACGGTGATTATTTTTAAACATATTGATTTTTTTTCTGCTTTTTTTATAGAGCCAAATAGCTGCATCATCAAATACAGGCTCAGGTTCCAGTAAAGAGACAATAAAAGAATTCCAACATGACAAGAACTGTGACTCTCCTCGCAATGTAAGCATATGTCATTTTGCCACAAATGCTGAGCCATAAATTTGGATTTGCTGTGTTTTTATATTGTGCAAACTAATGGGTTCTCTACTAGACAAATTTATGAATTTTAAAACAGTCAAAAATTGTCTTTAGTCAACATCTAGTTCCCTAGTTTAATATGTCAATATGTCGACACTTTGCCACAATTGCCAACAGTCCTGATTTGTGTAGTCTGAATGGGAATGACATGCCAGAGGTTTTGACTTTCATTACTTTTGGTATAATATATATCCTTATTCCCAACTAAACGGAAATTAGAGTCTGGCAGATCTTTACATACCCATCACAAGTTGAGCTGTGGTTGTTTGAATCTCCAAGTGTGTATTCTTCATCATGGTAGCAAAAACTAAGGTACTTGTGTAAATCGGCCGAAAATCTGCCGAAAATCGCATGCAAAAATTGGATGCGATTTTGCGGCCGATTTTCGGACGATTTTTTTGCGTTTTCTGGTCGTTTTGCATGCTGTTCCATCATTGCACACCTTGCACACCCCAGATTTCCATCGTAGTTCATCGCATCGCATGCAATATAGTGGCATGCGATGCATGTGATGGGATTCGATTTTAAATTGTACAAGCACCCTGATGGGTGCTTACAATGTTAAATGCACCCCCATTGTCAACACCACCCCCACTATCAACGCCAACCTGAAGTATGGCGTGAGGGGCGGCAATACGCGTCCTCTGACCTTTTTATACCCCCACTATACACGTCGGCGTGGAGTTGATTCTAGATAGTGTGGCGAGCGCAGCGACCCACCGAGCCCGAAACGATGCGAGGGGACGCGGAATACATGTAAAGTAATACGTGTTCCCTCGCGGGGCTTGCTGCGCTCGCCACACTATCTAAAATCAACTTTACGCCGACGTGGATAGTGGGGTATGAAAAGGTCGGAGGATGCATACCTCCGCCCCTCGCGGGCTCGCTGCACTCGCCACGCTTCGGGTAGGCGTTAATAGTGGGGGTGGCGTTGACAATGGCATTGATAATGGGGGTGGCGTTGACAATGGGGGTACATTTAACATTGTGAATCGCATCGCATGCCACTTGCTGGCATACAATGCTATGCGATATTTAATTGTACAATCAGGGCATTTTCCCGAAAATCGCATTGCATACCATCGCATACCATCGCATACTACCTGGGGGTGTGCAAGGATGGAATAGCATGCAAATCGGCAGGAAATGGCCGAAAATCTGCAAAAAATTTGCCGAAAATCAGACGCAAATCGGACGCTAAATCGCATCGCGGATCGAATCGATCAAAAATCGCCCGCAAATCGGCCGATAAATCGGATGCGATATCGTATACGATTTACATTACATCGGGCGCCCTGGTACACAAGTACAAAACTAATTAAGAGCCCTAGCTTACTAATACTTTCTTTGGGACTCATGTCTCTGCTCTATTTTTCAAAAGCAGCACACAAAAACAGGTTAGAAGAATCTTAGTCCGTCGCTCCCCAATGAGCCATACACAGTTGTCTCCAGCTCAGTATGGTATTATTACATTACTACAAGGTTGAACCCACTGTCAAAAATGTTACATTTATTAGTCAGCATATGATTATGTGCCTTTGTAGAAGGGGCATTATCTTGTTATGCTAGTGGTGCATCAGTGGCGTAACTACCTATTTTGCGCCCCCCCGCCGCAAATTTTTTAAGGCCCCCCTCCCACTCCCCCTCCACCGGCAGACAGCAGCAGGTAACTATAGCCCCGCAGACCCCCGGCGCCTAAACTTTCTCTGCGCCACCCCACCACCGCGGGGGCTGCGGAGCTATAATTACGCCACTGTGGTGCATCCAGTGTCCATATGGCTTGCTTCTTGTGAACTTCATCAATTCATTTTGTCCACACAGTTCAGCGATGTTTGTTTGCATAACAAATGCTCATAGGCTGTGCATGGACATTTTAGAATACTGAGACCCAGTAAAAAGTAATACCATATTATATTTGTCACACAAGGACTGAATATTATACACCTTCTGTCACAATGCACTATGTAACTGTGACAAGCAAAGTCTATATATATATATATATATATATATATATATATCAATATATAGACTTTGCTTGTATATATAAAATGATGCCCGAAGTATATATATATATATATATATATATATATATATATATATATATATATATATATATATATATATATATATAGCTAACTACTCCTCACCTCTATGAGGTGAAGTACCGCCAGATGGACCAAATTACTAAATGAAAGACATTTTTGCAGGACACTGATTAGTGCAAAACTTGCTGGATATGGGGAGGGAGCTGTGAAGACAGAGTTTGGAAGTAGGTGCAGATAATGACTGGGGGTGGGGTAGAGAGTTTGAGGAGCCATCATTTTGACTGACTTTAAACTAGTAATATTATAATAAGCACATAAAACTATCAACGACATGAAAATTTGTTTTCTTTAAAGTATTATTTTTAATGATATTAAAATAATACCCCTGAATTTAATATGTACTGTGTACATAATACTATGTATATATGATTCTTACTATGTTAAAACCAACTTGAACTTGTACAGTGTATAGGATTTTGATATTGTATCTTTTTAACTCACCTTATAGTGTAAGCCTTGGGGCAGGTACTTTTGTGTAATAAGTATATTCAATTTAGATTGTTTGTTATGTTTATTTTAAACTACCTAAATTGTGGCTTTAATTAAATAAAACTTTAAGATTTCCCTAAATCAACTGTTGCTGGGATTGTATACTGTTGGGTGCTGTATGTATTTTGTTGTCTTTTGCCAAGGGTATACAAATAACATTATTAAGGATAAATTAGAAGTGTTTGTTAGTATTGAAATTAATGGTGATCTAAGAAAATCTAGATTTTGTAGATTAATGGTGATCCTTTATTTTGAGACAACAATTCTCAAAAACCATTCAGGAAAGTCTACAGTGTAAGTAAATCCCCAAAGGGCATTTAAGGGTGTTTTTGTAATCTTTTGTAATCGAGACCAGTGCCACACAAAACCCAAAGGGGTAAATTTACTAAAATGGGAGTTCTATTGAAGATGGGATGATGTCTATAGCATACTTCTTATTTATTTAACACCTTCTAGAAAATAATAGATAGAATCTGATTGGTTGTTATGGGCAACATCTTAAATATAACTCCCATCTTAGTATATTTGCCCCAAAATGTCTAGTTTTCTCTCATGACCTAGAATGTCTCCACTGCGTCTCTGAAAGAACCCTGTACAGTATTTAGTCGAGTATAGACAAGGCTATGATCTAAGTGATGACATGAAGGGTGAGGGAGAAAGTGATAATGACAGTTACCTTAATATATACAGTTTATACTACTATTTAAGTAATGCTGTATGTATAATCTAAATGATATTAATAAACGAAATGATACATTTATAATTAAAGTTAAAGAAGGGTTATACAGTGTCTGTGATAGTGAAGCTTAAAAATGAAAAATAAAGTAGGGATCCGTATTCAAGGTAATTATTGTATAGGTTGAATGTCAAAAGGTCGATAGCAAAAGTTCAACCTGCAATAGGTTGGCATTGACAAAAAAAACAACATGTGCTAGTTCGGCATTAACAAAAGGTTAACATGTAATAGGTTGACATTGACAAAAGGTTGACACAAGCAAAAGATCGACATGACAATGGTCAACACTTGAAAAGTTTGACATGAGTTATTCACGATTTCTTAAATTTTTTAGTCTTTTTCCTGCTTTTCCATCCATGTGGACTCTAATTAAGAATGGTAAAATGTGCTGAGCGCAGTGGAAAGATTCCTGAAGCATGGTGTGCAGAAGTGAGCCGTTAGGGGTCCAGTCACTCAGGTGTCGATATTGACACCAAAAAAACGTGAAAAGCTCATATCAACCTTTTCATCTAACGACCTTTTCCGTGTCAACCTTTTAATTGTGTAGATCTTTTTGTCAATGTCAAACTAGCGCATGTTGACCTTTTGGTGTCGAACTATTGGCCTTTGATGTGTGATTTATACCTAGATTAGTCCACAAAATATCTAGCTAAATAGAATTTTTTTATTAATTTAAATTGAAATGTTATCAGAATTATGGCAAGCTTTAAAAAATAAATAACAAGAGAGTGATGCAGGCCATACAACAGCCGAGTGATTACCTGGCACGAATTCAACTTCGATTATCATCAATCTCTTGGGCAATCAGCAAAATCTGGCACGTTAAAAATTCATGTCGGTGGCCATGATCATTTTTGGTTTGGGTTTGGCACATCGAGAAATTCCAACATGTTGTATTTCCCTGATTCTCTGATCCAGGCATTGACGGAATAGGGACTAATCCAAAAATGTTGCCGATGAATGGGTCCCTTAATTCTTAGATTTGTTTAATTGAAGGATGTTAGACCAAGGAAATTAATAGATTAAAAATTATTGTACACGATGTGCTATTTTTGGTAACTTTTACCTTTCATTTATTTTATCTCAGTAATGGGAAATTCATTATTCTAAGAGATTATTTTACTTTGTTTTTATAAAACATGTTGTCAGTTTATCCTGTTAATGTTGTATATACTTTAACTTGTAAGCACCATAGCAAAAAATAAATAAATTCTGCCTTAGAATAGCATACATATCACAGTGTCTGGGAAGTAGACAGTAGGTAAAAGGGAGGGCATTGTCTTCTGCTGACCAGAAATGGTCCTTTTTACACTTATAGTACAGGTGGCACATACTTTAATACCTGGAAAGCTGTGACAGAATGACTCAATTATTCCTACTGTTGTATAAAAAGTCACCCCAAAAGGGGTAAATGTAATAAGGTCCGATAAGCCAAATGTGTGGGAGTTCAAGAATGACCTATTGAATTACACATTTTTAAAGTGGCAATCATGTACAAGGCAAAACCAACCTGGTAATGTATTGCCAGTTTAAAAGTATGCCCATATTCAGGACAAACTGCTGAAAATAAAATAGACATCTATGAAATCATATCGTGAATACCTAATAAATCAACATTACACCTTAGTTAAATTCTGAAAGTCAACATTGAGATTTAGGTTGAATTGCAACAAAACCTAAATCAGACCTAGCTAGCCGCATTTGGAAATGTTAACGGTCAACCCATTTAAAAGAAATGAATGTCATTTTTTTTTATCTGCAGTAATGAACTTGGAGGTTTTAAGATACTGTATCATCAAAACATACAGAGGTTAACTGCAGACCTGGAATAAATATATTCGAGATTGTATGGGACTAGAAGGAAGCTGCTTATTTGATGTTAGTCCAAAAAAAAAAATCAGTACACACACAAGAGACTGTGTACTCCATACACAGTGTCTTTATTAAGAATAATATAAACAAAAAAAAAACCATAGTCTTAAATAGAAAGAATCCTCAGTTGCAGGGAAAACAATGTATATGTTTAAATAGCTTTCCCGATTCACAATTACTTAGGTCTCTCTCTTGCAGGGCCACTGCTGCTATAACAGGTACTTTTGGGTGGAAACCACACTGCCACTATGGTTATTCTTCCTTTCCCTCAAACGTTCCCTGTATTATTCGGACCTTTAGGAAATAGATGTTTGGCCCTGCCAGAGAGAGACCAATGTAATTGTGAATTGGGTAGAACATCTCCAAAAGGTCCGGTGAGCTATTTAAACTTATACATTGTTTTCCCTGCAATTAAGGATTCTTTCTATTTAAGACTTTTTTGAAGAAATTTCCTTGTGGATTTTTTTATTTTTTTATTTTTTATGTTTTATTCTTAATAAAGAGACTGTGTATATTTTAAGGAAGGACTTGTAAAATGGATTATATTTTTCTGGACTAACATCATATAAGGAACTTCCTTCTAGTCCCATACAATCTCAAATATATTTGTTCCAGTGCAGCAGTTAACCTCTATACAGTATGTTTTGTTCTATGTGATAATATAAGGTTAAATTATCCATTGGAGGTACAGCAGCTGCAGGATAAAAAGCGTTCGAGAATGTTGGATTTACTACTATTTTTCAAGATACTGTATCAGTCCACCCTTATTTTTTTCTAATTAAATGCCTTCCACTTGCAGTACACATAATGAAAGTTAAAACAGGCTGCTTATTAGCATTTTATTTTGTAAATGTGTGAATAATATCTGTATGTAATTTAAATAACTTTTTTCTGTACTGTACAAACTATACTGTTTTTTTCTATTAAATGTAAATATAAAATGAATCTGGTCTTTGTGGTCTGCGACCAACAATTTTATGTACAACAAACAAAAAAACCCTATGTTTTGACTTATTGCTTTGTATGCTGTATAGAAGGTATTAAACTTTGACCTGTCTGATCAACTAGTTTGCGTGAAATGTGAGTTTGTTGGTGTGTTAACCCTTTGCAGTCCAATTTTTTTTTTGCAATTCAGTCTGTCAGTATGTTAATTTTCTTATTTTAAAGTGACTCACCATTTGATCTGCTACTAGTGCTAGGGCTGTTGAGCCTGACCAGATGTTGGACTTGAAAGGGTTAAACCAGATTAAACTTTTAGCGCACTATCGTCAGCATACACTAGTATAAGCGCCATACAAAATATTGAATGACACTGTTTGTTTTTTTATAGAGAAAGACTGAAGAAAGGTACAATGGGACATCAAAAATAGCCACAAAATATAATTACCAAAAATAATTGTGGATATTCTGACCATTTTTACATTTTTTTTCCATTCCCTGATTTTTAGATTTTTTAATTAAAAATAATAAAATGATATAAAGTAACTTTTTTGTTAAACCATTTGAGTGCCAACTTCTCTGTGAGAGATGTGCACAGATCCTCTTTCTCACAGGTACATCACACTAACTCCGCCCACTCGACGGCTCCTCCTAAATATTTTCTGTCACGTGCCCTCCCACTTTCCTGCCGGCAGTAGGTGACCTCCCTCCTGTGCTCTATCATGCTGGAATCCAGATGGATGACTGACAATGTCTAGACCAGGGGTTCTCAAACTCGGTCCTCAGTACCCCGCACTGTTCACGTTTTCCAGGTCACCCTGCAGGCGTAAAAGTGCATTCATTACTCATTGAAACATTTTAAAAGATCTACCAGTGGAATTAATTATTTCAGTTGTGATTCTGTGAGGAGACCTGCAAAACATGCACTGTGTGGGGTCCTGAGGATCGAGTTTTACAAACTGTGGCCTAGACAGTCAATAAGTCAACATGCATTAGTTAGACATTGACACAAGTTTGACGTGTACTAGTTCAACAGTGACAAAAGTTCGATACGAGAAAAAAGTTGACTTTAAAAAGGTCGACACATAAAAAGGTCAACATTAATTTTTCACAATTTTTTTCTTTTTTGGGAGAATTTTTCATGCTTTACCATCCATGTGAACAACAAAGTGTGCTGAGCACAGCGAAGCGAGGCACCTGGAAGCATGGCGAGTGAAGTGCTACACTATTTGGGGTTCCATGTGCTCAGTTGTTGAAATTAACACAACAAACCTCATGAAAACCTCATTTTGCTATAGTTATGCCACTGTATGTCAACATGAAAAAGGTCAGCACATGAAAATGAGGGGAGGGGGGGGCGGGGGAGGGGGGGCCGGCGGGAGGGGGGGAGGCACCCCCCCATTAACGGTGGGGGGGCACCCCAAACCAAGCTACGCCACTGTTGACATTATATAAGTTGCAAACTTTTGTCACTGTCAAACTAATGCATGTTGACCTGACCCTAACTCAACTCTCTACTTCTGTTGTGAAAAATAAGATTTTTAGAATTTAATTAACCCCACTATAAGAACTTATGAAATACAATAAAAAGTGAAACATAACAGACACATTGTCAGTGATTTTAAAGCATTGTAATCTTTCCTAAACACCATTTTCATGTTTATGTGTTGTATTTGTCAATATCTTTTTAACCTCTAAATTTCACCAATGAAGTCCTTTGTTTACCTGGATAGTTCTGGCATAAGAAAGAAACAAAGGGAATACATGTTTTACAGGAACATAATCAAAGTACAGTTTTAACTTAACCAAATAATGTAATAAAATTCTTTCTGGTGTGTGCTCGTTTAACACAACTACATTTCCTCTAGTCATATAAGTATCTAAAAAGCAAATAGAAGTTAAAGACAGCACTGACTCGGGTGCTCAAATTACAAATATTTAATATTAACAATACAATTATACAAATCACACACAAATCCGATAAATAGACAATAAAAACTAATATTGCTTTCACTGTAGCTGTTGATTTAAAAGATGTTGCACAAGTATCTGGCTATTATTTCTAATGACTTGTACTTGTAGTGTACTTGACTTGTACTTGTAGTGTTGAATACGGTTAGGCACGGAGGCACATGTCTAGGGACGTCATTGGTTGATGCATACTTTAGTACAGTCAGTCCGAAATATACCAATAACTACTAAATAATACTACTTTATTGTACCGTTCATTATCTTAAAGAGTTTCCATGAAGAGAATTTCATTTTAAGTGGTCCTATTTAATACATTTGTATGTATAAATAAAAATATAACTGCTCTTTTATTATTATATTAAGTTGGAAATCATTAAATTAGGGCTTCAAATAAATATTCAAATTCAGTATCATTATTATTAAATGACCCAGCCTCTCTGTAAGACTGAATGCTGCTTGCAGAGACCTATTATCTATGTGATTCAGTATTTTTATTATGTATTTATTACCAGTTATTTATATAGAGAATCCATTTATACACAGAATTGTTGAGCAGTCACATCAGTCACTGCCCCAGTGGAGCTTACAATCTATATTCCCTACTACATATACACACACACATCACATCAATCACTGCCCCAGTGGAGCTTACTACAGTATCTATATTCCCTACCACATATACACGCACACACAAACATGCTAGGGTTATTTTTTTGTGGGAGCCAATTAACCTACCAGTATATTTGTAGAATGTGGTAGGAAATTGGAGTACCCAGAGAACACCCATGCAAGCACAGGGAGTATATACAGTACAAAGCACACTGTTAGGGCCATGGCTGGAATAAAACCTATGACCTTAGTGCTGTGAGGTGGATACAATAACTATTACCCTGTCTGTAGTGCTTTTGAGACATATGATTTATTTTTATTGGACAAAACTCTTGATAAAACTTCCATGCTGCTGTATTGATTCTGTGTGTGCTGTTTTACACCAGTAAATAATAGAGCTCGCAGAATTTAGTACATGTAACCAGAAATTGTGATAGTTTCCCAAGCAATGTTTACAGATGCTCTCTCATGGTAAAATGTAAAAAAAAACCTGTGTCCCCTGCATAAGTGCATATACAGTATGTCATAAAAACACTAAAGATGCGTACACACTACGTAATCGCTCACTGAGCAATACAGTTCTAGATATCTTTGGGAATACCGGGTGAATGAGTGATATTGTTAATGATGTTGTTCAGTGATGTCATCGGTATCCCGCTCCACTCCATACATGCAATCATTGACAATATAGCCAGATTGAGCTGCATGCACAGACAACGGGGTGGGGAGTTTGTGTGTGTTTCATTAACGACCTGTGGGAGCGCGCATCGTTCATCATTCCTAGTGCACACACTGGAGGATATTTTAAACAATGTTGCTCAGAAGAGCCAAAAGGAGCTATATTGTTTAAATTATTGCTTAGTTTGTATGCACCTTAAACCTTTGCTATGAACGATCGTCAAAAGATCTGCTAAAAATGCTTGGGTTTGCTTTGCAATTTTCACACCTATTTCGACAAATTCCTTTGGCACTAAAAGAAAAAGTGTTAATTTAGCAAAAGAACAGTAAAGAAAAGTTACACATGAAAGCTTCTGATCAGATATATATATTACATGACAGTCAGAAACGATGTGTTGCATTTGAAACTCACAATAAGAGACATTTGAGCTTCCATTGTGATACGCGGTGTCAGATGAATTTTGGAACATGTCCAATGTTGCTTAATTAATTTGCTTATCTCTAATTCGAAACTAAATTAAAAATATGGTGACTTATTTTTCTTCTTGACTTTTCTACTGTTCTTCCTTAGAGGCTGCAGCAAAGATCCTCAATATAAATTGGAGATCATTTTCTTATTAATTTGATATTGTCAATTTAATAAGAAATAAATGTGCTCCTTTAATCCCTGGGTAAAAATGACACATGTCGTACAATTCTGGCTGCTTAAAACAAGAACAGACACATAGGAGGCGCCAGATACAGTATGGCAATTGTTATAACATTTTTCCATCATAATTTGGTATACTGGATCATTGTGTTTCCAATTTACTGATACAGTCTAACAGGGAGAACAATATGGCAACAACTACTTCATTCTAACAGGCTTCACATCCCAAAAAATGGTTATTATAGTCCCCACCAGTGGCGGCTCCAGAAGTGGTGCGTGATTCCGCATAGTCCAAAATAGGAAAGTCACGCCAATTACAACCCCAATCTGCCAAACATCACCACCCAGAACACACTGGCAATCACTGGCAATCAGCATGGCTCCTCAATCTAAATATTGGACTGTGCTACAGCCACACTTCTGGAACCAAACTGGTCCCCACTACAGTACCTTTACTGTACTTAACTCAGATAGTTCCCTTATTGTAATATTGTGATGAACCCTATGCAGTCTGTGGTTTGCCTCTGGTACTGACTGTAAAGGCCCCCATACACTAGGGCGACTTGTCCTTAGGACAAGTCGCCCCCGACTTCCCCCTGAGCTTCCCTGGCTGCTCCCCGGGGGAGCTTGATCAGATTGGCACTTGATGTGCCATTTTTTACATGTGATAAATCGTCTCGATTTATCACATGTAAAAAACCTGGGGAGCAGGGGGGGGGCTACAGAGCAGGGCTGCTGGTGGGAGCAGGGGGGGCTGGGGATGCTGCGGGGGACACAGGCGGCATAGAGCCGGGCAGAGGGAGCCGGGAGCTGTCAGTGCTAGAAAAAAAAGCCTATACAATGAATGGGCAGCTTGTGAATGGCTGAGCGCTCTCTCAGCCAATTGCTGACTGGCTGAGAGAGCGCTCAGCCAATCACAGGCCGCCCATTCATTGTATGGGCTTTTTTTTTTATTCAGTACTGACAGCTCCCGGCTCCCCCTGCCCGGCTCTATGCCGCCTGTGTCCCCCTCAGCGTCCCTAGCCCCCCCTGCTCCCTCCACTGCCGCGCCGCCCCACTAGGTCCCAAGTCGGGTGGTCGGACGTGCAGCAGGTCCGACCACCCGACGCAGATCCGATGTGCACGGGACCGCGCATCGGATCTGAAGGGACATCAAAACTAGCCGATTTTGGTCCGATTTCGGCCAGATCCGACTGATCTGGCCGAAATCTGACCAAAATCGGCTAGTGTATGGGGACCTTTAGTTTTCATACTTACAGTCATTAAAGCAGTTCTTGAGTTCTGGCATCTGTCTGCTCCCTAGCAGTATAAAACAATCAATATCTGCTATACTATCATTGCACAACATACAGTACGGCTCAGTCCATAGTGGACTACTACAGAATACAATGTCATCTTTAGAGGTCAATGGGACAAAGGGGAAAAGGAATATTTAAAAACAGGCAATCCCATCAATGGCTGCAATCATAGAACTTTACATTCAGGACCCAATTGGTCATATATTAAGGGACTACATAAACATGATATAATTGTACAGCAAAAAAATACAACTTACTTTACAACAAAAATTTATTATTGCATCTGCAAGACAGATTGACAGCTAGAATGTCAACAAGAAAAAGTGAAATGTGGTTATCATCCCGACGGTCAGGATACCAGCATTTAATATACTGATAATGACATCCTGATTGCCTTCAGAAGACCAGCGCCAAAACCTTCAGAGGATCAGGATGCCGACACCAGAATACCAACAGCCGGCACCCCGATTGGTAAGTATGCAGGGTGTGCTAGCATGTGGCCAGGGAAGGAGAGTTCTGTTTAAGCGCTACTGGAGGGAATTAGGGTTAGGCTGTGTAGGGGGGTGGAGTTAGATTTTGCCACTTACAAGGTTAGGGTTACGCTGTGGGGAGGGAAGGTAGGATTAAGCACTAGCAGGGAGGGTTCGGTCAGGCTGCAGGGGTAAGGTTAGGCTGTGGCTAGGGAGAGTTAGGGTAAGGTGGGTAGAGGGGGAGGGTTAGATCTCTCTCCATATCGGGATGCCAGGGTAGGACTTTTGAATATCGGCATGCTTCTTAAACATCATACCATACCATCATATTTAAGCTTCCAAAACCAACACTGTTACAATACTTCATAGTGCATTGTGACCATGTGGGAATGCAGGTTCAACGAACTGTACTAATATCCCAATTCTTCTTATCAACAGTCTTATCAACAGTCTAAGTAGATCCGCCATCCCAATCTCAATTATAAATTGTGTTTATAATGTGAATGAAAACCTGGATAATATTAATATTAGGCAATCTAGAAAGGAGATAGGATCAATGTTAGGTGAAATAAACTTTTTAATTACGGCAGCTAGCATAGAGGTACTGGTCTTTCCGCAGGTTACTGTAACTAGGCAATACGTTTTTTTTCTTATACAGTACATGCTTTAATTTTACTGCTTTCTATAATTGTGATTGGAGTTTGAATAGCTAAGGGGATTTGTATAATTCTCTGTCTGAATGGTGTACGTGCCCCTCTAGCTACAACAGGGATTTATCAGTATCCACAAACACACATTTAACTTTCAAGATCAATGCAATTACATAAGAGATTGTCATAGCCCAGATAATGTAACACGATTATCCTAAATCTCTAGAAATGGCAATTTGCTTTATCTGCTAGGTTACTATCTGATAACCATTGTGATCTCAGAAACTACAGCACAGATAGGGGTCAAGTATGTATTCGCTACATCAAAATAATACAAAAATACAAAACATGAAATACAAAGAAAGGTAAACCACATTGACTAATACAAAACGTATCTGAAGTCAATGTGCCCAAGGCAAGTCCTAGTTTGTTTGACCTTTATTTATATCTGTCAGGTAAACATCATAAACTGAAGGTACATCTAAAATTGAGTTGCACAATCCTCCAATTTCCTGTCTCTCTTATAGCTTTAACGTACAGGAAATGGCAGAAATAAATATGAATGTTATGGGGCTAATGTTAGACACACTAAACGCAGTCATACAATAAGTTATAAAATGGATTTGCTCAGTTTGCTGATCATCTTTCCAAATATACAGTAACATATGCACCCATTTTACTACATGAGAAAACAGTAGACTATATGAGGTGCTGAAGGACGCTACGACAGTCAGGACTCTGGCTGTCAGTACACCGACTACAGAATCCGGACTGTAAAATGTCCAACAGTCAAGATCCTGACTTACAGGGAGCTTGCAAGGGGCATCTCTGCACTCGCCCCAATGTTGGAGTACTGGCGGTCGGGATTCCAATGTCAGTACAATTACCATCGGATTCCCGACTGTTGGAACCGCATGCCATGCCCACTTTATGTGCCAGCTTGATATATAAAACAAATAGACATATCAACTGTCTATATCAGTGTTTTTCTACCACTGTGCCATGGCACACTAGTGTGCATTGAGCTGTTCTCAAGTGTGCCCCCAGATCTAGAGATGCCCAAACCAGTTTACAGCCACTAACAGTTCAACTGCTATTTACTGGCTCTTCTTTTCATGTAGTGGGCCAATGTATTTTATTTTTGTTACCTGCAGTGAGCAGTGTGATTGTTTTTTTTACCTGTCGGGATCTCATGGTGTGCCTTGGCAATTTTTAAATCTTATTTAGTGTTCAGCAAGGTAAAAAGGTTGAAAATCATTGGTCTATATAGACAGTTGAATGTCGACACCAAAAGGTTGAAATGACAAGGGTCAACACATAAAAGGTAATTTTTTTTTCATTTTTATTAATCCAAACCCCACTGTTTAATGTTCCACATATGGTGATCTAACTGTCTGAGAGTATTGATAAAAAATTTGAAATAGAAGCAATCCTTTGTTGCCATTGATAATCAAGCTTGTTCACACAATTCGTTATTTTCCAAAGCTTCAAAAAATTACATTGTCTTACATGATAAAGCTATACATTGAAACCCAAAAATTATGAATTAAAAAAAAAATGTTACAAGCATCTGTCCCATCAACAAAGTCCTATTTTCCAGTGCATTCTTGCTATTGCCATTCATATTCCAGGCAGTGGAAATGGCTCAGAATGGCTGTTTAAAATGACTTACCTGACAAGACTGTACCACATGCGATGCTCTGCTTGCCATGTCAACCATTGTGTGGAAGACAAGATCCATTCTGAACAAGTGAAGAACGGATCTCCTCTAGGTCTCCCAACCTCTGGAGTGATGTGGTTGTCTCTGACAAATGACATCAGTTCCGGAATCGTGCACCAGAATGCCATGCACCCAGTATTCTGTAGCACATTTTCTGGGGGCAGGGAGGGGAACTTTGTCCTAATCCCAGCACATTTTAGGTGATATCTACGCATGCAGAGTGATTAAATTAGATTACTTTGTTTTGTAATATATTTTATTGACCTAGGCAAGCAGATTTTCCTTTTATGTAGACTATGAAGACTAAAAAGTCAATGTAATAAGGTGCGAGAAGCTGATGGACAAGACGATTCTCCTAGAAGGGCTATATTTTTAAAGCAGCAATCACATACGATGTTGCAAATGTGGCAAATGGTTGACACTTTAAAAAAATGGCCCTTCTTAGAAAACTCACACCCCACCGGCTTCTCTCGCACCCTATTACATTTACCCCTATATATTTTGCATTTATTGACTATTATGTATTATTTTTACGAGAGGCCAAGTGAAACACAGGGGCACATGGGCAGGCTCATGTGAGACCAGCTCTTCCGCAAAGCACAAAAATTATGCCCTGGCTAATAAAAAAAATCCTATTTTCTTCTCTATCGAAGAAGTATAATTAATGAGTTACCTCAGTTGAGGTTAGTAACATATTTATGCCCTGCAGACCCTATCTCATTGGTACGCAATAAAAAGCAAATGATGTTCTTGGTCTTATAATTATGCTTCATTTTTAACAAGTCTGTTCTAATAAATGTCTATTTTTTGGCTAATTGTTATATTGTTATCGTCAACATTTTACAGTACAAACTCTACTTCTAACATTTTATAAATCGACTTGTTTATTTCTATAATTAATGCACCACGGTAGAAATAGAAGAGTAAAGGGCACAGTCAGCTATGTGTATTAAGTGTTGCAAAAGGCAATTCTGCCATGTAATTTCTTCCCAGAAACCTCAATTTTCTCTGCATCTCCCACTGTCAGCGTCTGACTGTGCCTTTTGTAGGCTTTGCGTTGTTAACAGTATAGCAGTTTAAAAGAAAACACTGTTCATTTAAAGTGCTTGAAAAAGTTAAAGGGCATTGTATTAGAACAGTGTGTATTAAAGAATAC
The DNA here is from genome assembly GCF_055691185.1 of Crinia signifera. Lineage (NCBI taxonomy): Eukaryota > Metazoa > Chordata > Amphibia > Anura > Myobatrachidae > Crinia > Crinia signifera. The sequence goes on from NC_139227.1 coordinate 108,048,210, forward strand.
TTTCATTTATACTCTATTTTGGTTTTCCTTTCAGGAGTCAGTTCTTTCAATTGTTTTTTTAGGAAAAAATAACTTTCTCGGAGCGAAAATGTCCTTTTAAGAAAGTCATTTATTTGACGTCACAAAACCACAATGCAAATATTGACATCCTGAATCACGGTCCCCTGGATGTATTCCTGTAAACTCATTACAGAAAGATCCATCAATTACTTTAATACAGGTCTAGGCAAACATTGTGCCAACAGACCACAGATCTATACCTCTGCTGCTTCAAAGAATATCTAAAGCTTTTACCTTTGTACTCAGCATACTTGTGAAATCGACAGACTAGATGTATATGTGTGTGACGGGAAGGAAACGGATATATCTGTATTGGTAGAGCCTCAGGGAAATTAAATTACATTCTTATGTACCTGACATGTTACATGTTTTGTCTTGTGAACGGGCTTGATTCTTCTTGTACTCCATAAATATTGTAGTGTATACTGAGAACATTCTGATATAGTTTATGTTCATGATGTTCTAACGTGGACTTGAGGAGCAGACGATAAAACATCCAATGATGATGGGTTGTAGGAAAGAGGACAAGCAGGTAATGCAGAAAGTAGATGACATTATTCAAGGCTCGAAAGATTGATGGTGATAAAGAAGATTTTAGGATATGCCATATAAATTTCGGGAAAATAAATGATTGATGTGAGGCGTAAGTGAGACGTTCCCAAATCATAAAGCCTGTATTTGTGAGCCACCATTATGTATGGGTCAGCTTCTCAGCGATTCATTTAACTGAGTTGACTGCTAGATTTAGTAGTAGATAGGATTATATCTCCGGAGTGGCCAAGGCAAATAGGTGGTCCAAGATTCCACATTCACAATGTACACATTAAGGGCCTGATTCAGTATCACTTACTAAGCAGCAGTTGTTCGCTGCTTAGCCCCCACACCAAATCACCTCGATAGGCGAAAGCATCCCCTCCTTGCATGCGGCCAAAGGGGAGAGAAATAATTCGATGGTCGCTGACCATCGACTGATTTTTCTCCTATTCGGAAATAAATATCAGGCTAAACTGACTTTTATTTCTGACGGTGTCCGCCCAAGTGGTGGTAGGAGCTGACGTCATGGGATGTCAGCTGCCTTCCCCTGGCAGGCAATGTTCCGCCTGTGTTACCAGGGGTTAGAATATTAGTAACAGAAGACTTTCTCCAGTTTATATTTTACAACAAAAGGGATAGTTTTTATGAAAAGACTTTTGTGTATAGTAGGAGTTTATACACCATAGTCTGAGTAAACAAAGCTTTCCTGACATTTAAGGCTATAGCAGACAGTACAGTTCACACTTTACTACAGTACGTACTGTATCTAAAGGTTCTCATGGGCAGTATACAGCGTAAAGGCAAAGGTTGGGATAAAATGTCAGGAATCGATTAGAAAACAAATTAAATATAATTTGGCAAATATGGTGAAAAACAGTGTTGCAAATAGGTATTAAACCAAGCCCAGTCATGATTATACTTTATGTATATTCACTATCAATGATTGCTTTTTCTTTTTTTTTACATTTAACTTTTTTTTTCTTCCTTTCTATTGCTATATGTCTCAACAAACCTTATAGGTTGTAAGCTCTTTGGGTCAGGGACCTGACTTTGGTTTTCCATCATCATTTCATTATTACATATCCTGTAGTGATTTCTTCTTCTTCTTTTTATTATTATTATTATTATTATTATTATTATTATTATTATTATTATTATTAGCATTAGTATTATTAGTATTATTTACTACAAGGCACATCAATGTTACCTAGTACTCAAGAATATAGAGAACAAGACACGCATGACACAGGGGCAGCTCAATTAGACAAATTAAAGTCAAAGTCAGAGTAGTGTTTATTTGGGATAGTCCAATGTATTGCTCTGATCCAATCTTGTATCCGTGTGTTTTATGTCACTATACTGTTGGAGGACCCATGACCTGAGACAGAGCTTACATGGAGCAGTATGTTTTACTCCAGAATGACTAAAGAGTCTAGAGATTACATTGGGCCTTGTACAGATTCAAGGCCCACTGTGTCAGATACATCAAAACATCCCCAAAACAAAACAGAGCCTCCTCTATGTTCTAAAGTGAGTATGGTGTTCTTTTCTATAAAGGCTGTTTTTCATATGTGAACATAGAGCTGATGTGATTTGCCATGTAGCACCAAAGGACATTGGCCTTTATTCGGGTTCAAATTCCTTCTCAAATGGACAAAACCATGTGCACTGCAGGTGGGGCAGATGTAACAGCTGCAGAGAGAATTAGATCGGTCCCTCCGTGCGGGTGCGCCCAGAGGTACAGGTCGGGTGCGCTGCCTCTTTAATGCCACCCTGCACTGCTCACCTCCTGGCTACCGCTGTGCGCTGTCAGCCCGTCCTGTCAGCGGCTCTTCTACGCTGGACAGCAAGCCAATAGGAGCTCATGGTCTGGGAGCGCTATCTTTAGAAACTCTCTTTGAGGCGGTGACTAACTGGGCAGCTCCCGGTGGGACTAGCTGCCTGGGGTCAGGAGGCACTGCGGATTGTTGCGCCGTCCTCTCTCCTCACAACGTGGGACACACTCTATACTGGGCGCGTGGGCTTCCCTCAGCCAAAGTCGTGCTGACACTTATATAACAAGGTGCGCTGATAACTGACACAGCGCGCAAGGGGAACAGGGACCCAGAGCCATCTTAACAGCATTATGGTCCCCCTGAGCAAAGTAGTGCAGCGGGGGGCCCCTAAATACATGTACAGTATCACACAGCCTTGTTTGTTTAAGAAAGTAAGCCTTACTGAGGCCCTTACTTTGCTTATGGCATTGGAGCTGCTGGGGAGGAATGAGAGGAATGGGGAGAGAGGTGAGCTCGGGAGACAGGGATGGGGAGGGCAAGAGAGAGGGATAGGGAGATAGGGGGGACTAGGAAAAAAGGGAGGTAGGGGAGAGAGGCAAGGTCAAGGGGGAGAGTAGAGACTGGTAGTAGGAGAGAGAGGGGACACAAGATAGATTTTCTGGGGAGAGAGGGATGGGAATAGAGAGACAGGGAGGGCAAGATAGAGGGGTTGGAGACGGAGTTGAGAAGACAGGGTGGGCGAGAGAGAGGAGTGCTGGGTAGAGAGAGCTGGGAGATGGGGAGGGGGCGAGATAAAAGGAAAGTGAGAACAGGGTTGGTTATGCAGGCACCAGCAGCTGCGGTTATCACGTTCCCAGGTGCTGGCACTTCCAGGTCTTCCAACCCCTGGCACCGGCTGAGCCACAGCTCCATGTTCTCCGGCGCCAGTCCTCCCCCTGAGCAGCAGCTCCAGATCTTCAGCTCCCAACGCCGGGCGTTAAAGAGTGATAGCTCCAGGGGTTTTGGATTTCTTTATTGTATAAAAAAACAACAGCTAAAATCATGTAATTTCCATCAATTCAAAACTTTTAATCAGAACTTCAAACTGTAGGAAGATCCAAATTGATACTCGGTTTCAGATCAGGGTGATCCGGATATGGCTTTGGTTCGGTTTGGATCCACAAAATGTATGTGGGTACGGATTTACGTATAGAGAGCTTGTGGAGAGAAATCTGTTATTGCTCAGCAGCTCCCTTCAAGGTCTACCACTGCTCTTTCCTAATCTCCTGGTGCCAAGTTGCCAATCTGTAATCTACTCAAACACATCTAAAAGTGTATTACATTTTACACCAAAGGCCCATACACACTAGGCGATTTTGAGCTGAAAGTAGCTCACTTTTGGTATTTTGAGCTACTTTTACTGTATCTCAATATCCACAAGTGTGTATGGCTCAGCGATGAACGTTGATGCGCGCCCCCCCCCCCCCCCCCCCCCGTGAAAGTTCCACGCAATGAATTGCTACAAATAACATCAATCAGGTAAACTATTAAAACCAATGAATGCTGCTATCAGGCTTGGTGTGTTAATAGTCATGGCAGAAGCCATCTAATTTAAGAATACTATGGGCAGCACTAAAATAAACCCAGAGACCGGGTCTAAACATATGTGACATGTATGACCCGGAAGTTGAGGTCAATGCAACAACCTTTATCATAATACTTGTTTGTTTATAACTGCATCTATTAATAAAAATGTCTATAGCTTTCAGTATATGTATTAAGATTGTTCAATTTAATTCTATGCCTCCTACTCAAACGCAATTATATTATTTAATCTTATGGATTGTCTTAATTAGGTTTAATTGGTCACATGACCCATGTAGCTAGGGTATATAAAGCCAGCCCTATCTCCGCAATGTTTATCCTTTGATAAAGCTACCTGGCGTAGTGAAACGCGTAAGCAGAATATTGCAGCCTCCCCACCCGGTGTTTCTGGATTGCAGTCCTGATCATTTCCATCTGGATTGATGATTGCCCCATTCCAAATTGGATGCAAATTACGGATCCATGTCTTCATCCATTGAAGGTTGAGAATTTACCATTAACTACAAGAAGCTTGCAGCAGGAGTTGTTTTTTTGTGCCAATCTGAGCCACTCCACGCAAAAGATCTGCATCACCTGTTCTCCCTCTGGATGACCATTTGGGAACTTATAACATCATTTATGGGCCCATAACACAGGACTCTCCAGGACACCTATACATATTGGTTGGTGAGGAACCACACAAACTCATTTTATTCAGTGTCATACTACAATTGTTTTTCAAATGTGTGTTTGCTGGCTACACAAAAATAATTTTTAATAGTTTATTAATAAAATCTATTGTGATAGATCAACCAATCCGCTTTTTTAATTCAATCAGTGCTGCTCAATCTTTTTCTTTTCCCATGATTCATCGCCAACCATCCCTCGTCAATCACGCTGTTTGACCATTTGAGTGAACCACTTTCCACAGTCTCCAACTGGAGAGAATCACTGGGACATGCAAAAATCGCTCAGTGTGCATACACTGAGCGTTTTTACATCCATTGATTTTTAGATCATCGATCCTCATACATGCTGGGCAAAAACCTAGTATGTACGAGGCTTTAGGCTTCTTTGCCATACTGGCAGACATAATTACATACTGTAGTTCTTTCTCCTACATTTACACAGTGGAACACTGCTTATTATTTTGATGAAGAAGATAAAGCCACGGGCAGAGTTTTGTAATACAGGTGAATTACTGTAGAATTGTTAAAAACAAGAGGAGCGAAGGAACGGTTACATCTTTGAGACAAGTTGCCAATTAATATTAATGTTTCCATTCTTGAACACTGATTAATGTTTTCTAAAAACCTGGATTGGGAGCAATAGAGGAGAAAAATAAATGTCTCTTAGCAACAGAAGTATCTGAATTGATAATTAATGTCATTCTTAGACAAACTACAATATGTGATTAGTTAAAGCGAACAACACTGTCTTTAAATCTACCGTATTTCTAAATCAAACACATCTACATGGATCCAGGTAGATCTGCAAATTTGTGGGACACAATATTTATGGGAACATTGGGGCGATTCAGACAGAGAAACTCAAAATGGTTTACTGCTTTCATTAATAACACAATTTGGTCCCAAGTTGTTCATCTCCTTCGATTCCAATAGCTGTGGTTAGGGACTTGGGGCCTAATTCAGACCTGATCGCAAGACACATTTGTTCTCAAAATGGACAAAACCATGATGCACTGCAGGTGGAGCAGATATAACATGCACAGAGAGAGTTAGGTTTAGGTGAGTTATTTTGTTTCTGTGCAGGCTAAATACTGGCTACTTTTTATTTTTTACACCATTTTGCACATCCATAGATAGGACAGCCAATCAAAGCCAATCCCTGGAAAGGAACAATAAAGAGTAACCCTGGGCAACTACGAGAGGGGGCCTAGGGGTTGTATGCCCCGGGTGCTGGATGTGATACCTTAATGTGAATGTGGGGGGGGGGGGGGGGTGAAGCGGAGCTAATTTACTCCCTTTCCCTGGGTAATTGAAATCCTAGTTTCAGCCCTGAGTAACCCTTGCTGCCAAAAATGAGATGAGTTTAAATATGATTTTCAACAATAGCTCATTGGAAAATCAATACAACTGATTAATAACGAACTGAGAGAAATTAATTGAACAAAATCATCAGGAAGAAATAACTTCTAATTTTAGTGCAAATCTTAAGAACATTTTTATTCTAAATATTACATATTTAGGATCCGATTACTTGTATATTTGTCGTTTTCTAAGAAGAACTTTCCTGCACACTAGTTTAAAAGAACCAGAAACCCCCCCCCCCCCATCCCCCCCTTCCAAAAAAACAAAAACAATTTAAATCGCTATAAATTGAATGTGGTGCCCGACTGTTTCCTCCATGTTATCTTATTGTTGGCATGCACACAGGGCACAATAAATAAGAGGATGCTTGGAATTGAGATACTTTGGAAGAAAAGCAACTGGAGGTTATTTTGACAGTTTTATATGGCTTTTCTTTCTCCTTCAATATTTCTCTTATATCAATGACTTTGGAGGTCATTTATGGGCAAACTACTTTTGTCTGTTTCCAATTGTCTGGTGTGATATATAGCATTATATAAAATACCTAAAAGCCTAGATTTCCAGGATGCAACTACAAAGTTGTTATAGCAAAGTGCATTGAAATAAATCTCCATAGTTGTGGAAACTGTCGGAGGATAGAATTTGATGACAAATGGAATGTAAACACACAGCCAGAATACAGCTGACCCAAGTCCTGACAATGGTTGAAGGCTGAAAAATAGGGAAAACTCAGGACGCTGAGCTCAGCTGTAAGACCATTAATAGTGACATGATATTGGCATAATGTGAAGTCCAAGAAGAAAAAAGAATCCCAGTTTTGTTTGCAATTGCATGTTGATGGAGATTTATCAAGAAGATTGATATTGGGTGGTTTCGAAACTACTATACATCAAATGCAATTTTACCCCCAAAATGGTTGGATTTGTTTTCCAGTGGTTTAACCACTGCCTGGTGTGGTCCAATCAAATGTGTGTCGCATCTCATGCCACCAGTCAGAAATGCCCACTGGACGGCTGATGGAAAATAATCTTCCAGTAGCTGCTAATCTCAGAGGGACCTACTGTCCCATCTTCTTCCTGGTTCCCATTCCCTATATTTGCCATGCTACTACTGGACAGCCCAGCGGCACGTTGGCCAGATAGTCCATGGTCCAATATATTGGCCGTACATTGCTTTATCCAGTTTAGTAAAATACATGAATTGCTGGCTAGGTGGCTTTCTAAATTGCACTGCAAGGTGACATTCGTATACATGATTAATTAAAAACTAGAAACGATATTGCATTAATATTGCTTTGCAGCAGCTGGTGCCATGAATTATATGGGTAAAACCAAACGTGGGAATATTTATTTTCTATTTTCTTTAAAAAATGTTTGTCTGGAGTTATCTTGACAGGTTTCAATACAAGGCCTAGTTAGCAAAGGCTCACAAGTTAGCACTGTATAGACACTCCCTTCTGTATCTAGGAGGTGAGTACATGTAACTGCCAAGTAATGGTGTGCTGGGCATATAGGCTAGTGTAGAGTCCATTGATGTGGGTTGCAAGCTGAAATGTTTTGATCAAAATATAACAAAACCCCCTCTATGTTATTTGCACCGTACAATCAGATTTGCAGAATATTATTGATAACGCTGATAGCAAAAGTGTTCCTGTTTTGTATAATGGGTTTAATTGAGTGCGGACAACTCTTTTCTGTTTCTTCCACTTTTATCCTCATCAGCATCAGATAGTACACAAATATCCCACCTCATCCTGTTCCACTTCGACACTAGCATCCTCAATGACAGAAAACTTAATTTCAGCCCTGCCTTGACAACCTTTAGTAGTGGTTTTAGTACTATCACATCTGGCAGTAGCCATAGCACTAGTATTTGGTTGATGCTCCTGCTCTTCTCTACTGATCAGGATCCATATAGACTTATAGCATAAGCAACCACTTTTTTTTCAACTCTTTGCTTTTATTTTAGAGCCCTATCTACCAGCCAGAGCATAATGCTAAATTCCAGTGACAATATAAACTTTCACTTTGCATGCTTGGGCAAGCTTAATTCCTCGCCTCCATATAAATATGTGGATTGGGCCCTTAGTATTTTTAATAGAAGTGTATTTTTATACAATGTCCTTTAAGCATCAGCATCCCTCCCTTTACCAGCCCTACTTCTAATGTTTCTAACAAGTGTAAAAAATATTCTCTTTTGTATATTAAAATGCCAACACCTGTGATACACTTGCTGTCTACTTACTGCCACTTGCTGCTTAATATTTAATAATGTTTTATGTGCAGCTGTCAAGTTCGATGCAGGATAATAGTACTGCTAGTATACATACAGGTCATATGGATGATGGACAATAAGAATGATATGCGTGGATGTGATATTAGCTTCCCACTGGATTGCATAGACATGTAGTATGATAGGTCTAGCTAGCTATCAAAAAACACAGATGGAGCGAGACAAATATACATTCTCTGCTTATCTAATTTCTATCAGTTTATACAAAATGAAATCCATCATTCAAGTTCACTAGAAAATGCTTATTATCATCATACGATACAAAAACAAACATTCATTAAGTGTGATATCATCGTGATTACTGAAGTCAGCGCCAGTTTGGTCTGAATCCATCTTGTATGAAAAATCATTGAATTATTTCATAGTTTACAAAACAGCTGGTGCTATAAATCTCTGGCCAGCAACACAATGTGGTTATTATTTCATGAATGACATATTGTAAATGGCAAAACAGTTCGCATTACAAAGATTTATGTTTGGAGCATTATAACATTTGGCAGGGAGTAAGAAACATTGATATCCAATCTATGTAAATATACTTAAGAATGTAAATATATAGGCATCATTCTGCATAAGATTTAGCCTGGACAACATTTATTGAATTGGTTTGAGAATATGAAACCAATTAATGATGTTCCTACAGTCATTTGCTTCGAGAGTGGGGGTGGGGTACTTTTTTCCTGGGTCTTCTAGATGTGCTCGGTTGCCGCTCCCCCGTTTCAGGGAGCCAGACAGTGGGGAGAGAGATCACAGGCTGTCGTCGCAGAACCTGATAACTAGTTATCAGGTAGGGCACAAAAGTATAGGTCGCTTTGCCAAGCTGCTGTATACTAGTATAGGGTTGTCACACCCATAAGGTATGGAAATAGTCACTGTATAGGCGAAATGCGTTGGTGGAATGAGAGGGGATACTGCTGCCCAGCACTAAACCCTACCAGTTTATTGGAAACAATTTGGGAGACTGGACCAGCCTACACTACCTTATCTGCACTGCCACTTTTCCTTCCCCCCTTTCCCAAGAATTAGAGGGAGCACCTACAAATTTACCCATTATCTCGATTGTTTTTTATATTATATGTAATTAAATGTATTTTTATTTAAATTCCAATATTTGTGACACCCTAGTTGCCTATATTATATTGACTCAGTGTTAAAATTGTAATTAGATTGTACATTCTTTCTTCCTATTGTCGTCGCAGAACAGCCTCTCTCCCCAGCTCAGCACAAGCTGCTCAGTACTGTGTGCTGAGCTGGGGAGAGAGACAGCTGCAGCGGCCCACACTTGCTAATTATTTTACAGGGACATGGCCATGCCCCTCACAGTAGCCATGCCTCATTTTTTATACCTTGGCCCGGCGGCTCAATTGAAACAGCATTTTGATTTTATAACTTTCTATATGTGCACTGTAAAGTACTTAGGGGTAAAGTTACTAAACCTTCTACAAATGAAAAAAGCAACCAATGAGATTCTGCCTATAATTTTCCAGGAGGCAATCGAGAAATGATAGACAGAATCGGTCACTATGGGGAACCTTCTATCTTTTTATTTTAAGAAGTTTTAGTAAATGTATCCGTTATAGTAATTTCTACCACTATTACCAACAAAATATATATCACCTTTGTGATTGACACAGGGTCTTGGTTGGAGATGGGACCTGCGTCTCTGTACATACAGGTGTCCTGTGGAAATAGACGCCTCCTGCTCACATCTCCGATCAGCTGCTGCATCTGCAGATGTGGCAATGGATCATCTCCATGAACACCGGTCATCTAAGTTGCCCAATGGTTACTCAGAATGGTTGCCACATCTCCACTGCTGAGGGCAGTAAATAGGCGATGGTTATGATATCATCGGATGATATATTGGCAACATTATTAAATGTGTAAATGTAAGATAATCTCACACTGCATTTGGTTTATCTACGAGAAGTAATGCAATCCTTAACTAAACTTCCATAATTGCAGAGAAGAGAATCAGGGTACACATTGGTATATATTCACTTGATGCTGAATCCATTCTGAAATTCTTTTGCCGGAATGGATCCGGCACCCATTATTCAATGCAGCAGCCAAATCCGATGTTGGATTTGGCTGCTGATTGATGCTCACCCAGACCGGGGGAGCGCGGCAGCGGGATGCAGTGGGAGCCGGGATGGGGCCGGGTGTGCTGCTCTCACCAGGCCCGGCTGCGGTGGATACGGGAGTCGGCGGGTGCGGGTGGTGGTGGGAGGGTGCAGGTGGTGGCAGACAGGAGGACAGCGCTGTGCAAGCTACAGACCCGGCACTGTCCCCCATGCCTCCATCCTGCATCTTTTTATGTCAAAAGCAGGTGGATTAGCGACTATTCCGTCAAGCCACCTGGTGAAACATTTTGACCTGCCCAAAAAAAACCAGATAGCATTGAATAGATCGGAACCCATTCCGATCTATTCATGTCGAAAACTGACGCCTTTTTGGCAAGATGGCAGTTTCAACATGCATTGAATTTACCCCATTGACTCCAATCTGTGCGACTATGGGCCTGATTCAGAATGGATTTAAAAGACAAACTCTATAAGAAAAACCATGTGCACTGCAGGTGGGGCAAATATAACAGTTGTATCACTATGTATAAATATGTGACTACTGTATATTGGTGACAATAATTCTTCTAGAGAGGGAATAATGAGGCTCAACACAGGATTTGTAGTGAAATTGACAGATTAGCAATAACTGCCATAAGACACTAGAGGGTACATTTGCTAAGATGGGAGTTATGTTAAGATTATATGTATTATCTTCTAGAATGGGCTAAATAAATAAGTAGTAGAATCTGATTGGTTGCTCTGGCAACATCCCGTCTTTACTAGAACTCCCATCTTAGTAAATTTACCCCTAGTTCTCAGTCCATATACAGCAAATAGGAACTGAATACTTCTCCCCAGCAATGGAACGGTTGAGGCGCTTATTTGGATTCCTCTTTCTGTGTCCTGGCCGTGCATTTCTGTAGTATATATCGGAGTGACTGACTGTTACATAAGAACACCCTACATTATGGTGCATAGAATATTTCTCTGATGATTATCACATATTATCCCTCGGGTGCCGGATGACTCACCAACAGTCGGGATCTCGGGAGTCGTTTCTCTGACATTGGAATCCCAACCTACATGGGCTATGTTCACTTATGATGGTTTACGACCCCCCATAGAGGGAGAATAGAATACCAAGACCACAGATTGAGGAGTGCCGCAAGTACGCAAGGGGCTTGAATTAGCACTCCCCCCTGCCGGACTCATGACAGTCGGGATTCCTATGTTGGAGAAACGACCGATTGTCGGTAAGTTATACCATACACGTTCATTCTGACTGCAGTAAAGCGAGTATGGGTTATTTGGTCTACAACAAGTTGGTAGACAAGCATTAGGTCAACACCACTAGGTCCACATGGCTTAAGGTCGACATTAATTAAGGTAGACATTCACAAAGGTTGACATGACTATATGTCGACATGCTTTAGGTCGACAGGGCCATTATGTCAACAGGGTCATTAGGTCGACAGGGTAATTAGGTCGACATTGGGTAAGGACGACAGGGTCATTAGATTGACATGGGTAAGGTCGACAGTGAAATAGTCAACATGTATTTTTTTTTTTTACACAGTCAACACAAACACTAAAACGTACCACCATGTCCCCTCTCATGGCTCGCTACACTCGTCATGCATTGGGCACTATTGTATTCTCCCACCACGTCCTAGTGTATGGTAGGGCATGAAGTACCGCCTGTCGTCACATGTCAGCTCAAAAAACAGTAAAAAAAAAAAAACATGTCGACCTTTTCACTGTTAACCTAATGACCCAGTCGACCTAACCCATGTCAACCCAATGACCTTGTTGACCTAACCCACGTCGACCTAAAGTCATGTTGACCTTACTGCATGTCGAGCTAAACTAATGTTGACCTAAAGTCATGTTGACCTAAAGTCATGTCGACCTATCTGCTATCTGCATGTCAACCTAGGGGTGTCAACTTAATGCTGGTCAACCTACTTGTTGGTGAGCCAATGACCGTATCCCCAGTAAAACGTACTGTACTGCTGGTTATCACAATGTTGGAGGACCCAATGATTTTTATCCCCATGATTTTGCAGCTACCAGTTAGAGTGCCAGCACCAGTATTGGTTACTACTGTATATAATAAAAGTGCTACACAAATCCCAGGAATGCATGCCACATTACTGACATTTGGATCCATCAACGCAGGGTTCTAGCTTTAGGTCTTAGCAACTTCTAGTGTCCCGTGGTCCTGACCTCCTGGCCTTCAATTTATTATGGATCCTCTCATCTTGAAAGCACCTACAAAACTGATTCTTAGTAACTGTTGGTATTTCTTTTTATTTCGACTTAAACATGAAAAGAAAATGTATCATTTTTATATATGCTGCTAGAAATGGGGATGCTAGAGGTCACCATTTTTTTAGTAGGGAAGAAAATTAACATTTAGTTAAAATTCTATGAACTACAGAAAATACTGAATAATGTCACAATTAATTTGAATCAAACTCTGAACATAATTACTTTTCTCTGCACCACTTTATTATATTATATTACTCTTGGTGTAATTGTTTGTAGAGAACAGCATGTATCTGGATTGTGACAATTGGCATCTGCTCATACGTAGTCATCCTTTCCAGGTGATCTTTGAGGCAGATGAACTATTAGCCTCACCCATCAGGATATGTTCTAGACTGTGATTTCTAACAGTAGGAAAGTTTGCTTTGCTTTAGCTGCATTCTAAAGACCTAATTCTAATTCCATCACTTTTATTCTGTATGGTGTGAGGTCAATTCATCCACTAATACCCCTCACTGTTTGTATTAGTCCTTTCCACCTGATGCTATTTATGCTATTGCCGGTGCTTTCATATTTCTCTTCTTTTTTTTTGTCTAGGATGGTAAAATCTGCAGATTGCATCACAGCAACTCAACTCTGTTAAACAAGAGTGCTGAATTAGAACCAAGATCTCAGGTACAGAACAACAATAAAAGTTTTTATGTAGCGTGTTAAAATGACTGATCGACCCTTCCCTAATTGCTAAAAACAAAATAGATAAAAGACAATTGATATGGCAAGAAAATATTTTTCCAGTCTACATGTTAAGGTTATACTTTTTTTTTTTGGAATATTTCTGTGATGTTTGTTTTTCCCCGATTCTGAAGTTGGCAGGTGCAGAATAACTGATAGCCAATCACATTGTGTTCTAGCTCATGTGACTCTGTTATGACAGGGCTGTATGTTACAGGGTCTGATACTATGACTAAGGTTATGATGGTCATCAACAGATGCCCCATAAATGAGAGGAAACCATAGATGGTTAATTACAGTACATCACATGACATCAGTGGCGGCAGACAGAGACAGGACAATCAGGGAATAGGGTGGGACTTGTTGTCACTTCAGGGGCAGAGCTCAGCTTTGTGATACCGTTGCTGGGGGAGAGAAATAAACATTGTACAGATGTAGCGCCTCTAATCTTTGCAGTCGGATTGCCAGCCACCAGCTCCCGCCAGCCGTTGGAAGGGTATGTGCGTGCATGAGATGCACGTGCATCCCCTTTAACTGGAGGCCCCCCCCCCTGAGTCCCTGCCGCATTGTTCCCAACACTGTCCCCCCCCCTTAACCCTGCCCGTCTCCCTGAAGCGGAGACGGGCAGAGTTCGCGTCCCGGCCCGCACAGTAACTGGGACGCGCGCGCGTGTGGGACGCTTGCACGTCCCAGTCAGATGGAGCGCCGGCTCGCCAGCGTGGGCATTCTGGTGAGACCCAACGCTGAACGAGAGGCAGGGCCGGATTTGAGAGGCACGGGCCTAGGGGCGGCACCTGTTATGGGCGGCAGCTGGCAGGCACCTGCTGTCGCCCAGTTTGTCAGTCTGACACTCCGCCGCTCCTCAGTGCAGGGACGAGCTCTCTAGCCTCTCTGCCTCTGCACAGCTATGCCAGTGTGCTCAGCAGCGCTGCTGCTGCCGTTCTTTGCCTGTCGCTGTACCTGTCCAACTCTGGGCAGCAGCGCCCGCACTGCAGCCTGAAGCTACAGAGACCCGTCCCTCCCTTCTTCCGAGCAGGGCATGTGCCCTGCTCACACGCTGACAACGTGAAACTCCGGAGTCCGTCCGTCTGCCACTGCCTGCACTCAGGTTACGAGCCCTCCCTCCTCTCCTCTCTTCATGCTGCACGGAGCAGAAAGTGTCTGGAGCACTTAACTGTTTGCATCCTGTCTATAACAGTAAGTGCTAATAAAGTGTTATGATAAACGTGTGTGCCTTCAAGTGTGTACACTAGGTGCTACATATGTTGTTGGTGACTGAGTGCTGGTGTTTTTTTATTTTTAACTATGGCATATATATATATATATATATATATATATATACATACATACATACATACATACATACATACACACACACACACACACACACACACACACACACACACGTGCACATATACATACATATATATGGAGGGGGGCGGCCCAAACTGTTGTGCCTAGGGGCGGCCTGACCCCTAAATTCGCCCCTGACGAGAGGCGCTCCATCTGTAGATCTCGCTCTTCCGTTGATGGTGGAGAACCATTGCATCCCCACCATCTATTGCAAATACAACTTCCATTGATGGCAAACTATCTCAAGCCATGATGTGAGGAGGGAGTAATAAGTTGCAAGGAGCCTTTATTTCTTTGAACAGTTACTCATGCTGCAGTGTAATCAATTGAAAGGGTCCCTTCTCTATTCTGGTGTTCTGATTGGCTTGAAAGACAATGTGGTGAATTTGAGTCATCCATCATATTAAACTATGACTGGACAAGCCTATGTTTGCAACTAGGAGTAGAAAATCAATGAATGTCATAGGAAAGTGGATGGGGGCTAAAAATAAAAAAAAAAATAGTAAATTGTAACAATATAGCAGCCAGTATTTACCCTGCATGGAAACAAAATAACTCACACAAATCTAACTGCAGCCTGAGGCATCTGCTTGGAATAGATATTTTCTGCTACATTTCCATACAGCGCTACTGTATCACTGCTGCTTCCTTAAAAGCAACTCCTAGCACATCAGAATCAGACCCAATATGCCTCAAAAATAAAAACTATAGAAAACAATGTGAACCTAAAATATCACCAATTACTTTAATAAAAAGTCAGGTGCCCATTTCTTGAAGATACATGGTTATATCAGGAACCAATTAGAGGACCAATCAAAAAATAATTGCTAGAAACTATAATTACAGATGCTCTTTCATTGCTATGGCAACAACTTTTCTGAGACTTAAAAGCTCTCAAGTTAGTGAAGTATAGTTACTTGACACACCTTTAATATGCATCCTGATTGTAGTCAGCGTATGTTTCAGAGGCAAGGACAGTTACCGGAGTAACCGTGGGGCGCCTGTGTAAGTTGCCTTTGCCAGCAGCAATTAAAAAAAAGGGGTTGTCAATCCCTATCAAATAGAAAAATGTATACAAAGGGTGAGATTGCGCTTAAATTGATAACAGATTAAGGTCAAATATAAAGCACTTTAATTATACAAAAACACTAAAATAGACACAAATAAAATGCAATAAGGATATAAAATGTAGCACAACGTTGTGCGGATCAATGGGAAGGGGTGTGACAGAGGCTGATAGCTGCAGCCAGTTATTGTGGTATCACCTTAAAGAGTCCACGGTTGGATGTGTAGCCAAGAGATTTGAATTGGTAATTGTCCTCCAGATTAGACCGTAGCAGAAACCAAGTACTACTTCCTCCAAATATTTGATGGGGGTAGCGATCCTCCCAGTTGGATTGTAAGGAGAGTAGATGGGTGGTCAGTAGGGTGACCCAGGGTGGGTAGTTAGATAGGCGGCTTGCCTTCAGAAGGTTTGCACCTCACTCTGGTCAGGGTCCTGGTGGTCAATATGGATCTGGATCTCCAAAACAAGCTTTCAGGTGGTCTTAGGTGATGGCTGGAAATGCAGTGTGGTGGGTAAAATGGGGATGAGTGCCTGGGCCAACGCGTTTCGCTGCTGGGAGCAGCGTTTTCAAGGTAGCTTTGATAGGCATGGGGTAGGGGTATTTATACCTTAGATAATAGGTGAATCATGCGCACCTGTGTGCAGGTAATCAATTTGACATCATTAAAAAACATGATAAGATATACCTTAGAATAAGCAGGAGACATAACTTGAGTGGTAGCAAATAAATAAATATAAAAACGAGTATTGCAAAGTGTTTAAAAGCAACTATCTTTGTAGAAACACAGAAGCCGGCGTCATCACGCTTCCGGCTATAAACTTCCGGTGGGCAGATGGAACGCATGTGGAACGCATAGCGCTATTTGTATAGCGCTATGCGGATACAAATGTACATAACTCTAGACAATAATAGCCATCTTGTTAGTAGAGGCATACATGTGATTATCTCCATAGCTATTTAAATTGGTACTAATGATCAATGGAGATCGTAGAATATTTTCATCTGCCTTGTGTAACCGGCAATTGGCTCCCTGTTGTAAGGAACACAAGTCCTCATATCAAAAGGGCCCATGTAATTTATTGTGAACGTTCCGGCTATTAAACACATATGGTCCACTCGAGAGCGGATCAGAGATGAAAATAAATGTGGAACAGATAATGGCCAGCTTATACAATGTGCTTGATAATATTCTACATTGTTGATGGTGAAATATGTGGGTAACAGGCAAGATACAGGACATCATTTATAATTAATACATTTCATATGGTGAAAGATACAAATAAATGGATAAATACAGAATTTTTTTTTTTAAATAAAATAAATAATTGTGACCCTAGTAGCTGAGAGCGAGAGGATTGTTACCTCCAACTTCACCAAGGAAGTTGGAGCTATCGCATATCTGCACTACAGCAGTACCCAC
The DNA here is from genome assembly GCF_055691185.1 of Crinia signifera. Taxonomy (NCBI): domain Eukaryota; kingdom Metazoa; phylum Chordata; class Amphibia; order Anura; family Myobatrachidae; genus Crinia; species Crinia signifera. Next base: position 108,065,391 of record NC_139227.1, read on the forward strand.
TATCCCCCATGGAAAAAGGGGCAGCTCCTCAGAATGTATAGGAACTGTTCCGACGCGAAATCCTTCGGCCCACAAGCCGAGGACATGAAAATGTCCTTTTTACAGAGGGGATACCCAAAGGCTCTTATCCATCAAGCTCTCTCTGAGGTGACCTCTATGAACAGAGAGAACCTCTTAAAATATCAAAATAAGAATCAGAAAGATGGAAATACTAATTATAATCAGAACCAAGTAATGTATATCTCTACGTTCAACACACACTCCAACAAAATACGCAAAATTGTAGATAAAAACTTTAGCATCCTAAAACAAGACCCACTCCTGGTAGATTTGCTACCTACCAATCCCCATTTTGTGTTTAAAAAGAATCATTCACTAAAGAACTTGCTGGCCCCCAGTTTCCTAAAACCCATTAAGGACACCGAAGCACCCATAACTACTTGGTTAGGGCAAAAACCAAAAGGCTTTCATAAATGTGGGGCCAATAGATGCATAACTTGTGACCACATCCCGAAAAAAATCAAACTATGACATACTCAATAAAGAAGGTAAACAATATAAAATTAATACCTTTATTAATTGCAACACAAAATACGTAATATATCTACTACAATGTCCTTGTGGTCTAGGATACGTAGGCCGAACCACCCGAGCCCTTAAAACACGCTTCCTGGAGCACCGTAGAAACAATAACAAATGGATACCAATACACAGTGTTTCTCGACACTTCACCGAAGTCCATGCAGGAAATCCCAAGGGACACAGCATAATCGGCTTAGAGTCTGTACCCAAAACCCATCGTGGCGGTGACCGATTCAAAAAATTAAGTAAACAAGAAGTGTTTTGGATGTTTCAGATGCACACAATTCACCCCGACGGCCTCAATGAGGCAGTCGAGCTGAACTCTGTACTTTGAATATCCCCCACTGATCCGGCTTTACTTTTTGCTACGGTGCTCTTACCCACAGTTTCTTCCTTCTAACTAGTTTACACTAACCATGCTCAGGCCATTGATCAATATGTGTTGTATCCATCTGCATTACAAACACGTAAACCATTATACCCCTTAGTCTCTCCTAGCTCAGTCTACTTTTGTCTAATTTATTTATTTTTCTCTGACTTTAGCTGCCAACTTGCCCGTTGGCGACCATCTACACCCTTATTACTATTCCATTCACTCAATTCACTGTTAGATTATTCCTCACTTGTTTTAGTTTTCATCTATTCCAATTTGTATTTACATCTATTCCTCCATATATCCATTCCCAACTTGATTTGATTTTTATCACTTTATCCACATTCTCCAATAAACCTATTATTGATTTACTATTCATTATTCCCTATGCATTCATATTCATTGATATGTATTGTAATGCATTGTCTGTCTAACATAAACCAAACCAAAAATATCTGTTTATTAATATCATCATTTTTCATATATATATATATATATATATATATATATATATATATATATATATATATATATATGTCATTTATATATATATATATATATATATATATTCATATATATATATTTTTTATCCATATATATATATATATATATATATATATATATATATATATATATTTATTTATTTATTTATTTATTTTCTGTATTTATCCATTTATTTGTATCTTTCACCATATGAAATATATTAATTATAAATTATGTCCTGTATCTTGCCTGTTACCCACATATTTCACCATCAACAATGTAGAATATTATCAAGCACATTGTATGTGCTGGCCATTATCTGTTCCACATTTATTTTCATCTCTGATCCGCTCTCGAGTGGACCATATGTGTTTAATAGCCGGAACGATCACAATAAATTACATGGGCCCTTTTGATATGAGGACTTGTGTTCCTTACAACAGGTAGCCAATTGCCGGTTACGCAAGGCAGATGAAAATATTCTACGATCTCCATTGATCATTAGTACCAATTTAAATTGCTATGGAGATAATCACATGTATGCCTCTACTAACAAGATGACTATTATTGTCTAGAGTTATGTACATTTGTATCCGCATAGCGCTATACAAATAGCGCTATGCGTTCCACATGCGTTCCATCTGCCCACCGGAAGTTTATAGCCGGAAGCGTGATGACGCCGGCTTCTGTGTTTCTACAAAGATAGTTGCTTTTAAACACTTTGCAATACTCGTTTTTATATTTTTTTATTTGCTACCACTCAAGTTATGTCTCCTGCTTATTCTAAGGTATATCTTATCATGTTTTTTAATGATGTCAAATTGATTACCTGCACACAGGTGCGCATGATTCACCTATTATCTAAGGTATAAATACCCCTACCCCATGCCTGTCAAAGCTACCTTGAAAAAGCTGCTCCCAGCAGCGAAACGCGTTGGACCAGGCACTCAGCCCCATTTTACCCACTACACTGCATTTCCAGCCATCACCCAAGACCACCTGAAAGCTTGTTTTGGAGATCCAGATCCATATTGACCACCAGGACCCTGACCAGAGTGAGGTGCAAACCTTCTGAAGGCAAGCCGCCTATCTAACTACCCACCCTGGGTCACCCTACTGACCACCCATCTACTCTCCTTACAATCCAACTGGGAGGATCGCTACCCCCATCATATATTTGGAGGAAGTAGTACTTGGTTTCTGCTACGGTCTATTCTGGAGGACAATTACCAATTCAAATCTCCTGGCTACACATCCAACCGTGGACTCTTTAAGGTGATACCACAATAACTGGCTGCAGCTATCAACCTCTGTCACACCCCTTCCCATTGATCCGCACAACGTTGTGCTACATTTTATATCCTTTTTGCATTTTATTTGTGTCTATTTTAGAGTGTTATTGTATAATTAAAGTGCTTTATATTTGACCTTAATCTGTCATCAATTTAAGCGCAATCTCACCCTTTGTATACATTTTTCATTTTGATATTTCAGAGGCGTCTATTCAATTAGTCGGATCCATTCCGACATGCATTTGTCGGAATGGATCCGACAAGCCCTATTCAATGAGCGTCCAAATCCAACTGTCAAATTTGGCCTTTCCTGGTGTCCCATCTTGTTGCTTCTGTCAGCAGATCCCTGTGTGTGATATCACAGGGAGGTGCTGGAGGGAGCTGAACTTAGCCTGTAGCCGCCTGCCGGCCGGGGAGCGCTTCCGGGTGAGAGGAGCCTGGCCCGGGGGGATTCCCATCCGAATGGAAAGTGTCTTCCACCAACCATGGCTCCAGCAATCAAAAAAATTGAATAGGTTGAATCATGAATTCAACTAAAAGAAGTCAAAAACTGCTGTTTTACGACAAACAACAGTTTTTGGCTTTAATTAAATAGACCCCTTATACCCCGTTCTCACTGCTGCAAAAACCCGGGTATTTGCCAGGGCAAGCAGTAATTTCCCGTGTCCTGTCTCAGTGTGAAAGGGTCTTTGTGAAATTCCCGGGTGTTATGCCCCGGGAATTAGACACAGGTTTTTTGCAGGTTTTTTTCTGGGTAATACACGGGTGTACGCCAGTGTGAACAGCACAGACCCGTGTTTTTCAAGCATTATGCCAAAAAACAAGCTCATTGGGGGATGTAATCATGTGATATGTGACAGCCAGCCAATAAAAGCTGTTTTTTAAACAGCCAATCACAGCAATTTCTACAAATTTCCTAACACCCAATCAAATTCCACACACTTGTTGGAAGGCAGACCATGGAAAGCAGTGTGAAAGTGGCAGACACAGGAAATTCCCAGGTCTGAGGTGCAGTGTGAAGGGGGTCTGTTGAACTGAGAAGCTCTGTGCCCTGCCAAAAATCCGAGAACATGGTATTAGTCTTTATCTGTAATATTTTTATGATAAATATCTTCTTTTTTTTTTTATTCCAGCAATTACATGGACCTCCTTGGATCAAATCAGAAGTAAATACTTCAGCCGTAGAGCAAAAGATGAGTAATGAAAATAAGAACATGACAGAAGAAAAATCGCTGTAAAATAATTACAAAAAGTTTTTAATTTCCATTCATCTTCATCTTCTTTTGGACTCAAAAAAGCATGGAGATGTTTTACATTTCTAAAGCATGTTGTTTTATTTTCACTAAATTATGGTTGTGTGTACAGTATAATAGTGTTCTAAAGAAAATCAATAAAAATACAATACATTTGTTAATAGTTTTTAGCAATAATGAAATAGAACTGGATGTTTGAAGAAATGCTTTGTAAGACAGTTGATATTTTAAAATATGTTGTATTCGAATGTTTTCCCTTTTTGCTTATTACAAATACATGTTTTTTACAAGTTGTTTTTTGGCTTTCTTTTAAACTATTCCTTCGTTTTATAAAAGGTAACATATTTATATAATAATGTTCGGTATCTGGATGGCTGATACTGTAGGTTGACACCATATGGTCCACATATGCATGGGCATCAAGGCAAAAATGTTGACAAAGGCAAAGTTCGACATGACTTTTTGGTGATTTATTTTAATTTGTTTACTTTTTCATACCATACCATCCACATGGACTATGATTGGGAACAGTAATGCATCTGGCCTGAAACATGATAAGTGATGTGCACAGGGATTAAAGTGAGGAGGAACAGGGTGGAACCGAGTTCCACCACCTCTGATGGTGAGGTGGAACATTTTAACCTCCACATTGGCCCTGCACAGTAATTCTCACAGAGAAGCATTCTAGTGCACAAAACCCCACCACTGGCCCTGTCCCTACCTAATTTTCATCTTGAAAAAAATTAGTCACAAGAAAAAAACACGTGGATTGGAAAATCCCTGTTTGTGTCTCTTTTCAGGTGAAAATGAATGTGGTTTTTATTACCAGGTTTTTAGTCATTTTTTGCCCATGCCTTTTTGACTAATAAACACCCGTAATTGAATACTGGATCATCAAAATAGTCTGGTTTGTTGCTCATAGCAACCAATCTGAAGCTGTCTATTATTTTCTAGAATGCAATAGAGGAATGATAGACAGAATCTGATTGGTTGCTATGGGAAACATCACATATTTTTTATTTTTATAAGCTTTATTTAGTTTAACCCTTTATTTAAATTTAACTTGGTGGAAGCTTAGGTTCTGATAAGCTGCAGATCTAACTGTTCGGGTTATTTACTGTGTAATTTTACAAATCAGCTTATTCAGTAAGGAAAAATTCAACTTCTCAAAACCAACAAAAAACTGGCTATTTGTACCTGATAATAATCACGATTTCCGGGAGCCTCCCGGCCTTTCTGGGAGGGTAGGCAACCCGGAATGTCTAAGTATTGAGCAGCAGATTTTCATCCATTTTCCCATTGTTAATTTGACAGTACATGCAGGCAAAGCAGCAGCAGCAGTAACATATGTGGAGGCAAACTTTAATCCAGGCATGTCTAACCTTGGCCCTGCAGCTGTTGTGAACAGTGGCGTAAGTTCATACCAGGCGCCCGGAGGCGACAAAGATTTTAGTGCACCCCCCCACACACACACACCCAACTACACATACATAGCATAGCATTGGTTACCCCAGGGCCGGCGCTACCCACTCAGCAGCTCCTGCAAAGCAGGGAGGCGCCATGCTGAAAAGGCGCTGTCTCCCTCCCTGCTCTGCTAAAGCTGCCTCAGCCCTCACTGTCAGTGCCTCCTGCACGCTGCCCGCAGCGCCTGTCTAACAGCGGGTGGATGGCATTATAAAGAGCTGCTCCCTGCACCGCGAGTGCACACAGCCTGCATGCCGCCCGCAGTGCCTGTCTGACAGCGGGCGGCAGTATGGAGAGGCTGAGCAGCTCCCTGCACCGCGCACACACTGTCCTCCTCCTGCAACCTGCCCCCTCTTCTTCTCAGACACTTGCGCTGAGGCATGTAGCGCTGTCTGTGAATGCCTGGATGACATGTCATGTCCGGATCCGCCCCCTACCCATTGCTCCCTGTGCCTGTCAGCTGTCAATCAAATGACGAACAGGCAGCAGCGCCGCCACCCCTTCCTTCCCTCTTCTCAGTGTGCTGTGCCAGTGCCGCTGCCAGTCCTCAACACTCCGTCCCCTCTATCTCCTCCCCTCTTCTTCCATCTCCTCCTTCTCTCCCCTCAGTCACGAGAGGGGTGTAATGGCGTCCTCAGCGTCCTGCCTACGCAGATAGAAGAGGAGGGACTGCAGAGTTAAACAGCAAAAGAACAGTGAGTCTTTTATTATACATGTTTATAACAAATTTTTTAATAATTGTAGATTTTTTTTTATTTAGACACTTTTTAAATAATGGGCTGGGTTATGTGCCTAAAGGTGGCCATACGTGCTGCAATAGCAGCGTGTGATGCGATGTGCGCTACTGGGGGCATCGCACAGTACAAAAATTATGTGCTGCACATAGTTTTTGTACTGCTTTCGGATCACATCGCATCGCACACATGCATGCATGCCGTGCGATGCGATCTAGCATGTATGGGCACCTTTAGTGCCTGCAACATTTTGCGGACACAGCACTGAGATGGTGTATGCCTACATGTACATGCACCCGAGATCCTCCATAGGATCGCATGTTGCTTACACTCCCACAATCAGGCTGCAGCTTGTTGCAATGGCAATGTGAAAGGGCGCAGAATGTATGGTTTGCAGGAGGGCGCCGGACACCCTAGCACCGGCCCTGGGTTACCCCCCCATACACTACAGTTAGTATTGATGGCTCCCAGATCCTACAGACAGCACCTGTGACCCCCAGACACCACGGATAGCATGACAGTCACACTCATGCATGCATACATACATACATACATACATACATACATACATACATACACCTATGCATACATTAACTCACATATATACATAGTCAAACACATGTATGCATACATATAGTCACACCCATGCACACATTTATACAGTATAATAGTTACACACACACACACACACACACACACACACACACACACACACACACACACACACAGATAGATATATACATAGATACAGTTACACTCACCATGCTGCCGAAGGGCCTGCCGTTTAGCCCCGCCCCCTTTTCGGACTTCTTCTTTGGAGCCTGCTACTGGCTGTTTCATGAAACTTTTGGGAGGCTGGGGAAGGGGCTGAGCTGAGATTACCAGCTCCAGCTCCTTCCTGATCTGGCTGCTGCAGAAACTAAAAGTAAACTGAGCCTCTGGCAGCAAGGGCTGCTAGGAGCTGTACGAGTTCACTTTCAGTTTCATCTCCTGCAGTGTAGTGTGTCACCATGACCCGGCTGCTGCTGCTTCAGCTTTGTAAGTGGACTTTGGAGAATACTTGTCCTGACTTCTAATAGTTGTGGGCTGTGCTGGCTCCTTCTCTGCTTTGACAACTGCAGCAGCGGGTGGTTACCGCTCACTGCAGAAGTCAGTCTATGGGCTCCTGGTGTCGGCTCCTCTGTGCCCCCCCTAGTGGCTAACGCCCGGCGGCCAATGTCTCCATTGCCTCAGGGAGTTACGCCACTGGTTGTGAAACTACACGTCCCATCATGCCTTGCCACTTTTTTGCTATTAGGTTATGCTAAAACTATTGCAAGGCATGCTGGGATGTGTAGTTTCAAAACAATTGGAGGGGCAAGGTTGGACATGAAAATAATTTATATATTTTCTGCAGTGGACCGATAAACATTAATTGTGCCTCATAGGAACTGTCTGTTCAGCAAAGTGTCACTTGCTTGACCAGATTTGGCATACGGTAGATCAAATCGCTTGATGCTTGGCAGAATTTTAAACTCTACTCATGTTTAGACACCATTAAAGATAAAAAGCAGTGTATTCCCTAACGAAAGTACAATGAGTATGGCTACAAACCAGCCTGTGCACTAAGACGTAATAGCACATATTTATTTTATATATTTTTATACCTGTGTATATTTTTTGCACAATAAACATATATGATAGCAATGTCTTTGAATAATAACCATTTTATTAAAACACAATATTTATTTTATTTACAGGCTAGCTGGAGTAACCGGCCTTGTGTGGGAGTTTACGATTTTTTTTTAACAAAAATCTATTTAAATATTAAAAACACAGTATAAATAAATAACATTAGTTGTTTTGTTAATTTATGTTAAAGTGCAGCACATTATGCATCTCCTGATATACTCTGTGCTGCTGGGGAACCCTGCTATTCTCAGTGTGTGGGTTTGTGCTATCTCCATTCCCCTCCTCACATCATGTCAATGTCCTGTCACATGCAGCCCTGTCCTCACTGACATATCAGAGTTATGCTGTATGCTGAAAAACTCTGTGCTGCTGCCTCAGCCCTAAATGTGCTAGGGCTGTGTTACCCCCACAGTGTTTGTTCACATAGTGTAAGTCATATGTGTAGTAAAGTTTTGTGTAAATTGATTCAGCCATTCTGGAGTTATGCTGTCTGCTTAAATGCTCTGTGCTGCGGCCTCACCCTTGGGGGTGCTAGGGGTGTGTGTCCCCCACAGTTGTACAGTGAAGTCTACAACCATCTTATATGCCGGCAACAGGAACTAAATATAATGATGTCACAGCTGAGTGGGAAAATTCAAATGCCCACCCAGCTGTGATATCTGACATATCTGACTGACACATCGAGCGACCAATTGGTAAGTGTATATTGGGTGGATTGACAGAGAGCCAGCCACTTTATCGCTCTAGTGTGTACCCAGTATTAACTTCTTGATTATGAAAATATATATATATGTATAAATATATATCATGAATTCCGTCTGTCGAGTTACTGTCGGATCAGATGAAAACGATCGGGATTCCGACTGTTGTGATGTTCCGACAGACATAATCCGGATTGAATACCCCACTAAGGATGAAATAAGGTTGGAGGTTATTATATACTTACAATAAGGGCAGACTAGTGATTTCCTGATGTCATTTGCTTGCCGAGACAGCGGATAACGCTAACGACACGCGCTGTCCTTATCTGTCCTTATTCAATGTTCCTGCGTTTCTATATTGAGTTCTACCATTAAACTGCAACCCATTGTCTGTATAAGCTGGAAAATGTAACTTCAACATCCATTTTAATTTAGTATTGTGCCTAAGGGGATAGATAGCGTCGGGTCCACGCACTCACTATTAGTAATGCGGAGCAGCAAATTTACAGTCTGGCCAAGAATAAAAAAGACAGTGAGCTGCATTAATGCACAGTAATCTTTTTGTAGCTATGCCAGACCTCGGCCTGACAATTTGTAGCAATTAAAGCAAGACTGCCTGAATGGATTTTTCTGTAATTAATAGGGAAAATCTCCTATTAAAAAGCAAAGTCAGCTTGGTTGATTGTGGCTTGCAGATGCCTATCTCAGAGATGGGAACATGACCCAACTGGAATGTGAACAAGGGCATAAAAACCTCTTTTTTTGTTGTTTCGCATAATTGCACACAATTTTCATGAAAAGTATAACGTCTAATTGAATGTCTGGAATTGTTTATATATATATATAGCGGGATACGGTCATTGGGTCACCAGAAAATTGTTAGACAGTCATTAGGTCGACATGCATTTAGGTCGACATGTGTCTAGGTCGACAGTCAAAAGGTCGATATGGCGTTTTTCACTGTTTTTGTGAGCCAACATGTGCCGACAGGTGGTATTTCATGCCCTAACATCTACTAGGGCATGATGGGAGAATAAAATAGTGTGCTGAGCGTAGCGAGACAACCAGCCCGAAGCATGGCAAGCACTTTAACGCGGTACACTTTACCCTGTGTCCATGTCGACTGTGACGACATTCGGCCCGAGCGTTTTAGGGGAGGGTGTGTTTTGACAGCTCTCGGCTGGATATGTCTGTATTCATCGCAGCTGCTGAGTAAGTCCCTGGCTGGAGATTTCACTATAGCGGGATGGTGTCTACATGCACAGAGGGAGCCGCATGGCAAAGGACAGTTCTTATCGCAACAGCTGTGCTTTGTGTTACTGATCGCATATGTTAGTGCAGATGCGATTAGTATGGATGCGGTAACCGGCAGAGAGGGACAGTGGGTGTTAGAACAGCCTGTTCATCATGGCAGTCTGGGCATAATTCAGAGATGGTTGCTTAGTAATGAGTAACGAAATTGTGTTAATTCCGCAAAAGAAGTCTGAAGAAAAATGACACCAAATGCAGGCTCCTCTAATCCGCTGTGGCCAAAGATGCAGCTTTGGATTACAATCAGTGGCGGCTCCTGCCTTTAGATTTAAGGGGGGCTGCAAGTTCCTGGTTACTGCTCGTTGCAAACAGTCATTAATTATGTGCAGGTTATTAGATTAATTTGCTCTGTACTAGTGTTTGTATGCATTTACTGTAAACTAGGTGATTCATCGCGCCCTACGGGCGCTCTTCACACCGTCGTAAGGGGCTGCTCCCCCTTAATTTGTGAACGTTTGTATTGTGAAAAATATGGTTAGAATTGTATGAAAGATGCCTGTATTGCAACTTGAGTTATAGGTGAAATGTGTTAAATAGAGAGCATATGATTTGGAAGGGGGGTGTATTGTTTTGTTTAATAAAAAGCAGTTACAGAGTAAGATGTACATTGATAGTGTGGATGGTACAGTGACATTTGTGGGTGTGGGGGGGGGCTGTGTGTGCATGTTGTTTAGGTGTGTGTGTGCAATAGTATAGTAGGGTGTTTTTGAGTCAGCGGCTCCCCACTGGCGGAGGTCACAACACAGGAAAACAGGAGGCTAGGTAGTGATAGGGGTGTGTGGGAATAAAGGGGACTAAAGAGGAGGGTGGGAGACACAGTGCAGCTTCTGCCAGTGGGTGAGGGTCCAGCGTGGCAGTACAGGAGTACAGGACGGTGGCCCTGAGTCAGTGTCTCCTCCTACTGGGTGGGAGTTAAGGTGCATGAGAGCAGGAGGCTGGGCTATGAGGCATGATAGGGGTATGTGGGCAACACAGCGTCAGCGACTCCCCAGTGGTGGAAGTTATGGTTCAGGAGAGCAGGAAGCTGGGTATTGATAGGGGTGTGTGGACATACGGGGGACTAAAGAGGGGAGCAGGGGTACCGTGAATTGTGGGAGGGGCGCGGGGGGTGCCGTGAATCGAGGGAGATGGCAGAATTGGAGGGGGGGCCCAGGTGACGGTGAATCTCGGGAGGGGGCGGGGGTCCGCAAAGCGCAGGAGTGGGGCGTGAATCGCCCAAAGGGGGGTTGCGAATAGCGGGAGGGGGGGTCGCGGGGGTGCCGTGAATTGCGGGAGGGGGGGTCACGGGGGTTGGGGGTTGGGTGCCGCAAATCGCAGGAGGGGGGCGCGGGGGGTTGCAGCGAATTGCAGGAGGGGGGGCGCGCGGGCAGGGGGGTTGCCGCGAATCGCAGGAGGGGTGGGTCGCGGGGGTTGCCGCGAATTGTGGGAGGGGGGTTTGCGGGGAATCGCGGGGGGGTCACAGGGTGGGGTGGTGCCGCGAATCACGGGAGGGGGTGGTCACAGGGGGGTGCTGTGAATCGCGGGGGGGGTTGCCGCGAACTACGGGAGGAGGGCGCCCCGAATCGTTGGTGGGGCGGCGGGGGGGCGCTCACCTGGTGCAGTGTCTTTGCTGGGCAACATGGGGCGGCAGAGGATGTCTGGCACTGTGGGCTCACTGGGCTGGTTCTCTGTCATGTGAGTCAGTCACATACCTCCCAACATGACCCTCTCCAGGAGGGACACATTGCTCTGTTTCTGGACTTCCCTCATAATGTATGATTGCCATCACCTGTTTCACACATGTTATTAATTGATTAGAATGGTGCTTCAACACAGGTGCTGGCAATCATTAATAAGGGAGAAGTCCAGAAACAGAACAATGTGTCCCTCCTGTTAGACACACACTCACACACTTTGAGTGACAGATGTAGCCAAATATATAAGAGATAAATGATGTACTCATATGCACACATACACAGGTACAGAGCAAAATACACACTTTTAATAACTTTAATATTAATTAAAGTGCACACAATGATACTCTTAATAAAGATCTACACAGGAATATTATAAAAATAAAAAAAACTTCCATGTACCTCTCTGGTACCTCTCTCATACCTTCCTTCAGCTGCATCACACTGAGTGACTCACTGAAGTCTGGGCATGCTTCCTGCAGAGGATTTGCTTCTGGGCTGCACAGACAGCAGCCCATGGAAGCACTGTAGCTCTGGTGATTCTAACAGAATGGCTTCCTGTTGGAAGCTATTGCTGTCATCGCTCCATGTACTGACAGCCCAAGAGGGGGAGGAGTTTCCAGCTCTGTATATGATGAGCAGTAGCAGCTTCCAATAGGAATCTACTACATGCTGAACTCCTCCCCACCGGGTTGGGCTGTTGCTGTGTCCTCCCTGCTGCTTCATGGAGTCTGGTGAGAGGAGGTTACCAGCGTGTTAGAGACACAGACAGCCAGCACCAGAGCTCTGTAGGTAGCGCACACCCCTGCAGGGGAAAGCACCGGAGCTCTGGTGCTGTCTGTCTATGTCTCTGTTGTTGTGATTTTAACTGGAGGGGCTGCAGTCCTGCAGCCCAATAGCAGGAGCAGCCACTGATTACAATTGGGCAACCATCAGCCATCCGAGTTAGCTGAAACTTACTCAGAATGGACACTAAACTAAGCTGATGAGGGCAGTAAATCTGCACATCCCAAATGGCCAGAGCATCACATCACATGGATATTGCAGCACCAGTGTATGCAGAGTCCTCCCCATCCCAAATGGCCAGAGCATCACATCATATGGACATTGCAGCACAGTGTATGCAGAGTCCTCCCCATCCCAAATGGCCATTGCATCACATCACATGGACATTGCAGCACAGTGCATGCAGAGTCCTCCCCATCCCGAATGGCCAGAGCATCACATCACATGGACATTGCAGCACAGTGTATGCAGAGTCCTCCCCATCCCAAATGGCCAGAGCATCACATCACATGGACATTGCAGCACCAGTATATACAGAGTCCTCCCCATCCCAAATGGCCAGAGCATCACATCACATGGACATTGCAGCACCAGTGTATACAGAGTCCTCCCCATCCCGAATGGCCAGAGCATCACATCACATGGACATTGCAGCACAGTGTATGCAGAGTCCTCCCCATCCTGAATGGCCAGAGCATCACATCACATGGACATTGCAGCACCAGTGTATACAGAGTCCTCCCCATCCCGAATGGCCAGAGCATCACATCACATGGACATTGCAGCACCAGTGTATACAGAGTCCTCCCCATCCCGAATGGCCAGAGCATCACATCACATGGACATTGCAGCACAGTGTATGCAGAGTCCTCCCCATCCCAAATGGCCATTGCATCACATCACATGGACATTGCAGCACAGTGCATGCAGAGTCCTCCCCATCCCGAATGGCCAGAGCATCACATCACATCACATCACATGGACATTGCAGCACCAGTGTATGCAGAGTCCTCCCCATCCCGAATGGCCAGAGCATCACATCACATGGACATTGCAGCACAGTGTATGCAGAGTCCTCCCCATCCTGAATGGCCAGAGCATTACATCACATGGACATTGCAGCACCAGTGTATACAGAGTCCTCCCCATCCCGAATGGCCAGAGCATCACATCACATGGACATTGCAGCACCAGTGTATACAGAGTCCTCCCCATCCCGAATGGCCAGAGCATCACATCACATGGACATTGCAGCACAGTGCATGCAGAGTCCTCACCATCCCGAATGGCCAGAGCATCACATCACATGGACATTGCAGCACAGTGCATGCAGAGTCCTCCCCATCCCGAATGGCCAGAGCATCACATCACATCACATGGACATTGCAGCACCAGTGTATACAGAGTCCTCCCCATCCCGAATGGCCAGAGCATCACATCACATGGACATTGCAGCACCAGTGTATACAGAGTCCTCCCCATCCCGAATGGCCAGAGCATCACATCACATTGACATTGCAGCACCAGTGTATACAGAGTCCTCCCCATCCCGAATGGCCAGAGCATCACATCACATGGACATTGCAGCACAGTGTATACATAGTAGTAGTACGTTTATTTATAAGGCGCCGCAAAGTGTCCGCAGCGCCGTACATAGCAAACAAAAAACAAATGACAAGGTAACATACAGGGTGTGTTGAAAGATACAGTATAAATAGGGGTATAGCTGGTAGAAATAAAATCAGCATCAGTTCAGAAGTAGGTGTCAAAATTGTCGAGGAGACTGAAGATGAAGTAGAGGAAGGGAAGAACAGGACAGGAGCGCTGGTGAGGTAATGAGGTAGGGTGAGTACGTGAGGCAGGAGGACCCTACTCATAAGAGTTAACATACTAAAAATAGGTGGGTGGACGAACGAAAAACAACAGGATAAGTAGGAACGGAGGGGAACGGAGGCAGGATAGGAGGATCAAAAGAGGTTAGAAAGAGGGATAGGCTAGTCGAAAAAAGTGGGTTTTGAGGGAGCGTTTGAAGGAGGTAAGGGAATCAGAAAGCCTGATGGGTGGCGGGAGGTTGTTCCAGTGCAGGGGGCAGCGCGAGAGAAGTCTTGGACACGGGAGTGGGAGGAGGTGATTAGGTGAGAGGTCAGTCGGCGGTCAGCGATGGAGTGAAGAGGACGGGAGGGAGTGTGAATAGAGATCAGTGAAGAGAGGTAGGGAGCGGTGGAGGAGGAGAGAGCCTTGTAGGTGGTGGTGAGGAGTTTAAAGAGAACCCGGAAAGGAATGGGGAGCCAGTGAAGAGATAGACAGAGGGGGGAGGCGGAGGTAGAGCGGCGGGAGAGGAAGATGAGCCTAGCGGCAGCGTTAAGAATGGTTTGGAGAGGTGCGAGGCGGCTGAGAGGTAGCCCAGAGAGAAGGATGTTGCAGTAGTCAAGGCGGGAGATGACAAGAGAGTGAATGAGAATTTTGGTCGCGTCAGTGGAGAGGAATGGTCTGATGCGTGAGATGTTGCGTAGGTGAAAGCGGCAAGACTGTGAGAGAGCACAAATGGAGAGTCCTCCCCATCCCGAATGGCCAGAGCATCACATCACATGGACATTGCAGCACCAGTGTATACAGAGTCCTCCCCATCCCGAATGGCCAGAGAATCACATCACATGGACATTGCAGCACCAGTGTATACAGAGTCCTCCCCATCCCGAATGGCCAGAGCATCACATCACATCACATGGACATTGCAGCACCAGTGTATGCAGAGTCCTCCCAACATCAGACAGCTGCAGGAATAAATGAAAAGGTGTCAGGGCGCGATGTTCTAACACCCGCAGCCCTGTTTCGCCCCCCTTCGCCGGCCACTCTAACATATGCGATCATTAACGCAAGGGACAGCTCTTGCTATAATAGCTGTCCCTTGCGATGCGGCGCTGGTGCTGGACTTCCGGGTCTGAGACCCTGGAGTCCATCTGCGCATTTGCAGAGCACGGAGCCTTCCGCAGGGCATGCTGGGAGGGATCCGTGACGGGTAACTGGGTTTTTACCACATTTCTGCTTTAGAGAATCTCCCCCTTGGTCTGATATCTTGTTTTGCTGTAACGTCTATTACTTACAGTCAGCTCGCAATAATCAATATGGTTTATATCAATACCAATGTTCCTGTCCTTGGACAGACTATTACATTATGTCTTTGTTCGTCCTTCTCTGGATTATTATATCTCTTTGTATATCTGCATTTGCTAAATCGAGAAAAGGAAAGGAAATGTCTCTATGTGGTGCACCTCAAGATACAAATTTATTTAAAATATAGCCTTTATTTCATTTATATAAAAAACAAACAACGGTGCGAAATATTGACAACAAGTAACAGACATAAAACACGGACAGTGTGATAAAAAAGGATAAATGTTTTATCCTTATACAGTGTGGCCCAATTCCCCTACTGACCCCTTATAGATGTATTTGGGTGCTGCTGTGGCACTGCTGGCAGACAAATGGACAATTGAATAAAAGAGTGCTCGACACTTCTGTTTCCAAAGTCTGTCAGCCACTATTGGTGTCCTTACTGGCTTGTCCGCTGCTGTCCCATATATAATGGTTTATTGCTCAGCCCAAAAGTAAAGTGGTGCTCCTCGAATCCCACCAGAATCTGGTGAATCGGGATGTGATATTGGTATCACTCCCTGATCCTGCTGAGGGGAGGACAGCACAATCAAATTACGTGAGTGGTATAATGTTTGGTAACACCAATATGAATATCGCTGTGACCACTCAATTTAATAATGTGTGTGGGGGCTGGGCGCCTACCCGGTAAGTGAGAGTTGGCCAGAACTGCCACTCCTGTGCCAATCTCTCACTGCAGCCGGGAGGTCTGTATGGAGGCAGCGGCTGAGCAGAACGGAACTGTGCAGGCAGGCAGCGTGTGAATAACACCGCTGTCTGTCTCCCGTCTGCTCCTGAGATGTAACACAGAGCTACGCGGGCAGCGGCGTGTGGATAGCAGCGCCGTCTGTCTCACGCTAGCTGTGTGATAAGGAAAGCGGCGGTGCAGACGTCTTTACACCGCAGCTTCAGGCGGGCGTGCGATCCCAGTGGAAACTGGCGTACGCTCGCCCCGGTATCGGCAGCCAAGACACAGGTAAATATAACAATGTAAGTGGGGAGGGGAAAAGGGAGTCAAACACACTGATTTTCTAGGTCAGTGTACACTTCGCAGAACGGAGCTTCATCAGGACCTGGTCCTGATGAAGCTCCGTTCTGCGAAGTGTACACTGACCTATTTTTGATACACAATATAAATAAAGATTTGTGCAGGATTCCTGGGGGTTTGCATTACACAGGGTTTACACTCATTTTTGATACACAATATAAATAAAGATTTGTGCAGGATTCCGTATGGAGCGTCTACTGTCCAGCCCAATGTACAAATTTCCTTGTTACACCAGCTTCTCTGCTGGTAAACAGTGTTATATTAAATGGATACAGTCCTACAGTATCATATACATATGGTAATCACACACTCTGCAAGAATTGCTACTATGTTATATGTGGATTTGTCTGCTGTTTAAATGGACTGGTTAAGCCCTTAGTTGGTCTGGCTTATGGGGACCTCTGCTGGATGAAGGTGGTATATTGCTAATTACTAGCATAAACGTTATATAAGGTTGATGAACCTTCCATGAATACCATGTGGAGTGACCACAGTTTATTTGCAAAGGAACCTATTCAATGCTGGACAGAATTCTTCCCACACCTGTGTGTTGGGAAGTGAGATCGCTATGGGTGCAGTGACCCTATCTGGCACGTGTGGTGGACCAAACACAGTAAATCACATTAAATCACATTAGCTAACATCAGTATATCCTATAATCTGCCAAACACGGGGTTGTGACACGTGTTTCGCATCAAAGCTTTCTCAAACAAGCCAAGCGATTGACACCCATGTCCTGGGCTATATTCATATATCCAGCCTATCGCTGGCTCCGTTGGTGGTCAGCTGGAGTGTTCAGCCAATCATCTGGCTGATTATCCAGCCTCGCTTACTGAGCGCTTCCGCCCATCTTCTGGCGGATACTGGCGGCGTCTGCTGTGACGTCAGGACGCGGACCACGTTATCGCTTGGTCCTGACGCGCACTGAGTCACATGGGCGGTTGGAGCCTATCACGGCAGTGATGGAGTTGCCGCCCGTACATCTGCATGTTCTAGACTGCGCCCTGGACTCTGTATGTCTAATAACATTCCTGGTTTTTATACTTGTAATGCAATTCACGTATTTGCTTTTGACTAATTTTTGTACTGTTCTTTGTGCCCCGTGTGGCGTGTACCACCTGGGTTCATCCTATGTGCTGTTAAGATTCAAGGTGGTTACGTATTTATACTATTTTTCTGCTTTTAAGCCTGATGCAGGGTCTGCCCTGTACTCTGTATGCATAGGGTTAGTTATTATCTGGCTGGATGCTGGTACCTGACATCATTGTCTAGTATGCGATGCTGGATGTATGGTACCCTACTGTTTATACATGGCCCATGGGGCGGTGGATATAATGGTGATAATTATAGAATAAAGGAGGGTAGAATGATTTGTACTTCATAAAGACTAGTAAGCTGTGCAGAGAATAATTTAATATATTAGCATTTACATAGTGATATTTGTGTATCGGTTCCTAAATATGACCGATGATGTTGGTTGGGAACTTGTGATGAAAGGTGTAAAAAGGGTGAAATTCATGCTGGAACTAAAAACTCGGTGACACATGCAACGTGGAAAAGTGTGATGGTTGTGTATTAATAGTTATATATTTTTTCTTTTTTGTTTTTTTATTATTATTATGTGCGTTGGTGTTGTTACATTTATCCCACTGGTGGGTAATGTGAGATGTAATTGCTGCTGGTGTTGTTAGTGAAAAATGATTCTTATGAGTATTCAAAGTGAGGAGATAGATACTGGTGAAATTGGGGTGAATACTGTGATTTGGGTGTTACTGTAACCAATAGTGTTGTGAGTTTATAAATGGTTGACCCATTTGGATCTGTTATTATGTATCCTTGTCTGGAGATTTTGTCTGAAGATTTTGGGTTTGTTATGAGAATAGTTGGATGGAAGAACTAAAGAAAAGGTAGGTAACTGTTAAATTCATTGAGTCCTTTTGGTTGGAGACAGTCCATCAGGAAGATGAGTTTAGTTTCATTTTTCAGGAGTTCAGCATCAAGGTCTCCCCCTCTGATGCCGAGCTGTATGTGCCGCATGCCAAACACTCGTAGGCCACTGGGATCACTCTCATGGTGGCGCATAAAATGTCTGGCTATAGGGGTCAGTTTTTTGAAGTTGTCTGTATCTTTCTTTGCGTTGCGTACTGAGCCAATGTGTTCCAGTACTCGCACTTTCAAAGGCCTTTTGGTTTTGCCCACATATATAGAAGTATACCTGGCCAATAAAGCGGAATCTGATTCTGATGTTGAACCTGTGTCTGTCATGTCATTACCATGAGATAGGGCTCGGGAATCACAACTAATCAGCAGCTTGGA
The DNA here is from genome assembly GCF_055691185.1 of Crinia signifera. Taxonomy (NCBI): domain Eukaryota; kingdom Metazoa; phylum Chordata; class Amphibia; order Anura; family Myobatrachidae; genus Crinia; species Crinia signifera. Next base: position 108,084,231 of record NC_139227.1, read on the forward strand.
AAGGTAACTTGAGTCAAATAACCCAGGTATCTTTAAGACCTCATTATATACAGACAGGTCCCAGGTTCAGCCATGGTCAACCAGGGTCGAAGAACAATGACTCACAACCTGGGTTGACTCTTTTACAGCAGGCCAGGAGCTGGGTTCTCCCAGCAATATCTGATCAATGTAAAAAGGGCATCAGATTTGTTTATATCTATCACAGATTCTGCTGCTAATATTCTGAGCTGGTTCTGAGATTTTAGACTACTTTTTCTTGGCTGGTTCAAGCTTAAATATTTTCTGTTCTTGCTATTTAATGAACCAGAGCTGACACTGAAGGCTGCTATGCAGGTAAGTATATAACGATGCAGTAATGAGGAATAAAATTGCTTCCAAATTTAGCACTAATCTTCCGTTTTGCAGAGCTGCAAAGTTCCCGGTATGGAATCGCCAGGCACCATTCTGCTAAATGCCGTTCTGCCCCGTATCTGTACATTTGCATTTGTGGAATTTATGGTCTAAGAAAACAGCTGGGACGATCAATTCATTCTGCCGTGTAGTGTGGCTGGGATGATAGGACTGCAGACAAGTAGGGCTGAGTTACACTGCAAAAAGTAGCAGATTACTACTGAATATGGAGTCATGGAAATACGGCACAGAACTGTGAAATGCAGAGCCGGCCCTAGCCTAAATGACGCCCTAGGCAAGATTTTGGCTGGTGCCCCCTAGCACCGCCACTAGTTCCGCCTCTGATCCTGCTCCCCTTTCCCAGCAACTTCAACCCTCATCATAGCAGTCATCATTTTGGTGCTCCTACCCGCAATATTTTTAATAGAAACAGAACACACATTTAGTGCGCAGCCCAAACAGGGATGTGTTCTTGCTGGGAAGGGGCATGGCCACACAATAGTACCCCCCAATTCAAATTATGCCACACAGTAGTGCAACTTTATTCACATTATATCAATTCATCTTATTTGCATTGTTATGACCAGCACACACAAGGAGCTTCCAATGATTAAAATATGTGGCATGCCTATATTCTGTGAGCGACTGTGGCTGTACCTGCATACGGAATGCTATGTTACAGTGATTTCCATGAATACACTATTTCATATGCAGATACAGCCTCACTCACACACAGAATATAGGCATGATGCATATCATTTTAATCAGCAGAAGCTGCTAATGCCCCTGGGCATTACAAATGCCCTAAGCAATTGCCTAGTTTGCCTATGCCTAAGGCCGGCTCTGGTGAAATGTTGCTTATTTCTTCCAACCTGGCTTCCTCTGCACTTGTACATACACACACCGTGCAGAGGAAGTCAGGTTGGAAGACATTAACAGTTACTGATAGGCGCAATAACAATATAATTAACAATATTACTGTGCACATTGTCTAGTGTGTATGTATTATATCAAAAACAAAAAACGCTCATGGGTGTCGTTGACAATGTCCCTTGTCATTTTGCATGTTCAGTCTAATGAGGACATCGCTAAACCCCTCTTAACCTCCCCTCATGCCCCCTGCCATCACTCATCACTGCTGTCATCAGCAAGTGTGCAGTTACCGGGTTCCCGCCTCTGCCCTATATCGCTGGGCACTATGTACCAGGGACGTGCAGTCAGGGGAGGCAGTGCTTCCCCTGTCAATTTGTTTTAAAATAATACAAAGAATATACCTATGACACATATTCTGTGTCATAAGTATTTTCTTTATATTATTTTACTGGTTTGAATGAATTAACGTAGTTTGGGAGGCAACGATAAGCGTGCCTCCCAAACAGAACTGCAAGGGGACGAAGCGGGGGGCGGGGCTTGGAGCAGGGCTAAGCAGTGGGCTAAAAAGCCCATTAAAAATAACACTAAAAGCGGCACTTCTAGAAGTGCCTAATTGACAGGGGCTGCTGTGATTGGCCAGCAGATCCAGCTGCTGGCCAATCACAGCAGCCCCTGTCCTGTACAGTAAGCTTCTGAAAGTGCCGCGTTTGCTCCCTTCTCTGCTGCTGTGACCTGTGCCGGCTCCCTGCCTCTGTGGCTGCTGCTCCCCTCTCCCCTGCCCAGTGAGTATCATTTTGTTTTCGGGGGGGGGGGAGTCAAACGGGCGGGGATGGAGGTGGCAGCAGAGGACGGCTGCAGCGTGCGCCGGTGTCGGCGGTCAGGTGCGTGGGGGGGGGGGGGTGTTACAGCAGGCGGGGACGGAGGTTTGCGGCAGGGGATGGGTGCTGGCTGCTGCTGGAGGAGGGGGGCAGCGGGTGTCGGCGGCAGCCGGGGGGGGGGGGGTTTGCGGTGCGGTGGTGGCTGTAACAGTGCCTCTCCGTTCACAGCCACCACCGCACGTCACTGCTATGTTTTTAGTCTAATTGTGTGTTTTGCCATAGGAACTGTTGTCAGTATATCAACACTCATCTCTTTTCAATGTATTATTTGATGTCTGTTATGTACAGATAAAGCCATCCTCATCCAGCCCTTTAATAGGATTAAGTGAGCCAGAGCTGTCGGACTTAATCCCCTACTGTATTGTTCTATGCATTGTATTGCAGCTGAGAACAATAGGCCTTGGTGAGCCTTGGCTCTCCGGAGAAGGTCGGCTGAGGAAGGCTCCATCTCTAGGTAAATATAATACTGTAGTATGCCACCATATTTGTAAGGGGCATGATATCATATTTGTTCATTGCACGGGTCCTTGAGTCGACCCAATTTAGCTCAACATGCATTGGGTCAACCAATGAAGGGCGACAAACCTCAAGTCAGCATCTGAAATAGGTCGACATGGTTAAGGTTGACAGGGTTGGAAGGTCAACACACGCATTAGGTCGACAATAGCAAGGTCAACAGTCTATAGTTTGACATGGGTTTTTCATGTTTTTTTTGTCCTGAATGTCGACATAGTCAACATAAAAATGTAATGCTCCACTTGATGCGCTCGGCACACAATTCTATTCTCCCTCCATGCCATAGTGGATAGTAGGGCATGAAATACCGCCTGTTGGCACATGTCGGCTCAATAAAATGGAAAAAAAATCATGTCAACCTTGCCATTGTCGACCTAATGCTTGTGTTCAACCCTGTTGACCTTAGCCATCCCAACATATTTCATTCATAGACCCAAGGTCTGTCAACCTTCAGTAGTCGACACAATGCATGTCAATCTAAATAGGGTCAACCCAGTGACCATGGGCCTGATTCTAGTTTACTCTTTCTGACAAAATCCTTCTTAGATGGACAAAACCATGTGCACTGCAGGTGGGGCAGATGTAAAATCCTTCTTAGATGGACAAAACCATGTGCACTGCAGGTGGGGCAGATGTAACTTGTGCAGAGAGAATTAGATTTGGGTGGGGTTTTACTTCAAAGTAACCTCTATATTGCAGTGTAAAAATAAAGCAGCCGGTATTTACCCTGCACAAAAAAAAAATAATAATAACTCACTCAAATCTAATTCTCTCTGCACATTTTACATCTGCCCCCCTGCAGTGCACATGGTTTTGTCCATCTAAGAAGGATTTTGTCAGAAAGAGTGAACTAGAATAAGGCCCCATATCCCCGTTGCAGTCTCTAGCAGTGGCGCCTTATTTCAGTTGCTGGTAATGCGTTTTGTTTGCCATGTTACATAATAAGAAAGCCACAGCGGGAAGGCAATAATCCAGCCGACATATTGAATATATGATTTATTTTCCTTTTTAGGAATTATTGTCCTTTGAGATGCTTAAAGTACTGTTTAATCCAATATACAATACAATATGTTCTCTGCAGGCAATGTAGAAATAAGTTCTATCCCATGGTATATGAAGGGAATTACTATATAGTCTATTACTCAGGGAATACGCTGCTCAATTCCAGATGGTTCATAGTAATGTATCACGTTCCTGTGCATTATCCTGTTTTATCCGCATATAGTAAGTGCATTTGTGAGCACAATAGGAATCCAACATGGTTACATCAGCAAGTGTGCACATACTGTATTCCTACTGTAAATCCCAAAGCGTTTTATTAAAATCATTTTTCAGATAAGACTGAGTCAGCAAGGCACTGATACTGGCTGCTAACTGGACAGCACAGCCATACTGTAATAGTAAGGCTTTCCTAAGCAGAAACAGACTTTTATTGAAAATCCATTGTATTTCCATTTAAATAATACACTCTTATGTTCTTTTAATTAGAAGTGGCCTTTATATTGATTTCAGATCTATCTATTCCTCTATATGTATCAGCGTCCATGCATTAGCCTGAACATAAATTATAACACTGTAATAGGGTGTACACACGGTTCGATTTAGTCTATTTTTCTATTTGATTTTGCTTATACAGTTTAAATATCCATTATCCAGATATCCATTTTCCAAATAATTCCAAAAATGATAGCTTCTCAAATGTCCTTTTTTTTTTGGCTTAAAGCTAATGGGGATATTATATGTAACTGGCACTACTGAGACCATGATATGTATCTGGCACTACTGGGGACATGATATGTAACAGGCACTACTGGGGATATGATATGTAACAGGCACTACTGGGGACATGATATGTAACTGGCACTACTGGGGACATGATATGTAACTGGCACTACTGGGGACATGATATGTAACTGGCACTACTGGGAACATGATATGTAACTGGCACTACTGAGGACATGATATGTATCTGGCACTACTGGGGACATGACATGTAACAGGCACTACTGGGGACATGACATGTAACAGGCACTACTGGGGATATGATATGTAACTGGCACTACTGAGACCATGATATGTATCTGGCACTACTGGGGACATGATATGTAACTGGCACTACTGAGGACATGATATGTATCTGGCACTACTGGGGACATGACATGTAAAAGGCACTACTGGGGACATGACATGTAACAGGCACTACTGGGGATATGATATGTAACTGGCACTACTGAGACCATGATATGTATCTGGCACTACTGGGGACATGATATGTAACTGGCACTACTGAGGACATGATATGTATCTGGCACTACTGGGGACATGACATGTAACAGGCACTACTGGGGACATGACATACATGTAACAGGCACTACTGGGGATATGATATGTAACTGGCACTACTGGGGACATGATATATAACTGGCACTACTGAGACCATGATATGTATCTGGCACTACTTGGGACATGATATGTAACTGGCACTAATGGGGACATGACATGTATCTGGCACTACTGGGGACATGATATGTAACTGGCACTACTGGGGACATGATATGTAACTGGTACTACTGAGTGCAAGATATGTAACTGGCACTACTGGGGAAATGATATGTAACTGGCACTACTGGGGACATGATATGTAACTGGCACTACTGGGGACATGATATGTAACTGACACTACTGGGGACATGATATGTAACCGGTACTAATGGGAACATGATATATAACAGCACTACTGGGGACATGATATGTAACAGGCACTACTGGGGACATGATTTGTAACTGGTACTAATGGGGACATGATATGTAACTGATACTAATGGGGACATGATATGTAACTGGCACTACTGAGATCATGATATGTAACTGGCACTACTGGGGACATGATATGTAACTGGCACTACTAAAACCATGATATGTAACTGGCACTACTAAAACCATGATATGTAACTGGCACTACTGACACCATGATATGTAACTGGCACTACTGGGGACATGATATGTAACTGGCACTACTGAGACCATGATATGTAACTGCCACTACTGACACCATGATATGTAACTGGCACTACTGGGGACATGATATTTAACTGGCACTACTGGGTATATGATATGTAACTGGCACTACTGAGACCATGCTATGTAACTGCAACTACTGACACCATGAAATGTAACTGGCACTACTGGGGACATGATATGTAACTGGCACTACTGGGAATATGATATGTAACTTGCACTACTGTGGACATGATATGCAACTGACACTACTGGGGACATGATATGTAACTGGCACTAATATGGACATGATATGTAACAGCATTACTGGGGACATGATATGTAACTGGCACTACTGGGGACATGATATGTAATTGGCACTACTTGGGACATGATATGTAACTGGCACTACTGGGGACATGATATATAACTGGCACTATTTGGGACATGATATGTAACTGGCACTACTGGGGACATGATATGTAACTGACACTACTGGGGACATGATATGTAACTGGCAATACTGAGATCATGGTATGTAACTGGCACTAAACATGTGCAATAAAATGATTGCTTAGATTTCAAATTCCATGCCTAAGTTTGTACACAAACTTTGTGTCATGTACAAATAAGATATATTTGTGTCTATTTCATAGATTTGATGTGTTTATACAACATAAATACCTCAAGATACTTCATTGAAATAGAAAAATATTCTGAAATACAGACTAATCCGTTATCCAAAATGTTTCTGGTCCCGAGCATATTGGATAAGGGATACTCAACCTGGATTGGCAAAATCGAATCAAAATTGAATTGAAATCTAACGGGTTTCAGCCACATTCGATGCCATTTCGATCCCGATGCACGCTCCTATTTACTCTATATCAAATAGAAAAGTAGATTGTGCAGGCAAAACTATATAGTACGGATCTGTACTATGGCCCTTATTCTGATTTGCTTGCTCAGATACAAACTAGTTCAGAGTGCGTTTCTTAGCCTACTGCGCATGCGTACTATTCGCTATGCGCATGTGCAGGTTCTGTCACCTGTGCATGCTCGTGACCCAGCGAACAGAAATATCATGTGTATGCTTGGGCAAAATGTATGTGTCGAAGGGCGTGGTAACAAAACTGGGCGGCAACGAGGGCATATTCATCGGTGATGACAACAAGTGCTGGGCGGCGGCCTCGCTTGGACCATTTCAGCTCATTTTCACTCATTCGAAAAAAGCTAATCTCACACCTCACAGGCCTTAGTGGGCCCACATTCGCTCAGACAGTCAACACACACAGTAGCTAACATACTTCCACCTGCACCCAATACTCACCCATGCAGCATTCAAGTTTCTCTCATTAACCAATTAAATAACTACAAGCCAGTCACACAGGAAGTGCACATTTGCACTTGTAACATTTACACTTGTCTGCCTTCGTACAGTATCTCTGATTTATTTTATTATTTTTACCCACAAATGCAGCAGTATTCTTAGCTGCTATTAGGTGCCATTTTTGAAACTGCACCCTTAACACACAAGTGTGTCTGTCATGTTAGGACAATAGTACACACAATTACAAGAAGTCGACATGTGTCAACTCTGAGAGGTACTGAGGAAAGTGCCACATTCAGAACACAAGAAATACACATGTAATAAGGGTTAATTTGTAGTGTAATTGGGGAAGGCAATTAGTTAATGGAATGCAATAAACAACATACACTTTGGGTAATTGGTTAATGGTTTGAACATTACTTCCGTGCGGATTCGTGCTGTGGCGTGTTAAACACCAGCAGAGCCTGTTCGCTCGGCCGTTCGCTCGGCCGCACGCTGGAAGTCCAAGTGGACAGGCTAAGATCAGTATGAACATGGTAGCGTACGTGCATTACACGCCACTCCCCTTTGTATGTGGATCCGAACTAACGTGTTCGCCGTCCTTATAGGCGTGCATGTGCAGACCATAATCCCGATTTGATCCCAACGATCTAATCAGGATCTAATCGGAATGCAATCGCACCATGTGTATCCCCCTTAAAGGCTGAGTGTATTTGATTTTTGTGTGTGTTGTTTGGCAAAAGGATCTATAAGTGTTATGGCAAAAGAACAAAGGGATCTCATAGGTAGGGTTATACGAAGGGAAACCCCTTTACTCTTGCAAAAATGTCCAATTTACTTTTTAAGATGAATGACTACAAACAATGTGTCACGGGTGATGGGCTGGATGAAATCGTGTGGTGCACAGGAGCCGGAGGCGGACCAGAAGGAGAAGGGTTGAAACGTGCAGGTTTAATAATAGATTTCATAAATGATAAACAACTTCACTCAAATACTTTCTTTAAGTGGCAGTTAGGGGAAAACAATAATAGAGTCCAGCACGGTACTTGAAAAGGAGCAGGCAGTTCTGTGAGGACATAGAAGAAGATAATGATCCGGAAAGAGACTGATATTGGTGGCAGAAGAAATGGATCCTGAAGACTGAAAGATGATGGAGATGAAACACTGGATGGAGAGAGCCAGAGGAATGCTGTGCCGGGTAGCTCAGGGATACGAGCAGATACTGGAGCTAGGCAGGACTTGCAGCATTGGTGTCAGGAGGGTGACTTTCCCAGTAGCAGAGCACAGAGAGCAAGGCACCAAAGTCAGGAGAGAAGAGTCAGGATTCTGGAGTCAGCTGGGAGCTGTGAACGACTCTAAAGACTCATTGTACTGACACTGAACAGCCCTACGCAGATCCCCTATATCACAAGAGGGCGGCTGCTATTGGCTGTCAGAGCAGTATGGGCGGAGACCTCGGACCTGGGCCAATCTGCTGCTGCCCTGAAGCAAGGTGGCGACGCCGGCCTCCCGGCGCCGCCAATGACACAAGCCGGCTGTGCCTCCCGGGATTCCCCTGCTGCCGTCCCCACACTAGGCCGCCGCTGCCCGCTACCCAGACGCCGGAGCCCGCAACACAATAGCCGGCAGCGGACGCGGAAGGGTGAGTAATGTGCCCGCCGTGCTCTGCCGTGTGACACAATGATCTACCATGGTAATGAAGAGAGCAGGTGTCGTGGGGCCTAATCAGTTAGGGGCAGGTCAGCTGCTTGCCCTCACCTGGCTTACAATTATGTTGCTTAGAGCTTGGGGCTGATTGGCAATCAAAGCCAGAGGGAAGATTCCCGGTGGGCTGACGTGACTGTTGGGACGCCTGTAGAGCGTAGAATGTGAAAGAGAAGTGGTGGGAGTGCGTTAGGGGGTAGAGAGTGGCAGGCTAGTGATGTAAGGGTGCCACATTTAGGGAAATTTTTCCATGGTGACTTTCAATTCCCAATCTTCCCATGGCAATGACAATGTAGTGGTATTTGCATACAGTCACAGACACAATTGCAGGAAAATACAATTTTGGCTGTGTGCAACTCGAATTAAGCTCGAGGTGGAGGGATCCTGCCCCTTCAAAAGACCCCATCTCCATGAGGACTACTTCGACAAGTTTCATGGCCTGGTTTTTCCATCCCAATCCACCTATGTTAGAGCCCTTTACCCTTCTGTATAATTGGCAGGGAGCTCTTTAGGATTCCTGTGGTGTCAATGGCTTCAACAATTAATTTCCTCTCCAGTTAGGAATTGCAGAGCTTTATATAACAAATGAAAGTTATTCTTTAGGTGCTAATCCATTGTAGTGAGGGAAGGTTGAGATAATTAGAGAGAGGAACACGATTGTTTGTAAAGGGCTGTCTTACTTGATGAAGTTATAAAGTGTCCCAAAAGGAGAAGTACATTTCCTTTATTAGGAGAGAGAACCTTAACATTGTATTGGATACTGAAGGCTGGACTGAAAATAAAGATAAGCCTTTATAATGGGAGAAGGAATATCTTTAGGTGAAGAATTTCTAATGTTAGAGAACCTGCACAGCCAGGGCTGCCATCAGGAATTCGGGGGCGCCCGAACTCATTTCCAGTCCGGGCCCCCCCCTCCTCACTTGACTTACTGTAAACCCGGCTCCTGCTCCCCCATCTTCTCTTCCGCTGAGCTGCAGCCTGGAGATCCCGGAGCACAGGCTTCTTCAACTCAGGATGCCGGCGGCCAATTCAAATTCAGCAGCGGCTGGTGAGCCAATCAGAGCTTGCATACAAGTAGTCACTCTGATTGGCTGCCGGTACGCGTGCTCTGATTAGCTCAAAAGCCGGTGCAGCATTTAAAGTGGCCATTGGTGTCCTCGGTTGAATAAGTCTGTGATCCGGGACCTGCTTTGTTCAGCGCACTGAGCGCAGTGCAGTGGAGGCAGTTGTGGGGGGGGGGGGGGTTGTAGTGGGGCCTGGGACAGCTGTACCCACAGCACCCCCCTATTTGCAGCCCTGTGTGCAGCAGTCCAACAAGTGGCATGGAAGAGTGACTAAAATTTCTCAGACTTTCAGCTTTTGATGTACAAATAAATGGAATGGATGAAGAGATGAATTAGAGGAAAATCCTGATGAGTGAAAATGACATATGTTATGGTTATAAGCATTTAGGCCCTTATTCTGGTTGGTGCGGTCGAGCCGCATATGCGGCTGCGACCGCACCAGACGAATCCCCGCCCACCCTACGGATCGCCACGGCCGTCCGTACACGGACGGCTGGCGATCCGCATAAAAATGGTGGAGGCTACGCCTCCACCATGGTGGGAGCTGCCCCCTGCATTCGATGGTCGTCGACCATCGAAGGCAGGTCCGCACGCCGCGGCAGCTCCCGCAAGCTGAGACCACACGGACAATCGTCCGTGTGGTAGCTTGTATGGGGGCTGAAAGCTGACATCCGGCGACGTCAGCTTTCCGCCCCCATGAGTTGCGTCATGGCCTCATTACCATGCGTACGCCCCGCGTTTGCATGGGAACGCCCATGAAACGCGGGGCGTACACATAGGGAAATGAGGGCATGATGCCTCTCACGCCCCTATACGCCCCCTTTGCGGCGGACGAAATCCGTCTGCGGCGAAGGGGGCTGCACATGCGCAGATTGACCTCTGCGCATGTGCAGAGTAAAAACATCGGCGGTACGGCCGCACGCGGGCCGTACCGATCCGATTAGAATAAGGGCCTTAGTGATGTTCCCCTTCCAGCCTATGTTGCACAGACAATGCCTGTTAAAACAATGGTTCTCATTGAAAGCTATTCTTCCAGCAATAATGATAATAGCTATTGAAAAGAGGCCTGGGGAACACAGAGTAGAGAAAAAGACATTGACTATTGAATTCTATAATGCAATGACAATGGGGTTATACAATGACATCACAGATCTCATAACTCTATGTTGAATAGCAAGGAGAGAGATGATAATAAAGGGGGTCTAATTATAATACTCTTGCTCACACGGATGACACACCAAACTGTGTACTGATGATGGAGAATATTTAGTTGAGCACACTTAGTAAAAAAGAGAACAATGAATCAGTACCAGATTAAAGAAGAGAAGTACTGGGAACAAATGATGCAAAGATCATCCCAGGCATCAACGCTACTGTGACTGCTACTGTAATGGGGGGGGGGGGGGGGCAGCAACAACATGTTTACAAAGCTTCCTTAAGATGCAGGCAGTTATTGGTCATTTCATTTTCTTTGGAATGCAACACAGAAGGAAAAACAAAGCTGGGAAAATACTACAAATTTAGCAACCAATCAGATTATAGGTGAGATTTAGGGGGAAATTTACTAAAGGAAATTTGTAAAACAATAGGTGTATTTGTATCCAGAAATACACTTATTTTTGACATTTACTATCCCGAAAATACGGCAATTTGTATTCGTATTGATGTGCTATCAATACGAATACGAATTGCCGTATTTTCGGGATAGTAAATGTAAAAAATAAGTGTATTTCTGGATACAAATACACCTATTTTTTACAAATTTTCGTTAGTAAATTTCCCCCTTAATAGGATGAGAGATTCAGAAAGTGAGAGATTTGGGAAGAAATCTCTAGTTTTTTTAAAGCGGCAATCATTTACACAGCAAAACCAGTTTGATTTTGCAGTGTAAATGATAGCCGCTTTAAAAAAAACTGGAGATTTCTTCCCAAATCTCTCACTTTCTGAATCTCTCATCCTATTAAAACTCACCCTATATCTATTACCTTCTAGAAGGTGCTACATAAATAAGAAGCATTTTCTGAATGGTTGCTAAGGGCAACATCCCATCTTCAATAGAATTCCCAAGTTAGTAAATTTACCCCATTGTCGTTTTCCTAAATTAACCATTCTTCTTAAAGTGACAATACTCAACTGCTTTGTTCACTTACACGGCTATTTTTAATGAATTAATAAAAAATTGAATAGCTGATCACAGGGCTCTGCAAATCTTGATCAGCCTAGTGATCAGGTCTGAACAGCCCCCAAACTTGGAATCCGCTATTTCTCAACCAAACATTCCTGAGTGACTTAGGACCACAACTGGAGATGGTTTCTTAGGGCGGGATGTATTAAAATACATCACCGCTCCTCGCCGCACTGCCTCAGCAATGCTAGCACATATGTATTAACATACGCAACTAGCATCGCAGTGCGGTGACCAAGGCCCCCCACGATACCTGTGATGTGGTGTGCCCCCAGGATGTCTCCGTCACATCCCCGGCTCAGCGCAGCTCTCTCGGTGCCTCCTACTCCCCCTTGCAGTCGGGAGGACATCCGGCTGTGACATATGCTAGGGGGAGGAGGAGTTTGATGGAGGATGGGGAGGGGCCAGAGAAAAATGCCAGTTTGCAAAGAGAACAGTGAAACTTGTTGATCTTCAGAGACTGGGTACCTGGAGATGGAAGCTCCAGGATAAATGTGCTTGATTATCTGAAAAGAACAAATAAATATTCTAAAAAGGCTGGCTTTCACCTGGTAAGTGAAAAAACACCCCAATATATCATTTAGATTCTCACATGATGAGTGTACTACTGGAGTTCTTTTTACATTATCTATTATTTTCATGATAGAAAAGTTGACTTCTGAAGTACAGGTTGAGTATCCCGTATCCGTAGATCCCGTATCCAAATTATTCCAAAAAACGTGTTTTTTTGGAACAATTCAAATCCCCCCCCCCCCTAACCCTTTTTTTATACTTACCAAGTCCCCCGGTGTCCACGGCAGGCCTTCAGCACCATCTCCAGAGTCTCCAGCAGTCCCAGGAGTGCTTTGCGGTGACGTCACCGGCACGCCTAGGAACTCCTGGGACCGCTGGAGACTCCGGGGACAGTGCTGAAGGCCTGCTGTGGACTCTGGGGGACAACGTGGATGCCGAGGGACCACCGGGCACCATCAGGGGACACAGCGGTGTTGCTTTGTTTGGGGCGCCCCCCCCCGCCGTTATGGGGGGGGGCCCCCTCCCTGCCCTCCCCCCATTGCCGCATGCTTACCTGTCCGCGCGTCCCGGCTCCCCTCCTGGCTTCAATAAATTCTATGCAGACGGACCACGATAAAATGGCCGCCCCCATACCGCAGACAGTTTTAGAGAACAGTCTGCTTTATGGGGCGGCCATTTTATCGTGGTCCATCTCCATAGCATTGATTGAAGCTAGGAGGGGAGCTGGGACGCGCGGACAGGTAAGCATGCGGGGGATGGGGGCGGGGGGATTACTATAGCACCGCAACCCCCCGGCGCCCCCATATGCACAGCAGCCCCCCCCCCCCCCCCCCGCGCGACCGAATGCTCGTGGTCCCGAGCATTTCGAATAAGGGATTCTCAACCTTTGCTAACTCTAGTGGACCACATGGTAGGACCAAACAGTGGAAGCCTTGACAAATTTCAAAAAGTAGCTTTATAAAATACAATGACACTGGACCGATTGTACCACTGAAGGTCAAAAATGTTGTACATATGTAGATAATAAGTCAGAGGCAGTTGTGCATCTTAATAAAGTTCAGGTATTATAGAAATAAATATAGGTAATTTGTAGGGTGCGACCCTTTTGGGTGGTTCGGATAAAATGTTACTAATGTTTTCTCTGGAAATATACAATATATTATATTTGGAATAATTTTCTTAGGTGTAGCATCTATAGGCTGAGACCTACTATATAAGCAAGAAATGAGAGAGGAAGGGATGTTAAACATGTTAAAGAATAACTAGCAATATAAAACCTTAGTTAAACCCTGATCTGATGTGGTGTCAGATTTTATTCTGATCCCCTGCACATTTGCAAATTTATTTGTAATACGTCATTTTAAATCTTATTTGTAATTAAAATAAGAAAATTTTGATTGGAATGCATATACTTGTAGACTACTAATGAGAATCAGCAGAGAGTGTTATAATATGGATAATATTAATATGAAAGCTGATTGACCAAACAGATAACTGCAATGTTGCTTTAACACTGAAAGTGAGGATGAGACTGTACAAGTTTTTTGTTTTTTATTATCTTGTATACATATATATGGAAGCAAACACCTCCTGGTATTGAATCATAAGCATATTATACATTTGGGAACTCTCAGAAGAAATAGGGAAATCAGCACTTACAGAAGATGTTTTGTTAGTATTGTAATAATCATGATATTGGTGACTGGCATGACGGATGTACAAACTTTGATTAGCTTATCCTTTATCCTAATCTGGTATATACGGATGATAATTCCTATGAAAATTATCTTGCCTATTTGATTTTTTACTTGTATGGAAACGTATAATACTGTACATTTTTAATGTAAGGGGGTATTCAGTCCTGGCCACTATTTCCACTGGCAGAAATACTGGCCATTGCCTACCCGACTTAAAAAAAGTAATCTCTGTTTCGTTGGAAAAGACCAAAAGATTGTCGAATTCTCTGCCATTTTTTGACAAACTTTGGACAGTCGGAACATTGAATTTCGACTGTCAAGTTGCAGTCGAGATGAATGAAAACCATATCTTCCAAATCAATATAATACGATGCCCACACTAAGCAAATCACACCTGCACATGGCTTCTGAATTGTAAGATGGCGTTGAGATTTTTTTTTTTAAATTTGGGGTAATGATTCACACTCAGTCTAAGGCCCTGTTCTATAGTATATATATGCCTTCCTAAGGAACATAGGATTTGAAGTTATTGAATGGATTGTGCAATACCAGGGGGGGCTCTATACAGCAGCATCCAGACAGAGGAACAGACAGGACATTCCAAAGAAACAGCATCTGAAAATGATCCATTCTTTGCCTTTTTGCTATCTCCTGACAAGTGTCCAGCAAAAAGACTAGCCCCACAGCCACACTTTAATCTTTCTTATTCAACTGGAAGAGGAAAGCTGCAATCACAGTGCTTACTATTTAAGGCTTAACACACAGATGGAAAGGAATCCTATTTCTTGTCTGTCATTGCTGATCTGTTTCCCAGATCAATACTGAGCGTACTTCCAAGCCCCTAGTGTGTGATACAAGTCTAGTCACATTGCATAATTCTGGTTGACAGCAGAGCAGTGGCGCAATGATGAAATGCTACAACTTATCAAAAGACATGACATAAAATGACAACCCTTGCTAACATCATTTCAAGCCTTAGTTCTGTGAACATATTTCTTTTTCTACACTGAGGTCTCACACTTATTGTATTTATGCGCATCTTAGTCGCTTTTTGACAGCAGAAGTTCATTGAACAGGTCTGACAATAGAAACTAGAGTACGACTGGGTTCTTACCAAAAAGTTCCAAGCTGAAGAAGATTCATGATGTAATTTTACTAGAAAACTTGGATCTTGCGTATTTTTCATAACATACAATTAGGCACTTTGAGCATGATTCTAAGTTGAATGTAAGGCGAGAAAGAGTAGAGTATGTCTGCACATTGTAAAACAAAATTGCACTTCAGCGGGGCAGACTTCAAATCTGGAGAGAGCAGTGGCGGAACTTGTGAGTGGTGGGCCCAGGCGTAAAAATAAACTTTGGGCCCCCCTAAACTGATGCATCCCAAGTTTATAATATACCAGATGCCAGTAGATGAAGGGAGAAGCAAAGGGAGGTAACAGGGAGAGGCAGTGGGTGACATGGACAAGGGTGACAGTACTATCACACAGTTTGGCACACAGTCCTGTGCTGTTTGGAAACCAGGAAGGATTACCTTGGTGGCGGTGGGTGTTGTAAAAAGTGTGGAACTGCACAATCTCTAATCTCACTGTTCTCCGGGGAGACTCATGCATTGTCCCAAGATGGCCATCAAGTTTAATATTAACACTGGGCAAGGGCCATCTATTTCTTTACTGTACTATATAAGACTATGTAGTGACATGGTGGAAGACAGAAGTCTTCTATTTAGATCATCTGAGAGATCTGGTTAACTCCTGCCATAAAACAGTGTACACTTGTCATCTGGTGAGCGGTAGGAAACCCTGATCTTCTTACCAGTGTACATGTAACACCCCTGCTTGAGTAAATGGGCTGTGCATAGTCTAAACCACCCACTGGTGTGTGCCTATATATCTCTGCAATATCAACACATGCATAAGAATATCCAACAGGAGGATCACAGCAGTCATTGCTTTGTCGGTGAGAGGAGGCTTCCTCAGTTTGGCATTTAGTCAAGCAGGCTTTGGCAGCACCAACTATTTTAGATATAATACACAGCTCTGTGAACTAGAGGCAGGATCATCAACACTGACAGGCGGCAGGACTCCCCTATCAGACTAGCTCAGATGGCAAACTAACTACCCTGCTCCCTTCGATGAGACAGTCATACAAATTTGTTCAAAATGGCTGTGCTGTGGCCCAACGTATAACTTATTTCTGGTCTGGCAGCAGTGGGCCCCGTAGACCCCTTGTGCAATGCACCTGCTGCACCAATGGTAGTTCCACCTCTAGCAGAGAGATTATATGAGGGGCATAGCCAAACTAAAATTTAAACTGGAGTGTAAAAATAAACGTGTCGAGTATTTATGCATACCTCCCAACTGTTTCGATTTTAGCAAGACAGTTCCATTTATTTTTGGACTGTCCCGCTGTCCCACCCGCAGGCTGAGAGGGCAGATGTGAGTCTCCTGTCCATTGCTTCTCTGCTCATCACATGCGCACAGCATCTATTCAAAAAGAGGCCAATTGGGGCATGGGCTCGCGAGTGCAGCATCCCGTTAAACCACACGGTATAGGCCAAGCCCCCTTTTCCCATTTTCTCCAATACTAAAATGTTGGTAGGTATGATTTATGGACTACAGATTGAAGCTGCCCGTATTTAACGTGCATGCAATATATCTGTCTATTTTCATCCTTTTCGGTGAAGTCATGTGACGTTAGCCACCCGCCCAGGGTGATGGGCAGCATTTTTATGGGGATGCCCATAAAACGCTAAGTGTTCCCCTGCTCCAGCCTCCTGTCCGCCCCCACCTGCCCCCTCTGAAGCAAACGGCCACGGTGAGTGTGAAACTCGCCAAAGGCAATCCCAAAACATCGGCAAAAGGTCGAATTGGCTCCCTATTAACGCGTCTAAAATGACCTCTTTATTCACTATACTGACACCTGAAATCAATTTCTATAAAATCGTAACATAAGTGAAAAAAAAAATATTTCTATGTTCCCATTTAAAGGGTACCAAGGAAATGTTTCTTAAGAATAAAGTTCCAAAAAAAATCAAAAAGTTACAGTCTCTAATTACAAAAATGCATCTAATGCAAAATAACATTCTACGAGCAAAGTCAGAACAGAATGTGACATTAACTCTGCAATATTAAAATCTTTAACATAACCATTTGTCAAAGCATCAAAACCAAAGATTCAACACAAGTACTGGAATGAGCATAAGACATTTGGCAGAGGCACCGGTCCCAATAGAATCCTATGGATCAAACTAATCCTATCATTAGCATATTGTAACATTTCTAATGACATCTTCTCATCCACAGCCTGATCTGAAAACACTTTGTAAGACGATTAAAAAAAAAAGTAGAACTGTAACAGTACATAGTTATAATAATCACTACATTATTTATAGGTAAATGGAGGAAGTCACAGGACTATTTTAATGGTACAGAAAATGTAATATTGCATACACAAAATTAATATTCAACTGACACAGAATAGTTCTCCAAAATTATCATATATAAATGATTAAATATACTGTAAATATTGCAAGAAGTCAGCGCAGTTAAAAAAAGATAATTTTAGATTTGCAAAATATAGAACATGGATATTTTTCCTATATAAATAATTTCATATATTCATATATTCAAAATTTGCAAATCCAAAAATAACATTTATCAGGTTCCTATTACTTATAAAAAAAAATACTGCCAAACTCCGATAACCAAATGGCTTTCCTCCCAATTTCTTCATCAGAGGAAGAGGGATATTCACGTGGCAAAAAGGGTTTGCGGTCTGGTATTTGCAGTCCTCCCAGACCGGAAACTCCACCACTCGGCTCACTGAGCCATTGTCGCCTGGCGCCCATTAGAATACACACAGACTATTGGCTGCTGTGTATAGAATGGGCATGCAAGGGCAGGGACAGCTGAGCTGATCCTCCATATCCTCCCTCTGGGTACAGGGGGCAGCCAAAATTATTGTGCCTGGGGATGGCCTGGCACCTAAATCCGGCCCTGCCACTGCTGTCCCTGTCACCCTCTTTCTGTCATCCACTGCCTCTCCCTGCCTCTCCCTGTCACCCTCTGCCTCGCCCTGTCACCCACTCCTGTCTTGCATATTGTGAACTTGGATTGGAGGGGCGGAAAGAGGCCCAAGTTAAACTTTTGCACCTGGTTTCTGCCACTGATCCCGACTGTCCCAATTTTCATGGAACAGTAATTTTTTTTGGAACAGTCCTACCTGCAGGCAGCAGTGTCCCATGGTGGAGAACAGTGGAGGGCAGTTGGGAATCCCTCTGTCACTCGCTGCGCTGCTTTGCTTTGCAGAGCAGCAGTGAACAGATGCTGTGCATCTATTCACAGAAATAGAGGGGCTGGGGGCATGGCAGTAGCTCGCAGAGTGCTGACCATGCCCCCAAAAGTGATGCAAGAGGCGTGGTTCACTGGTACATCATTCCCATGAAGCCACACCCCCTTTATGTGACGTCACACATCCCAATTAGAGCAGCATAAATTTTGGAAGGAAGTCAATACTTGCTTTTCAGATTCCCGCAGATCGCTGAATTGGGGGCAGGCGCTCACATCATGTAAACTAAGCCGCCTGCCCCGAACAGTTATTGACGCACCTGCATTCTCAGGGGAATGCCCAGCTCTTCTACTGGGGCGCCCATGCAACACTGGGCATTTCCCTGTTCCAGCACTCTGTCCGCCCCCTTCCATCCCCTCACAGTGTGAGCGCCTCAGGTATTCGCACAAGGGGTTCTGCACATACGCATATTCGCAAATGCTCATGGGCAGACCCTCATGATTGAAAACGGGACCTGAACGATGGGGTCCGAATCATCCCCGAAATCCATTAATTCCAATTTATGTGGTCTTCTTCTTAAAAGTTGTCCTAGGAGATCATTCAATCAACGATTGTGAGTAGCCATTGCTATAATGTTTCAATGATAGCCTTGGTACCTTGTCTCCCAAACTTTACCCAGCCAATTTGTACCTTGATTCACACAAAAGCGCTTGCCACCCTATGGGGGTATGCAATAAAGTGCAGCAGGTATTGCAATTTTTTGAATGAACAAACAATTCACCGACAATTGAATTCCCCTCTTATTCCCCTCTAATTGTAGAATGTCGTCTAGGTCACATGTAGATGTGTTGAGGCCTTGGTTTCAAAATTTTTAAAACTTTATTCATTTAATAACAAAACACACTGGGGGAAATTTACTAAGAATACAAATACAAAAAATTGTATTCTTATTCTTAATACGAATGAATACGACTGGTGTAGTCATATTTTCATTTATATTCCGGAGAATAATTTACTAATCAGTCGTATTTGACTAATTCATATTATTGTAGGCGTATTGATTTGTGTTTTTTTCCGATACAAATTCGTATTTTTAAATACAAATTCGTATTGGTTTTAGCCTGCAGTGTAAAAAAAATGTAAAAATAATTAAATAATTTAAAAAATGGCGAAGGGTCCTCCTCCCCCCCCCCCCCCCCCATGGGCATAACCAGCTCCAGGCTCAAAGAGCCGGGCCTGGTTTAAAAAAAATCAGAAAACCATTTAAATAGGGCTCCACTGATTTTTTAAAACCAACCATTAGGCCCCAGGGCCGGGCATGGTTCCCGAAATACGGGGAACCCCTACAATTTTTGTCCCCGGTATTTTTGGAACCAGGACCAGCTGAATAAGCCCGGAGCTGGTTATGCTCAGCAGGGGGGACCCCACACCATTTTCATTATAACCTTTTTTTTACACAAAATCCCACATGTCCTCAAATTCGCACATTTTCAGGACTAAAAATCACACAATTTCATGACTAAAAACCGTACCATATCGCACTCTTTTGCTACAAATTCACATCTCATTAAATATGCAAGTTAGCGGAAAAAACATTTTCATTATAACCTTTTTTTTACACAAAATCCCACATGTCCTCAAATTCGCACATTTTCAGGACTAAAAATCGCACAATTTCATGACTAAAACCGTACCATATCGCACTCTTTTGCTACAAATTCACATCTCATTAAATATGCAAATTAGCAGAGAAAATGCAATTTTAAAAAGTGCGATGTGGTGCGATTTCAGAAAATGCTATTTTTTCCCCATTCCATTAAATCTCGGCCCAGGTATCTCATAGCCCACGCTGAAATGGTCTGTGAATGCAACCTTGTGCCATGTGTGAAGCTGAGAAGTGTGTATGTGTGCTTAGTGGCCTTTTATAAGTCACACGTTTGTGATTTTGATCAGCTGGGGGTTATTTTCTGATTTTTTTTCCTCCTGTAAAATTCTAAGATGTGAAATATACTTCCAAATCAAGGTGTATTTTTTTTACGTATTTTTTTTTACGATTCGTATGTGTTTACGATTCGTATTTTTTACGAATACGAATTGTTAGCAAATGACTAAAGTACGTTGTTTTCATGTTAAAAATAGGCGTAATCTTCATATTCAAAAATACGAATACGCCATGTATACACCATGAATACGAATACACATCACCATATTTTCAGGATAGTAGTCGAGGAATGTGAATCACTTTAGTTATTGCCGGCAAATGATCTGAAGTCAATTACAGATGGAGGGGCTGGTGCCAGGGGGCGCGATAATGCGATGCTCGTACATCGCTCGTCAACTTAGCTCCCCGCCGCCGTCCGTCACCTCCCCCACTGACATCGACGGTCCCCATCGCCTCCCCGACCCCCCCCCCCCTAACCCTGCCCATCTCCCTGAAGCGGAGCTAAGCCGCCGAGAGACTGGGACGCAGGTCCATCTGCATTTTAAATTTTGTTAAACATTACGCCAAGAAAAGAACAGTCAATGTGAACGACGCTGGCATTTTTGTGGATATTTTGCACATATATCTCATAGCACTGTCGGCACTCAAAGGGTTAAATAGTACATTTTGCTGTCAGTCTATGACCCTGGTGTTAAGGACACAGTACAATGTATGTACCGTACCCTTTCCTAAGCAACTCTCCTAATAGCTGCTAAGTTATTTGAATCTATTTTTAGGAACAATTGCAAAACTCCTAAATTCTACATTTTGTTCAGTAGAAAAAAGTTAAATGGCAGATCGTTAAAACTGAGTCATTTCATGTGCACTTTGTGACAGAATAACATTTGCCTATCAGGATGCAAAAACATTGCCCGCTCCTGTGTGGAGTTTTTACTTTGTTTGAAATGAGCTTTAGGAGCGTCTCGCTTCTCGGTGCCAAAGTCCACATTTTCTACTGAGTGATCACAAGCCATAAAGCCGTAGGCTGCCCACAACAAATTATTCTGCTGAGCGGAAGAAGCATCTGCCCTCTGCAAGCATTCCGAAGCATCAGCACCAATTGTTCTGGAGAGAGACTCTCAGTGACTGTCTTCATTATAGGTTGTGTTAAATGAAGCAGTGTGACGGTAAATGTGGTTATACTGCGCATTTGTTTTCTGGAAGGCATTGTCTTTGAGAATAAGTTAGTTCTATATTATACCCCTGTCACCTGTTTTCTCTCAGAAATGTCCTGATTGCCAACTAGACGATTTAGAAAGCCAACATTTGTTACCTTAAGAACTTATTCTGCAGATATTCCAGGTCACTTAACTTTACTTATTTCTAGTATTCTGTAGAATTCATAGGTACAACCAAAGAAATCAAAATGCTTATTTAGACTGTGGTTTTTCTTGCACCTTGAAGATTCGTTATTTTCCGTAGCGCATCTAGAAATCCCAGCAGCACATCACAGAGAATTTAGGCCCTTATTCTGGTTTGCTCGGTATCGCAGCTTACCGCGCTCAAAAGAAGCCGCCCGTATGAGCGCCACCCCCACCGCTGCCGATACCCAGGGCCGGTGCAAGGCACCGGAGCGCCCCAGGCGAGTCGGGGTAGGGGCGCCCCGGTGCCGGGGTACCTGTTGCGCCGTCTGGGGAGCAGGCAGGGGGGTCCAGGCTGGCGTCTGACAGGAGTCAGCCCTGCAGTGGTGTCCTTGCCGCACGTGTACCTCCTGCGGCGCTGAGTATAAAGCTGGCGGCGGTGGGGGGTCCCTTCAGTAAATAAGAAATAACTAGCGCTATGCGGCGGTGCGGGAAGCACTTCTGTTTTGAAAACACTGGCCGCATGGCGCGCGCTGATTGGCTGAGATTCAGCCAATCAGCGTGCACCGTGCGGCCAGTGTTTTCAAACAGAAGCGCTTCGTGCGCCGCCGCATAGCGCTAGTTATTTCTTATTCACTGAAGGGACCCCCCACCGCCGCCAGCTTAAGCTTTATACTCAGCGCCGCAGGAGGTAACCGCGCGGCAAGGACACCACTGCAGGCTTCTGTCAGAAGCCGGCATGGACCCCCTTTGCACGGGGGGCGAGGGGCGAACTGCCGCCCTCCAGTGGCCGGCGCCCTAGGCAAATGCCTAGACCTGCCTAGTGGTGGCGCCGGCCCTGCCGATACCCCTTGTTAACATGCAAAACACATCCCCTCGCATGCCTCCGTTATCATTTCTCCTGCCTTTGCAAATAAAAGTCAGTCAGCCGCAAGCCCCCGGCAGGCATTGGCACCGGCAGGCGCGCCCGCGTACCCATGGGATCGCCCAGTGTTTCCATGGGGATGCCCATAGAACATTGGGTGTTCCCATGGGTATTCCCCATCCCTGCCACCATCTGCCCCTGTCTTAATTCTTGGCATTGGCTTGGCGACTATGCAAGTCGCAGAAGCCATTCTCAAAGAGGAGCAGCACATGTGCATAATAGACGAAGTACTATAGAACTTGTTGTAGTACGAGTGAACCAGAATGACCCCCTTAATCCTCATTCACTAAATGTTTCACACTTTAAACACTTAATTGTAGCTGTATATACTAATTCTAGTTCATTGGATGAGGACGTGTTAGTAAGTGGTTATACCCATACTTAGTTGTACGTCATTGTTAATGCAGTCATGTCTACACGTATCCTAGTCATCATAAGAATGGCGCTTTAAGGCGCACTAAGACGTACTAAGGAGGAAGAGGATCCACAGTATGTAATTCCACCGCTTCACTGCTGAGCGGCAAATGCTCCACTAACAAAAATGACAGTACAGTGCTGAGTAGCTGCCGATGGATATGGCACTACATACAGGTACTGACAAGTGCACGGCAGTAAATAGCGCTCACTTTTAATACAATAATATTGCAAGATGGACGACAGTACTGTACATTCTGAAATTCTAAAAGTGCAAAGCATCATTTTATGCCTAGAGTACACTTTTGACTATTAATGTAGAATCTACTGTTACCAATTTCATGCTGGATATGTGATACATTGTATTGCTCATCAACACGCACTGCAACTTTTGCCAGTACTACAAGCCCCCATTGTCATTTTCAGTCTGCCTTCCAAAGGTACATTATGTTGGGCTGCACATCGCTTTTATATATTCACTAGGGTCATGACTATGAAAAAGAAAACTGCGCCTTTTGATGATTTTACACAATAATTACAACCAATTTATTAAAAATGGATTACAATACATAAAAAAAAACTCATTTATGAATAATTGTGGTGCATAATACACTTGAATTGCACTATTATGAGCATGTAAATGGTGCAAGCCTTGAAAAGTCACTCCTTGCGTTGGATAGGGGTATTGTGGGAAAGCACCCCACTAGTCCTTCAAATGCGGATCCTGTTCCTATTTTGGACTCCAAATGGGCAAAGTTATTTAGGGGAGAGAACAGTTTTGTGACCTCACATATCTGGGAAATCTGCCACTGCTCCGTGTTGTAGTAGGAAGTGGTCCCCGTGAGAACGATACACTGTCCTTGCTTGTTATTCCTTGAGAAGCCCCAATGGATGGCAGAGTCCGCTTTTCGGGTCCTGGTTCAGGTATCCTTGTGGAAGGTTGGACTTCAATCCACAACCGCACTAGGAAGGAGATGGTTGGGGTTCTGTAGCCTAACGCATTTTGCTGGGTATCCCCCAGCTTTTTCAAAGGCCTTTATGTGACATTACATTTCAGTGAGAGGTGTGTAGCAGATGTTATAATGGTAAGGGGGCAAAAGTGTCATGATCTGATCTGCTTGTTGTCACGGGCACTATAATATTACATAATAGGAGTTGGATCACTGCAAGGAGGCACAATATGAAATGTAGGCACTACTGTATGGCATAAAATGAACTAAGGGAATGTAAAGTGGCACTATTTGAACTGGAGGGCACTCTAATGAGCAGGGAGCACTGTAATGTGACAAAATATGCTCTGGTGGTTGGCCCCCTGTACACTGGCCACACCTACACTGTATGGTCCCATTCCACTGCATTACTCTTGTGAGCTCTTTGTTCCCCAGTCTGACCACTGGTCAAAGTGATCCCTTGGGACGCTGTATGTTGTAAGGTAAATTGAGGATACTGTGTGACATCATGTGTACTGGAAGCACTACAATGTGACATCATGTAAACTATGGAACTATGGTTTATAAAAATAAACTAGTTCAATACGTGGGACATAATATTAACTAGGAATCTACTATGGTTCATAAAGTGAACTAGGGCAATATGTATCTAGGACTGCCTCTCAAGAAACATTCAAAATATTTCTATAACAGACAGAGACAAAGTATATAGATACTGTAACAGGTTTTTGGAGATTTGTGCAAATGTATTAAATTAAAAAACTAAGAAATCACATACATAAGTATTCACAGCCTTTGCCAATAAGCTGAAAATTGAGCTCAGGAGTATCCTGTTTCCAGTGATAATCCTTGAGATGTTCCTACAGCTTAATTGGAGTCCACCTGTGGTAAAAAAGTTGATTTTACATGATTTGGAACGGGGCACACCTATCAATATAAGGCCCCAGACTTGACAGTGCATGTCAGAGTACAAACCAAGCATTATGTTCAAGGAATTGTCTGTAGACCTTCGAGACAGGATTGTCTTGCACAAATCTTGTGAAGGGTACAGAAAAATATCTACTACTTTGAAGGTCCTAGAACCACCAGGACTTTTCCTGGAGCTGGCCAGCAGTCTAAACTGAGCGATACGGGTCCTAGTCACGGAGGTGAACAAGAACCCGATGGTCACTCTGTCAGGGCTACAGCATTCCTCTGTGGAGCAAGGGGAACCTTCAAGCGAGACTACCATATTTTCAGCAGCAATCCAACAATTAGGACTGTATGGTAGAGAGCCAGACAGAAGCCATTCCTTAGTAAAAACCAAATGGCAGCCTGCCTGGAGCGCCAAAATGTACCTGAAAGACTCTTGGAAAATGAGTAACAAAATTCTCTGGTCTGATGAGACAAAGATTAAACCCTTTGGTGTGAATGATAGGCGTCATGTTTGTGTCACAAACCGTGGGTCTCAGCCCCGTCTGAGACCACGTCCATTACCTTCCCGGTGGTCAGCGTTGAGAGTAAGGCCTCTGGTTGCTGTCAGTGTCTGGCAAGATGTCCCATGTGTGGCTGGCGCTGACCCGTGTAATCGACATGCCGGCATGGTGGACTCCGCGCGTCATGGGCGCCGCCATGACACTTGCACTCAGCTGACCAGGGGGTCCAATCCCGCTGCTCAGCCTGGGTAACCTCTGACCCACACACCTGCATACCTCTCAGGTATGCTCACTCTTTTCCTGTACTGATTGGTGCTGCTGCAGCTAGCCAATCAGTACTCAGCGAGGGGGATATATTCTGGCCTCTAACTCTCAGTCATCGCCTTGAATATGTGTTCATCTGACCTCAGTACCTCCTGTGTTCAGCTGTTTCCAAAGGCTCCTGGTTATCCGGTCTCCCCGTGTACCTCTCGCAGATTCTGCCGTTACTACCTGGTTTGTCATCTCCAGAAGACTCCTGCCATTCCACTCTGCAGTCGAGTGATTACTCCTGTTACCATCCTCACCTGGCATACCATCTCCAGAAGCCTCCTGCTATTACCATCGTGCAGTTGAGTGATGTCACCGACCCAGCTGTCGACATCAGTGTTGACACTTTCACACTGTGCCTCCCAGAGACTATTCCACCTACCCGTGTCTCCAGTGTCATTACCACTCACAGCCTACGTCCAGAGGGCCAGGGCAGAGGGCCGCGACCTGCCTGTCAGACGCAGCGAAGTCCATATCCCCTTGCGGGGGTCCCTGGTGAATACCGCTGGCAGGTTAGACTCCGCGCCTCATGTCATTCATCAGGCCTCCAGCCTTCCGATACACAACGCCCTCCACTGGTCCACCACGGTCAGGGCCGGGAACACAACAGACCCCAGACCTGACAGTATATTCAAGGCCGATGGACTCGGCTCAAGACCCAAGTGTGGGACCAGCGGTTCTTCAAAATGTTGCTGCCAGAATGGAGACCCAAGAAGCCACCCAGCAGCAGGTGATCAAATTCTTACAGGATGTGTCCAGCCGGTTGGACACCCTGCAACAGTCCCTGTCGACTTCTGTGTCAATCTCTCCCGTACGATCAGCAACACCAGCCCTACCTTCTCGTCTCCACCTGCCAGCACCCACCAAATACGATGGTGACCCCAAGACCTGCAGAGGGTTTATCAACCAGTGCCAAATTCAGGTCGAATTGATCCCTCAGAACTTTCCTACGGCCAGAATTAAAATTGCATACATGGTGTCGTTATTGACTGGTTCTGCCCTGAAGTGGGTATCACCCTTATGGGAAAGAGCAGATCCTCTGCTGGCAGACTATGATCAATTCATCCAGACCTTCTGCCGCATATTCGACTTGCCAGGTCGACCCGTGTCAGCAGCTACCGACATCCTCCAGATTAAGCAAGGGTCCCGCCCCATGGGGCAGTATGTAATCCACTTTCAAACTCTTGTGTCTGAATTACAGTGGAACAATGAAGCCCTCACAGCTGCCTTCTGGTTAGGAGTCTCTGACCGGATCAAAGATGAGCTGGCGTCTCGCGATCTTCCTGACCAATTGGAAGATCTTATATCTCTATGTATCAAGATTGATCTACGTCTTCGTGAGAGAGGACTAGAAAAACACAAGAAGTTAATTCCCAAAGTTTCTCCCAAGGTTCGTTCTGAGTCTCCTATGCGTGAAGAACCAATGCAAGTGGGTAGATCACGACTGACTCCCGAAGAACGTACCCGTAGGCAGCGCAATCGTCTGTGCATATATTGTGCTGCTCCTAGTCATTTCATTAACAATTGTCCCGAGCGTTCGGGAAACGACCGGGCCTAACCTGTAAGGGAGGAGTCAGGTTGGGTCAAGTGGTGAAATCTCCTCCAGAAAATGACTTTGTTTTGCCCGTATCTTTGGATACCCCTGCCGGTGCCCATGCTAGCACTGCCTTGGCAGATTCCGGGTCAGCCGGGAATTTTATCTCTCAAGATCTGGTTACCAAACTGAAGATCCCTATGGAACCATTAGTTCCCCATCTAGCGGTTACAGCAGTTGACGGCAGCAGAATCCCAGGCAGTGAGGTTCGTTTCTGTACCAGCCTCCTCACCCTTAGAGTCGGCATGCTGCATCAGGAGCAGATCAAATTTCTTGTCATTCCCAAATCTTCTTATGAAATCGTCCTCGGTCTTCCCTGGTTTCGTCTCCATAATCCCAACATCAATTGGAAGACGCTTCAGATCGAGCAATGGAGTTCTCATTGCCAACAGCAGTGTATCAAGTCAGTGGTACCCACTCGTTCAGCCAATGTAAAAATTCTTCCTGGGCTCCCCGAAGTCTACAGTGAATTCGTTGATGTGTTCTGCGAGCAGTCTGCTGATACTCTTCCTCCTCATCGTGATTGGGACTGTAAAATTGATCTCCTCCCAGGGAAATTCCCTCCTAAAGGTCGAACTTATCCATTGTCCGTTCCTGAGACTCAAGCCATGTCTGTATACATACAGGAGAATCTTCAGAAAGGCTTCATCCGGTCCTCCAGTTCCCCAGCAGGCGCAGGTTTCTTTTTTGTAAAGAAAAAAGATGGAGGCCTTCGCCCATGCATCGATTACCAAGGTTTAAACAACATCACAGTCAAGAACAGCTACCCGCTTCCTTTAATTACCGAACTTTTCGACCGAGTGAGAGGTGCCCGAGTCTTCACCAAATTGGACCTCCGAGGGGCATACAACTTGATAAGAATTCGTGAAGGTGACGAGTGGAAGACCGCATTTAACACCCGGGATGGTCATTACGAGTACCTGGTAATGCCTTTCGGCCTCTGTAATGCCCCAGCAGTATTCCAGCAATTTGTGAATGAGGTTTTCAGGGACATGCTCTATGTTTGTCTTGTGGTATACCTCGATGACATCCTCATCTTTTCCAAAGACTTATCCTCTCATCGAACTCAGGTCAAGGAAGTATTGTCTCGTCTTCGCCGAAACAAACTGTACGGCAAGATTTCCAAATGTACCTTCGAAGTTCCTTCCGTGCCCTTCCTGGGTTACATCATTTCTGGTTTTGACTTACGTATGGATCCAGAGAAGTTGGAGGCTATTAACGGGTGGTCACAACCCACTTCCCTCAAAGCAGTCCAACGCTTTATAGGGTTTTCCAACTACTACAGGAAATTCATTCGAGGCTTCTCCACGTTGATTGCACCCATCACCGCACTCACCAAAAAGGGGGCTAATCCAGCCAGCTGGCCTCCAGAAGCCGTCGCAGCTTTCCAGTTTTTAAAACAAGCCTTTGTCACTGCTCCTATCCTGTCCCAGCCTGATGTCAACAAACCCTTTTTTCTTGAGGTAGATGCCTCTCACATAGGAGTCGGTGCTGTATTATCCCAAAAGAACAGTGATGAAAAACTCCACCCCTGTGGGTTCTTCTCTCGCAAGTTTCTTCCAGCAGAAAGAAATTACTCCATTGGAGACCAAGAATTACTGGCCATCAAATTATCCCTCGAAGAATGGAGATATCTTTTAGAAGGTGCCAAGTTCCCCGTGACGATCTTCACAGATCATAAAAACCTGTTATACCTCCAGTCTGCCCAATGTATGAATCCTCGACAGGCTCGTTGGTCCTTGTTTTTCTCTCGTTTCTCTTTCAAGTTGTTATACCGTCCAGGTACTCAGAATGTGAAAGCTGATGCCTTATCTCGTTCCATGCAAGAGGATTCTGACCTACAGGAGAATCGGCCCATTCTTGACCCCATCGCCTTTGCTCCCACGCAAGTGTCGCCTGTGCCTCCTCCTGGTAAAATCTTCGTTCCCACTGAACTGCGTCAGAAGCTTCTCTCCTGGGCACACAAGTCATTATTCTCTGGGCATCCTGGCGCCCAGGGGACATTAAAGATTCTTCAGAGATCCTATTGGTGGCCGCAGATTGGCAAGGAGGTGAAGGAGTTTGTGGCTTCATGTCCAGAGTGTGCACAGCACAAAGTGTCCCGACAAGCTCCAGCCGGCCAGCTCCATCCTCTGTCCATTCCATCTCGTCCCTGGACTCACATTTCAATGGACTTTATCTGCGACTTACCCAAATCTCAAGAGTATAACACCATAGTTGACAGATTTTCCAAGATGGCCCGATTCATTCCATTACCCGGGCTACCGTCCGCCCCCAGTTTGGCTCAGCTGTTTGTACAACATATCTTCAAAAGTCATGGCTTGCCTAATGAAATTGTGTCCGATCGTGGGGTACAATTTGTAGCACGGTTTTGGAGAGCCCTGTCTGATGCATTCCAAATCAAATTAAAGTTTTCTTCAGGCTATCATCCCCAGTCCAACGGTCAGACAGAAAGGGTGAACCAGGATCTGGAGACTTTCCTACGTCTTTATATATCATCCTCTCAAGATGACTGGTCGAGACTCCTCCCATGGGCAGAATTTGCTCATAACTTCAGGTACCACACTACCACTGGTCATTCCCCTTTTTTTATAGTCTATGGACAAAATCCCCGTGCCCCCAATTTTGAAGCTTTACCTGCGATAGAAGTACCTGCAGCCGCAGCAGCCGTTAAACACTTTTCTCAAATCTGGCGAGAGGTTCATTCCAACATCAAGAAAGCTTCAACAAGGTACAAATTCTTTGCAGATCGCAAGAGAAGAGCTGTTCCTGAGTTGCGTCCAGGGGATAGAGTTTGGCTTTCTACCCGAAATCTCAGACTAAGGGTCCCTTCTATGAAATTTGCTCCCAGATTCATTGGTCCTTACACTGTTCTTCAAAAGATCAATCCTGTGGCTTATAAGTTGAAGTTACCCAAATCTTTACGCATCCCCAACTCATTCCACATCTCTTTGTTACGCCCTCTCATCCTGAATCGCTTCCATACTTCTTCACCATCACTACCCAAAGTTCGAACCAGCAGGGGAGTGGAATTCGAGATCAACAAGATTATTGATTCTCGTCGGCGATATGGGCGCCGCCAGTACCTCATTGATTGGAGAGGATATGGTCCTGAGGAGAGGAGTTGGGCCAATGCAGAAGATGTGCATGCCCCCCGTTTACTCAAAGTGTTCCATGAAGAGAACCCGTCCAAGCCTAAAGGGTGTTCGGTGCCCACCCTAAAAGGGGGGGGTACTGTCACAAACCGTGGGTCTCAGCCCCGTCTGAGACCACGTCCATTACCTTCCCGGTGGTCAGCGTTGAGAGTAAGGCCTCTGGTTGCTGTCAGTGTCTGGCAAGATGTCCCATGTGTGGCTGGCGCTGACCCGTGTAATCGACATGCCGGCATGGAGGACTCCGCGCGTCATGGGCGCCGCCATGACACTTGCACTCAGCTGACCAGGGGGTCCAATCCCGCTGCTCAGCCTGGGTAACCTCTGACCCACACACCTGCATACCTCTCAGGTATGCTCACTCTTTTCCTGTACTGATTGGTGCTGCTGCAGCTAGCCAATCAGTACTCAGCGAGGGGGATATATTCCGGCCTCTAACTCTCAGTCATCGCCTTGAATATGTGTTCATCTGACCTCAGTACCTCCTGTGTTCAGCTGTTTCCAAAGGCTCCTGGTTATCCGGTCTCCCCGTGTACCTCTCGCAGATTCTGCCGTTACTACCTGGTTTGTCATTTCTAGAAGACTCCTGCCATTCCACTCTGCAGTCGAGTGATTACTCCTGTTACCATCCTCACCTGGCATACCATCTCCAGAAGCCTCCTGCTATTACCATCGTGCAGTTGAGTGATCTCACCGACCCAGCTGTCGACATCAGTGTTGACACTTTCACACTGTGCCTCCCAGAGACTATTCCACCTACCCGTGTCTCCAGTGTCATTACCACTCACAGCCTACGTCCAAAAGGCCAGGGCAGAGGGCCGCGACCTGCCTGTCAGACGCAGCAAAGTCCATATCCCCTTGCGGGGGTCCCTGGTGAATACCGCTGGCAGGTTAGACTCCGCGCCTCTGTTTACGGTCTCCGCCAACACTCTGGTACGCAAGGCTTTGGCTCTGTGCATGTCATTCATCAGGCCTCCAGCCTTCCGATACACAGCGCCCTCCACTGGTCCACCACGGTCAGGGCCGGGAACACAACAGACCCCAGACCTGACAGTTTGGAGGAAACCAGGCACCGCTCATCACCAGGCCAACACCATCCCTACTATAAAGCATGGTGGTGGCAGCATCATGCTGTGGGGATGTTTTTCAGTGTCAGGAACTGGGAGACTAGTCAGGATAGAGTTAAAGATGAATGCAGCAATATACAGAGACATCATGGATCAAATCCTGCTACAGTTTGCCCTTTACCTCAGATTGAGGAGACGGTTCATCTTCCAGCAAGACAACGACCCTAAGCAAACAGCCAAGATATCAAAGGTGTGGCTTCGGGACAACTTTGTGAATGTTCTTGAGTGGCCCAGCCAGAGCCCAGACATGAATCCGATTGAACATCTCTGGAGATATCTGAAAATGTGCTTGGGAGGTGTTGCAAGGAGGAATGGGCGAAACTGCCCAAAGATAGATAGAAGCTTGTGGCATCATATTCAAAAAGACTTGAGGCTGTAATTGCTGCCAAAGGTGCATTAACAAAGTACTGCGCAAAGACTGTGAATGTGATTTCTTTGTTTTTAATTTGTGATAAATGTGCAAAAATCTTCCAAAAAGTTTTTTCACATTGTCATTATGGAGTATTGTGTGTACAATTTTGAGAGAAAAAAATGAATTTATTCCATTTTGGAATAAGGCTGTAACATAACGAAATGTGGAAAAAGTGAAGCGACGTGAATACTTTCCGGATGCACTGTACAGTATATTATCTATTGCATTTAGTGCCCTTCATATGTACAGTGTATACCAGACTCTATGAAACAAGCACCATTATGTTGTAGATGCTTTTATTCCTCTCACCTCTCTACTATAATAAATCTTCCTGTGGGTAATGTGGAAGACAGTTGTTTAAATGAATGGAGCTGTTTTCGTTGTATGTCTTTATTCACAAGATAAATTACAGGGATGTTATTCTGAAGCAGTATATAAACTTACCTTGTACGTGTCTTTCTTCCCATCCACTCTCAGGATTCTTCTACCACTTCTCTCAGTTACAATTATAGAATTGTCAAAGGTTAGGAAATACATACATTGGGGTAAATTGCTAATGCTTCTACAAATGAAAAGAGGTGATGTTGTCATAGCAACCAATTAGATTATGTCTTTCATTTCTCATTTGCCTCCTACAAATGGATAGAGAGAATATAATTGGTTGCTATAGGAAATACCTCTTTTCATTTTTGGAAGCATTAGTAAATGTACCCACCCTTTACTGAAAGGGTGGTTGGCAGTTATTTATTTTTTAGAACGTTATGATGATGAGGATGATGACTATCTGTCAATTTGAGGGAATTTTAAGGGATGGTATCCAAAAACATTTAGAGATACACAGTATAATCAGTATTAACATTAATCAACTTGGGGTGGTTGTGCCAAACGAACTAAACTGGAGATAAAGCGAAGAAAAGGTAAAAGGAGATAAAGCACCAGCCAATCAGCTCCCAACTGTCTTTTTCAAACACAGCTGATTGGCTGGTGATTTATCTCCTTTTACCTTTTTTCCGCTTTATCTCCAGTTTATCTCTTCTCCATGCTTAATAAATCTGCCCCTAAATATGCTTTTATGAGGAAGTCAGCAACCACAGAGACAGTGGAGATGCTGTAGACTTGGTCTTCCTGGAATTTGCTAAGGATTTTTATACTGCTACACATAAGAGGTTGCTAAATAAAATGGAGGATTTGGGACTAGGGGTAAAGCATTGTAGATGGGTAGGAAAATGGTTGCGGAATAGAGAACAAAGAGTGGTTGTACAGATGGAGCAGCTCTCAATGGAGCTGTTCCTGGCGATAGAGTCGCCAATTGCTGCCTCGCACCAGCCGAGAGAAGCGGGCATGCGCGCACGAGATGCACTACCACATTCCGCATTCCGTCTGAGCCTTTCTCCGCCTGCTGCCGGTCCCCTGCAACTCCCTGCGGCTCCCCTGCTGCCCCCACCAGCTGCCCCCACTCCCTGCTCCTCTCCCTGATGCAGAGATGGGCAGGGAAGACGCCACCTTGCTGACCAGGAAGCACGAGCATGTGAGACGCTCTCGCGTCCCTGTCAGATGGAGCACCTGTCCACCAGCCTGCACCAGCTCAGGACATCTGGCGATCCTGCAGGCTGGCTGACAGACGTTCCATCTGTAAATGGTGCAGTATTGAATATGATACCTGTACTAAATGGGGTGCCACAGGGTTCTGTGTTAGGGCACTTTTTTCAACATATTCATCAACGATATAGTGGTGGGACTGTCATGATTAAGCGCCATTCTGATGCCGGAATGGGCCTAACTGTACCTACAATGTTATTGATAATTGACCTGCATGTATCCTGTATTTTTATGAAGAAATGGTGGGTACCGCCGGGTAGATGCGGAGTGGCACCGCCTATAACAGCTG
This sequence comes from Crinia signifera, assembly GCF_055691185.1. Classification (NCBI taxonomy): domain Eukaryota; kingdom Metazoa; phylum Chordata; class Amphibia; order Anura; family Myobatrachidae; genus Crinia; species Crinia signifera. The sequence continues at coordinate 108,118,135 of NC_139227.1, forward strand.
CTGTTACCAGCTCTGGAAGCAAAGTCCCAGTTTAAACTGCTGGGAGAGGCAGAAGCTGAGGATGTCAGCAGCTTGCTCTCACCAGGAATGCCCTACCAGGACAAGGTGACTCTGCCTACTACAGTCGTCATGGAACCTGCTCAGGAGACCTCACATCACAAGGCCTAGTTTTAACTGCTGGAAGATGTGAGCAGCATGTTCCCATCCGTTGCTCCAGATTTGTTGCCGGAAGAGGCTAAATGCATAGTGAAAGTATGCAGGGAAGAGACAATGTCGGAAAGAGGAATGGGACTTTCTGACTGTATGCACACAAATGTGTGTGGGACTACTGATGTGGGACTTTTATTCACTCCACACATATCTGTCAATGTTGTCCCCACTGTCGCTAACTCTTCTGAACCATATGATGCATCTCAGGTAGTATGTAACCATGCTGAACATTGTAATGTTGTGATTTCTTGTGAAACTCCTGGGATGATCTGTGATAGTGCCGTACCTTCTGTAGAGGTGGAGGGTGAGTTAAAGACAGGTATAGTGGGTAATCCTTGCCAGTTTGTGGGGTTAACGAATGCCCTAATCTAGTTGGGAATGAGACACCCTCACTCACCAATGGTAGGAGTGCTGCTGGTGATGTCATTCAGGTTGCTGTGCTAGAAGTTAACCCTGTTCTTCCAGTGATGTCTGATTGTGACATGGGGCCAGGGGACGCTAACTGCACAAATGGGACAGATCTGAGTTGGTTGCAGGCAGCGCATGTACCTGCCAATAAGTTAATGGTGACAACATGCTCAGATAACCCCATTCCTGCTCAGAGACAATGGGATCCAGATATAGTGGTTTTGCCACGGTGCAATTGTAAGCCAGCAGGATGGGCCCCATGTATTGTGGAAGATGCACAGGCTAATTTGCAGGTATTGCAGGATGTCTCCCCAGGTTATGATATTGATGTTACTGTTGATAATGTGATGTCTTGCGCTACTGTGGGAAATGTGGTACCAGGTATAATCAGTGACCTGGGGGGTCCTGTGTGCACTGCAGAACTGTCAGATAGGGAGAGAGCGTCCCTTACTGCAGCTTTCCCCGCAGACCCCCCTTCTTCTTGTCAGGACACAGTCACACAGCAGGAGGTCCCTGCACACCCTGAGGGCTCAATAGAAAGTGGATATTTCAAAGCCGAATTGATAACGACGAGTCTCAGGGCTGCAGCAGCAGCTCAGGGGTCAGGTGGCTCCCAGGGTACTCCCAGGCTGTACTGGGAGAATGGTGGTTTGTATAGAGAGTATGGAGTCCACAACACCCCACCAGGGCAAGTTACGGAACGTCACCTGGTCATACCCCAAAGGTATAGGGAGGGACTGCTTAAGGTAGCTCATGAAATTCCCCTCTCTGGACACCTTACGGTTAAAAAGACCGGGGCTCACCTTCCTAAGTTCCACTGGCCAGGTATGATGAAAGAGGTGGACCGGTACTGTCGGACCTGCCATACCTGTCAGATAGTGGGGAAGCCTGGGGATGTGGGCAATACCCCCCTCATTTCTTTCCCCGTGGTATCAGAACCCTTTGAGCGGGTGGCTGTAGATATGGTAGGGCCCCTTGCCGTGCCCAGTAGCTCCAGAACAGAGTACATTTCAATAGGGGTAGATTACGCCACCAGTTACCCAGAAGCTGTAGCCCTTTTATCCATTAGGGCCGACAAAGTGGCCGATGTCCTTGTCCCCATATTCTCCCGGGTATGGTTCCCCAAGGAGATATTGACGAACACAGGAACCCAGCAGGGGTCCCCTCCAAACACGGAGAGATTCTGTGACCAAACCACCGCCATGGAGGCTGCAAGCCTGCAGATGACTGGTGAGCCGCCTCCCACTGCGGCTGCCTCGTACCTGGGAAGTGTGAAAGATACACATGGTTATAGTGAGAGGGTTGCTTCAGTAATAGAGCCAGTGGCAGGTCGTGAAGCTGCTGTGTGTAACCAGAAGTGTCTGAGGGCCCACGGAGCACAGATAAACTCAGCTCCATTAACCTCTGAAAGGCTGGACTTGGATGTTTCCAACACAGGGGACAATGACCTGTTGGTTTTCCCCCCTGCAGAAACCTGCCCCCCTTCACAATTCACACACACAAAGGCTTTGAGGGAGTGTACCTTCCCCCCAGTGAAAGGGAGGGAGGGTCAATCAGCTCAGGCAAGAGAGCAGGACAAGAGATTCTTGGAAGGTGACAGGATTACCTGTCCCATGGTATGTAGTGCTGGGTAAACACAGGAAAGGCCCCAGCCCATATGATTTGTATCATATTTATTGTTGTTAACCTCATGTCGTGTAAAGGTACTTTACAACACCTGATAGCATTGTCCCACAGTCCTCTTAAGGCTGCCCAAGCCAAGCAGAGGCTCTGGAATGCCTACACCTCAGGGGAATGCCAGTGTGGGGTGTGGCAGAAGAGGTTGGTTCTGACCTCAGGATGGCAAACGGAACTGCCGGCGGCAGGTGAAAATCTATGCCCAGGAGTCCAACGCACAGCTGGGGTGGGCTGTGTCCTTGCCTGTAAGGATGGCACAAGCAGACACAGCTTCCACTGTATCAGTGTGTCCACAGATGACTTGGGCAGGGACACCTGTTTGCCCATAGCTTGCTGTCTCCTGGAAGAGGAGCTGGAATCAGGCCCCTGGCCCGCCCTAGCCATGGCTGAGGTGTCAGGTGGAATCCTGACAGATGCCAATTATCGGAATGTGTTAGTAGGAATGCAGCAGCTTCAGTGGTCAGACCCTCTGCACCCTTACCAAACCTGCTTCGCAGGGAGACCAGGGAAAATGCACCTAGGCACCCACCAGGTAGACTCAGGTCACCGAACACCTCGGGAGTTGTTACAGATAATAAGGTGGGAGGTGGGTGAGATGCAGAGCCTAGGGGTGATACAAGAATCCTGTAGTTCGGGGACTTCGCCCATAGCGCTGGTCCTAACCTGGAAACTGCAGCAGTCTGTCGGACAGGGCACTGACAAGTGTCAGGGCTCAGCATGGGAGATTGTGGCTGGTTTGGCCACTGCTCCCATGCTGATCTTTAAAGGGGGAGGTGTCATGATTAAGCGCCATTCTGATGCCGGAATGGGCCTAACTGTACCTACAATGTTATTGATAATTGACCTGCATGTATCCTGTATTTTTATGAAGAAATGGTGGGTAAAAAGGTTATTCCAACAACCCTTGCCCATCTGTTTGAAAACTCAACAGGAAAGCAGAGGTTATCTCCTTCCCCCCTGCATCTATAAAACTTGTACTGAAGTCCAGGGTCTCTGGCAAATGTCTTCCCAGACCAGAAGAGATGTCAGAAAAGCAATTCCCTTAGACCTCTACAATGACACCTTATTTGAGATAAGAATTAGGAGGCCCCAGGTGGGTGATTGAATGGCTAAATTGCTCATCTTCAAAAGGGAAGTCAATTAGCCAGCCCCTGGGTATTTCCTAAGGAAACCCCTGGACAGGGAGATTCCTGAGGTGGGGGCTGTGATTGTGTGTGTTTTGCAAATCTTAAAAGTGTGTGTCTCACAAGACATGTTGTTCATTTTCTTGGGAATGGGATGGGTCCGATACCTGTCTCTGAAATGATCCAGTATCCGGAGAGGTTTCCACTCCAAACCCGCTTCATGCTGTGTGTTCTTGAAACGGACTGTTTTCGGTATTCCCATTTTTGTTTTATTCGAAACTGTTTTTACGTTTGACTTACCTATTAATCATATATCTTGTAACTTATTTTTTCTGTAATATACTGTAAGCCTTGTAGTGTTTTCACTTAATTAAAATTAATAATTAGTTCTGGTATCTGCTGTTTTCCAGCCCAAGCCTCTGACGAATTCGCCAGAGCGCTACCGTGTAAATCATAATTTGGTGTGTCGGCAGAATCAAAGCTGTCGCGGACTAAGTCCAAAAAGCTTACTTTGATTGGTGGCAAGCAGAATCGTGGTGAAATACGCACACGCTTGGGATACTCAGTAGAAGTGTCACGTGGCCGCGATGCTCAGATTGTCGTATCTGGGGAATCGCCGACTAGGGTCGTGACAAACGTTTCAATCTTTGCTGATGACGCAAAATCGTGCAGGGTAATTACAACAATCAAGGATGTCTTCTCTTTTGTGATGTAGGCCATGCACCATTTTAGTTGCCCTTCTTTGTACAGTCTCTAATGTATTCATATCCTTCTGGAGATATGGCCTCCAGAACTGAACACAGTACTCTGGATGTACATATATATATATATATATATATATATATATATATATATATATATATATAGCGGTCCCCGGCACTCCTAATGCCCCCACCTTGGGGGTTTCCTGCCCCGTTGCCTTCCCGGGAAGGTAGCACCTCCTTGCAGATATAAACAAAGTAACGGGCGGCACTCGGAGACTTTCAGAATACGTGAAATGGTGAAGCTTTTAATCAGCTTAATTAAAGAGTAAAAGCTTCACCATTTCACGTATTCTGAAAGTCTCCGAGTGCCGCCCGTTACTTATATATATATATATATATATATATATATATATATATATATATATATATACTGTACATCGCTGGTGTTATTGTGGGAAACCCAATAATTTCTGTCTGTGCCATGCTAGCAATTGGGGATTAAATTACAGCCCACTTTCATTAAAAACCGTGCAGACCTTCAATGATCGCCATACTGTATGTACCACACCATGAAAACGCTTATCTCGTCTTGTCTTGAGATCTTACAAAGTCACACAGTCCTGCCCCTCGGCAGCAGTTAGTGCACTGCGGTTGCGGACAGGTAAAATGCCGCTTCCGATTGACATGTCTTTTCAGCTGCGAGCATGACACTACAGAAAAAGAGCAGGCCATGCACAGTTACTCCAAACTGACAACCACAAGAGTGTCTGTGCCGCAGAGAAGCAAAAACTAACTTTAAACCAGCAGAGGAAGGATGCTCCCTTATGACAAATGATAAAGGACATTTCGGCTGCCAGCAGTAGTCTGTTTAAGGATTTCTACAGTGACTGGTTCATGTTTCACATCTCTGCTTCCATTGTCTAGCCTTGTTCCAGCAGTTCTATACCAGCAGCAGCTGCACAGGAAAGTCGGTCACCTGTGACTATGTTATTATTAATCATTGCCGGCGGATAATACTGCTACCGAACAATAGTGACCTGCACATTTCCGGATTGTTATTCCTCTATCTCCTGTATTAATGGGGCTGATTCAAGTTCATACGTTGAAACCCGAATTCGGTGTGGCTCTGCACATGTGTATCAGTGAATATACGCATGTGCAGGGCCGCTGTGCGAATGCCTTCGTGATTATTACAGTCGCTGAGGTGTTGGCACACTGAAGCGGGCAGAAAGCAGTCACATGGGGATGCCCAGTGTTTCCTGGGCGTGCCCATGAAAATGGAGGGTGCGTCCAGAAAAACGTTGGGCATCTCCATGTGAACGCAGGCGTGTTGAAGCCTAATGAAGTTACAGGACGTCAGCGCCCCAGTGACATCCCTCTCACTAGCTCTCCAGCTTCCTGTACCTGGGCCAGATCAATGAAAATAATAAATATAGGTGTGTGTGTGTGTGTGTGTGTGTGGAGGGGACGGGTAGCACTATTGTTCTGCCTAGGGACACCCTCACCCCTAAATCAAACCCTGAATAGTATGTAGTTCACAATAGCATTACATTAAACCGTCACAATGTCGACATTTATGATGTTGACATTGTTAAAATGTCACATGCTGACACTGAGAATGTTAGCAGCTGGCATTTCAACATTGTCAGAATGTCAGCATTGAGTATAAAACAGGGTTGCCTACCCTCCCGGAATGGCCGGTAGGGTCCCCAAAATCGGGTCCCCCTCCTGGCCCCCCGGAAAGGTGGGCACCCCTCCTGGAATCCTGGGCACCCCTGCTCAGCCCCCTGATTGAAGCTTCCTCCATCCTGCCCCTGGCGTTTAAATAACCCAATCTGCCCATCTCCGTGGAGGGGGCAGGGCTAAAGTATCATAATTGCATCATTATAACACTGCACCATCCACGGAGATAGGCGAGTTATTTCCCATCCTGGGGGCGGGGCTTAATGACATCACAATTAAAGCCCCCCTAAGTCATGCTGAAAGTCTCTTTGCCGGGCTTCAAAAGTCAGCAACCCTGGTATAAATCTGCAGCTGGGGTAGTTAGGATTAGGCACTAGACTAGAGGGTGATGGGGATTAGGTGTAGGGATTATATTTAAGTATAGAGTTCAATTACTTACCCTAATGCCAAAGGATCAAAGGTCTGACCAGGAACGAACAGTGAGGACTCAGAAAATGCCACTTGAGTCACGGCAGCAGCTAGAACAAAGCAATTCACCAGGAAGAAATGCTGACATTTTAACATGTCAACATTTCATCTCTGTGTATTATAAATGTCAACATGATCGGGCAAAGACCTTATGACCTGTGTACGGGACATGAAAGTAATGTGTAAGATCCGGACCAGGATTTAGAGCAGCAGCAGCAGGAACACTGATGTGATCAGCGTTGGGCTGGTTAATAGCACCTGTGCTCTCCTGATATAAGTGTTTCCAGAGAAGAGGGTCATTGCTCCTGATGTTGTAATATCTGGCCAAGGGATAGACCTGGGGGGTGTGGACTACGGTAGGGACCACTGTGGCCTTCTGAATAGTTTGCATTATGCTGTGACACCTGTATGCTGCAATGCTGTAATCATCCTGGCTTATTCTGATTTCCTGGCATGCTGTATACCTGCTACATAATAAAGATCATCTTATCCAGTGTATGTGATTCCATGACACAGACCATATCAGCATTCTCCTGTCAACAACAGAACCGTCGACATTATGACCATCGAAATTCAAAACTCCCACAGTAACGTATTCCTCTTTTTTTCTTAATCAAACGCATCATTTGTGATCATCGCTATAAATATGGTTTAAACGGCTCCAGCTTTCACCTTTGCAAAGTACTGCACAGAAAACAAGCACAAAGAATTGCAGAAATAATGTATTATATAATCCATCAGTGACATTATTCTAATGGGTTGGACTTAAAAGATTTCTATTTTCCTTACACGACTGTCACCCGCTGTATACGATTCATTGTGTTCTTTCAGAGATGTTTGTGTCTCGTCCATGGACTAACGAATGAGAAGCGAGACAGAGTAATGACATTGTATTCCTCTGACTTTTGCCGGCGTTATTGAGACGAGGAGAGGGATATGCATGATATTCCCCAATGTCACACTTCACAGCTATATTTAGTCATGCCAGCTGGAATGGCTTCTTAGAGTGCAGTCATTTTAATATCACAGCGCTCACTTTGATAGCGGAAGTGAAATCTCCCCTGTGTATTTACAAGCGCCATCAACCTGCCTTACACACAGAGTTAAATAAACATTTAAAATCCAATTTGTTTGCCGGAATTTGCTTATTTTAAACCTGATAAGGGATTACCGATATTATATTTCATGTTTTTTAACAACCTGCCAGTTTTATCTATTTTGCTCCAAGTTCTAAGCTTTACACACCTGAGGTTATCAGCAGATTTTTTTTATTTTTTTTATTTCCGCATGAATAATTCAGCAGATTTACTTTCTTACTTTAGCCGAGGTGAAAGTGTGTGTCTTACAGAAAGCTTAGCATTATTAAGACTGGCAACATTTCCACTGGATCAGAAATCACAGCTCAACTAGGCTGCAGGAAGCTGATAATATAGAAGGTGAACAATACAGACTGGATTAAGGATGGATGGTATTAAAAGAGGGGTCAGGTGAGACAGGAAAGAACCGCTGGCAATACTTATCCAATATCACTCTTTAAAATTATAGATTTTTTGCTACAGTGAGAAACACATATACTATTATGTAATAACATTTACTGTAGAATTAGTTTTGGCACTAATGTATGTGAACGCCTTGGTGCTTTCTGAGTTACTAATGCGTGGAAAATAATTCATCAGTTTACAGTTAATTAATTTTGTCATGCTGCCTCTTATAATCTTTTAGGAAAGCAGTCTCTGCAGTGCTTCTTAATCTTACGGGCATGTCCTATATAGCCCTGATGGATTATTACATTGCTAAGTGTTGACTCTGAAAGCTAACTGACATGCAGTGCTTTGCAGTAAATCCTTTTTGTCGTGTTCCCAAACCCATTAGTATAATAAATATGCTCAATATGACCCCTCCATCACTAGTTATAGAATATAAAAATAAGTCTTAATGACATTAACAAATAATAAATAAACACTCAACTTCATCTGGCCATCATTCTAGCAGAGCTCATGCACATAAGCAGGCTATACCCACTCACAGAACTTGTGGGTTGTGGTCCCAGGGACAAAAATATAGTTTGGGCTCCATTCCTCCGCTCCAACCCAAGTTCATATCATGCAACATGGCAGTAGGTGACAGGGAGAGGCAGAGGGTGACAAGGATAGGCAGGGGGAGGCAGAGTGTGACAGGGAAAATAGTGGGTGACCGGAAGAGCGTCACAGAGGCAGCAGTGGGTCCCTTAGACCACAGGGGCCTCGATGCACTGCACCAATGTTAGTCCCGACTCTGACTGTGCCGCTCGCTTAGCAAGTGTCACCCCTAGGCAAGTGCAATACATGCCCAGTGGGAAATCCACCACTCTGTATGTAAAAATTGCCACTTTATAACACTGTTATGTCACGGTTTCTGTCACACTTGGAATAATTTCACAAAATGTATGTCTCTTGTGCAGTAGATTTAGGTGACAAAAGAATAATAATTAATGGAGGTTTGTACAAAAAATACACTATAAATGCCACCCAATTAAGTTATACACAGTGTTGCAAGTAAGGGGGTACGGCGTGGTACGGAGTACCTGTAAGAAATATGTTGCAGGTACGCAGTACCACTTACCCCTGATCCACTATCATTTCTATTTTCATTTTAAGTCTAAATATAATGCATCCGCAGCCCGCCCACCCAGCGTCATGATTGGTGTTGTATGCAGCTACCGGCTACTGCTGATTTAGCCTGTCACACTGACTGGCATCAGCAGCGCCGACAGCATGAAGAGCAGGCTCCACTATTGTAAGCACAAGCTGCCTGGCTCTCCCCCAAGCAAGAGCCAACCACCCCCAGTCATTCCCAGTTTCTCATTCCCTGTCTCCTGTGTCCACGCCTCTATTGTCATTTAGTCACTCCTCTAGCTTTGTGTGACCACGCCCCCTGATGACACATGACCATGCCCATTTTTGGTGGAGGCTATCAGTACCACCAAGAAAAAAATTCTACTTGCACCACTGGTTATACATTATCCTTAAAACATTGGTACGACCTAAGAGACCATTTTTGGACTTCCAACGTGTGGAACATCCAAGATGGCCTATTTACCATCATCTGCCTCTTGTGTTGTCAGCATCATGTTGGCCAATTACAGATTTTTTTCCCCACAGTCCAACAGTTCCCTTCAAAGTAATTGTAGGTGTATTTTATTTATTATTTATTAACAGTTTCTTATATAGCGCATACATATTCCGCAGCGCTTTACAGAGCATAGTTATTAGCAAAAACAGATAACGAATTACAGCACAAGACAGTTTAGGACAAGTACATGGTTAATACAGATAGTTGCATCAGGGGACAAGACACTGAAGCAATTATCAGGGTGGCAGAGGTTTATATATTCTAAGAAAGGCACATGAGGAGAGAGGGCCCTGCCCGTGAGAGCTTACATTCTAAAGGGGAGGGTTAGACAGACAGCGGTGACACAGAAGGGAAAGAGGTGAGCATAAACAGGTTAGGATGAGAGATGGTCAGGTTTTATGCAGGAGGGTCGGAAGAGGTCAGCTTAGTCCTTGATATTTTAAGTCTAAAAAAGAGCTGGGTCATCCAAGAGTAGACAGCAGAGAGACAGTTGGAGATATGAGTGAGGATAGAGGGAGAGAGATCAGGGAAGGATCGGTAGATTTCAGTGTTATCAGCATAGAGGTGATAGTGGAAGTCGAGTGAGCAAATAAGCTCACCCAGAGAGGACGTATAGAGATAGAGAAGAAGAGGGCCAAGAATAAAATTTTGGGGGACACCTAAAATCAATGGAAGAGCAGGACAGGTGAAGTCATTAGAGGTACAGCTGGGCATTTTCAAAACTGACAGTGCAAATACAATTATTAACAGTGATAGTAAAAGTTGTTTGCAGATGTAAAAATGCTGATGTTATGGTTGAATTGACAGATTAAGCAGCCAGGAGTAGTATGTTGTGAGAATAAATTGAACTCACTCAAAGCAGTCTTTGGTTTTCTCAGTTGTTGTTTCTGTCCTTCTGTTTCACTTCAGTGTAACGCCAGTATAACGCGACAGTTATATTTAAATTATGCCGCACTTTAAAAATGATGCACTTCAAAACTATTATGCACACAGCTAAACCATGCACACAGCCTATTCGGCCACAGCCTATGTAATGATCTTTAAATGGGTGTAGCAGCTGTGTACATTTTATAACATGATATACTGTAGATATGTCCTCAGACAGTCATCCTGCAAATGAGTCACTGTAAACTTGGTTAAATATCTCTTCTCCAGTTTATATAAAGATCAACAGATTCTACTAGGGGTGGCTGTGTGTTCAGGAAACAATGATCAGATGTGTCAGTGATTTCTCAAAATGTCACGGATTATGGAGAAGACATTTCCCTGTTATTATGCTGGAAAAAAAATAGATTACTATAATTATGTTTGGGAGCAAATGGGTGATTGTAATTTGTTACCAGAAATTTCCAGATTTTCATTCCAACCAGCCAGATTGGAAAGATAATCTTTTAGTGTGTATGGGCCTTCAGACAACACAAATAGACAATATTGTGTGTGTGCGTTGCTTAACATTATATTTAAACTTCCTATTTGGACCCCCCCTTTCCCTTGTAATGATTGCCCATCAGTGTTCTCGAACAAACAGATCACCGAGGAGGTTCTGTTCTGATACATTTTCAGCATTAAAGTCTCAAATATTATCCTAAAAATCCTTCAGTATAATGGGCCTTATTCTGATCGGTGCGGCCCGATCAGAATATGCGGCCGCAACCGTGCAGGTGAATCCCCGCCTTCCATACGGATCGCCACCTGCCGTCCGTACGCGGATATGTGGCGATCCGCATGAAATTGGACGGGGATACGCCTCCTCCGTCTTGGGAGCAGCCCCTGCATTCGATGGTCGCCGAACATCGAATGCAGGGCCGCACGCTCCACCAGGTCCCGCAACACAAGACCACGCGGACACTTGTCCGTGTGAAATCATGTATGGGGGCGGGCAGCTGACATCCGGCGATGTCAGATGCCCGCCCCGTACCCACGCGTCACGGCCTCATTACCATGCATACGCCCCGCGTTTGCATGGGAACGCTCATGAAACGCGGGGCGTATGCATAGGGTAATGAGGCTAAGTAGCCCCTCACGCCCCTCTACGCCCCCTGTGCGGCGTATAAAGAATCCGTGCGGCGAAATCGCCTGCACATGCGCAGAGTGACCTCTGCACATGCGCAGACGATCAACATCGGCGGTCCGTCCGCATGCGGGAATATCCGCACCGATCAGAATAAGGCCCAATGTTAGAAGTAGCTTAGTTTCCTGCAGTTTCTATTTGCATTATTAAAGCCTTTTTTAGCTTCGGTTTCCTGTGTTTATTGTTTATGTTATCATTGTGTTATGACTGATGCACAAAGAAATGAAATATAAATCAATTAACTTGTTGTGATTCTAAAATCCTTTTTATTCTGTTGCTATATAAAGCTACATTCAATTTCCAATTTGAATCTGTAAAAACAAACATGAATGATTTAATATGATTTGTATTGCACATTTATGGATTACATCAACAACATGACTGCGCTGGTTGTGGAACCTTTATGCAAATTATTTGGGTTTTAGGGGTTTAACGTTTTAAGAATGTGAAGTTGTTGGCAGGGCCGCCGAAAGGTATGCCGAGCCCGGGTAAAATTTTGTGTGGCCGCCTCCCGCAATTAGGCCACACCTCCCACATTTTTTAGAGTCGAGGGGGGATTGTCAGAGAGACACTCATGCTGAGCACATGCTGTAGGTGTGTGCTGCTGCTGTTGCCTAGGAAGGACGGAGGGGGAATTGGGGGGGGGGGGTCGGGCCAGGGCCATTTGCCGGGCCCCTCCAGCAAGCCCGGACCTGGGTAATTAGTACCTACTCCCCTCTCCTTCGACAGGGGGGGGGGGGTGGAACCAAATGACTGCCTTGCCCCTGGAGCCGGAGGCTAGACGACCCCCCGCTGCAACATACCTGTGTGCAGCCAGCGGGGGTCTGGGGACAGGCAGCGGGGGTCCGGGACTGGTGTAGCGGCAGCTTTCACTCCGTCTCCTAGTGCTATTTGCCTGGCGGCGGGAAGCGCTGATAGACTTTGAAAAGACTTGCTGGACGCAGATTGGCGGAATTCAGCCAATCAGCGTCCGGAAAGTCTTTTCAAAATCTGCTTCCCGCCAACCACCCGGCACATAGCGCTAGGAGACGGAGTTAAAGCTGCCGCTACAGTGTAGCCTACACCAGTCCCCGGACCCCCGCTGCCTGTCCCTGGACCCCCGCTGCCTGTCTCTGAATCCCAGCCCCCCCCCCCCCCTAGTTACGGCGACTGTAGTGAGTGACATAATGTGAATAAGGGGCACTTCTGAGTGATGTATCATGAATACATAATACTCTGATGAATAATCTGCATTGTTATGTACTGTAGATAAAGGGCAGTAATAGGTGGTGTAATGAGAATCAGGGGCACTCCATGCAATTTACCATGAATAATATTGTGGTATTATGCTTGTGATCATTTAATTTGAGGTACTATTGTGAGACCACGCCCCTTCCTTTTGAGACCGCTGTCCCTTTATCAACTATGGAAAATAGTGCACATATGCATAACTTGTGGGGGTGGGGTGCAGAGACCCTGGCTCCACATAATAGAAAGGGTGTGGCAGGGTAAATGAGTTCCACCACCTCTCCAGGATCATTTTAACCTCTACCTCCAACCAGTCCTACCTAAACCTTCCCTGAATGATCCTCAATGTCTGCTCCTTTTATTCCCATGATCTCTGTGGTAATCTATCACTTGTCCCCCATGATCTCCGATATGTAAATTTGATCAAGAAGGGTAAAAAAAAATCTGGGGGGAAATGTAATAGGATGAGAGAAACAGAAAGTTTTTTTAATCATTTACTCTTCAGAATCAATCTGGTGTTGCAGTGTAAATGATTGCCGCTTTAAAAAAAAACCTGGAGATTTCTCACCAAATCTCTCACTTTCTGAGAAGCCCGGAGAGGAGTGAAAGGGGGGCGGGAAGAGGCTTCATTTGGGGGGCGGGGCGAGGCTGACATCACCAAGCTTCGCCCCCATGACAGACAGCCGCATCAATTTTCGGGTCCTTGGATGGGGAAGGGGCAAAAATGACACAAAATGACACAAAATGACACAAATTGCGTCATTTTAGCCCCGCCCCCTCCCCGCGGACCCGCAAAATTCGTATTTTTATACCGCGGGGAAGGGGGGAGCAGGGGCTGTGGAGAAAATGCGGGAGACTTGTAAATGTGTGTGTGTGTGCGTGTGTGTTTGTGGAGGGGCACAGGCTGGGTGTTGCTCAGTGTATGTGTGTGTGTGTGTGTGTGTGTGTGTGTGTGGAGGGGCACAGGCTGGGTGTTGCTATGTGTCTCTATCTATCTATGTACCCCCCTCTCTAAATCTATCTATTGGGGGGGGGCACTAACATTTATCTTGACTTTGGAAGACGGACAAACTTATGCCACCGATCGGTACCAACCTTATCTTGTTATTTTGTCACCCGATATAAGATCTTCTCCCCTGGAAACATGTGTTACAGATGGCATCAGTATTGGTAGACAAAGTTTTCATAACACTCTTCCACATTTCCGACAGTTTCCTTTGACAATCATTGAACAATGTCACTGGCTGCACTAAACAGTGCGGAACAATGCATGCAGGAGGGTCTCGTGTAGAAATTCCTTACAATGGCTACAGAAACACTTTCATCCCTCAGCTCTATAATCATTATTAAAAAGGAATAAAAGTTTGAGATGCCGTAGAGGTGTCGGCGTGTTTGGGAATCTCTTTTAAACCTGCCAGTCATAACCTCAGACAAGCAAAGGCTGTGCTTGTTCATCATCAGAATAGTTAGTAATATATATATATATATATATATATATATATATATATATATATATATATATATATTTGGCGGGGATAGGGCAGAAGCAGTGGCATCTCCTGAAACAGCATGTCATGTACTATTGGAGCTGTCACCCTGTTCACAGAGGGCTGCTGGCATTTCATTACAATACAGTACATCTGAGTCTATTGTAAAGAAAGACATCACGTGCCTTATATCTAGGGTCAGGCATGGTTACAGAAACGCTCTAAGCATATTTTTGCTACAAAAAGTACATGGTATAAAGACATTGATCTATAAGAACTAGGGGCCATATGCACTAAGATTCAAAAGTGATCAAATGGAGAGTGATAAACAGCCAGCCAATCAGCTGCTGCCTGACATTTTTCAAACACAGTCTGTGACATGTCAGGCAGGAGCTGATTGGCTGGCTGTTTATCACTCTCCATTTTATCACTTTTGTAGCTTAGTGCATCTGGCCCTATATACTTAGACAAATGTCAGATTTTCTCATTTATATTATATTTGAATATTCTCCCTGTGCTTACGTGGGTTTCCTCCGGGTACTCCGGTTTCCTCCCACACTCCAAATACAGGGCCAGATTACTAAGGTTTAAAAAGTGGAGAGTGATAAACAGCCAGCCAATCAGCTCCTACCCAGGGGCAGAGCGAGGGCGGAGCCGGTGGAGCACAAGCTCCGGGTGCCGGAAGATAACAAGGCGCCGGAGCTGTGCCTGCAGCCCCAGCTCGTCTGCTCCTCTGCCCTCTCCTCCGTCTGCTCCCGGCTACCCACTGCTGCCAGTACAGCTTAATATGGCACCGGGCTCCCTGGCTGTCAGTGGATGACTGACAGCCAGGCTACGAGCATGCCAGGGACTGGGAGGCTGGGCTGGCCTGGCAGTGTCCGGAGCGGGTGCCTTCCCCTCCTGCTGTGGGGATTGGCCACCCCAGGGGATGGAGGAGGGACCCGGCTTGGGTGTGCAGGCTGAGGCTCTGTCACTCCTGTCACTCACTGGGGTCACTGAGAGGGGGGCGGGTTTGGGTATTGAATCCGGCGCCATTTCAGTGAGTCTTCAAGTTCTGCTCCAAGTCCTCCACTCCACCTCCTGTTCAATTGACCTGACTCGACCTGAGTGGAGTCCTAACCAGCTGAGCCTAAGCCTGGACTGGTGCCCCGGGCATCTATTGTGTTGGTGAGTGAGTGACTCCGTGACTGTCTGTGTCTGCACTGTGGGGGGCATATATGGCACTATGTGGGCATATATGGAACTGTGGGGGCATATCTGTGCCTAGCATTGTGGGGGCCTATCTGTGTCTGGCACTGTGGGGGCATATCTGTGTCTGGCACTGCGGGGGGCATATATGGCACTGTGGGGGCGTATCTGTGCCTGGCACTGTGGGGGCATATCTGTGTCTGGCACTGTGGGGGCATATCTGTGTCTGGCACTGTGGGGACATATATGGAACTGTGGGGGCATATCTGTGCCTTGCACTGTGGGGGCATATCTGTGTCTGGCCATGCGGGGGGCATATATGGAACTTTGGGGGCATATCTGTGCCTGGCACTGTAGGGGCATATCTGTGTCTGGCACTGTGGGGGCATACCTGTATCTGGCACTGTGGGGGCATATCTGTGTCTGGCACAGTGGGGGCATATCTGTGTCCAGCACTGTGGGGGCATATCTGTGTCTGGCACTGTGGAGGCATACCTGTGTCTGGCACTGTGGGGGCATACCTGTGTCCAGCACTGTGGGGGCATATCTGTGTCTGGCACTGTGGGGGCATATATGGAACTGTGGGGGCACATCTGTGCCTGGCACTGTGGCAGCATATCTGTGTCTGGCACTGTGGAGGCATACCTGTGTCTGGCACTGTGGGGGCATACCTGTGTCCAGCACTGTGGGGGCATATCTGTGTCTGGCACTGTGGGGGCATATATGGAACTGTGGGGGCACATCTGTGCCTGGCACTGTGGCAGCATATCTGTGTCTGGCACTAGTATGGGGGCATATCAGTGTCTAACACTGTGGGGGTATATCTGTGTCTGGCACTGTGGGGGCATATCTGTGTCTGGCACTGTGGGGGCATATCTGTGTCTGGCACTGTGGGGGCATATCTGTGTCTGGCACTGTGGGGGCATATCTGTGCCTGGCACTGTAGGGGCATATCTGTGTCTGGCATTGTGGGGGCATAGCTGTGTCTGGCACTGTGGGGGCATATCTGTGTCTGGCACTATGGGGGCATATCTGTGTCTTGCACAAGTATGAGGGCATATGTGTAATGGCCATTACGGTGTGGGGTATTGTGTATTTGCCATCACAGTGTGCGGTGTAATGGGCATCACGGTGTTCGCTAAAATGTGCAATGGGCATTACAGTTTGTGGCATAATGTTGGGCCACACCCACTTTTCACCTACTACAAATTGGGGGGGGGAACATGCCCTTGCTCTAGGCGCCATGGCACCTAACTATACCACTGCTCCTACCTGCCATGTCACAGACTGTGTTTGAAAAGTGTCAGACAGGAGCTGATTGGCTGGCTGTTTATCACTCTCCTTTTTATCACTTTTGAAGTTTAGTAATCTGGCCCTGTATTTACAGTGTGGGAGGAAACCCACGTAAGCACAGGGAGAATATTTAAATATAATAGTAAATAGCTTAGTACATCTGGCCCATATACTGGTAGGTTAATTGACTATGTCTGTGTGTGCATGTACATGTGGTAGGGAATATAGATTGTAAGCTCCACTGGTGCAGGGACTGATGAGAATGTTCAACTATTCTCTGTAAAGCTCTGCGGAATATGGACCTTATTCGGGTCTGTTCGCTCACATGCGTGCATGTGCTGGGTATGTGCGTCCGCAGCAAACAGATTGTTCACTGATTGCATGCACCCAATATTGTGGCTGGTGGGCGGGGTGGGTGAGGCGCCCATAGGACACGCCCATGGGAATGCCCAGTATTTCATGGGCATTCCCAAGAAAACGCTGGGCATTCCGAATAAAATCGCCAGGTGACGTGGGCACCAAGGGTGGGCAGCGGACATCACCAGATGTCCGCTGCCCGCCCACTTCCATCAGAATGCCCATGCACATCTAAGGTTACCTCAGGCTAATCTTAGGTGTGCGTGTGCCTTCCACATTGTTGTGGGTGTTCCCCTGCAGGCTATGAATGGATGTTTGTCTAAAACATCCATTCGCAGCTAGTGCGCGTGAACACACGCCACAAATGGGTGGTGCCCAGGCCACCATTCGCAGCCTTGCGAATAAACCAGAATAAACCTCTATGTGTGATCTACATAAATAACTGCTAATAATAATATCACATTTCCTAGATAATCTGGTCCGTTATTGTAGACGCCTGACCTTAACTACTGTCATCTGCCAAATAATGATAAATGGAAGGCAAACAATGAATGGAGATAGATAAAGTAGCAGCCTTGGATCTCAGCATCTGTTATATGTTAGCCGGTTGGCTGTAATAAGCAGGGGCGTAGGGAGGGCGGAGCCAGTGGAGCATATGCTCTGGGCGCCGAGGAGGTGCAGGAGTCAGGACTCGCTTATTGTGCCTCTCCTCAGCCCTTAGCCTGCTCTGCATCTGTTATATGTTAGCCGGCTGGCTGTAATAAGTGTGTTCTGGAAAATAATAATTTTACAGTCAGTAATTGTAACATTGAGTCCTCACATCAATTGTTCAAGCTCAGAACATCATCAAAATCCACATAATCAATATACTGTATTTTCCCCATTAACTCTAACATAGTAGAAACTTCCAAAGTAGCATCATCAATTCCTAAATCAGTTTGGAATCCTCATGTCTCCAAGTGGTTAAAGGATTTGGGTAATTGGAGTGACATCTTTGTTATAGTGTCAGATGAACAGCTCATTAGCACCACTAGATTCTGTGTATTATATTGAGAAGGTCCAAATGTTTATTCTTTCGAATTATTAATCTTCTGGTTCTTTGATCTGATGGGTTTGGGGGAAACCTGAAGCTAGAAGGGGATGCAGTGATAAGGTGATAAAGTGTATGGTTCTTTATCACCGACCAATCAGCTCCTAACTGTTCTTTTGTAAACCCAGAATATAACAGTCAGGAGCTGATTGGCTGGTGATAAAGTACCATCCACTTTATCACTTCTCCTCCCTTATCACTGCTTCATACATCTACCCCACTGTACATTACTGACACCAAAGCATTAGAACATAAACACTCAGCATTTTTAATCATAAGTTTTCTCAAAGCCCATTTTCGATGTTCCTTTCTTTTTAATATTTTTGCAACATGTCCTATTAATCCCAATTATGAGAAACATTATCATTTCTATAGTAATAATTCATGCAGTGTTCAATTAAAGAGGAGAACTGAATGGAATACATTGTTTTAATGAATTATTAAATAAAGTTGTCCGTTTAACCATTATTTTGCTGACCACAGTTCAATAACTCAATTTGACTTTCACTGGTATTTCTAATTGAGATAGTGGTGATCAGTGGCGGCTCCTGAGGTGGGGCTACTGGATAATTCAAAATTCAACTAGGGGAAAAACTCCATCTGCAAGTGAGTCAGTTTGGAATGGCAGTTGGCGGCAGTTGCTGGGCCTCCCCTATTTGAATTTTGAACTGTGCTGCAACCCCCCTTGGGACCCTCCCATGGTAGTAATACCCCATATCTATCCATATTGCCAGTTCTACATCTGGTGCCCTTCTAAAGTTAGGATAATAAAGGAAGAGGCCACAATAGAACATAGGGGAAGATTTGTTAAGCTTGGTGAAGTGATAAAGTGGCTAACGCAGCAAAGGGTCATTTTTCAAACCCAATCTTGAAAGGAGTTGATTGGCTGATGTGTTAGCACCTTCCACTTTATCACTTCATCAGGTTTAATAAATCTGCTCCATATTTTTGTATAATACAGTAAATCTCTCTGGTGCAGGACAACCTGCAGATACTTGATGATAGAGGTTGGTAACTTGTGTCATCTTAACTGCCATTCCTATAGAGTGTTTTTCTTCATCATTGACTACAAAGTTAACAACAATAAATTTAAGGGACTTGATATTGGGTATTATCCAATAATGGAAAATTAAAAGGGAGCCTCAGGCTGCGCACACTGCATCCATATAATTATACTTACCTCTCTTGAGTTCCGCAATGGCTGATGCCACAGACAGAAATCACACAGAAATACTTTGTTCAGGCTGAGGATTCTAAACAACACGGCCTTTACCTGGAATTTAAACCCCTCTTCTCACTGCTCAGCAGATTACCGGATTAAGCATTTCAGCCCCGTAAATGTCAATTTCCCTGCAGATTTGCGCATGTGTATTACAGAAGTATAGTAAAATAGAAAGTGAGGGTGGTTTTTGTGGAGACCTGCACGGGGGGGGGGGGGGATTGAGACCTGAAAGTGGTCCTGATTTTTTTTTTTAAAGTGACCCAACATGGGCAGCACCAGAGGTATAGGATGCTGTGTAACCATAGCAGTAACATAGGATGGCGCAGTTACTGTACTGCGGAGATGGAATAACAGAATAGATGGGCACATTGCAGTGTAGTGAATGTATAAGCCAGTATGTTCCATGTAAGCCCTGTGGACAATTGACCCCAGTCTGCACATGCGCAAAGTCATTGTGCTTCCAGAAAGAGGAAGGGGTGTGTGTGGGGGGGGGGGAGAGGGGGGGGGGGCATACAAAGCCTGCACATGGACCCTTTTGTTCTTTAAAACTTCCTCTGCTTCATCAGTTGTATTCTCAATATAATAGTGAATTCGATACTTGTGTACTAGCACGGCGCCCACGATAATTAGTCGCCCGATTTTTTATCGCATCGCATGCCATACACCCGATGGCATGCGATGCGATGCGATTTTGACCCATATACGATATTAAATTGTATAAGCACCCTAATGCTTAAATGCACCCCCATGCCACCCTCCAAGTATAAACGTGAACCCGAAGCGTTGCAAGCGCAGAGAGCCCGCGAGGGATGGCGGTACGTGTCCTACGACCTTTTCATACCCCCACTATCCACGTCGGCGTGGCAAGCGCAGCGAGCCCTGCGAGGGGACGCGGATACCTGTGAAGCCCGCGAGGGGACGCGGATACCTGTGAAGGTATCCGCGTCCCCTCTCTGCGCTCGCCACACTTTATAAAATCAACTCCGCGCCGACGTGGATAGTGGGGGTATGAAAAGGTCGTAGGATGCGTACTGCCGTCCCTCGCGGGCTCGCTGTGCTCGCCACGCTTCGGGTTCACGTTTATACTTGGAGGGTGGCGTGGGGGTGCATTTAAGCACTAGGGTGCTTATAAAATTTATAATCGCATCCCATCGCATTGTATGGCATTGTATGCCATATACAATGGCATACAATTTTAAAATTGTATGCCATTGTAGAACATGGGCCGATATCGCGTCACATCACATGCGATATGGTCTGCGATGCGATGGGCACCGTGCTAGTACACAAGTACTGTGAATTCAATTAGAGGTGATATAAATACTTATAGTACACCAAAATATTTACTAAAAACTGCAATGCTTTTGTGTAGGCAAAACACATGTAGGATTCACCGTAGCACAGGGCTGGCCAAACCGGTCCTCGAGATCTACCAACATTTTCCAAATCACCTAGTTGGAGCACAGATGTAGTCATTACTAACTGTCACATGTCCCAGATCACCTAGCTGGTGCACAGCTGTAGTCATTACTAACTGTCACATTCCCCGGATCACCTAGCTGGAGCACAGATGTAGTCATTACTAACTGTCACATGTCCCAGATCACCTAGCTGGTGCACAGCTGTAGTCATTACTAACTGTCACATTCCCCAGATCAACTAGCTGGAGCACAGATGTAGTCATTACTGTCACATTCCCCAGATCACCTATCTGGTGCACAGCTGTAGTCATTACTAACTGTCACATTCCCCAGGTCACCTAGCTGGTGCACAGCTGTAGTCATTACTGTCACATGTCCCAGATCACCTAGCTGGTGCACAGCTGTAGTCATTACTATCTGTCACATTACCAGATCACCTAGCTGGAGCACAGCTGTAGTCATTGCTAACTGTCACATTTCCCAGATCACCTAGCTGGTGGACAGCTGTAATCATTACTGTCACATTCCCCAGACCACCTAACTGGTGAACAGGTGTAATCGTTACTAACTGTAACATTCCCCAAATCACTAACTGGTGCACAGCTGTAGTCATTACTAACTGTCACATTACCAGACCATCTAGCTGGTGCACAGCTGTAGTCATTACTAACTGTCACATTCCCCAGATCACCTAGCTGCTGCACAGGTGTAATCATTACTAACTGTCACATTTCCCAGATCACCTAGCTGTTGCACAGGTGTATTCATTACTAACTGTCACATTTCCCAGATCACCTAGCTGGTACACAGCTGTAGTCATTACTAACTGTCACATTCCCAAAATCACCAACTGGTGCACAGCTGTAGTCATTACTAACTGTAACATTCCCCAAATCACCAACTGGTGCACAGCTGTAGTCATTACTAACTGTCACATTACCAGACCACCTAGCTGGTTCACAGCTGTAGTCATTACTAGCGGTCACATTCCCCAGATCACCTAGCTGGTGCACAGTTGTAGTCATTACTTTCTGTCACAATACCAGACCACCTAGCTGGTGCACAGCTGTAGTCATTAGTAACTGTCACATTGCCCAGATCACATAGCTGGTGCACAGCTGTAGTCATTACTAACTGTCATATCCACAGGTTGCATGAAAAACATGAACTGTTGGTAGATCTTGAGGACAGGTTTGGCCAGCCCTGCCATAGCACATACAGTACTCTCACTTTATGCCACTTTATGTGGCCCATTAGAAATGCATTAGGTGGCAATCTGGCACCCTGTGCCAAACGGGCACCAGCAGCTGGGGCACAATGAGTGTAGCCAGTGGCGTAACTATAAATTTTGCTCCCCCCACCCCACGAGTGTTTCCCCAGCGTGAAGTGATGAAGTCACATGCATAACGGAGAAGCTGAAGCACGATAGAGGAAGAGAAACCAGCAGACACTGACGATTCTCTTGGCTCCGACGCATCCCAGGCCGCCCCAGAATGCCCATCCGCCCACCCATCCTGTACATAGCAGCCAATAGCCAGCTCTGTGTACAGTCAATAGAATCAGTGGGGGGGATTTTTCGTCTCTGCCATGGCAGCACCGGCACTGCGGCTGACTCGCCTCCGGTGTTCAACCAGTGGGCAGTGGCAGGCAGCAGCATGCCAGTGCGTCCAGCGGGTGCTGGCACCCACATAGACCCCACTGTGGCTTGCTCCCCCAAGCGGCAGCTGGGGCTGCCTTACAGTAGTTACGCCACTGAGTGTAGCCTAAACCTAATAAAGGTCACTTAAACGTACACCCATGTCCATTAACAATTTCTTTGTTTTCTAAAGATGCTTCAGCTGTTCTTCTATTCTCTGATTCATCTTTGCCCTTTTCCAATTAATCCAATAATACTTCAAATACTTCTCTTATATCAGAAAGCAATAGAAAAATATATTATATTGCATTGGAAGCTTAAAGCTTCAGTAATTCCTAAGACTGTTTGAAGACTGAAATATTATCTGCGTGAATGTAAAGCCAAGTTTAATTATGTGTCTAACTGTCTGAAAGAGCATAAAATCCAGGGACTACGAACCAAGTGAGCCATATGCAAATAGTTCTATTTGTTTTAAGAGCATCTGTTGTCATGGAAACAGTCTTCCTGTAAATTACGCTCACTGTAATATTTTTACACTGTCCAGGACAGTACAATGTCATAAAAAGAAATCCTATCGACAACATCAACTAAGAAACAAACCTTTATTTCTGAAATGTACAGTATGTAGCTAAAATAAAAAACCATTCTCTAAGACATTCTCTGGGCCGCTGTGCGAGCATTACAGCCAGGGCCAGTGCCACCACTAGGAAGCCTTAGGCATTTGCCTAGGGCGCCGGCCACTGGAGGACGGCAGTTTGGAACTGCCCCCTCGGATGGAGGTGAGGGGTCACAACTCCCCCCACCCCCTGCAGCAACTCTGGGATGCTGCATCACCCACCAACCCACCCCGGAGCGTCGCGGCGACCCGCACTACTTCACCCGGCAAGCACACACGCCCCCCCCTGGAGCGTCACGCTGCATCGCTTCACCCGGCAAGGGCCCCTTCCTGGGGAGCATCGCGGTGGCCAGTGCTGCATCACATGGCTCTACCCCCACTCCACCACGTGGAGTAACACAGGTGAGTGCCGGGGGGACCTCCCTGGGGAGCGATTGAGCGCCGGTGCTAGGCACCGGAGCCCCCCCTCCCCCTGCCTGGGGCGCTCCGGTGCCTAGTACCGGCCCTGATTACAGCCGCATTAAGGCTTCACAGTGCTGTTCCATGAACCCTGCAACTCAGTACGGGCGATGGGGCGGGTGACTGTGCGCCCAAAGAACCTCTGCGCATTGGGCGGTGCACGTTCATCCAAACTTAGTTATGGCAGTGGTTTCCCTTCTATATTTTGGGCCTTATTCTGATTTCTCAACACTCTGGGGGTGATTTTTTGTATTTAAACGAAGAAAAATTGCAGAGCATAAACCACAGCAGTATAAAATGGCAAACACTAAAAATAGTGCAAAGTGTGCTGGAATTCGGAATATGGCCCTTATACTGGATGCAAATTCACATCCTTGCGAGTCACCCTAACCCTGCTTTGCGAATGGTTAGCCGGCGCCACCCATTTGCAAGCGGGATTGATTCACAAGGCTTGAGAATGGACGTTTTACATGAACACCCATTCACATGCCAGTGGGAACCTCCCCCATCTTTTTTTGGTTGCCGACCAAACTTACTTATGCATGTAGAATCGCAGGGAATTGGGTGGGCAGAAATGCTGCTGCGCATGCCCATACGTAAAACATCGGTGCCCGTGCGAATTCACGGCCGCTGCGAATGAACCAGAATAAGGGCCTATGTACAATAGAAAAACAGAAAATTGGAATAAGAACTTTAAGCAATGGAAACTGAATCAACTGAATATTATGCTGATCTTGTCACATTTTAGTGGAAAATATCTATTTTTGTGCCATGTCACCATGTTCCCGTACACAAGGATTTTCAATAGAGGTGTTACTATATAATGATTTAAAAAGTATCTCTTTTGTCTGCATCACATCACATGTATCTAATTGTGACTACATAATAAAACAGTGGCATTATTAGTTCCATGTAACTTTTAGCGCTGCATACAGTGGTGCCGCTGTGTTTTAGAGCTACTAAGAGCGGTGCCGGTGTGTTTTAGAGCTGATAAGAGCGGTGCCGCTGTGTTTCAGAGCTGCCAAGAGCGGTGCCGCAGTGTTTTAGAGCTGCTAAGAGCGGTGCCGGTGTGTTTTAGAGCTGATAAGAGCGGTGCCGCAGTGTTTTAGCGCTGCTTACAGCGGTGCCGCTGTGTTTTAGAGCTGCTAAGAGCGGTGCCGCTGTGTTTTAGAGCTGCTAAGAGCGGTGCCACAGTGTTTTAGCGCTGCTTACAGCGGTGCCGCTATGTTTCAGAGCTGCTAAGAGCGGTGCCGCTGTGTTTCAGAGCTGCTAAGAGCGGTGCCGCAGTGTTTTAGAGCTGCTAAGAGCGGTGCCGGTGTGTTTTAGAGCTGCTAAGAGCGGTGCCGTAGTGTTTTAGCGCTGCTAAGAGCGGTGCCGCTGTGTTTTAGAGCTGCTAAGAGCGGTGCCGCTGTGTTTCAGAGCTGCTAAGAGCGGTGCCGCTGTGTTTTAGAGCTGCTAAGAGCGGTGCCGCAGTGTTTTAGCGCTGCTAAGAGCGGTGCCGGTGTGATTTAGAGCTGCTAAGAGCGGTGCCGGTGTGTTTTAGAGCTGCTAAGAGCGGTGCCGCAGTGTTTTAGAGCTGCTAAGAGCGGTGCCGCAGTGTTTTAGCGCTGCTTACAGCGGTGCCGCTGTGTTTCAGAGCTGCTAAGAGCGGTGCCGCAGTGTTTTAGCGCTGCTTACAGCGGTGCCGCTGTGTTTCAGAGCTGCTAAGAGCGGTGCCGCTGTGTTTCAGAGCTGCTAAGAGTGGTGCCGCAGTGTTTTAGAGCTGCTAAGAGCGGTGCCGGTGTGTTTTAGAGCTACTAAGAGTGGTGCCGCAGTGTTTTAGAGCTACTAAGAGTGGTGCCGCAGTGTTTTAGAGCTGCTAAGAGCGGTGCCGCTGTGTTTCAGAGCTGCTAAGAGCGGTGCCGCTGTGTTTCAGAGCTACTAAGAGCGGTGCCGCAGTGTTTTAGAGCTGCTAAGAGCGGTGCCGCAGTGTTTTAGAGCTGCTAAGAGCGGTGCCGGTGTGTTTTAGAGCTGATAAGAGTGGTGCTGCAGTGTTTTAGAGCTGCTTACAGCGGTGCCGCAGTGTTTTAGCGCTGCTTACAGCGGTGCCGCAGTGTTTTAGCGCTGCTTACAGCGGTGCCGGTGTGTTCTGTGAAGCCGTTTCTTTCTCTTCCATTGAATAACTTCAGAACATAAGAGGTTTCTTTATGGATTTACTGCAATAATGTGGTTAATGAGGAATTTTAGTATTTGCTTTCACATAAAAGGCTGTTTGTTTGTTTTTTGTTTTGTTTCTTATTAGGTATGTTAATAGAATTATATGCTCCAGTATCAGGGCCATCTTAATAACATTGTAGCTAGGCCCTGGGCAAAGCAATGCCATTCACACCCATTCATGGAGAAAATAAAAATCATAACATGCCCTTTCTGTGTTCCTGCACCATCTCTCCACTTGCATTCATATAATAAATGGCTGTCAGCACTCTGATTGGTGGATAGCTCAAGCTATCTGCCTGGCTCCCCCAATTCTTATCCTCCGCCATTATCCTGGGTGACTTCAATATTGTTATTGACAGTCCACAATCTCTGCAGACTTCCAAACTCCTCTCTCTAACCTCCTCTCTCGGCCTCTCCCAGTGGTCCGACGCCTCTACTCATGAGGAAGGCCACTGCCTTGACCTTGTATTCACCAGGCTGTGCTCAGTCTCTGATTTTACTAACACTCCCTTCCCTCTCTCTGATCACAATCTCATCACCCTCTCACTCTCCTCCAGTACTCCAAGCTCACTGACACTGAAATCATGTAAGCCTACTCTATCCCAGAGAAATACTAATGCTATGAATTTTCCACAACTTTCCACCTCCCTGCAACAACAGCTCTCTCTAATTCCTACAATTACCTCTCCTGACTCTGCTGTTTCCCACCTCTACCAGACACTAGAAACAGCCCTTGATGAAGTGGCTCCAGCTTCCCATTACACCCCACGTAGGCTTAGATGCCAACCATGGCACACCAAAATAACAAGACAACTACAAACTCAGTAACGTAAAGTAGAACGCCAATGGCGTAAATCTCGTAGTATGACTGATTTCCTCACATATAAGTCTATCTACCACTCTTACTGCAATGCTTTGGACACTGCCAAACAAACATACTTCCAATCTCTCATCTCCTCTCATGCCACCAACCCTAAGTGACTTTTTAACACCTTTAAGTCTCTTCTGTACCCTCCCCCTCCTTCCCCACCGGCTACCATCAGTGCACAAGAACTTGCCTTCTACCTTAAGGACAAGATTGATAACATCCGAGATGAAATGGTATGCTCATCCACAACCTCTAACCCTCTTTCTTCCCCACCTGAACCCTCTGGAACTTTCTCTTCATTGGAGCCCACAAATGAAAAGGAAGTATCCGCACTCTTCTTATCCTCCTACTCTACTACCTCGCCTCTTGATCCTATACCTGCACAAGTCATTAAAAATCTATCTCCTGTGCTTATTCCAACCTTAACTAAAATCTGCAATCTCTCTCTTGCTACTGGTACTTTTCTTTCTCTGCTCAAACATGCAGTGATTACTCCCATTCTGAAAAAAACACAATTCTGACCCTAACTCTCTCTCTAACTATCGTCCTATCTCTCAGCTCCCATGCCTCTCCAAGCTACTCGAGAGACTTGTCTACTCTCGCCTCACACACTTCATAATTCTCACTATTGTCTCGCCTCACACACTTCATAACTCTCACCATCTATTAGCCCCGCTTCAGTTACACTTTTGTTCCCAAAACTCCACTAAGACAGCACTGACTAAAGTGGTGAGTGATCTGGTAACTGCCAAGTCTAAAGGCCATTACTCACTACTTATTCTTCTAGATCTTTCTGCTGCATTTGACACTGTTGATCATACTCTTCTCATACAAACACTGCATTCCCTAGGTCTTAATGATACAGCCCTTTCCTTGTTCACATATTACCTATCTGATCGCTCTTTCAGTGTTCCCTTCTCTGAGTCTACCTCCTCTTCACTACCTCTGTCAGTCGGAGTTCCGCTTCCGTCTTAGGTCCTCTACTTTTCTCAATCTATAAGAAAATAGCGCACTGTGTTGATCCAACTATTTATTATATATAAAAAGAATATAAATATAAAAAGAAACAATTAATAATACACAGGACCATACATGAATACACTATTAAAAACAATAGTAAAATATGATATCCAGCATTAATGATGGGATGTATAATAGGACCAAATTGTAAAGTCCCATCAATTGATGAAAACAGCTCTGTATATGTGTCTATAAATTAGACTTTCTCAATCTATACCTCATCTCTTGGCAAACTCATCAGCTCTTTCTGATTTCAGTATCATTTATATGCGGATGATACTCAAATCTATCTATTAACCACAGAGTTGTTACCAGTGGTTTTGGGCTAAGTCTCTGCCATCTCATCTTGGATGTTTTCTCGCCACCTCAAACTCAATATTTCCAAAACGGAATTACTTATATTCCCACCAGCTAAGAACAGTTACCATCCTGATATCTCCATCACTGTTGTCAACTCAACAACCTACCCAACAAGCTCGTTGCTTAGGGGTCATTCTCGAATCTGAACTGTCCTTTCTTCCCAACATTCAATCTGTCTCAAAATCATGTTACATGCAACTAAAAAAACATATCGAAAATACGACTGTATCTCACACAAGACACTACTAAATCTCTTATCCATGCACTCATTATATCCCGCATTGATTATTGCAATAGTCTTCTAACTGGTCATCCCAAGAACAGACTCTCGTCACTGCAATCAATTCTAAATGCGGCTGCTAGGCTGATCTTCCTAGCAAGATGCTTATCGTCTGCTGATCCACTTCGCCAGTCCCTCCATTGGTTGCCTGTATCTTACCATATTCAATATAAAACACTTCTACTAGCATATAAAGCTATTAACCACACTGCACCAGCATATATCTCCTTACTTATCTCAAAATATCTCCCATCTCGACCACTCCGCTCTGCACAAGATCTGTGTCTGTCTTCTGCACAGATCACAGGCTCCCATTCACTATTACATGACTTTTATTGGGCTGCTCTCACCCTATGGAATGCCCTTCCACGCACAATAAGACTCTCCACTAGCCTCCAAACTTTCAAGCGATCCCAGAAAACTCACCTCTTCAGGCAAGCCTATCATATTTAAGTTTTACAAGCATAACCCTCTGAGGCACTTATGTATTATATAGCTTCCCTTCTGGACCTACAAGCTATGCTATTACTGGTGCATGTCCTTGTGTTTCCCTCCTATATCCCTACAGATTGTAAGCTTGTATTTTGAAATTAAAAATTGAAATCTTGTGTTTATAATTAATTGCGTTTTCCATTTGCACTTAGCAATGTGCAGAATATCTTCTTCCTTATTATTATTATTTTTTCCTAAATCAAATGGATTTAAGGCTCACTTTTGAAATTTTGTCAGATTTGATCCAATTCTGATGAATTGGGCCAATTTATCTAACAAAATCTGATCGTGCCTGATGTGTAGGACCCAATGCACAATTTTGTGTGCATTGGGTCTAACCAAGAGAATGATCCTCCTTCATATAGGATAAATCTCAAGTCAATCAGGTCCAACTTGTTGTACAAGTTGGACCTAATTGACTCGAGATTTATCCTATGTGCAGGAGGATCATTCTCTTGCAATCTCTTGGTTATACCCAATGGCACGGGATTGTGCATTGGGTCCTACACATCAGGCACATAAGATTTTGTCAGACAGGCACATCAGATTATGTCAGATAAATTGACCCAATCCATTTGAATTGGGTCAACTATGACAAAATCTCACAAGTGTAAGGGGCCTTTTAGTTTACACATGCAATTACCTGAAAAATAGCCCAGCCAACAGTCATCACTACCAGTTTTTCATTATCAGCCTTTCCGTTTCACCTTCTGCATAGACATTACCTAACTAACCACCATAGACCCCAGAGTGCCAGCACTCCACCCCCAACCACCCTACTTAACCACTTATTAGGGGGACCTGGACTGTTCCCCCCATGAGTGCAGGCTGCTAAGGGTTCACATTCCTCTGAGTGCAGTGTAAACTTCTCCAACTTCTGTACCTGAAAAATAGCACCTGATGATCTCTCTATGCATCAGATCCCCCCCTGCATACCCCTAATTACTGTAGGTGGGGTAGTTTCAGCTTCCTGCATGGCTGCTGTATTGCCATCCTCCACATAAAATAAGGGCAATGTTATGTAACATGCAGCAAGCCTGGACAATCATCACTACTTTTGCTGGGTGGTAAAGCAGTATACCTGATGACCTGTCCAAACACCTGAAACGACTTTTCAGCACCCCAAAGGTGCGTTACACAACATTGCGGGTGGCAACATGTGAATCGTTATAGCGGTGCTGTGCAGGGCCTTCCGGGGAACGCAGAGGTGTCATGAGCCATGGAAGACACCCATATCCCGAGTCAACTTCACAGAAAAGATGCAGTCAGTGCAGTATATGGTATATGGTAACATATGTCCATTGGTCTTACATGAGCAAGGGGGACAACACCAATATACAAAGAATTCTGGTAAAGGATAGGGACTGATTGGACCTATATATTTCACATATCAGAAGAGAGTACACACTAAAGATCCACTGTATATTTTCGAAAACAGGCACTATAGTACAGGGTACACTTACTGTTGGTAATTAGTGGTTTTACAAACAAGCATTCCCATATTTTAGGCAGACTGACTGCAGCTTTAAAAGGTATTGAGGGTTTAATTCAGTTGTGGGTATAGTTTACACACTATTGGGACACTACACAGGAGTGTAAGAATCGGTTAGTATGTAAATGAACACATTGGAGCACTATACATATTCCACACACATTTCAATATTTTATAATGTACTTACCAAGTAGCCAGCCCTCCCGCATTTCATGGTCCTGGAATCGGTCCCATAGGGCTGAGTGCCGCAGAATATAGGCATCATGGCAGTTCCTTGGGTAGCCTGCAACCACACTGAAGATTTTTAGGTTTGCATCACATACCACCTGCACGTTCAGAGAGTGCCGCCCACACCTATTGACGTGTCCCCTCACGTGCGCTGCCCGAATCCCAATGTGGGTGCAATCTATGGCTCACAGCACATTTGAAAATGCTGAGAGACGATTGAAAGCCTCAGAACGTGGGAATCTGATATAGGTGCACCACAACTTCTTGAATGCAAGTAACACTTGAGTTAAATGCTTAGAGAAAGTGGCTTGTGAGACCCCCAATGACCATGAGATCCCAGACTGAGTGGAGCCTGTGGCCAAGAAGTAGAGGGCACACATTAATTTCTGCAGCCCAGACACTGCATAGTTGGCACCCCCGTAAGGGTCCAAATCATCTCTCACCTGCTAATATAAGTTCAAGAGGTTAATGCGGTTCAGCCTAAACATCCCCACAACCTGTTGATCCGAGAGAGAGTCCAGGTACAGCCTAGAACAATACCTTAATTTTGCAGGTAATCAGCTGGAAGAACGATCGTTTTCAGGAGCTGGAATCAATGACGCTGGAGCTGCAGTCACATTGGGAGTGCACCTTATCTCTGTAGCTTGGCTTGACGCGTTTCTCCGCTGTCACAGTATATAGCGGTTTCTTCAGAAGGGTACCCTTCCAGCTGATTACCTGCAAAATTAAGGTCTCCCCAGCGCCGCCAGCACTGAACACGCTAGCCGGACATCGGCACAAGTCCTGGGTGAGTTACCTGCAGCATTCATTGGACCGCTCCAACCTCCCGGCAATTCAGCGTGCAACAACTTAGCTGATTGCCGGAGGCAGACAGCTCGCTCTCCGCCGACACACAAATTGGCTGGTCGTCAACAGGCGGCGACAGCCGGCGGTTAAGCTAGAGCAGTCTGCTCAATAGACTGAGCATATCCTTAAATATCAGCTACTACATTCTTCATGTGATGTGTTATCTACACAAAAAATTCAACATCTGTGATAATTGAGCTGGATCTGACGTATATTTTACACCTAAAAGGTGATTTCTAAATATCGGGACTACCACCTGTTGCTATATATCCCATGGGAGTGTAATGTACCTTTTTTTTATTCATTTTATTATATGTTGCATTTGATGTGATACATTTTTATTGCTGTTTATTTAAATACATTTATTACATTTATAATTATCCAATTGTCTGGCGCTCTCTGGGTGTGTGTGATCAGTCATACACACTCCCTATTTCCCCTATTGTGTCTACCTATTGCAAATCCTCCAATTTGCTAATTGGGAGCAGCCATATGTGAAAATCGTTATATATTTCCTAATTCCAAGGGTGAATTATCATAGTGTTTGCGCCCGATGTGGTTTTTTGTTTAAAACTGGTTGTTTAGTTAGAACAATACCTACTGTACATGAAGCACGCAGTACTCGGGGTACCTGGATCTGGTGCGCAGCTTCCTCCCTCCTCCTGCGCAGCTCCTCCAAACAATCAAAGTCACAAACAGCCAGCTCCAAACCACTCTGCACAATCTCCATCTCTCAAACCCTCACAGGTGTCTTTAATGATGTTGGGGTATATATGTAGGCTAGTTTATGAGTAAAAATGAGGACACCTGTGTGAAAATTAACCATTTCTGCACTTGACCAAAGTTGCTTCAGGGTCAATTCGCCCATCAGGACCTGGTCTGAAACATTGGCGAGTTTTAGACACTTTTGAAATGCAAATTCCTTTTGCACATCCCTATAAATAAGCGATTTGTATACTTTTGTATGGGAAAACATCTGGAAGTGATAAAAATGCAAAGTAAAACCGCCAAGTTAGAAAGTGCGAGTTATGGGACTTAGCGCACCCTATTAATAAGCGATTTTGGCAAAAAATGCGAAAACGCCATTTCGTTGCCTAAATATCACATAAAAAAACCACAAATCACATCCTATTTAATGTCACCCGATATTTCCTACATAAGGTAAACATTCAAGGTCATTATGATGAATAAATATGTGTGCTTGGCATCATTTTGACACCATTTTGACCAATTCACTTGGGGGTTAAGACATGCACACACGGTGTAAGTTTTGTTAGTGGAAGATTTTGACTCAAGGGATTTTGACTAGGTACAATGGCTTGTGGGTGGTGAGCCCAGTTGCACAAATCAAATTTGTGCTCCCCTCCTCCACCCCAAACCAGGTTCACAATATACACCACCATTTACTGACCATTGCCCCCTGCATATAAAAATAA
The DNA here is from genome assembly GCF_055691185.1 of Crinia signifera. NCBI lineage: Eukaryota > Metazoa > Chordata > Amphibia > Anura > Myobatrachidae > Crinia > Crinia signifera. Next base: position 108,150,805 of record NC_139227.1, read on the forward strand.
TTCTTAATGACAAAAACAAGTAATAAAGAAAACCACGGCCTCATCTGGCCATCATTCCAGAAGGGCTCTCATGCAAGAAAGCATGCTGTGATTACATTTGTTATGTTTGCAGTAAATAAGGAACATCTTTTATCAAAACAGATCGGCCATGTGAGAAGATTTATGTTCAGCCACCGGAATTGAACATCAAAGAAGAATTCCCAGCGTTCTAATAGGGCCTAAGGGTTCTTGTTTACTGTGATAAACTCTATATGTTCACTCAAGTTTGAATCCCAACATATGTATGATTTTGCATCCAATGATCTATATATATATATAGAGAAAGAGAGAGAAATACAGTATATGTTAGTGTCTGTGAGTCTCTGAAACACTGCCATCTGCTGGCAGAGAGTGAAACTACATCTCTCTCACATGCACAAACACAGAAAGTAGCAGACTAGCTTTCGAAGCTTGTGTAGAATATTTTTATATGTGTCTTTTAATCTGAGAAACATGTAGTGTATTTCTTTTATTTTTTTTGCAATGTAAGGGAGGTGCTTCTTTTTCTCTACTTATGGTTAAGTGTAATGCAGGACTTGTTATTCTGATCAGTTGGGAAGGAACTGTTAGATGTACTAAAGGCTCTTACACATCTGTTTGTTATATGAGTATACAGGCAGACAGTAGATATTGGATCTTATTCTGGTCCACATGCAATGCTGTGAAATTCGCAGCGTTGCGTGTGGATGAAACGCCTCCCTCATGGCAGCCCGCCCACCCTTGCTCACCGAGTTCCCCCACACAGCTGTGAATGGATGTTTAGCATAAACATCCACCCGCGTCACGCCCGCATTAGCATGGGAAGGCCCAGCATTTTTATGGTAACACTCATGAGATGCTGGGCGTTCCCATGGGCACAGCCCATGGCATTGACTTCCTATTAGAAGTCCGACCTGCCAGTCACAAAGGCTGTCCCATTGGGAGGTGTTACCTCCCTCTGGGACACCTTGTTGTAGGCTGTCGGGCAAAAACGGCAAATGCGCATGCGCAGTACTTATATAGGTACTGCGCACGCGCTGGTCCCAGTGCCTGTAACTTATATTGTACAGGCGCCGGGACCATGATTACTTCTATGGGCTGCTGCCAAAGCTGAACATAGAAGCTGGCCATATGCGCAGTACATATGTTTGCCAGTCCCGGCACCTGTCATCATAGGACAGGCGCCAGGGACGGGAAGAGGCAACGGTGGTGACGGCGGTGTTGGACTTACTACAAGTGGGGTGGGGGGGTGATGAAGAGGAACCGTGGGGGCATATGTGTTATCTGGCACCGTGGGGGCATGTGTGTTATCTGGCACTGTGGGGGCATGTGTGTTATCTGGCACTGTGGGGGCATGTGTGTTATCTGGCACTGTGGGGGCATGTGTGTTATCTGGCACTGTGGGGGCACATGCGTTATCTTATGGGGGCAACTGTGTTATCCTATGGGGGCAAATGTGTTATCCTATGGGGGCATATGTGCTATCTGGCACTGTGGGGGCATATGTGTTATCTGGCACCCTGTGTCAAAATGTGAATTTTTACTCATTCTCTGTGTCAGAATGTGAATTTCAGCTTATTCTCTGTCAGAATGTGAATTTCGGCTTATTCTCTGTGTCAGAATGTGAATTTCGGCTTATTCTCTGTGTCAGAATGTGAATTTGAACGCTAAATAGACACTGATATATAATATAATATAGAGGAGGCGACTGTACAGTACTGACAATGGGTATATAGGACAATTGTATATAGAACTTTTTTTTTCTTGCGGCCCACACAAGACTTCTAGGGAAATGGTTAACATTAGCTATGAAGTATAGTCCCTACAATTTCTGTTTAAACAATGTGGTCACAAGCCATAGGGCACCCCAAAACTAGAAAAGGTGTTTAGTGTATATTGTTTATTAGATTCATTTTTTAATTAGTCTTATTGTGGTCACATTATTTCATGCACCCTGTTTTAACCTATAGTGCATAGCTTATGTTAACCACTTCCCTAGATGATTAGTGACAGGTGTGTTGGTAACTGCTCACCTATAAAAGCACAGTCTGCTGTGAGCTTTAGACCAGATAGTATGCCTGGAATCAAACATTGATGTGATACAGTAGCTACAGTATGTGTATTGTAGCCATTTTGAGCAATAGTGTTAGGACCTGCAGAAAAGTGGGGTCCCATGAAGGGGGCTGCAGGCTTAAATGCATTGATCAATTCATGAACTAAATCTCCATTATTTATATATATATATAGATATATATATATATAAAGATATATATCTATATCTATCTATCTATCTATCTATCTATCTATCTATATATATATATATATATATATTAGACAATGACCCGGCACTGTGCAAGTTAGAAGATACTTGATCCGGTGCTACCACTTCCAAACTGGGATATATAGCAGACAGCAATTGCGTGGCTCTCTGGATACTGGCACTCTGGATACTGGCACTCTGGATACTGGCTCTCTGGATACTTATTCTCATAAATAAACGGCAGACACTGTAGTAGTTTTCAACGTTTCATTTCTTGACGAAATTTCTTTAAAGAAATGAAACGTTGAAAACTATTACAGTGTCTGCCGTTTATTTATGAGAATAAGTATCCAGAGTGCCACGCAATTGCTGTCTGCTATATATATATATATATATATATATATATATATATATATATATATATATATATATATATATATATATATAGTACACTTACCCCCCCGTAGAAGGATGAAGACCAGCACTCAGACGTAGGTGAAGAAAAAACGTGTTTATTCCATGTGCATAGGTATTAGCAACACGGGCTGTCCCGACAGCCGTTTCAACTGGGCATCAACCAGTTGTCCCCTGATGACAACTGGTTGATGCCCAGTTGAAACGGCTGTCGGGACAGCCCGTGTTGCTAATACCTATGCACATGGAATAAACACGTTTTTTCTTCACCTACGTCTGAGTGCTGGTCTTCATCCTTCTACGGGGGGGTAAGTGTACTGCATTTCATTTTATGACCTGGCACCGACGGAAGCTACATCATTGGAGTGCCGTCCTGTTACCCATCTATCTATATATATATATATATATATATCGATGAAGGACACGGCGGCACTCGGACAATGAAACAGTCAGACACAGAGTATTGCTGCCAACGTTTCAAAGAGGTTTACTCTTTTTCATCAGGGCCTATAAACCTCTTTGAAACGTTGGCAGCAATACTCTGTGTCTGACTGTTTCATTGTCCGAGTGCCGCCGTGTCCTTCATCGCTACCTGTGGAGGTCTCATACTCCTAATTTGAACGGAAGGCAACGGACGCAGAAATCCCTTATTAGTGAGTGCCAGGACCTATCGACAAATATATATATATATATATATATATATATATATATATATATACATACATATATTACAGTATATGATTTATAAAAATATGCTACTGCCTAAAAACATTACCAGACTGCACATTACAAAATACGATCCATGTTCCACCTCTGGATTAATGTATTCACCCTTTACAAGCAACAGTGCTACAGCGCTGAGGGCAGTGTCACAGTATTATGTAAGTCATGATGCAGCCAGCAATAACATAGCCCAATCGCCCTTAGCAGCTATCAAGGTGCATAAATGGAAACTCTTGCTTCAACTGTCACTCTGTCCAATTTAAATGAAGAAGTGAATTTCTTCACATACTTACAGTACAAGAGCACTTTCACAGCAGTTCATTTGAGGACGACTGGGATACGAGGAGCCTTATTTAATGTGGCAGACAAGGGGGTTAAACAGCGAGGATCACCGAAAACAAGCGATTCTTGCCGTTTAATCCCTGCTCTGGCCGCTCACCCTATTCAATGTGCCAGGGAAATCCTCGATGTCAGAGGACAGCGAGGAAACCCCCAAACAGCGAGGCTCATGGGTAATGCAGGGAGCCCGCTGCATTTAGCCGCCAGCCTTGCTGTTTTAGTGGCTGTTCAGGGGGTCAGTTGAATACTGACCCTGCTCAAAGTTTCAGTCATTACACCATTAACCTGAAACAATGAGTTTCTATTTCAGTTATTTTAAAATGAACTAATGTAGGAATGTGCTTTTGCCTACACATGTTAAAAGGAACTGTGTGTAGATGTGCTATCAAAATAAATAAAAATCTAAAGTCCCACTTATCACTTAGAATGGAGTGTACACTCCATATCGTTAACAATGTGCATCGTTACTGCCCCCTCCCTTGTTTTGCATGCTCAGACGAGGGAGGTCCTCATTAACGCCGGTAGTTAAGTGTGTATGCACTTGCCAATGCTGGCCCCATTGCCGCCGATATTAGTGTCAACAGGGATCAGCTAGTGTGTATGGGGCTTAAGATTCTGCTCTAAGAAATACACAGAACCAGCAATTTTTCTGATGATTCCATTAGCCAGAGTGGCCTTTCCTTTCCAAGCCATAATTCTCATTCTAGTAGGTATCCCAGTGGCCAGGATGATGGCATTCAGTATTCCAAAACCAGTAACCTGACTGCCTGTAGAAGACCAGCGCTGGATGTCTGAAATGATCAGGATGCCGATACTTGAGTACCATCAGCCAGCACCTCGATCAGTGAGTATGTGGGGATTGCTAGCTTGAGACTGGGGATGGGTGGGTTAAGTTTAGGCACTAGTGGTGGGACATAGGTTAAGGCTGTAGGGAGGGGAAGGTTAAGGTTAGGCTGTGGGGAGGTGGGTTAGGTTTAGGCACCAATAAGAAGGGGGGGTTAGGGTTAGACTTCAGGAATGGGGAGATTACGGTTAGGTGAAGGAGGTTAGGGTTATTCGCTAGCTCGGGGAGTTGGGGTCAGGCTGTGGGAGGTGGTTAAGAGAAGGCTGCACGAAAGGAGAGTTATGGTGGCAGGGGAAGGGTAAGTATAGTTACCTGACCCCAGTTGCAATTCACTCCTTCGGTATTCTGACCACCGTCATCCATATGTACAGTAAGTAATGTAATCAGAAAGCTATAGGGTTCTATGTACTAGGAATTGGTGAGAGATAAAGTCAACATGTATAAAGTACTAGCTCCTAATTGTCATTTTTTAAACATAGCCTGTAAATGGCCGTTAGGCATGGATTGGCTGGCACTACGGTAAGGAATTGTGTAAATGGCACTACTCCGGGCATTACGTAAGTGGCATTATGTATAGGACACTACGGGTGGGCACTTTGTATATGGCACTATGGAGTAAGGCATCTGTGTACGGGATGCACCAAGCACTGTACACCAGTCATACATTTTGCTGATATTAATTGAATATGTACAGATAGAGCTGGGCGCACCTAGCGCGCTATTAGCTGAGGTCCACTAGCAAATGTGGCGTGCATGCGTCTGAGATCCTTGTGCGTCCCATTCTCAGCAATATGTGAACCACTCACGCATCTATGTGCACCAGTGCGCCAGCCACCAGAAATGTATCGCTGGCGATTAGTAATGCAAGAGCAGCTATCCCTATAAGAGCTGCCCTCGGCAATGTGCTCCGGTGCCGGACGGGAGGATTTCCAATAGAGGAGTGGGGGGGGGGGGGTCACACCATAGACCTTATTCAGGTGCCACTTGTTCGCACAGGGACCGATGTTTTCTGAACAAGTTGGGATTATTTATGCTAGAAAAGAGACGTTTAAGGTGGACGTGCTTAACATGTACAAATATATCAGGGGCCAATATATGGAACTGTCAGGCGCCCTTCTTACTACAAGGAAGGACTCTAGGACACGAGTTCAGAATAGAAGAAAAAAGATTTCATTCTCTTAGAAGGAAACATTTTTTCACGGTCAGGGCAACCAAACTATGGAACTCTCTTCCTGGTGAGCTGGTGTCGGCAGATGGAGAGGTGGAGCGGCAGATGAAGAAGTGGTGTCGGCAGACACAATAAATATGTTTAAAATAAGGTTGGACAAACATTTATTGGCTAAAAACATCCAGGGGTACAAATAAGAGAAACAATCTATCTTTAAAATATCAGTATTCAATACATAAAACAAGGGTTAAGCTAATAAACCAAGGTTGAACTAGATGGACGCAGATCCTTTTTTAGTAACTATGTAACTATGTAACATAATAATTTGGTGACAATTCAAGATACAGTGTTGTTTTAATATATCTTCACAAGTAATACTAGTAAGTAGCGTTTATTATACAGTACTTCAACTTTGTCAACATTCCCAGTACAACCAACAGCTGCTATCTAGTGTTGTAGCCTAGGATCCCCCCCCCCCCCAAAAAAAAAGCATATAATCAACTAGCGACCCGCCCCTTATATAGTACACTATATCAGTGGTATGATGTAAGGGACAGTAGAGGCTCAGGAGGTTATTCTGGTTTGTTCGTAACTTTCCGAATTCTTTCGGAGTGGACCGCACGCCACGCTGTGCGGATATTGTAAGAACAAACGCCCACAGGTCCTCTGCATTCGGACAGACTCGCTCTCTAAGAAGAGGGTGTGTTTTCGGACAACATCCAAACCGTGCGTGTGCGGTGGCCACACAAAGATTCTGCACGGTCTTACAGCGTCAGAACGGACGGGAAGCTGGCCGTACGCACCAATGCGGTGTATTTCCGCAAAACTCACGACTATTATCTGAACTTATAAATCTGTCACATGACACACTTATGCAATTAGGCTACCTCATAAAAAAGGGATTGTTTGTAATTGTAATCAATTAAATCCTATTTGATACTTAAACACATTACTACCACTTTACATTAACCCTTACATCATGTGAAGTGCTATTCAATCACTGTTACCCCTTTAAGTAATGGTCCCTTTAGTCAGCAATGCTTCCAATTGAAGCAATGAAAAGAGTGTAATTAATGAGTAATGAGTAGAGGAGTGGATTGTATTGTGTTCAGCTGACAGTGCTTCAGGTGCGGGCGTACTTATTGGGCGAACCGAATGCCTAGCACATGAACAAGTGGTCTCCGCAAAGTGAAACTTGCTAATGAAGACCGCATATTTCATGCGTGTTGGTTCGTTTGCAGTCGGTGTGCTGTCCGAATGCACGCCTACCAAAGTTTGTGCACTCCCTCGTGTACGCCCATATTTACGCCCAGTTTTTCCCACTTTGAAACCACGCCCTTGTGTAAGTCCGAATGACGCCCAAAAACGCCCATATTTCCCCAGTCAATTCGGTGGACATTTCTGTACGGTATTAGTGAGAACGAGTACGGAGACCATGCGTGGCACATGCGCATAGCGTTGCCTACGCATGCGCAGGCGGCTAAAAAGCGCCCTCCGAAATAATTCGTAAATTACCGCACCAAGCAGAATAAGGCCCTCAGTAACAGGATTCTGGCTGTGACAGTACAAAGGAAATTTGGTCCCCCCTCCTCATTTGGAGGTATGATGGTATAACTCTCCGACAATCGGGATTCCGGCGGTTGTTTCTCCGACATCAAGCCCTGCAGCATGGCAAGCGCAACTTGCCACCTATTCTATTCTCGCTCTATGGGGGTCGTGGACGCTCTCAAGAGAAAATAGCGTGTGTACCTGACAGTTGGAATCCTGACTTTCGGTGGGTCATCCGATACCTCCCTTTGGTATCAGGCACAGAATAAGGCACCCCCTCAGGCATGTGTCACCACATAAGCCACTGTCCCCATACCACCTTCAGGGCCTTGTGGGGTACTCACCCCTGCTGCCTGCTGACACAGTCAACACCGTTCACAGTCCATTTCCCACTCCAGTGCCCAGTCCATTTCCCTCACTGGCTCCTGACTTCTACTGCTGCCATCTACACCTGAGTGCCCAACCAACCGCAGTCAGAGACACCAACATGCCATGTGATCCACACCGGTCAATCAGCTGCGTCCTCCACTCTCCAGGCTCTATCCCAGCAGCAGAGCCACTTCCCATTCTGGAGACTGAGCACTGGCAGCAACCACAGTATGAGAGTCCATCCCGAAGCTGTGACCAGGTGTGCTGACGTCATTTGCCCGCCCCGCCCCACACCAAGTCTTCTCACACAGACACATTGCCTGGCCCTGCTACATTGATATTTCTTTGACTTGTTTCACTGAATTCGTTATTGCTCAACTCCCATAAGGGATAGGTCAATGTTTAATATATCTAAACCCTCCTCAAGAACTGCACTACATAATAATGAAAACTCCACAAAAATTTGCCCAGCCATTTTTGAGATTAGCGCATTCAGACAGACAGACAGACACGCTTCGGGGACTTTCTTTTATACTATCTAAGAACAAGTACATCATTATTTGTTATTCAGAAACAAAAAGCAATATAATAAAATAGGCAGAGAACGCTATCTGTGCAAATACAGTATTTTTATTTTGAAAGTGTAAAAAGCACCGAACGGACGGCTAAATGGGTGCTTTGTGTAGCAATGCTGAGCAACAACTGATCATACAAAAGTTTTTAGCACCAATTCAACCTCTAAGTCAATAATACTTAAGAAAGAATGAGGCGGCAGAAAGTTCTATATGACCGCAGGCTACAGGCAGTTATTTGTATGATCCTTTTCCCCTGCATGATAGGACACGAGGCGCACTGCAGAACAACCCAGCTGCTTTGGCAGATCTTCTTAGAGATGAGCAGCAGGCGCAATCAAATGTCACAAAATGTTCGGCCAAGTAAATAATTCCGATCACCTTTTATCTAATTTCATCCCAAAAAAATATCTTGAAAAAAAGAGAAGATTCCATTCTGGTCAATGGGTCTAATTCAGTACTGCTCGCTAAGCAGCAGTCGTTTGCTGCTTAGAGAGTGGCTTAACGCTACCTGTCTGAATGCATGTGCCCCCCCTCCTCCCCCCGCGCATTCAAATTCCCTTGGTAACATGCGAGGGGGTCTTATCAAACACATCCACTCACAAGAGGCCGAAGGGGAAGGAAATTATTCGATGGCCGCCGACCGGCAAATTATTTCTCTCCCCTTCGGAAATAAAATTCAGTCTAAACTGACTTTTATTTCCATTGGAGTCCGCCGAAGAGGGGGCGGGTGCTGGCATCATGTGATGTCAGCCGTCTACCCCGAGAAGGCATCGGCCCACCTGAGTTCCCAGGGGAATGCCCAGCGTTTTAATGGGTATTCCCATTAATCCCTTGCGTGGTGGGTTTTGCTGGGGCAGGACAAACCTACCAAGGCAGGTTTGTCCTGCCCCAGCAAAACCCACAACAGAAAGGTGAGCTTCCCCTGTCCCTCTCCCCCTCCTGTAGCTCCCCCTCATCTTCTCTCTGGCGTTCATATGCCAGAGCTCCCAGGCCCTGCCGCTGCCTCAGCCACCATTCACAACAAGTCGCAGCATAGGTGCCGATTCTGTGGGTGCTCAAGGGCCCGAGCACCCACGGAAATTGATGAGCACCCACGGGCCCGAGTCCCGCTGCTGGGCCGCCATATTAACTTGCTAATCTGCGGCTGCAGCACCCACATTGCCGGACCCGCCACCTGGGAAGCAGTATGCCGGGAAGAGTGTATTCTGTCCACGGAGTACCTGCACTGTGGGGGCATTTATGTACCTGCACTGTGGGGTCATTTATGTACCTTCACTGTGGTGGCATTTATGTTCCTGCACTGTGGGGGCATTTATGTATGTGGAACTCTGTTGCCAGAATTTGAATATTAGAGACTGTGCACCCCTTCCCCATGAAGCCACTCCTCTATATTTTTGGCTTGAGCACCCACCAGCAAAAACATAAATCGGCACCTATGAGTAATAGGCTCGATGATGTTCGGGGAGGCTCAGAAGGACTCGGGCGCCCGGACCCCCTCCCCCCCAGCCGCGCCAAAAACATCCCCGAGGGGAGCTCCAGCTTATGATCGCCGGAGCGGAGAGATTAGGGGTAGCGACGGGAAGGGAGGGGAGAGGAGGTGGGGGTTCCCAGATAGGTGATGCACCACTGGCGCAAACCTTGATATTGGTGTTATACCCGGAAATTTTCCGGGACAGCCCGCTGCGGCAGCACAGCTGAGCCCAGAAAAATTCTGGGCATACCACTCAAGTGGTTAGACGCTGGGAATTTTCCTTCAGCTGCCCCCTGTTCGCCTCCCTCCCCTATCTGTGCATCCAATCAGGGGGTCTTTACATTCGCAAATACACATATGCGCAGGCCCCCCCTCCCCCATCAATGCGGCACAAATTCAGCTCCATCCTCAGCCATAATGAATCACCCTCAATGTGAGATATGTGCGTGCCTTCAGAAACAGGGCGGGATGCTATATAGCAGAAATGCGGTAAAAACCCCGTTTTCGGGGTTTCTACCGCATTTCTATATGCTATATGGCGCCTCCGCAGTGTCAGCGCTGCGGAGGGAATCGCCAGCTAAAGCTGGCGAATCCCTGCAGAAGCCTATGGGCTTCTTACCGCAGCGCTGTTTGAGGGATCCGTCACGGATCCCTCCCAGCGTGCCCTGCGGCCGGCGCCGGGGTCTGCGCATGCGCAGATGGACTCCCGGGTCACAGACCCGGAAGTCCAGTGCCGGCACCGCATCGCAAGGGACAGCTCTTACCGCAAGAGCTGTCCCTTGCATGAATAACGGCATATGTTATAGCATATGCCGTTATTAAAAATGCGATGTCCGGCGAAGGGGGGCCGCGGATGTTATAACATCCCGCCCACAGTGAGTCAAGAATTGGACTGCTACTAAATACAGTAATGTAAATCAAGAAGCCCTCAGGCAAAGGAACTCGAGTTCAGCCATATAGTGATTTGCTTGGAGAAAGATTGTTAATGCGATAGAGAGATTTGTCTTTATTAGAATCCTTTTTATAATGCTACACAAATTTATTGCATCATATATGCATTTTTTATGGACGGAAAAAGAGCATTAAATTTAGATTCCACTAGGCTCTCAGTAAAATGCCTGCGCAATTTGTTTTGTACTGTAAATGAATATTTATATTGCTACAGTTGGCTTTTTAGCTGTAATTGATATGAATATGCATAGGAACAAAGCTATCTGCAAACATACCTTAAGTCTTTGGAGTACTCGCTACGGTACCAAGGTCCAATATTTATCTTACCTGATAGCATTTAATAGCCGTCTTACTGGGTCGTATTTTATACAGTCAAAAGTGTTTGAACCTTTACACTGTAGATTGTAGACAATTGATAATAATGTTACATGCAGGAAAATGAATAATTCCAATATTATTTAAATGAATTATTACTTTGCCTGGGTTATAAAGAAAGACTTAAATCTCTACTTCCCAGAAATACGAAGTGACGGCAACTGATCAGTTGTTTGTTAGTGGATACATTTGCCACAATATAAAAGAAATCTCAGCGTTAATTTGTATCTATAGAATGTACCGTAAAGCTGGCCATACATCTACAGATTTATTATCAGATCTGGCTGGTTGGAACAAAAACCTGGTAGTATCTAAACTAGTTTGGCAGGTTTCCAGCATTTCGAAGCAAATGGCCAACTGTCATTTACTTTCATTCCTTGACAGGTTTTTGTTTCAACCAGCCAGATCGGCCAATACATTTGTAGATGTATGGCCAGCTTAATAGAGCTTTTGGTTTATTCACAACTGTGATCATTCCTGATGATTGTTGTGAATAAACCGAAAGCATGAACTAAAGTTCTGAAACTGAGTCCATGAGTGCCGCCCAAAAAACCTGTGTATGTCGGTGATGTAGTTAATATGCTGACAGTCGGGATCCCGATGGTCAGGATGACGACGCCAAGATCCTGACTGCCGACATTACTGCTGGTGCAAAGGGTTTATTCTTTCTCTTGGGAGTCCACAACCCCCATACAGGGGAAATGCAACCTTGTGGCAAGGGAAGCAGTGTGGTGAGTGCAGCTGGGATCCTGCTTTAGGGATCCTGACAGCCGGGATCCCGACTGTTGGAAAATCATACTTTTTTGTTTGTTGAGGGCACCTGGCAATTTAGTTACTATTTTTGTCCTGATGAAGAAGCTACATTAATAATTTTGCTCCGAAACGTTGACCACTAATGCCGACTCCGTATTGAATTATTTGAAGTGAGTACCCCTGATGAAGACTGGCTGGCTGCTGTTGGGTCAGCCGCTGTCTACCACCTGCTGTGATTTGTAATGTATATCTAATACACACTTTTTTGCATGTTTAAACTTGTGTGTGCTGGCTCGTTTCTTCCCTCAGCTGCAGGGAGGCAAGTTATCCTTCATGAGCCCTGCACCGCATACCAGAGCCACTGTGTCTGTGTGCCACCTTGTGACCCTCACTATATATATATGTATTACCAAGGTGGCGGCACTCCTTATTGTCCTTAATATACTTTATACTTTATTGTCCTTAAACAATCAGTATATATCTATCAGGTGGTGGATCGTATTAGCGCTCTCTATAAATTCTCTTTGTTTCTATCGTGTTTGTCTCCTGCTAACAGGGGAGACCTATATAGTAGCTGCTCACTTTGTGGTGCACTTGGGGTCATTGTGTATCTTTATATATATATATAACAACCTACAATGGTGTCTTCTAGCGCCCTATGTACAATATGTAATTTCCATTCTAATATATAATAAAATATAATACAATAGAGAAACACTTGTAGCTTCTGATTTTCTGGAATAATTATCCGTTTATTTTGATCAACACCCTCAAGGGTGTTGATCAAAATAAACGGAGAATTATTCCAGAAAATAAAAGCTGATACAATCTGTCTGGCTTTAGATGGCCCATTAGCCCACATAATTTTTCTTTTCATGCTTCCATGATCCCGGCGGCTACGCACAGCAAGCAGGGCAAGGAGGCACCGTCCAGTAGAGATGCTCTCCCTGCTCTGCGTCCCCGCTGCTGTCCTCTCTGGCTGCCGCTGCCATTTCTGACTGCCGCTGCCTGTCAGTGTCTCACTGGATGACAGGCATCGGTGCCAGTATCAGGAAGCTCTCTTCCAGCTCCTAACTCCCCTTTGACTGCATGAATGGTAGCACTGGCTGGCAATGGCATGGCCTGAAAATTAGCCGGAGATACCTGGGATGGATGGTGGAGCAACACGGGATGAAAGAGGTGGAGCTACACGGAGTCAGGGCTGATGGAAGGAGCAGAAGATGAACTGCCTGCCAGATTTGAAGGTAAATAAAGTGTGAGGTTTTATTCTGTCAGTAACTGGTCTGGGAGTTATGCAGCGCTACTGCTGTCGGCTACTTATGTGGATGTAACACAGCACTACTCCTGTCGGCAACTGGTCTGGCTGTTACGCAGAGCTACTACTGTCAGCAACTGATCTGGGTGTTACGCAGTGCTACTACTGTCGGCAACTGACATGACCGTTATGCAGCCCTAATCCGGTCAGCAACTTATGTCGGTGTTATGCAGGGCTACTACTGTCGGCAACTGGTGCAGGCTTTACACAGCGCTACTACTGTCAGCAACTGGTGCGGGCGTTACACCTGTGCATCTGCTCTCCAGAAGTTGATTTATTATCAATTTGGTATTTTTTATATTGTGAATATATGTATTGAGACTATTTGCAATATATGCTTTTTTTAAGCAAGTACACTTTTAGCCACACAGCAATGCTCCTTCGGATTTTCTTCATTGGGTTTTTGTAGGGGAGTCAGCTCCTCATTTCTGATGCACTGTAAGCTACAGTTGTGTGGAAATTGCTAATTATACCCCTTTCACATTGCATAAATAATCTGGGTTACTGTGCAGTGTGAAAGGGGCTTTTCAAATGTCCTGGGTCCAGCAACTCGGCATTCCGACCCGGGTTAACAGAAGGTTTAATGCTGGGTCGAGCGACCCAGGTCCCATTCACACTATGGAGGAGGCCATGCTTTGAGACAGCTTCAGCTCCAAGTGCTGCCTTTACCCCCGGTGATGTGCCATCCGCCGCTCCGCCCCATCAGCGACCCAGCTTATTGGTGGCTCACTGTGGCGGGCTAAACACTGCGAATACCAGGTCATTCCCACTGTGCCATTTGCCCCATTTTTCCAAAGATCTCCGCATGCCCAGAAGGATCTGAGTACTCTAGTTCTCAGACTCCTACAGCGTGTCGCTGGTACCGGCATAGAGGATGGGGACCAAAGCCTCCTCCTTTCTTAAAGCGCCTCTGAGGCTAGTGATTACGAGGAAACAATTCTAGCTATCATGCCAACAACACAACATAGCTCCCAAGTAACAATGTCTGTACACAATACCTGATATATTCATTCTAATTATAACACCTGTGTCGATCTGTAGCTTTCGTGGTTTGGTAGAATTGATCCAGCTTTTATCCCTACTAAATAAAATACAGTATTGATAACATTATAGATTATATGTAATCTAACTCTGCTTGTATTATTTATCCTTTTTTTTTTAAACTAATGTATTAGCTCAATGAAAAATTGTCCAGTGTAAATAAGGGCGGGATTTAAAAAATGTGGTCAAATCTCTGAAAAGTGTTTTTTGGAGGTGTGGTGTATTCTCCAAATGCATAAAAGTGGTCTGATATTCACTGTTGACTGCAATCTCTGCAGTCTCCATACAATGCTATGGGGCTGTAATATCCCGAAGAGAAGATTTCGGAGCTTGTTCCTGATACACAAACCTATCTATACTGTAGATGGTATTGCCTATAAAAGTATAGGGGTTTCTTTATCTGATAAGCACCAGGATCGGGTTCCAAAGGGATCCCTCTGCCTCCCGCGGCTTACCATGCACAGGCCGATGTATGTGGATATGGCAAAGGGTAGCTCTTATTGGAAGAGATGTCCTTTTCCTTAATATATGCGTGCATACAGCAAAAACACTGCTATAAATGATGGGATGTATAGCATTTCCATCACAATGCTTGGTACTTCCAGCCATAAGCCACTGGCATATTTATAATGGGTGCAGTGTATGTGGTCCGCACAGGTCCTTGGGGTCTAGGGGGCCCACACAGCATTGTACAGTAGCATTCCCCAGAGTCTATAGAGGTACTGACTAGTGAGGAGGGGACCCAGGCAGAGACTGCCTCCTCTTTTCTAGAAGCTCCCCTGCCATAAGTATTTAAAAAAAACAACTGTTATTAGATATTAGTTATTAGATCTTTAAAAAAAATATGAACCCTGTAATTCATGTTATCTAGTAGTCAATATATGATGACATTAAACTAAAACGGTTTCTCCATTGCAAACACTAAGTAAAGGGTGATTTCCGTAGAGCTTATTACTAACACTTTATTCTGCATCAGGAAGTTTACATTTACACCTTTTAATATCCAACTATGGAGAGTATTCAATCATGGGCGCTATTTCCTCCAGCAGAAATAGCGTTCCCCGCCTATTCAATGCTGCCATTGCCGACAGAGTTGAAGGTAGTTTCCGACAAAACAGATCCAACTTTAAAACAAGTCGGATCTTTTTTTTTTTTTTTTTTAAACGGATGCGGATTGTCAAATTCACAGGCATTTTTTCGGGTAAAAACTTAACTTTTATTCAAATTGGATAGGTATGGGGGTCGGGGTAGGAATAAGGCTTGGTGGGGTATTCCTTTTGGGATAAGGTACTAGTGCTGGGGTGTGGCAAATGGGGTGAGATTTGGGTAGGGTGGTGGGCAGGCAAAGTCTCAGTCTCTGGTTGGAATTGGGCAGGTAAAGTGGCACGGGAGGCTGGCGTCCCGTCCACCCTGCGGTGCACTCTTACCAGGTCCCTCGCTGTCCTTGCTGCTGCTCTTCAGGGACTCCCTGAAGAAGGATAAGGATAGCCAACACGCGTTGGAGATTTCAACCTACAATCCTACACAAAGTCTCCTCCCGGCATGGTGAGTTGAGCGCACGGTGCCCAGCAGAAGTTCAAGTCGTGGGTGAGCGAGATCTCATGATACCACTCGCTTTGCGGCCATATAAAAATGCCCGGAGGCACCGTGGAAGGACCAGGAAGAAAGACACCGCTTCCACAACACAAAAGCAGCACAACACGGGTAGGCAGCTCTCGGCGGGTGTTGGGAGACTGTCTCACAGTGCGCCCTGTGACAATATCGGCTCCTGGAGCTAATGTGCCACTGGAGCCACTCTCCCTGCTTCTTCGCCTGATGAGCAGCAGCGGTGCCTGAGAGAGACCCCAGCTGGTGCTTGCTCCCCCAAGCAGCCGTGGGGTCTGCCACACGGAAGCTACAACACTGCTGCTTGGTCCTTTTATTGGATCATCATCTTCTGTTTGATATTCTTGTAGTCCATTATGTTACCTTTCTCATCCCCGTCTGAATCCGTGGTTCCAGTGTTTCCTTGGCTTGTCCATGTAGCATGTCTCGAAAAGTCTAATGGTCCAACTTGCAAGTTGGTTGTAGTTAATAAACAGTTTTTGACGTAGGTTAGTAACATTTTTGCCAAATAAAATCTGGGAGATACCATTATCATGGCTCTCTTTAGGACACGTCTCTCTAATTTTATTTGTGACCAAATCAACTGAATCTGCTAGCCATGAAACGTCTGCAAAAAAAAAAATGTGTTTCCATCTCTATTATCTAATGAAAGCAAATTTACTTATAGCATCAAAAAAGATTTTCACTCCATGCTTGTAGACTCATGAGGACCATGAAGGCACGTTGATGAGCAGTAGAAGATGTGGCTTTGGACTACAACACATTTCTTTCTTGAAATTCGCATTTAGCAAAAGGGCTTAATTGCAATTTGAAATGTTTCGTTATCTAATAATAAAGAAAGAAAAAGAAAAGAAACAAGTAATTAGCATTTGGATTTTCTTATCTGTAGAAAAAATTAATAGTCTTTAAAAAAACGACATAATTTTTCCTAAGTGCCTTGGCACTTCTGGAATGATATATGCGTGCATACAGCAAAAACACTGCTATAAATGATGGGATGTATAGCATTTCCATCACAATGCTTGGTACTTCCAGCCATAAGCCACTGGCATATTTATAATGGGTGCAGTGTATGTGGTCCGCACAGGTCCTTGGGGTCTAGGGGGCCCACACAGCATTGTACAGTAGCATTCCCCAGAGTCTATAGAGGTACTGACTAGTGAGGAGGGGACCCAGGCAGAGACTGCCTCCTCTTTTCTAGAAGCTCCCCTGCCATAAGTATTTAAAAAAAACAACTGTTATTAGATATTAGTTATTAGATCTTTAAAAAAAATATGAACCCTGTAATTCATGTTATCTAGTAGTCAATATATGATGACATTAAACTAAAACGGTTTCTCCATTGCAAACACTAAGTAAAGGGTGATTTCCGTAGAGCTTATTACTAACACTTTATTCTGCATCAGGAAGTTTACATTTACACCTTTTAATATCCAACTATGGAGAGTATTCAATCATGGGCGCTATTTCCTCCAGCAGAAATAGCGTTCCCCGCCTATTCAATGCTGCCATTACCGACAGAGTTGAAGGTAGTTTCCGACAAAACAGATCCAACTTTAAAACAAGTCGGATCTTTTTTTTTTTTTTTTTTTAAACGGATGCGGATTGTCAAATTCACAGGCATTTTTTCGGGTAAAAACTTAACTTTTATTCAAATTGGATAGGTATGGGGGTCGGGGTAGGAATAAGGCTTGGTGGGGTATTCCTTTTGGGATAAGGTACTAGTGCTGGGGTGTGGCAAATGGGGTGAGATTTGGGTAGGGTGGTGGGCAGGCAAAGTCTCAGTCTCTGGTTGGAATTGGGCAGGTAAAGTGGCACGGGAGGCTGGCGTCCCGTCCACCCTGCGGTGCACTCTTACCAGGTCCCTCGCTGTCCTTGCTGCTGCTCTTCAGGGACTCCCTGAAGAAGGATAAGGATAGCCAACACGCGTTGGAGATTTCAACCTACAATCCTACACAAAGTCTCCTCCCGGCATGGTGAGTTGAGCGCACGGTGCCCAGCAGAAGTTCAAGTCGTGGGTGAGCGAGATCTCATGATACCACTCGCTTTGCGGCCATATAAAAATGCCCGGAGGCACCGTGGAAGGACCAGGAAGAAAGACACCGCTTCCACAACACAAAAGCAGCACAACACGGGTAGGCAGCTCTCGGCGGGTGTTGGGAGACTGTCTCACAGTGCGCCCTGTGACAATATCGGCTCCTGGAGCTAATGTGCCACTGGAGCCACTCTCCCTGCTTCTTTGCCTGATGAGCAGCAGCGGTGCCTGAGAGAGACCCCAGCTGGTGCTTGCTCCCCCAAGCAGCCGTGGGGTCTGCCACACGGAAGCTACAACACTGCTGCTTGGTCCTTTTATTGGATCATCATCTTCTGTTTGATATTCTTGTAGTCCATTATGTTACCTTTCTCATCCCCGTCTGAATCCGTGGTTCCAGTGTTTCCTTGGCTTGTCCATGTAGCATGTCTCGAAAAGTCTAATGGTCCAACTTGCAAGTTGGTTGTAGTTAATAAACAGTTTTTGACGTAGGTTAGTAACATTTTTGCCAAATAAAATCTGGGAGATACCATTATCATGGCTCTCTTTAGGACACGTCTCTCTAATTTTATTTGTGACCAAATCAACTGAATCTGCTAGCCATGAAACGTCTGCAAAAAAAAAAATGTGTTTCCATCTCTATTATCTAATGAAAGCAAATTTACTTATAGCATCAAAAAAGATTTTCACTCCATGCTTGTAGACTCATGAGGACCATGAAGGCACGTTGAGGAGCAGTAGAAGATGTGGCTTTGGACTACAACACATTTCTTTCTTGAAATTCGCATTTAGCAAAAGGGCTTAATTGCAATTTGAAATGTTTCGTTATCTAATAATAAAGAAAGAAAAAGAAAAGAAACAAGTAATTAGCATTTGGATTTTCTTATCTGTAGAAAAAATTAATAGTCTTTAAAAAAACGACATAATTTTTCCTAAGTGCCTTGGCACTTCTGGAATGATAAGAGTATCATTAGCTAAAAAGAATTCAAAGTATACTACCCAAAGTTGTATTTGTATTTGCCTCCGCTAGCAGGAGAAATCATTCGATGGTCTCAGACCATCAAACGATTTTCCTGCCTTTGCAAATAAAGGTCTCAACTGACTTTTATTTACAAACGCTAGGACGAAGACAGGGCAGGTGGCTGAAGTCATGTGATGTCAGCCGCCTGCATCGGCCTGACCAGATACCCATGGGAACACCCAGCATTTTCATGGGGATGGTCATAAAACACTTGTCATTCCCATGGGCGAGCCCCATTTTTGCTCTGTCCGACGTCCATGTGGACGTGGATAGTGGAGGTATGAAAAAGTCGGAGGACGCGTTCCGCCACCCCTCGCGTGGCACGCTTCGCTCGCCATGCTTCGGGGTGGTGTGGATAGTGGAGGGGTGCGTAAAACCGGACATCTTAGGACATACAATCATATAATTGTATCCCTAATCTAATGGCATTGCACACCCTATAAAATTGCATGCGATCGCATGCGATTTTGCGGGAGGTGCGATGCGATGCCCTGGGGCACACATAGCAGTGAATAAATTACATGAAAAACTTGCATCGCAACGCACATCACATGGCACTAAAATGGGCCATGCGATGCGATGCGATTTCCCTATACAGAATAACCCACTAAGCAAATTGCTTAGTGGGCTCCGTTCTAGGAAACAAGTACCCAAATGTCTTCCATAGCAGCTCCAAGCTACTATGGGGTGTATTGCTACACCACCCGCAATTCAAGAGGTGACCAGGAGATCTGTTTAACACAGAGAGTCTCACTGTATAAGCAAGGCTTCCTCCATAGCTCAGAGAACGAAAGTCAAAGTACCTATAGGTAAATCCAGCCCAGATATACTGTCAGTGGTTAAACTGTACAATCAGAAAGGACTTTCAGTAAATCTATTCCCCTCAATTGGAATTTAGGTCCTGGACATTTATTGTTAACACGTTATAGAGGCAAACTCTGCTCAAATTGCTGCCCTTGCAGAAATTATCTAAAAGGGAGTTATTAGTAAAAACCTCTGCAGAAGAAAAATGCATCAGCAAACTCATCGTGGGTTCCGTCACTTGTGGGAGAAGAGCTATGTGTGCTTATGTACAATGAGCAGACTTCCACCATAGGAATATTACAAATCACTGTTCAACAAAATCTCTGACAAGATAATCCGATGTATTTGCAAAGTGGTAGGTGCTTATATATAGAGAAGGGAAAGTGGCACTAGCTGGCTGAGAGATCTGTGTGGATGTCAGGTACCAGAGATGCCTATCTGTAACATTATGGGCCTGGTACTGATTGTTGAAGGTGGTAAAGCATGATGTGAAAAAGTCAAGGACTTAAATAATGGTAGCATAGGTGGCACCAAATGTTCGTACAGGTGAAGACACGCTCATCGTTGCTGCACCACTGCCACTCTCGCGTGTTGCACACGTGGTGTGGAATTACTATGCCGAACAATCTCTGCTCAATGCATTTCTGCGAGCCGCTTAAGCGAATAACATTCACGAGAGTGTAGGGCAATGTGAGTATATATCAATGATCTAAATCCATTCTAAGGGTATGATTCAACTAAGAGGTTGACTCCGAAATGACATATATATAATGTACAGTACATTATGGTGGACTTAAGTATCACAGTGATTCTGACAAATGAAATTGCTCCCATTAGAGACTTGTTTCCTTTGTGTCATCAGTGGGGGTCGCTCTACTGAAGAATCTTGGACAATCGGGCAGCTTCATAAAACCAGAGGAAGACAATGCTGAACAATGAAACAGACGTTTTAGAATGTGACGTCTATTGTGCGATAGAAAGGTAAATAGAATATGTGCTCTGTCAAAATCAGGGTGGTGCAATCGATACCACCAACCAGGACATTACCCTGCCATGGTGCTTGGCAGTGTTTACATGTGTAACACCTGTGCCCAGTTCATGCAATGCTTGTAAAATGACACAATGTGATACAGGATGTGCCAGCACAATACTGCAGCCTGGCTCTCATCTTCCACCTCCAGGTTCCAGGATACTTGTATATATGTCAAAGGTTGGCATCGGGGAAATGACAATATGGGGCGCTGATCATCGAAGTGAATTCAATTAGTGCCAAGTCACAAAACTGTGGGAAGCCTAAGCAGAAGAGATTGATTTTCAGCAGGAAAAAGCAAGAAGATGAGAATTTCTATAGAGAGAAACTAAAGTGACAAAACGGAAAGTATACATTGTAGGATATAAAACAATGCTATGCAAATGTGCGACACTGGCTGACGCTGTAAAACACATATCTGCCTGAGGATGACACAGTGAGATGCAAAATTTACAAGGACATGAACAATAGTGATATGTGTAAGTGCCAGAGGGGACCATAATGGCAATGAGAAAATGGAACACTGGCAGAAATGTAAAAATTTATTATGTGTGGCAGAGGATGGCAAAGGGAAAATATAATCAATTGCTTGGGATGGCACTGTGTGTGTGTGCGTGTGTGTGCGTGTGTGTGTGTGTGCGTGTGTATAGGCACGTGAGAAAGAGCTAATGTCTGGGATATCTCAGTGACAAGGAAAGGAAACAAGAGGGGACCAAGCGTTAAAGTGTCATGTGTTAATGTGGCATCGGAATCTGCTACGCTATATAGGAAACTGTAAATAAAAATAAAATAAGTATCATTTTCAGTTAAAACAAGAGTCAGGGTAAAGCCATTGCACGTAAAGAGATCTATATACAGTTATGTGTGGATGTAGGGGATTGGCTGTATGCTACACAGATCTCATTGGCTGCATGGTTTATAATAACCATTACAATAAGCATCATATATTACAGTTAGTGTTATCAGGCTCCCAATGCAGAAGCCAACAGCTCCAGGTGTAAGGTGTCTGACTGCAACGCGTGAAGTTGATGTTGTAAGTTATATCGTGAGAAATGCTTGTTTTAAATACAGGAGGGGATTTAACTGAAAGACAAGGTGCACACATACCGTACATTAGCTGATATCTCGTACGTGTAAAGGCCCATACACACATAACAATGTCCCCTGAGATCAATATTGGAGGTGTCGGGATGCAGCAAACAGGCAGGCATCGGTAAGTGCACACACATTTGTCAATGCCTGCTCTGAGGTGAACGACGGCAGGCTGGTGGCGGGGGAGTGATGGCCGTGCTGCAGCTGCAACATGGCCCCCGTTAACGATGACCTGCATCGTCCGGACATGCCTTGATGAGGGAGGGGGTGGTTAATGATACGCGGGAGTGCGCATTGTTAATGACAGGGAGTGTACACACTAGACAACATTGTCCACAACTTCTCTCAGATATGGGCCTTAAGAGAATGGTAAATTGGGGGATTGGGGTTACATGTAAGCCTGTCACTTGCAGATATCAATTTAGCTGGCCAATGTCTATATGTTATTAACAAGGCAAAACCAGGTTGTTTTTCCACTGAACCTGAAAATGTATTGTTCTAAAACTGAAGAAAGATAACAATTAGGCCATCGCACAGCGCTGCACATGTACACATCATACCGCATATTACACAAAGCATACAATGAATATCCTGGCTCCCATCGCACAGCGCTGCACATGTACACATCATACCACATGTTAGACAAAGCATACAGCGCGTATCATGGCTCCCATCGCACAGCGCTGCACATGTACACATCATACCACATGTTACACAAAGCATACAATGCATATCCTGGCTCCCATCGCACAGCACTGCACATGTACACATCATACCACATGTTACACAAAGCATACAATGCATATCCTGGTTCCCATCGCACAGCGCTGCACATGTACACATCATACCACATATTACACAAAGCATACAATGCATATCCTGGCTCCCATCGCACAGCGCTGCACATGTACACATCATACCACATGTTACACAAAGCATACAATGCATATCCTGGCTCCCATCGCACAGCGCTGCACATGTACACATCATACCACATGTTACACAAAGCATACAATGCATAACCTGGCTCCCATGGCACAGCACTGCACATGTACACATCATACCACATGTTACACAAAGCATACAGTGCGTATCCTGGCTCCCACCGCACAGCGCTGCACATGTACACATCATACCACATGTTACACAAAGCATACAATGCGTATCCTGGCTCCCATCGCACAGCACTGCACATGTACACATCATACCACATGTTACACACAGCATACAATGCGTATCCTGGCTCCCATCGCACAGCGCTGCACATGTACACATCATACCACATGTTACACAAAGCATACAATGCGTATCCTCGCTACCATCGCACAGCGCTGCACATGTACACATCATACCACATGTTACACAAAGCATACAATGCGTATCCTAGCTCCCATCGCACAGCACTGCACATGTACACATCGTACCACATGTTACACAAAGCATACAATGCGTATCCTGACTCTCATCACACAGCGCTGCACATGTACACATCATACCAAATGTTACACAAAGCATACAATGTGTATCCTGGCTCCCATCGCACAGCGCTGCACATGTACACATCATACCACATGTTACACACAGCATACAATGCGTATCCTGGCTCCCATCGCACAGCACTGCACATGTACACATCCTACCACATGTTACACAAAGCATACAATGCGTATCCTGGCTCCCATCGCACAGCACTGCACATGTACACATCGTACCACATGTTACACAAAGCATACAATGCGTATCCTGACTCTCATCACACAGCGCTGCACATGTACACATCATACCAAATGTTACACACAGCATACAATGCGTATCCTGGCTCCCATCGCACAGCGCTGCACATGTACACATCATACCACATGTTACACAAAGCATACAATGCGTATCCTCGCTACCATCGCACAGCGCTGCACATGTACACATCATACCACATGTTACACAAAGCATACAATGCGTATCCTAGCTCCCATCGCACAGCACTGCACATGTACACATCGTACCACATGTTACACAAAGCATACAATGCGTATCCTGACTCTCATCACACAGCGCTGCACATGTACACATCATACCAAATGTTACACAAAGCATACAATGTGTATCCTGGCTCCCATCGCACAGCGCTGCACATGTACACATCATACCACATGTTACACACAGCATACAATGCGTATCCTGGCTCCCATCGCACAGCACTGCACATGTACACATCCTACCACATGTTACACAAAGCATACAATGCGTATCCTGGCTCCCATCGCACAGCACTGCACATGTACACATCGTACCACATGTTACACAAAGCATACAATGCGTATCCTGACTCTCATCACACAGCGCTGCACATGTACACATCATACCAAATGTTACACAAAGCATACAATGTGTATCCTGGCTACCATCGCAGGCACTGCACATGTACACATCATACCACATGTTACACACAGCATACAATGCGTATCCTGGCTCCCATCGCACAGCACTGCACATGTACACATCATACCACATGTTACACAAAGCATACAATGTGTATCCTGGCTGTCATCACACAGTGCTGCACATGTACACATCATACCACATGTTACACAAAGCATACAATGTGTATCCTGGCTCCCATCGCACAGCACTGCACATGTACACATCATACCACATGTTACACAAAGCATACAATGCGTATCCTGGCTCCCATCGCACAGCGCTGCACATGTACACATCATACCACATGTTACACAAAGCATACAGTGCGTATCATGGCTCCCATCGCACAGCACTGCACATGTACACATCATACCACATGTTACACAAAGCATACAATGCGTATCCTAGCTCCCATCGCACAGCACTGCACATGTACACATCGTACCACATGTTACACAAAGCATACAATGCGTATCCTGACTCTCATCACACAGCGCTGCACATGTACACATCATACCAAATGTTACACAAAGCATACAATGTGTATCCTGGCTACCATCGCAGGCACTGCACATGTACACATCATACCACATGTTACACACAGCATACAATGCGTATCCTGGCTCCCATCGCACAGCACTGCACATGTACACATCATACCACATGTTACACAAAGCATACAATGTGTATCCTGGCTGTCATCACACAGTGCTGCACATGTACACATCATACCACATGTTACACAAAGCATACAATGTGTATCCTGGCTCCCATCGCACAGCACTGCACATGTACACATCATACCACATGTTACATAAAGCATACAATGCGTATCCTGGCTCCCATCGCACAGCGCTGCACATGTACACATCATACCACATGTTACACAAAATACACAAAGCATACAATGCGTATCCTGGCTCCCATCGCACAGCGCTGCACATGTACACATCATACCACATGTTACACAAAATACACAAAGCATACAATGCGTATCCTGGCTCCCATCGCACAGCACTGCACATGTACACATCATACCACATATTACACAAAGCATACAATGCGTATCCTGGCTCCCATCGCACAGCGCTGCACATGTACACATCATACCACATATTACACAAAGCATACAATGCATATCCTGGCTCCCATCACACAGCGCTGCACATATACACATCATACCACATGTTACACAAAGCATACAATGCGTATCCTGGCTCCCATCACAGGCACCAATGGGCCAGAGGTCTGGCAATGGGAACATTTCTATAATGAGATAGATAGAGATAGGAATGGAATGGCACTAAGTGGGTGCGGTGACCCAGTAGAGGCCAAGTCCCTTTATTTATTAATACCCACATAAAATCCTCTGTACTACACAGGTCATTGTGCTACAAATCCTTACAACCTTGAATGAGCACCATATTGAAAAACATTTAAATGGACAAAATATTCTTCTTCCACAGCAGACTATGTACAAGTACATTATAAATGAATATACGGATATGGATCATTGGGTAGCCCGCATGGTGGTTGACAAGAATTAGGTTGACACCATTAGGTCGACATGCATTAAGATCGACATGCAGGAAGGTCGACATGGGTTAGGTCAACAGGGTAAATAGGTCAACACAGGCATTGTGTCAGTCTGGGAAAGATTGACAGTCAAAAGGTCAACACTTTTTTTGGTCCCGGATTTCGACACAGTGGACGTGGACACTGAAACCTAGCACCGCATCCCCTGCTTCGGGCACACTAATTTATTCTCCCACCACGCCCTAGTGGATGGCAGGGCATGATCTACCACCTGTCGGCACATGTCGGCTCAAAATAAATGTGAAATGTCGACCTTCCTGCATGTCAACCTTGAAGCATGTTGACCTAATGGTGTCGACCTATTGCTTGTTGTAGACCTAGTGACCGTATCCCGATTATCCACCCAGAAAATCAACAATATCCGATCATAGATCCCACATGTTTCCTTTCTTCTCCTGATCAGCCGGCTTTGTTATCTTTCTTACTCACAATACAAGAAGCAATATACAAGCAGGGCCGGCGCCACCACTAGGCAACCTTAGTCATTAGCCTAGGGCGCCAGCCACTGGAGGGCGTCAATTTGGAGCAGGTCCCCCCCCCCCCGGATGGAGGTGAGCATCGGCAGCGTCCGCAAGTCATCCCCCCCCCCCTCCCTGTGGACCCATTCCCCTCCCCACCCCTGCAGTTATTTAGCGGCACTGGCCGCATCCCCAATCACCCCTCGCCCCTGACAAACCCCCGTGGAATGACGCGGCAGCATCCCGGCACCCCCCCTGTGTGGAGCGGGGGAGCAAGTGAACGCCGGTGAGGCCGATCTACCCCCTGTGGAGCGGCTGTTCTGCCGCCGAAATGCCTGTACCCAGGGGAGCAGGTGAGCGTTGGCACCCCCCACCAGCCTGGGGCGCTCCGGTATCTGGCACCGGCCCTGTATACAAAAGATACATATCACATCTATTAGGCAGGACAATCAATTGAAGTTTATTCCCTCCACTAAGTTTATTCCCTCCAGCAATCCAAGACCTGCACCTTGGCATTTCATGGATTTGTACAAGACGAGGGTCCGACAGTGTCCTGACCCAATGTCTTAATGTTTATAAAGGGAATAAATGCTGCAACAACAACAACTGTAAAACCAGAGTCGCAACATGATTTAAGAACAAGAATCTATTACTTTGAAGTGAAGCTGACACTAAGTAATAAATAAATGTAATTATGATGGTACATGTTATTCCGCCTTTCACTGTTCATTGTACCTGAGCATGAAAGTCTGTAAAACAAATCTCAATTCTAAATGACCTTTTCTTTATTTCAAAGAAATCTATAGTCCTACTGAGAAAGCCCAACAGGCATTGCTAGAACTCTAAACTTTTTTGAAAAATAACTTTCGATATATACCGCATGCTGTTGAACGAGTTGCTGTACTGTACATCTATTGGTAATGACTTGTACTTCTGTACGTGCAGAATAAATTAAGGAATGCTGTACCGTATTTCAGACTACTTTTAGGAGCTAAGTTCAGGATAAAAAAAAAAAAACATTTTCCTTGTATAACCTGACATCAGAAAGCACTTGCACAGCCTTTTCCCTGCTTGAGTCTGTCTCATTTTACCTCTTGCTGATTTATGTCCCTGTCAGTCTGCTGCCGGTGCATCAGTCACCAGGAGTGCGGAATTAATTGTTGGGGCGTAACATAAAGTATACAATTCCAGGGCCTTCTTAAAAACCTTTTTAGGCATTGTAGGTTCTGTGCAAAGCAATTCACTGGGTTCCCCTACACCCCCTTTCACAGGAACAAATGGGTTCATTACAGACGTATTCAATAAGCATTGCCTCCCACAATGGAATCATAGACAAGTAACAGTACCGTACCAAAATACAACCTACAGTATGACATAGAAATGTTAAATACAATGAAATCATTACCTTCAGTATATACAAACAATGATTATTTCTTTTTTTTTTTATTTAAATGAGGCCAAATAAAATAGTCTTGTTCTAAAGCTTTAAATAGTCATACAGTACAGTACCTTGAGCCAGAAGCAAAGGCGGAACTGCCATTGGTGCAGCAGGTTCATTGCACCAGGGACCCTGAGGACTAAGGGTCTCACTGCTGCCCATTTTCAGCATTCAGCACCCTAGGGGGGGGGGGGGGGAGGATTTATTAAGGTCGTAGTTCTATTTCACATATGATGCTACTCACGTGGGCTCTCTCCTCTACTGATGCAGAACATTACTTTCAATAACATACTTCATTCAGCTGCCTTGCCTCAGTCGCATTCCCTGTGCCATAGGATGGAAGATGCCTTATCCTAGCACCAGTCCCGACATATAACTCTTGATTCCATGATGTCTATGATGCCATGATGAAAGATAACAGGAAGGTGTAAATTGAACAGATACAGTACCGTAGCTCTGTAATTCGGAGAGCAGATTAGACTAATGTCCATTGTAGGGACAGAGCTAAAGCTGTCTAGATCTAAGAAAAAAATATGGGTCCATCGTGGGGCTTTGCAAGGTAGTCAGAAATATTCCCTGAGTACACCACTGTACAATTGTGTGTGAATTTGGATGGATCTTACACTTCAACATAGCACAATCCAGGACATGTTGAGACCCCCAGGTAAATGCACTCAGTGCTTCTAGACTGGTCTTGTAACTTGCACCATCCAATGCAAATTTTGTTGAATACAAATTGGTCCCTAAATCTGCCTACTTCTTTGCAACATGAAGATATAAACTTGAATGGTTAAAATGGAATTTACTGTATTTTAGGAAGTTGAGGACATAGATTTTTTTACTTAAACTAAATGTCTGACCTACAAACATCTCTGTATCCATTACCTTATTATGTCAATTGCAGCATTGCTCAAACCCCTTAGGGATAAAAGTGGAATCATTTTCATTTGACTGACCATTGCCAACAACCTTCATATAATAATGTATAGGAAAAAAAACTGGAAGCTGCTCAATTATATTAGTAATGCTCCTCAGGTACTGAAAGGGAAGGGGTTGTTCTAGACTAGGAAGACGCACAAAAATTGTTTTCCCCCCAGCACACCAAGGGGCACTTCCAATAAGATTTGAAGACATTTACAGAGCATGCAGGGCTCTATAGCAGTGTTTCCCAACCTTTTTTCTCTCCCGTACCCCTTGATTAGGCTTTTCATTGATGAGTACCCCCTCCTCTCGATTTAAAATATAGACAGTACTTATGAGTGGAGTGGAAGTGAGCGGTATGCGTGTCCTTATGCATGTAGCAGACAGGAATCGTGCCCTTCCGTGTCTGGCCGCTGGTTGTGTATTGTCTCCAGGGTTCCCACTTACACCTGTAGGATTAATGCCGCTGCTTCTTCCACCCATGTCAGTGCAGGGTAGATGATCGCTGATGTCTGAGGGCAGCACGGGTAGCTCCCATTGGATTGCTGGTCAGGCAAAAGCACAATGAGAAGCTGATGACACTGAAGACAGAACCATAAGTGACACAACATGGTTCTTCTCCATAGCAATGGGACTTCTTCTTCTGCCGTCAAAAGACTTTTTTTCAGCTTCCGCCATTACTAATATTATTTTCAAGTACCCCCAACTGGTCTGCAGAGTACCCCCAGGGGTACTAGTACCCCAGGTTGGGAACCACTGCTCTATAGTGTCTCCTGGTAAGCTGGACCTCAATGCAGATATATTATGTATGTACTATTATCATGTAGCCTTACAGTATACAAATATATGGCCCAGAGTGGGTGCCGTTATCATGCAGTGTAGGGACCTCCAGAATTAGAGGCGCCATGAAGTGAAGTGTATCTAGGCACGTTGCTCAGGTTCACGCTGGTGACCCTAAAGGACTCAGTCTCTTCGGCCTTGAATGTATACCGGAGACTTTTCAAGGAGGTGATAGGTTCAAGAAGCTCTGCAAGCAAGAGGTCTTCTGGATGTTACAGATGCACACAATTCATCCAGAAGGCCTTAACAAAGCAGTTGAATTAATTCCTTTATATAAATACAGCTATTTAACCCTAGTCTCCGACCCTCCTTACCATTCTTCAACATACAGTATATACTTCTTAAAAACACCTAATGGTGATAGTGAAACCTATATCCTTAAACTACTATACTATACTGATTAATGTTTTTTTATGTAACTCTTTTATTATGTTTTGTACATAATATATCTCCACTTCCACTTTGTCTGAAACGCTCCAAATCCAAATATCTTCCTGAGGTGAAATAGACACATAACACCGATAGGAAGCACTTGTTTCCTCATAGTGTGGGAATCCGGAAATGGTTACACACACATAATATCTTTACATCTAAATTATTTTTATATATAAGTATCGCTAATGTAAACACTGCTGATATAAGATAATAATAACGCCTGCTCTTTAGTAACGCTATCCGGTTATCTAGCGCAATCCGACCATTATGATTAATATTTCGCTTGGTGTCAGGAAGTAGCGCTATGCGGTTCATGTGCGGTCCACACGAAACCGGAAGTACGCACCTGGAAGTCTGGAGACGCCGGCTGATGAAAGATTAAGCTAATTGCCTTTTTTAATGTATTTTTAATGCTTGTTTTTTAGTATAATTATATATGAAATATAAATGCCTGTCTCCTACTCCTATTAAAGTATTTAAACTGCTAATTCTGTTTACTGTATAGTTAATTGAACACGCACAGGTGTGCAACATCTCTAATTACTAAGGGTATTTATACCCATGCCACATGCCAACAGACCACCTTGAAAACGCTGCTGATAGCAGCGAAATGCGTCGGTACCAGGCATACCCTGCACTATCACTTATACGCTGCTTTTCCAGTCAACACCTGCAAACCACCTCAGTGCAATCTGTCACCAACGGGACATACCCAGCATTTCCCTCACCCCAAGTTTCCACTCAGGCATGGCACAGCATCTTGGAGGAAAGGCACCTCTGTAAATCCTGCCTTTTTGACATCAAGTGGACTCAACATCGCTTCAGATATTCCAGCAGTTGGGAGGTACCCCACCCCCATCCTACACCTGAAGGAAGCATATTAAAGGGACACCAGCACTTACCCAGATTATTTATTTTGGGCCCAAAAAAGAAGGACTTTGCACTGAATAAGGTGACGTTACCAATACTTACAATTATTCTGGACACAGCTGTTTTTCCCCTTATCTTAAATTATTTTTAAAATTATTTTTGTAATTATTTATAAAATTATTTTTGTAATTATTTTTAAAATTATTTTTATAATTTGGATAATTAAATGCACACCAGTTTTTTTTTAAAGCAATTCAACAGATACACAAGTATACACCTGTTCCCAAGTTTATTGGCGCCATGAAGTGGCCTGGAGGCTTACCTTGTCTTTGCAAAATATATTCTTCATAATGGGGCCTACACACAGGGAAATTTCAGGGCATTTTCTAAGCAATCTGACTAGATTGCTTAGAAAATGGCCCTACGTCGCTGCGTGTGTAGGGGCCATAGCGATAGCATGCACGGCCCCACGCGTCACTGTCGCCCAGCGCTTAATATCCAGCATGCTGGATAAATCTAGGGAAATTGACACTCAGGGCTAGTTTTCTCACCGGAGAACACCGGAACTGACAGATCGCTCAGCACACATTGCTGACACTTTGCTGTGCATCGCTGTGTGCTGAGAAATCTTGCTCAGCGATCTAGCATCACTCAGCAAAATCTCTCTGTGTGCAGGCCCCTTAAGATCTCTGAATTACCCACCACCATGCACTTTTACAAATCTTATTGCTATTGCCCCTTGGTGTGCTTGGGAGAAAATGTTCTCTGTGTCTGTCTTCTCATAATATATAATAATATATAAAGTATACGAGTAAGAAAACCCTAGTTAATTCTCTCTCCCCCCCCCAATGCTGTTCTCAGGGGCGTAACTATAGCCCTGCAGCCCCCGCCATGGCGGGGAGGCGCTGAGTAACTGTGGGTGCCGGTCTCCGCTGTGGGGCTATGTTACGCTGTGTAAGGCTGGCCGGGACATGTGGGCAGACAGCGTGGCCCCCTCCCCCTCGCCCTCCCATCCGCCCACCCTCGGACAGTTAATCACCCCCCTTACCCCTCCTCGTGCCACCGCCGCCACATTCTCGCAGCGCAGATCTCCAGTCCTTCAGGCTCCGGACAGTCTCCTCCTGACGTACAGTGCTATTGAAAACTGCCCCTCAGAATATGGCTGCCCCCTAACAGCAGACAGTTTTTGTAGGGATGCTAGAGGAGGCGGCGGCCTCCTCTAGCATCCTTAAAATCTGTCTGCTATTAGGGGGCAGCCATTTTGTGATGGTATCATTTCATTAGCACTGTACATCAGGAGGAGACGGTCCGGAGCCTGGAGGAGATCTGCGCTGCGGGAATGCGGCGGCGGCAGAGGGGTAAGGGGGGGGGGGGTGTTTAACTCTTGGAAGACCTAGGGGGGGCGGCGCCTCCTATAACGGCGGGGGGGCGCAAAAATCCTAGCTACGCCGCTGGCTGTTCTTCTACTCATAAACCATTTTGGGTGTATTATGGGTCAACGATATCAAAGATTGTTGATGAGCTTTAATCTTCCCATGGAGACAGTGAATAGCAGATATTCATTTCAGCATTTAATACATCATTTATTTAGCTTTCTCCTATAATTTACAATAACACGATACGCAGCGATTTGTGCGATCCTTTATTTAGTC
This sequence comes from Crinia signifera, assembly GCF_055691185.1. Lineage (NCBI taxonomy): Eukaryota > Metazoa > Chordata > Amphibia > Anura > Myobatrachidae > Crinia > Crinia signifera. The sequence goes on from NC_139227.1 coordinate 108,183,181, forward strand.
ATGCAAATATAACATTAAAATGTGGAAGTTTGCACATTACTGTAACAAAATGCTTTCAACATATTATTCCACTCCATTACTTCAAGACTAACAAACAATCCTGATGAACTTTCAGTGGGGATTTAATGAGTGCTCGTTCTCTCCTATAAAGTAAAATACGCTGCAAATAAACTGTCCCACAAGGAGAGAAGTACCATCTGAAATGTGATATACTGGTAAATAACAGCACTTGTGCGGCAAGTCTGCAGGTGGGTTTTTAAGATGGGAAGACACATGTATTAAAGAAGACATTTCAGTGATGTTCTGGAAACTAATCTCTTGCTGTTGAAGGAATAAAGATGAGTAATCAGGCAGGTAATTCAACAGCTGGCAACTAATAAAATAATCATTCTGTTTAGTGACTATGGGGCAGAGGTTCTAAGCCTTGGAGCATGATAAAGCGAAGAGAGATAAAATACCAACCAATCGGCTCCAAGCTATTGTTTTTTTGGAGAGGTAGCTATTTTAAGCTTGCAAAGTGATAAATTGTCTGGTACTTTATCACTGGACACTCAGCTCCTGTAATTTTTTTTAAATCCAGGTTGTAACTTGACAGTTAGAAGCTGATTGGCCAGTGCCAGCAAATGAATCACTTCACAAGGCTTAATAAATCTGCCCTACAGTCGGTAACATGGTAAGGAGGAGCCAACTGGTTGATAATGACAGAACGGGCTGAGGAATCGGCCCAAATCAGATGATTGTGATGTTCCCTCAGGTCCGATTCATGGTCCTGTGTGCATCTGACCTGAGTCAGAGGTTGGACTGGCATGGAGGTCCTCAGACCTCCCTCCTGGTGGCGGGCAGCAGGGGTCACATGAGATCCATCCACTCGGGAAGGCCCTGGGTGGCTCTCGGGTGATCTGCTGGCCATACACTGCTGCGGGAATTCGCAGTAGTGTATGGCCAACTTTAGTCTGTGATGGCCAGGGGCTAATTTAGGGGTAAGCCACCCCTAGGTACAACATTATCAGCTGCCCCCGATCATGTCACTGCTCCCTTTATGTTGAGACCTTCCCACTCCCAAAGCATCATTAACCTGACTTCTCCTCAGGCTCCACCAACACCACAGCAATTTACTGACCATTGCACCCTCCTTCCTTTCTAATTACAAAATAAAGGACAACAAAACAAAAATCACCCGGCCTTATCTGGCCATCGGCCTAGCAGGGCTCTCATGCAAGCGAGTCTGCTGTGCCCCCCCCCCCCCCCCCTCCCCCCCAGGAAGTGCAAACCCTAGTCACATGGTGACACTGGTAATGACGCTGGATGGAAAATATTATATAATTCTCATCTGGTTACAAAAATAATTAAAATAAAAGTTTATAACATTTCCAAGTTACAGTTTCTTGCTTGTCACCTACACACTTTTCTTTATAAAGGAACAAGCCAGAGATATAACCATGTTTTAAAAGAATTTTGCAACTAAAAGCATATTTTCTGTCAAAACTGTTTTTTTCTTATCCTAATATGTCCTAGTTGAGTTCTAAAAAGCTTAATAAAATTGCAAATATCCAAACCAGTACTGTGGGGACATTGTATTCTCCTTCCCACTCTCAGTCTCTGATTTGCATTACGCATAAGACAAAGAGAGAAATGTGATAATGCCACGCCGCAGACTGTATGGCATTACATTACATAAATAACTCCAATCCTAGTAAATTTACCCCAAAGACTGCTGCAGATGCAGATGAAAGATAATAGCTTGCCACCTATATAACGCAGGACATATCATAGTGATATAGGATGCAGGTGAAATAGAGTATATATCACCAGGGGCGGATTTAGGGAGGAGGGCGCCCCTAGGCACAACAATAATGTTTACTAAGTAGGACAGTTTATAGGGGCAGTATCTGCATGTCCTATCCATTTACACTCTATTTAAGATGGAATATAGTACAGTACAGTGGATATTTTGCAGTTATTGGTACATTTTGGGCTGACAGTACTATCACAGGCATCCAAGTGCCGCCCCCAAACATGTGCCGCCCCTAGGCCGGTGCCTCACGTGCCTAATGGGAAATTCGGCTCTGTATATCACTATACAGTGACAGGTGGATGGTACATTATTCGGAAGGTGTTGACTTAAGGGCCAGATGCACCAAGCTTTAATATTCCATTGGTCCCTCCCAGCAACTCAAGTTGATGAGGAGCGATCCATAATAACTAAGGGCCTGATTCAGTCCTGTTTGTTAGGCTGTGTATGTTCTCAGCCTGGCGAACAGGTAAACTCCGCCCGCCACCCACCCGGGCCGAACGCCCGTCATCAGGCTCCTGAATCCCCTCAATAGCATGCAAGGGAACGTGTATGCCTTCGCTCTGAACAGTAAGTCCATACTTACTTTTCAGCTGTCCACTAACCCCCGAATTGGTGCTGGGCGTTGATGTCATGTTATGTCAGCTGCCTGCCCCCAAACAGGCATCACCATGCCAGTGTGTGTGCCCATAAAACCCTGGGTGCTCCCCTGCTGCTGCCCTCTGCCCTCCCCCTTCCCTCCCCTCCTCGAATGAACGGCATGGCGAAGCGGTTCGTTCCCATCGGGGCCAGAATCAGCCCCTAAGTGTGTAAAAAGGACCCTGTTCTCAAGCCTGTCCTACAGACTCAGCTGCCCATCTAGTCCTACACACACTGTGGGAAAATGCTCCAATTACAGCTGCGATTGTTTCAACAACAATCCCCAGGACGTTCTGACTCATTTAAATAAGGAGGTAGTTGGGTAAGTGCACTGAAGAGTACGCTGAAATGCTGTTAATTCAGAAACATGAAGGTTGTATGAGTGTGCCCCCATCCATCTCCAACTGTACAAATCAGAGTACTTTATTATAGCTCTGAGGAAACCGCTGCTTGGATGAGGTGGAGAAATGCGTTTGATAACTTCCAACTAGCTGTTGCCACCAGATACAGTATATCACCTCCAAGATAAGGCAGATGGATTGATAACCAGCCGGGGGACATATATACAGGTGAGTGAGGTGACCAATTCAAGGTGGATGGATATACTGTACAGTCTACTAATACTCCTGCTATAGAGGGCTAACTGGAAACCAACTTTCTAACCAGCTGGATAAATTGGTTGCATTAGTACTAATACCAGAAGACAGTTTTAACTTTATATACATTTACTAACTACAGTTACTATATGCAAATACAGGTTCAAGTGTCTCACCCAGTGCGCACTAGCTGGCTAGGGTATGCGTTCCCCCCAGGGGTGTTTCTCTAGCACCCCACAGAAGGTCAATGGTAATGCAAAAAAAGTAGGGATTGCCCACCACCAGCGCTAGATAAAATAACAACACACTGTAACTTCCCTTTCTTTTTCCTGTGTCCTTTAGGTAACGGTATCACTCTCAGCTCCTTCCACTCATTACAACATGTAAAGAGAGCATATACATATCATAGTGCATACCGTTTTTAATGATCACATACAGGAAAAGGGAACATGTACATCAGGGAATAAATTCACAATGGGGGTACATAAAATCACACACATAAAATCCAATAATAAAGTGCCAAGTGCAATGATGGATAAGGTGCTTAGAATCTAGTTACCAGATGTATAGTGAATCGTAGGGTTTACAGTTCAAAATGCGCATGCAATAAGACCTGGGTCGCCCGGGCACAACCTGGATCAGAAGATGCTGCTGCCGGTCCCACGATTCTGCACCAAAATCCACCCGCTGGAGGCCGCCGACGCGTTTCGGATCCGGTTCTGGATCCTTTTTCAAGGCTTGTATGTTGTGTGTGATGGAGTCCATTTATATAGTGTCCTTACAGTTAGTCCACAACAAGACGCTGCCGCTACGCATCCCTCTTCCGGGTGCGTCGCGGTTCAGTTGCGTCATCGCGTCAGTCACGTGACGCAGCCAGGACCCGACTTGCTTCCGGGTGCGGCGCGTCATCGTGTTACGCGTCTCCAAGGTTACCTGTTGTTCTCGGCATTCTCTTTTATTCTGCTCCGGTCATGTGACAGGACTTCACCCACATGATCGGCAGAGATAGCCGTTTGTATAGGATCCCTGTGCCGCTTCCGCCCACACACGCTATTGGCACAGTAAAACCTTAAAAGAGAGGATAAAAAGGACCAATAAATACATAAAAATACCTTATAAAAACCATTTTAATTCGAAGTCAGCATTTATCCCGTGGGGTTTCAATGTACTGTATTTATAAATCATCTGCATTTCTAATTTGGCAAGTTGGACGTCTGTGTCCCTCCTGCGGCAATGCCCTTCCACATATTTTAAACCTAGAAAAATTTTAATGTGGTTAGGGGAGCTGCCATGGTGTTCTTTAAAATGTTGTGACAATGAATGTGTCTCGACTCCTTTTTTAATATTCCTGATGTGCTCCCCAAGATGCACTTTTAGGGGTCGAGACGTCCTTCCTATATAAAATAAATTGCAGGTACACCCCACGAGATAAATGACATTCTTAATATTGCAAGTTATGAATTCTTTAATATGATGTTCTATACCGTTAATAATCGTTTTTTCTACCTTCTTATCACCTTTTATTGTAATGCATGCACTGCAGGTTCCACATCTGTGGAACCCTTTAGTTCTAATTCCCCTTCTCCCCATACTGGAGGAGTGCATGCTCGAGGTAAGTTGGCTACCCAGATTAGGTGCCCTCCGATATATAAAGGAGGGTTTCTCTGGTAGATCCATCCCTATGATCGGATCTTTTCTTAGTAGGTTCCAATTTTTTTTGAACGATTTTTCCACTTTTTTATGATGGCAATTAAAATCAGAAATAAAGGCAAATTGCTTTATATCTGGCTTCACTCTGCATTTATTGTCCTCAAGTAGAGTTGCACGTGGTATAAGATCTACTTTTTCTTTTTCTTTTTGAATGGTGGCAAGATTGTAACCACTCTCTGTGAATTTTGTTATCATTTTAGGGGTTTGGAGTTTGTATGTATCCTCTTCCATACAATTTCTCTTTATTCTTTTAAATTGGCCTTGGGGGATGCAGTCTAGCCAATTCTTGTGATGACAGCTATTAACATGAATGTAGCACTGTGAATCAGTTGGCTTGGTGAAGGTTTTTGTTTTTAAACTGCCATTCTCAGAATAAATAGTGATATCTAAAAAGTTAACGGAAATATTACTAATATCAAATGTGAACTCAATGTTAAAATTATTGGTATTAAGATATGCACAGAATTCATCTAAAAGCTGTCTTTCTCCTCTCCATACAAATAAAACATCATCTATGTATCGGGACCATGACACCAGGTTCGCCCCATATGGATTGTTCGTCCATATGACATCCTGCTCCCACCTCCCCATGAAAAGGTTGGCGTAGCTTGGGGCGAACCTGGTGCCCATTGCGGTCCCGACCCGCTGTACATAAAAATCTCCATTAAACATAAAATAATTATTATTTAAAATAAATGTCACGCCTTGGATTAAAAATTCTTGAAGGTTTACGTCTAAAGTGCTTTCATTTAAAGTGCTCTTTATGGCCTCTATACCTTGCTGGTGATTAATAATCGTGTATAACGATTTTACATCCGCTGTTACGAGAAAATGGCCTTCCTTCCACTCTAAATCTGGTAATTTTTGTAATAAATCCTTAGTGTCTCGCAAGTGGGAAGGATTTTTGAGGACTAGTGGCTGAAGATAGTAGTCGATGAACTCCGATAAATTCGAGGTCACCGACTCTATCCCAGCCACTATCGGGCGCCCTGGCGGTACCAAAGGATTTTTATGGACTCTTTTTCTGTTATTGTCCCATTTTGGTGGTACAGATCCAGTATGATTCTCAGATTATCCATAATTTTTTTAGTTGGGTCTGATCTTAATTTTTGGTACGTTTCTTTATCACCCAACTGTCTAAGAATCTCATTCTCATATCCCACGGTGTCCATCACTACGATGCCCCCGCCTTTATCGGCAGGCTTTATAGTGATCTCCTTATTTTCTTTTAAGCTTTTAAGGGCCTGTCTCTCTTTATAAGTGAGGTTTGCTTTCTTTTCTTTAGTGTCTATATTTTTAATGTCCTCCTGTACCAATTGGCTGAAGGATTCTACCCAGTTCCCCTTAATATGGGCTGGAAAGAAAAGGGACTTGGGTTTGAAAGGTGTGATGGCCTGTACCACATTTTCACTTTCTACATTATTGGATTTAAAGAATTTTTTTAGACAGATCTTTCTGACAAATTTATTTATGTCCACAAAGGTATTGAATTTGTTCAAAGTGGCCATGGGAGCATATTTCAGCCCCTTATGGAGCACATTTTCCTCTTCTGTAGTTAATTTGTACTGGCTGATATTAAAGATTTTTACTTTTTGTCTCATGGGAGTATCCGGAGTAGTATTAGGGATTCCATCCTTCTGGGATGTATGGGGGTTCCTATTTTTTCTTTTTGAACGTTTTTTTTTTATTTTCTTTTATTGGGGTCTTTCTTTTTTCCCCCTCTGGTACCCCTTTTAGTTCTAGCTTTTATCTGGGGCGATATTCCTGATGTTTCCCAAAAAAATGTTGGATTTTTCTTTCCAACGAGGATAGATTTGCAAACAACAGATTTAGACCACTTATCCAGGAAAGAAAAATCCAACATTTTTTTGGGAAACATCAGGAATAACGTTCAAAAAGAAAAAAATAGGAACCCCCATACATCCCAGAAGGATGGAATCCCTAATACTACTCGGGATACTCCCATGAGACAAAAAGTAAAAATCTTTAATATCAGCCAGTACAAATTAACTGCAGAAGAGGAAAATGTGCTCCATAAGGGGCTGAAATATGCTCCCACGGCCACTTTGAACAAATTCAATACCTTTGTGGACATAAATAAATTTGTCAGAAAGATCTGTCTAAAAAAATTCTTTAAATCCAATAATGTAGAAAGTGAAAATGTGGTACAGGCCATCACACCTTTCAAACCCAAGTCCCTTTTCTTTCCAGCCCATATTAAGGGGAACTGGGTAGAATCCTTCAGCCAATTGGTACAGGAGGACATTAAAAATATAGACACTAAAGAAAAGAAAGCAAACCTCACTTATAAAGAGAGACAGGCCCTTAAAAGCTTAAAAGAAAATAAAGAGATCACTATAAAGCCCGCCGATAAAGGCGGGGGCATCGTAGTGATGGACACCGTGGGATATGAGAATGAGATTCTTAGACAGTTGGGTGATAAAGAAACGTACCAAAAATTAAGATCAGACCCAACTAAAAAAATTATGGATAATCTGAGAATCATACTGGATCTGTACCACCAAAATGGGACAATAACAGAAAAAGAGTCCAAATTTCTATGGATCACTCAACCGGTCATACCTGTTATATATGCACTACCAAAGGTACATAAAAATCCTTTGGTACCGCCAGGACGCCCGATAGTGGCTGGGATAGAGTCGGTGACATCGAATTTATCGGAGTTCATCGACTACTATCTTCAGCCACTAGTCCTCAAAAATCCTTCCCACTTGCGAGACACTAAGGATTTATTACAAAAATTACCAGATTTAGAGTGGAAGGAAGGCCATTTTCTCGTAACAGCGGATGTAAAATCGTTATACACGATTATTAATCACCAGCAAGGTATAGAGGCCATAAAGAGCACTTTAAATGAAAGCACTTTAGACGTAAACCTTCAAGAATTTTTAATCCAAGGCGTGACATTTATTTTAAATAATAATTATTTTATGTTTAATGGAGATTTTTATGTACAGCGGGTCGGGACCGCAATGGGCACCAGGTTCGCCCCAAGCTACGCCAACCTTTTCATAAAAAACCTAGAAGCCAGGATTGAAAATAGTATCAAAAAGAATGAGAAACAGATACTAGACAAAAAAATGCGCAAATTTATAAGAGACAAGAGGGAGTCCAAAGAGGAGGGTTATGATGAAGATGGTGAGACATCTGCCTCAGATTTGGAACATGAAACCACTTGCCCCCTCAGCACCCCAAAAAAACAAAGAAAATCAAGGAAATATAGCACTAGTGAACATACACAGCAAGAAAACCAAAGGGAATACCCCATAAGGGAACACCCTAGAAGGGAAACTTACCAACCAAAAGTACATTTTACTAAATATAGAAATAACAGAAAGACACCCACCAGACAGGAAAGACCTGCCCCTCAACCTAGAAACAACCATAAGAGATATGAAAGTTATGACCATTTTAAGGAAGCTGACTATTTCAGAAGAAAGGCAAATAGAAGACAGGAGGAGAGAAATTATCCCCATCCTGACATTTCAGAACATAGACATAGGGATATAGATTACAGAGAACACAAATACAATGAGGATAGATTTGCAAACAACAGATTTAGACCACTTATCCAGGAAAGAAAAATCCAACATTTTTTTGGGAAACATCAGGAATATCGCCCCAGATAAAAGCTAGAACTAAAAGGGGTACCAGAGGGGGAAAAAAGAAAGACCCCAATAAAAGAAATTAAAAAAAACGTTCAAAAAGAAAAAATAGGAACCCCCATACATCCCAGAAGGATGGAATCCCTAATACTACTCCGGATACTCCCATGAGACAAAAAGTAAAAATCTTTAATATCAGCCAGTACAAATTAACTGCAGAAGAGGAAAATGTGCTCCATAAGGGGCTGAAATATGCTCCCACGGCCACTTTGAACAAATTCAATACCTTTGTGGACATAAATAAATTTGTCAGAAAGATCTGTCTAAAAAAATTCTTTAAATCCAATAATGTAGAAAGTGAAAATGTGGTACAGGCCATCACACCTTTCAAACCCAAGTCCCTTTTCTTTCCAGCCCATATTAAGGGGAACTGGGTAGAATCCTTCAGCCAATTGGTACAGGAGGACATTAAAAATATAGACACTAAAGAAAAGAAAGCAAACCTCACTTATAAAGAGAGACAGGCCCTTAAAAGCTTAAAAGAAAATAAAGAGATCACTATAAAGCCCGCCGATAAAGGCGGGGGCATCATAGTGATGGACACCGTGGGATATGAGAATGAGATTCTTAGACAGTTGGGTGATAAAGAAACGTACCAAAAATTAAGATCAGTCCCAACTAAAAAAATTATGGATAATCTGAGAATCATACTGGATCTGTACCACCAAAATGGGACAATAACAGAAAAAGAGTCCAAATTTCTATGGATCACTCAACCGGTCATACCTGTTATATATGCACTACCAAAGGTACATAAAAATCCTTTGGTACCGCCAGGACGCCCGATAGTGGCTGGGATAGAGTCGGTGACCTCGAATTTATCGGAGTACATCGACTACTATCTTCAGCCACTAGTCCTCAAAAATCCTTCCCACTTGCGAGACACTAAGGATTTATTACAAAAATTACCAGATTTAGAGTGGAAGGAAGGCCATTTTCTCGTAACAGCGGATGTAAAATCGTTATACACGATTATTAATCACCAGCAAGGTATAGAGGCCATAAAGAGCACTTTAAATGAAAGCACTTTAGACGTAAACCTTCAAGAATTTTTAATCCAAGGCGTGACATTTATTTAAAATAATAATTATTTTATGTTTAATGGAGATTTTTATGTACAGCGGGTCAGGACCGCAATGGGCACCAGGTTCGCCCCAAGCTACGCCAACCTTTTCATGGGGAGGTGGGAGCAGGATGTCATATGGACGAACAATCCATATGGGGCGAACCTGGTATCATGGTCCCGATACATAGATGATGTTTTATTTGTATGGAGAGGAGAAAGACAGCTTTTAGATGAATTCTGTGCATATCTTAATACCAATAATTTTAACATTGAGTTCACATTTGATATTAGTAATATTTCCGTTAACTTTTTAGATATCACTATTTATTCTGAGAATGGCAGTTTAAAAACAAAAACCTTCACCAAGCCAACTGATTCACAGTGCTACATTCATGTTAATAGCTGTCATCACAAGAATTGGCTAGACTGCATCCCCCAAGGCCAATTTAAAAGAATAAAGAGAAATTGTACGGAAGAGGATACATACAAACTCCAAACCTCTAAAATAAAATGATAACAAAATTCACAGAGAGTGGTTACAATCTTGCCACCATTCAAAAAGAAAAAGAAAAAGTAGATCTTATACCACGTGCAACTCTACTTGAGGACAATAAATGCAGAGTGAAGCCAGATATAAAGCAATTTGCCTTTATCTCTGATTTTAATTGCCATCATAAAAAAGTGGAAAAATCATTCAAAAAAAATTGGAACCTACTAAGAAAAGATCCGATCATAGGGATGGATCTACCAGAGAAACCCTCCTTTATATATCGGAGGGCACCTAATCTGGGTAGCCAACTTACCTCGAGCATGCACTCCTCCAGTATGGGGAGAAGGGGAATTAGAACTAAAGGGTTCCACAGATGTGGAACCTGCAGTGCATGCATTACAATAAAAGGTGATAAGAAGGTAGAAAAAACGATTATTAACGGTATAGAACATCAAATTAAAGAATTCATAACTTGCAATATTAAGAATGTCATTTATCTCGTGGGGTGTACCTGCAATTTATTTTATATAGGAAGGACGTCTCGACCCCTAAAAGTGCGTCTTGGGGAGCACATCAGGAATATCAAAAAAGGAGTCGAGACACATTCATTGTCCCAACATTTTAAAGAACACCATGGCAGCTCCCCTAACCACATTAAAATTTTTCTAGGTTTAAAATATGTGGAAGGGCATTGCCGCAGGAGGGACACAGACGTCCAACTTGCCAAATTAGAAATGCAGATGATTTATAAGTACAGTACATTGAAACCCCACGGGATAAATGCTGACTTCGAATTAAAATGGTTTTTATAAGGTATTTTTATGTATTTATTGGTCCTTTTTATCCTCTCTTTTAAGGTTTTACTGTGCCAATAGCGTGTGCGGGCGGAAGCGGCACAGGGATCCTATACAAACGGCTATCTCTGCCGATCATGTGGGTGAAGTCCTGTCACATGACCGGAGCAGAATAAAAGAGAATGCCGAGAACAACAGGTAACCTTGGAGACGCATAACACGATGACGCGCCGCACCCGGAAGCAAGTCGGGTCCTGGCTGCGTCACGTGACTGACGCGATGACGCAACTGAACCGCGACGCACCCGGAAGAGGGATGCGTAGCGGCAGCGTCTTGTTGTGGACTAACTGTAAGGACACTATATAAATGGACTCCATCACACACAACATACAACCCTTGAAAAAGGATCCAGAACCGGATCCGAAACGCGTCGGCGGCCTCCAGCGGGTGGATTTTGGTGCAGGATCGTGGGACCGGCAGCAGCATCTTCTGATCCAGGTTGTGCCCGGGCGACCCAGGTCTTATTGCATGCGCATTTTGAACTGTAAACCCTACGGTTCACTATACATCTGGTAACTAGATTCGGTACTTGTTTCCTATCTGGGCGCCCACTAAGTTAATTGCGCACCATGCTATTCTCCGTAGTGAAATCTGATCGCATCGCATCGTACACATACACGATATTGAACGATGCGATGCGATGCAATGCGATCCGATTCGATTTCCCATAGGAAACAATGTTAAATGGCTCAATTTAGCCAAATTATCATAGGAACAATAGTAAATGGGCCAAAAACACCCCTGAACATTGAAATGTCCCCCCAAAAGTAGTTGACGCCTCCCCGCCATCAACGTGAACCCGAAGCGTGGCGAGCGCAGCGAGCCCGCGAGGGGCGGCGGTACGCGTCCTCCGACCTTTTCATGCCCTACTATCCACTAGGGCGTGGAGTGAGAATAGAATAGTGTGGCGAGCGCAGCGAGCCACCGAGCCCGAAGCGTGGCGAGCGCAGCGAGCCCCGCGAGGGGACGCGGATACCTTCACAGGTAAACGCGTCCCTTTGCGGGCTTCCCAGGTGTCCGCGTCGCCATGGACACCTGGGAAGCCCGCGAGGGGACGCGTATAACTGTGAAGGTATACGCGTCCCCTCGCGGGGCTCGCTGCGCTCGCCACGCTTCGGGCTCGGTGGCTCGCTGCGCTCGCCACACTATTATATTCTCACACCACGCCCTAGTGGATAGTAGGGCATGAAAAGGTCGGAGGACGCGTACCGCCGCCCCTCGCGGGCTCGCTGCGCTCGCCACGCTTCGGGTTCACGTTGATGGCGGGGTGGCGTCAACTACTTTTGGGGGGACATTTCAATGTTCAGGGGTGTTTTTGGCCCATTTACTATTGTTCCTATGATAATTTGGCTAAATTGAGCCATTTCACATTGTTTCCTATGGGAAATCGGATCGCATCGCATCGCATCGTTCAATATCGTGTATGTGTACGATGCGATGCGATCCGATTTCAGTACGGTGCCGTACGTAGAAAACCTGGGCGCCCAGATAGGAAACAAGTACCCTAGATTCTAAGCACCTTATCCATCATTGCACTTGGCACTTTATTATTGGATTTTATGTGTGTGATTTTATGTACCCCCATTGTGAATTTATTCCCTGATGTACATGTTCCCTTTTCCTGTATATGATCATTAAAAACGGTATGCACTATGATATGTATATGCTCTCTTTACATGTTGTAATGAGTGGAAGGAGCTAAGAGTGATACCATTACCTAAAGGACACAGGAAAAAGAAAGGGAAGTTACAGTGTGTTGTTATTTTATCTAGCGCTGGTGGTGGGCAATCCCTACTTTTTTTGCATTACCATTGACCTTCTGTGGGGTGCTAGAGAAACACCCCGGGGGAACGCATACCCTAGCCAGCTAGTGCGCGCTGGGTGAGACACTTGAACCTGTATTTGCATATTGTCACGTTTTCTCATACAAGTGTTTCCCATTGGTGCAGCATTATGTTTAAGTATAAAGATCAAAGACGCTCTATGTTTAAAAAAAAATTTGGGGATGGTGGAGAGCACATAGAACTTCTAGACGAAAGTCTAGAAGGAATAATGAAGAAGTTAGAACAAGTACTCCTAAAATAGAATAAGTCATGGTGGGAAACGGTCACTTTAGAGCAATATGTAGCCCACCAACTTATACCAAGGGGCCTCAAAATTAAGAAAGAGGCCTCCTTTAACACAGCGTCGGAAAGTTTTAAGAACGAGTGGACAAAAATTACCAATAATTGTTCTTTTCAATTAATGAATCTTATTGTAGAAGAACGTAGGAAAGAACTTAGTATCCTTGATAAGGAAATAAAAAAGTACAAGGAATTGATGACACCGTTTGAAAATATGCCTAAATATAAAAACCTAGAAGCCAGGATTGAAAATAGTATCAAAAAGAATGAGAAACAGATACTAGACAAAAAAATGCGCAAATTTATAAGAGACAAGAGGGAGTCCAAAGAGGAGGGTTATGATGAAGATGGTGAGACATCTGCCTCAGATTTGGAACATGAAACCACTTGCCCCCTCAGCACCCCAAAAAAACAAAGAAAATCAAGGAAATATAGCACTAGTGAACATACACAGCAAGAAAACCAAAGGGAATACCCCATAAGGGAACACCCTAGAAGGGAAACTTACCAACCAAAAGTACATTTTACTAAATATAGAAATAACAGAAAGACACCCACCAGACAGGAAAGACCTGCCCCTCAACCTAGAAACAACCATAAGAGATATGAAAGTTATGACCATTTTAAGGAAGCTGACTATTTCAGAAGAAAGGCAAATAGAAGACAGGAGGAGAGAAATTATCCCCATCCTGACATTTCAGAACATAGACATAGGGATATAGATTACAGAGAACACAAATACAATGAGGATAGATTTGCAAACAACAGATTTAGACCACTTATCCAGGAAAGAAAAATCCAACATTTTTTTGGGAAACATCAGGAATATCGCCCCAGATAAAAGCTAGAACTAAAAGGGGTACCAGAGGGGGAAAAAAGAAAGACCCCAATAAAAGAAATTAAAAAAAACGTTCAAAAAGAAAAAATAGGAACCCCCATACATCCCAGAAGGATGGAATCCCTAATACTACTCCGGATACTCCCATGAGACAAAAAGTAAAAATCTTTAATATCAGCCAGTACAAATTAACTGCAGAAGAGGAAAATGTGCTCCATAAGGGGCTGAAATATGCTCCCACGGCCACTTTGAACAAATTCAATACCTTTGTGGACATAAATAAATTTGTCAGAAAGATCTGTCTAAAAAAATTCTTTAAATCCAATAATGTAGAAAGTGAAAATGTGGTACAGGCCATCACACCTTTCAAACCCAAGTCCCTTTTCTTTCCAGCCCATATTAAGGGGAACTGGGTAGAATCCTTCAGCCAATTGGTACAGGAGGACATTAAAAATATAGACACTAAAGAAAAGAAAGCAAACCTCACTTATAAAGAGAGACAGGCCCTTAAAAGCTTAAAAGAAAATAAAGAGATCACTATAAAGCCCGCCGATAAAGGCGGGGGCATCATAGTGATGGACACCGTGGGATATGAGAATGAGATTCTTAGACAGTTGGGTGATAAAGAAACGTACCAAAAATTAAGATCAGTCCCAACTAAAAAAATTATGGATAATCTGAGAATCATACTGGATCTGTACCACCAAAATGGGACAATAACAGAAAAAGAGTCCAAATTTCTATGGATCACTCAACCGGTCATACCTGTTATATATGCACTACCAAAGGTACATAAAAATCCTTTGGTACCGCCAGGACGCCCGATAGTGGCTGGGATAGAGTCGGTGACCTCGAATTTATCGGAGTACATCGACTACTATCTTCAGCCACTAGTCCTCAAAAATCCTTCCCACTTGCGAGACACTAAGGATTTATTACAAAAATTACCAGATTTAGAGTGGAAGGAAGGCCATTTTCTCGTAACAGCGGATGTAAAATCGTTATACACGATTATTAATCACCAGCAAGGTATAGAGGCCATAAAGAGCACTTTAAATGAAAGCACTTTAGACGTAAACCTTCAAGAATTTTTAATCCAAGGCGTGACATTTATTTAAAATAATAATTATTTTATGTTTAATGGAGATTTTTATGTACAGCGGGTCAGGACCGCAATGGGCACCAGGTTCGCCCCAAGCTACGCCAACCTTTTCATGGGGAGGTGGGAGCAGGATGTCATATGGACGAACAATCCATATGGGGCGAACCTGGTATCATGGTCCCGATACATAGATGATGTTTTATTTGTATGGAGAGGAGAAAGACAGCTTTTAGATGAATTCTGTGCATATCTTAATACCAATAATTTTAACATTGAGTTCACATTTGATATTAGTAATATTTCCGTTAACTTTTTAGATATCACTATTTATTCTGAGAATGGCAGTTTAAAAACAAAAACCTTCACCAAGCCAACTGATTCACAGTGCTACATTCATGTTAATAGCTGTCATCACAAGAATTGGCTAGACTGCATCCCCCAAGGCCAATTTAAAAGAATAAAGAGAAATTGTACGGAAGAGGATACATACAAACTCCAAACCTCTAAAATAAAATGATAACAAAATTCACAGAGAGTGGTTACAATCTTGCCACCATTCAAAAAGAAAAAGAAAAAGTAGATCTTATACCACGTGCAACTCTACTTGAGGACAATAAATGCAGAGTGAAGCCAGATATAAAGCAATTTGCCTTTATCTCTGATTTTAATTGCCATCATAAAAAAGTGGAAAAATCATTCAAAAAAAATTGGAACCTACTAAGAAAAGATCCGATCATAGGGATGGATCTACCAGAGAAACCCTCCTTTATATATCGGAGGGCACCTAATCTGGGTAGCCAACTTCCCTCGAGCATGCACTCCTCCAGTATGGGGAGAAGGGGAATTAGAACTAAAGGGTTCCACAGATGTGGAACCTGCAGTGCATGCATTACAATAAAAGGTGATAAGAAGGTAGAAAAAACGATTATTAACGGTATAGAACATCAAATTAAAGAATTCATAACTTGCAATATTAAGAATGTCATTTATCTCGTGGGGTGTACCTGCAATTTATTTTATATAGGAAGGACGTCTCGACCCCTAAAAGTGCGTCTTGGGGAGCACATCAGGAATATCAAAAAAGGAGTCGAGACACATTCATTGTCCCAACATTTTAAAGAACACCATGGCAGCTCCCCTAACCACATTAAAATTTTTCTAGGTTTAAAATATGTGGAAGGGCATTGCCGCAGGAGGGACACAGACGTCCAACTTGCCAAATTAGAAATGCAGATGATTTATAAGTACAGTACATTGAAACCCCACGGGATAAATGCTGACTTCGAATTAAAATGGTTTTTATAAGGTATTTTTATGTATTTATTGGTCCTTTTTATCCTCTCTTTTAAGGTTTTACTGTGCCAATAGCGTGTGCGGGCGGAAGCGGCACAGGGATCCTATACAAACGGCTATCTCTGCCGATCATGTGGGTGAAGTCCTGTCACATGACCGGAGCAGAATAAAAGAGAATGCCGAGAACAACAGGTAACCTTGGAGACGCATAACACGATGACGCGCCGCACCCGGAAGCAAGTCGGGTCCTGGCTGCGTCACGTGACTGACGCGATGACGCAACTGAACCGCGACGCACCCGGAAGAGGGATGCGTAGCGGCAGCGTCTTGTTGTGGACTAACTGTAAGGACACTATATAAATGGACTCCATCACACACAACATACAACCCTTGAAAAAGGATCCAGAACCGGATCCGAAACGCGTCGGCGGCCTCCAGCGGGTGGATTTTGGTGCAGGATCGTGGGACCGGCAGCAGCATCTTCTGATCCAGGTTGTGCCCGGGCGACCCAGGTCTTATTGCATGCGCATTTTGAACTGTAAACCCTACGGTTCACTATACATCTGGTAACTAGATTCGGTACTTGTTTCCTATCTGGGCGCCCACTAAGTTAATTGCGCACCATGCTATTCTCCGTAGTGAAATCTGATCGCATCGCATCGTACACATACACGATATTGAACGATGCGATGCGATGCAATGCGATCCGATTCGATTTCCCATAGGAAACAATGTTAAATGGCTCAATTTAGCCAAATTATCATAGGAACAATAGTAAATGGGCCAAAAACACCCCTGAACATTGAAATGTCCCCCCAAAAGTAGTTGACGCCTCCCCGCCATCAACGTGAACCCGAAGCGTGGCGAGCGCAGCGAGCCCGCGAGGGGCGGCGGTACGCGTCCTCCGACCTTTTCATGCCCTACTATCCACTAGGGCGTGGAGTGAGAATAGAATAGTGTGGCGAGCGCAGCGAGCCACCGAGCCCGAAGCGTGGCGAGCGCAGCGAGCCCCGCGAGGGGACGCGGATACCTTCACAGGTAAACGCGTCCCTTTGCGGGCTTCCCAGGTGTCCGCGTCGCCATGGACACCTGGGAAGCCCGCGAGGGGACGCGTATAACTGTGAAGGTATACGCGTCCCCTCGCGGGGCTCGCTGCGCTCGCCACGCTTCGGGCTCGGTGGCTCGCTGCGCTCGCCACACTATTATATTCTCACACCACGCCCTAGTGGATAGTAGGGCATGAAAAGGTCGGAGGACGCGTACCGCCGCCCCTCGCGGGCTCGCTGCGCTCGCCACGCTTCGGGTTCACGTTGATGGCGGGGTGGCGTCAACTACTTTTGGGGGGACATTTCAATGTTCAGGGGTGTTTTTGGCCCATTTACTATTGTTCCTATGATAATTTGGCTAAATTGAGCCATTTCACATTGTTTCCTATGGGAAATCGGATCGCATCGCATCGCATCGTTCAATATCGTGTATGTGTACGATGCGATGCGATCCGATTTCAGTACGGTGCCGTACGTAGAAAACCTGGGCGCCCAGATAGGAAACAAGTACCCTAGATTCTAAGCACCTTATCCATCATTGCATTTGGCACTTTATTATTGGATTTTATGTGTGTGATTTTATGTACCCCCATTGTGAATTTATTCCCTGATGTACATGTTCCCTTTTCCTGTATATGATCATTAAAAACGGTATGCACTATGATATGTATATGCTCTCTTTACATGTTGTAATGAGTGGAAGGAGCTAAGAGTGATACCATTACCTAAAGGACACAGGAAAAAGAAAGGGAAGTTACAGTGTGTTGTTATTTTATCTAGCGCTGGTGGTGGGCAATCCCTACTTTTTTTGCATTACCATTGACCTTCTGTGGGGTGCTAGAGAAACACCCCGGGGGAACGCATACCCTAGCCAGCTAGTGCGCGCTGGGTGAGACACTTGAACCTGTATTTGCATATTGTCACGTTTTCTCATACAAGTGTTTCCCATTGGTGCAGCATTATGTTTAAGTATAAAGATCAAAGACGCTCTATGTTTAAAAAAAAATTTGGGGATGGTGGAGAGCACATAGAACTTCTAGACGAAAGTCTAGAAGGAATAATGAAGAAGTTAGAACAAGTACTCCTAAAATAGAATAAGTCATGGTGGGAAACGGTCACTTTAGAGCAATATGTTTTTTTGGGAAACATCAGGAATATCGCCCCAGATAAAAGCTAGAACTAAAAGGGGTACCAGAGGGGGAAAAAAGAAAGACCCCAATAAAAGAAATTAAAAAAAAACGTTCAAAAAGAAAAAATAGGAACCCCCATACATCCCAGAAGGATGGAATCCCTAATACTACTCCGGATACTCCCATGAGACAAAAAGTAAAAATCTTTAATATCAGCCAGTACAAATTAACTGCAGAAGAGGAAAATGTGCTCCATAAGGGGCTGAAATATGCTCCCACGGCCACTTTGAACAAATTCAATACCTTTGTGGACATAAATAAATTTGTCAGAAAGATCTGTCTAAAAAAATTCTTTAAATCCAATAATGTAGAAAGTGAAAATGTGGTACAGGCCATCACACCTTTCAAACCCAAGTCCCTTTTCTTTCCAGCCCATATTAAGGGGAACTGGGTAGAATCCTTCAGCCAATTGGTACAGGAGGACATTAAAAATATAGACACTAAAGAAAAGAAAGCAAACCTCACTTATAAAGAGAGACAGGCCCTTAAAAGCTTAAAAGAAAATAAAGAGATCACTATAAAGCCCGCCGATAAAGGCGGGGGCATCATAGTGATGGACACCGTGGGATATGAGAATGAGATTCTTAGACAGTTGGGTGATAAAGAAACGTACCAAAAATTAAGATCAGTCCCAACTAAAAAAATTATGGATAATCTGAGAATCATACTGGATCTGTACCACCAAAATGGGACAATAACAGAAAAAGAGTCCAAATTTCTATGGATCACTCAACCGGTCATACCTGTTATATATGCACTACCAAAGGTACATAAAAATCCTTTGGTACCGCCAGGACGCCCGATAGTGGCTGGGATAGAGTCGGTGACCTCGAATTTATCGGAGTACATCGACTACTATCTTCAGCCACTAGTCCTCAAAAATCCTTCCCACTTGCGAGACACTAAGGATTTATTACAAAAATTACCAGATTTAGAGTGGAAGGAAGGCCATTTTCTCGTAACAGCGGATGTAAAATCGTTATACACGATTATTAATCACCAGCAAGGTATAGAGGCCATAAAGAGCACTTTAAATGAAAGCACTTTAGACGTAAACCTTCAAGAATTTTTAATCCAAGGCGTGACATTTATTTAAAATAATAATTATTTTATGTTTAATGGAGATTTTTATGTACAGCGGGTCGGGACCGCAATGGGCACCAGGTTCGCCCCAAGCTACGCCAACCTTTTCATGGGGAGGTGGGAGCAGGATGTCATATGGACGAACAATCCATATGGGGCGAACCTGGTATCATGGTCCCGATACATAGATGATGTTTTATTTGTATGGAGAGGAGAAAGACAGCTTTTAGATGAATTCTGTGCATATCTTAATACCAATAATTTTAACATTGAGTTCACATTTGATATTAGTAATATTTCCGTTAACTTTTTAGATATCACTATTTATTCTGAGAATGGCAGTTTAAAAACAAAAACCTTCACCAAGCCAACTGTTTCACAGTGCTACATTCATGTTAATAGCTGTCATCACAAGAATTGGCTAGACTGCATCCCCCAAGGCCAATTTAAAAGAATAAAGAGAAATTGTACGGAAGAGGATACATAGAAACTCCAAACCTCTAAAATAAAATGATAACAAAATTCACAGAGAGTGGTTACAATCTTGCCACCATTCAAAAAGAAAAAGAAAAAGTAGATCTTATACCACGTGCAACTCTACTTGAGGACAATAAATGCAGAGTGAAGCCAGATATAAAGCAATTTGCCTTTATCTCTGATTTTAATTGCCATCATAAAAAAGTGGAAAAATCATTCAAAAAAAATTGGAACCTACTAAGAAAAGATCCGATCATAGGGATGGATCTACCAGAGAAACCCTCCTTTATATATCGGAGGGCACCTAATCTGGGTAGCCAACTTACCTCGAGCATGCACTCCTCCAGTATGGGGAGAAGGGGAATTAGAACTAAAGGGTTCCACAGATGTGGAACCTGCAGTGCATGCATTACAATAAAAGGTGATAAGAAGGTAGAAAAAACGATTATTAACGGTATAGAACATCAAATTAAAGAATTCATAACTTGCAATATTAAGAATGTCATTTATCTCGTGGGGTGTACCTGCAATTTATTTTATATAGGAAGGACGTCTCGACCCCTAAAAGTGCGTCTTGGGGAGCACATCAGGAATATCAAAAAAGGAGTCGAGACACATTCATTGTCCCAACATTTTAAAGAACACCATGGCAGCTCCCCTAACCACATTAAAATTTTTCTAGGTTTAAAATATGTGGAAGGGCATTGCCGCAGGAGGGACACAGACGTCCAACTTGCCAAATTAGAAATGCAGATGATTTATAAGTACAGTACATTGAAACCCCACGGGATAAATGCTGACTTCGAATTAAAATGGTTTTTATAAGGTATTTTTATGTATTTATTGGTCCTTTTTATCCTCTCTTTTAAGGTTTTACTGTGCCAATAGCGTGTGCGGGCGGAATCGGCACAGGGATCCTATACAAACGGCTATCTCTGCCGATCATGTGGGTGAAGTCCTGTCACATGACCGGAGCAGAATAAAAGAGAATGCCGAGAACAACAGGTAACCTTGGAGACGCATAACACGATGACGCGCCGCACCCGGAAGCAAGTCGGGTCCTGGCTGCGTCACGTGACTGACGCGATGACGCAACTGAACCGCGACGCACCCGGAAGAGGGATGCGTAGCGGCAGCGTCTTGTTGTGGACTAACTGTAAGGACACTATATAAATGGACTCCATCACACACAACATACAACCCTTGAAAAAGGATCCAGAACCGGATCCGAAACGCGTCGGCGGCCTCCAGCGGGTGGATTTTGGTGCAGGATCGTGGGACCGGCAGCAGCATCTTCTGATCCAGGTTGTGCCCGGGCGACCCAGGTCTTATTGCATGCGCATTTTGAACTGTAAACCCTACGGTTCACTATACATCTGGTAACTAGATTCTAAGCACCTTATCCATCATTGCACTTGGCACTTTATTATTGGATTTTATGTGTGTGATTTTATGTACCCCCATTGTGAATTTATTCCCTGATGTACATGTTCCCTTTTCCTGTATGTGATCATTAAAAACGGTATGCACTATGATATGTATATGCTCTCTTTACATGTTGTAATGAGTGGAAGGAGCTGAGAGTGATACCATTACCTAAGGACACAGGAAAAAGAAAGGGAAGTTACAGTGTGTTGTTATTTTATCTAGCGCTGGTGGTGGGCAATCCCTACTTTTTTTGCATTACCATTGACCTTCTGTGGGGTGCTAGAGAAACACCCTGGGGGAACGCATACCCTAGCCAGCTAGTGCGCACTGGGTGAGACACTTGAACCTGTATTTGCATATTGTCACGTTTTCTCATACAAGTGTTTCCCATTGGTGCAGCATTATGTTCAAGTATAAAGATCAAAGACGCTCTATGTTTAAAAAAAAATTTGGGGATGGTGGAGAGCACATAGAACTTCTAGACGAAAGTCTAGAAGGAATAATGAAGAAGTTAGAACAAGTACTCCTAAAAGAGAATAAGTCATGGTGGGAAACGGTCACTTTAGAGCAATATGTAGCCCACCAACTTATACCAAGGGGCCTCAAAATTAAGAAAGAGGCCTCCTTTAACACAGCGTCGGAAAGTTTTAAGAACGAGTGGACAAAAATTACCAATAATTGTTCTTTTCAATTAATGAATCTTATTGTAGAAGAACGTAGGAAAGAACTTAGTATCCTTGATAAGGAAATAAAAAAGTACAAGGAATTGATGACACCGTTTGAAAATATGCCTGAATATAAAAACCTAGAAGCCAGGATTGAAAATAGTATCAAAAAGAATGAGAAACAGATACTAGACAAAAAAATGCGCAAATTTATAAGAGACAAGAGGGAGTCCAAAGAGGAGGGTTATGATGAAGATGGTGAGACATCTGCCTCAGATTTGGAACATGAAACCACTTGCCCCCTCAGCACCCCAAAAAAACAAAGAAAATCAAGGAAATATAGCACTAGTGAACATACACAGCAAGAAAACCAAAGGGAATACCCCATAAGGGAACACCCTAGAAGGGAAACTTACCAACCAAAAGTACATTTTACTAAATATAGAAATAACAGAAAGACACCCACCAGACAGGAAAGACCTGCCCCTCAACCTAGAAACAACCATAAGAGATATGAAAGTTATGACCATTTTAAGGAAGCTGACTATTTCAGAAGAAAGGCAAATAGAAGACAGGAGGAGAGAAATTATCCCCATCCTGACATTTCAGAACATAGACATAGGGATATACTGTAGATTACAGAGAACACAAATACAATGAGGATAGATTTGCAAACATCAGATTTAGACCACTTATCCAGGAAAGAAAAATCCAACATTTTTTTGGGAAACATCAGGAATATCGCCCCAGATAAAAGCTAGAACTAAAAGGGGTACCAGAGGGGGAAAAAAGAAAGACCCCAATAAAAGAAAATAAAAAAAAAAAACGTTCAAAAAGAAAAAATAGGAACCCCCATACATCCCAGAAGGATGGAATCCCTAATACTACTCCGGATACTCCCATGAGACAAAAAGTAAAAATCTTTAATATCAGCCAGTACAAATTAACTGCAGAAGAGGAAAATGTGCTCCATAAGGGGCTGAAATATGCTCCCACGGCCACTTTGAACAAATTCAATACCTTTGTGGACATAAATAAATTTGTCAGAAAGATCTGTCTAAAAAAATTCTTTAAATCCAATAATGTAGAAAGTGAAAATGTGGTACAGGCCATCACACCTTTCAAACCCAAGTCCCTTTTCTTTCCAGCCCATATTAAGGGGAACTGGGTAGAATCCTTCAGCCAATTGGTACAGGAGGACATTAAAAATATAGACACTAAAGAAAAGAAAGCAAACCTCACTTATAAAGAGAGACAGGCCCTTAAAAGCTTAAAAGAAAATAAAGAGATCACTATAAAGCCCGCCGATAAAGGCGGGGGCATCATAGTGATGGACACCGTGGGATATGAGAATGAGATTCTTAGACAGTTGGGTGATAAAGAAACATACCAAAAATTAAGATCAGACCCAACTAAAAAAATTATGGATAATCTGAGAATCATACTGGATCTGTACCACCAAAATGGGACAATAACAGAAAAAGAGTCCAAATTTCTATGGATCACTCAACCGGTCATACCTGTTATATATGCACTACCAAAGGTACATAAAAATCCTTTGGTACCGCCAGGACGCCCGATAGTGGCTGGGATAGAGTCGGTGACATCGAATTTATCGGAGTTCATCGACTACTATCTTCAGCCACTAGTCCTCAAAAATCCTTCCCACTTGCGAGACACTAAGGATTTATTACAAAAATTACCAGATTTAGAGTGGAAGGAAGGCCATTTTCTCGTAACAGCGGATGTAAAATCGTTATACACGATTATTAATCACCAGCAAGGTATAGAGGCCATAAAGAGCACTTTAAATGAAAGCACTTTAGACGTAAACCTTCAAGAATTTTTAATCCAAGGCGTGACATTTATTTTAAATTATAATTATTTTATGTTTAATGGAGATTTTTATGTACAGCGGGTCGGGACCGCAATGGGCACCAGGTTCGCCCCAAGCTACGCCAACCTTTTCATGGGGAGGTGGGAGCAGGATGTCATATGGACGAACAATCCATATGGGGCGAACCTGGTATCATGGTCCCGATACATAGATGATGTTTTATTTGTATGGAGAGGAGAAAGACAGCTTTTAGATGAATTCTGTGCATATCTTAATACCAATAATTTTAACATTGAGTTCACATTTGATATTAGTAATATTTCCGTTAACTTTTTAGATATCACTATTTATTCTGAGAATGGCAGTTTAAAAACAAAAACCTTCACCAAGCCAACTGATTCACAGTGCTACATTCATGTTAATAGCTGTCATCACAAGAATTGGCTAGACTGCATCCCTCAAGGCCAATTTAAAAGAATAAAGAGAAATTGTACGGAAGAGGATACATACAAACTCCAAACCTCTAAAATAAAATGATAACAAAATTCACAGAGAGTGGTTACAATCTTGCCACCATTCAAAAAGAAAAAGAAAAAGTAGATCTTATACCACGTGCAACTCTACTTGAGGACAATAAATGCAGAGTGAAGCCAGATATAAAGCAATTTGCCTTTATCTCTGATTTTAATTGCCATCATAAAAAAGTGGAAAAATCATTCAAAAAAAATTGGAACCTACTAAGAAAAGATCCGATCATAGGGATGGATCTACCAGAGAAACCCTCCTTTATATATCGGAGGGCACCTAATCTGGGTAGCCAACTTACCTCGAGCATGCACTCCTCCAGTATGGGGAGAAGGGGAATTAGAACTAAAGGGTTCCACAGATGTGGAACCTGCAGTGCATGCATTACAATAAAAGGTGATAAGAAGGTAGAAAAAACG
Organism: Crinia signifera; assembly: GCF_055691185.1. Taxonomy (NCBI): domain Eukaryota; kingdom Metazoa; phylum Chordata; class Amphibia; order Anura; family Myobatrachidae; genus Crinia; species Crinia signifera. The sequence continues at coordinate 108,208,040 of NC_139227.1, forward strand.
ATTATTAACGGTATAGAACATCAAATTAAAGAATTCATAACTTGCAATATTAAGAATGTCATTTATCTCGTGGGGTGTACCTGCAATTTATTTTATATAGGAAGGACGTCTCGACCCCTAAAAGTGCGTCTTGGGGAGCACATCAGGAATATCAAAAAAGGAGTCGAGACACATTCATTGTCCCAACATTTTAAAGAACACCATGGCAGCTCCCCTAACCACATTAAAAATTTTCTAGGTTTAAAATATGTGGAAGGGCATTGCCGCAGGAGGGACACAGACGTCCAACTTGCCAAATTAGAAATGCAGATGATTTATAAGTACAGTACATTGAAACCCCACGGGATAAATGCTGACTTCGAATTAAAATGGTTTTTATAAGGTATTTTTATGTATTTATTGGTCCTTTTTATCCTCTCTTTTAAGGTTTTACTGTGCCAATAGCGTGTGCGGGCGGAATCGGCACAGGGATCCTATACAAACGGCTATCTCTGCCGATCATGTGGGTGAAGTCCTGTCACATGACCGGAGCAGAATAAAAGAGAATGCCGAGAACAACAGGTAACCTTGGAGACGCATAACACGATGACGCGCCGCACCCGGAAGCAAGTCGGGTCCTGGCTGCGTCACGTGACTGACGCGATGACGCAACTGAACCGCGACGCACCCGGAAGAGGGATGCGTAGCGGCAGCGTCTTGTTGTGGACTAACTGTAAGGACACTATATAAATGGACTCCATCACACACAACATACAACCCTTGAAAAAGGATCCAGAACCGGATCCGAAACGCGTCGGCGGCCTCCAGCGGGTGGATTTTGGTGCAGGATCGTGGGACCGGCAGCAGCATCTTCTGATCCAGGTTGTGCCCGGGCGACCCAGGTCTTATTGCATGCGCATTTTGAACTGTAAACCCTACGGTTCACTATACATCTGGTAACTAGATTCTAAGCACCTTATCCATCATTGCACTTGGCACTTTATTATTGGATTTTATGTGTGTGATTTTATGTACCCCCATTGTGAATTTATTCCCTGATGTACATGTTCCCTTTTCCTGTATGTGATCATTAAAAACGGTATGCACTATGATATGTATATGCTCTCTTTACATGTTGTAATGAGTCGAAGGAGCTGAGAGTGATACCATTACCTAAGGACACAGGAAAAAGAAAGGGAAGTTACAGTGTGTTGTTATTTTATCTAGCGCTGGTGGTGGGCAATCCCTACTTTTTTTGCATTACCATTGACCTTCTGTGGGGTGCTAGAGAAACACCCTGGGGGAACGCATACCCTAGCCAGCTAGTGCGCACTGGGTGAGACACTTGAACCTGTATTTGCATATTGTCACGTTTTCTCATACAAGTGTTTCCCATTGGTGCAGCATTATGTTCAAGTATAAAGATCAAAGACGCTCTATGTTTAAAAAAAAATTTGGGGATGGTGGAGAGCACATAGAACTTCTAGACGAAAGTCTAGAAGGAATAATGAAGAAGTTAGAACAAGTACTCCTAAAAGAGAATAAGTCATGGTGGGAAACGGTCACTTTAGAGCAATATGTAGCCCACCAACTTATACCAAGGGGCCTCAAAATTAAGAAAGAGGCCTCCTTTAACACAGCGTCGGAAAGTTTTAAGAACGAGTGGACAAAAATTACCAATAATTGTTCTTTTCAATTAATGAATCTTATTGTAGAAGAACGTAGGAAAGAACTTAGTATCCTTGATAAGGAAATAAAAAAGTACAAGGAATTGATGACACCGTTTGAAAATATGCCTGAATATAAAAACCTAGAAGCCAGGATTGAAAATAGTATCAAAAAGAATGAGAAACAGATACTAGACAAAAAAATGCGCAAATTTATAAGAGACAAGAGGGAGTCCAAAGAGGAGGGTTATGATGAAGATGGTGAGACATCTGCCTCAGATTTGGAACATGAAACCACTTGCCCCCTCAGCACCCCAAAAAAACAAAGAAAATCAAGGAAATATAGCACTAGTGAACATACACAGCAAGAAAACCAAAGGGAATACCCCATAAGGGAACACCCTAGAAGGGAAACTTACCAACCAAAAGTACATTTTACTAAATATAGAAATAACAGAAAGACACCCACCAGACAGGAAAGACCTGCCCCTCAACCTAGAAACAACCATAAGAGATATGAAAGTTATGACCATTTTAAGGAAGCTGACTATTTCAGAAGAAAGGCAAATAGAAGACAGGAGGAGAGAAATTATCCCCATCCTGACATTTCAGAACATAGACATAGGGATATACTGTAGATTACAGAGAACACAAATACAATGAGGATAGATTTGCAAACATCAGATTTAGACCACTTATCCAGGAAAGAAAAATCCAACATTTTTTTGGGAAACATCAGGAATATCGCCCCAGATAAAAGCTAGAACTAAAAGGGGTACCAGAGGGGGAAAAAAGAAAGACCCCAATAAAAGAAAATAAAAAAAAAAAACGTTCAAAAAGAAAAAATAGGAACCCCCATACATCCCAGAAGGATGGAATCCCTAATACTACTCCGGATACTCCCATGAGACAAAAAGTAAAAATCTTTAATATCAGCCAGTACAAATTAACTGCAGAAGAGGAAAATGTGCTCCATAAGGGGCTGAAATATGCTCCCACGGCCACTTTGAACAAATTCAATACCTTTGTGGACATAAATAAATTTGTCAGAAAGATCTGTCTAAAAAAATTCTTTAAATCCAATAATGTAGAAAGTGAAAATGTGGTACAGGCCATCACACCTTTCAAACCCAAGTCCCTTTTCTTTCCAGACCATATTAAGGGGAACTGGGTAGAATCCTTCAGCCAATTGGTACAGGAGGACATTAAAAATATAGACACTAAAGAAAAGAAAGCAAACCTCACTTATAAAGAGAGACAGGCCCTTAAAAGCTTAAAAGAAAATAAAGAGATCACTATAAAGCCCGCCGATAAAGGCGGGGGCATCATAGTGATGGACACCGTGGGATATGAGAATGAGATTCTTAGACAGTTGGGTGATAAAGAAACGTACCAAAAATTAAGATCAGACCCAACTAAAAAAATTATGGATAATCTGAGAATCATACTGGATCTGTACCACCAAAATGGGACAATAACAGAAAAAGAGTCCAAATTTCTATGGATCACTCAACCGGTCATACCTGTTATATATGCACTACCAAAGGTACATAAAAATCCTTTGGTACCGCCAGGACGCCCGATAGTGGCTGGGATAGAGTCGGTGACATCGAATTTATCGGAGTTCATCGACTACTATCTTCAGCCACTAGTCCTCAAAAATCCTTCCCACTTGCGAGACACTAAGGATTTATTACAAAAATTACCAGATTTAGAGTGGAAGGAAGGCCATTTTCTCGTAACAGCGGATGTAAAATCGTTATACACGATTATTAATCACCAGCAAGGTATAGAGGCCATAAAGAGCACTTTAAATGAAAGCACTTTAGACGTAAACCTTCAAGAATTTTTAATCCAAGGCGTGACATTTATTTTAAATAATAATTATTTTATGTTTAATGGAGATTTTTATGTACAGCGGGTCGGGACCGCAATGGGCACCAGGTTCGCCCCAAGCTACGCCAACCTTTTCATGGGGAGGTGGGAGCAGGATGTCATATGGACGAACAATCCATATGGGGCGAACCTGGTATCATGGTCCCGATACATAGATGATGTTTTATTTGTATGGAGAGGAGAAAGACAGCTTTTAGATGAATTCTGTGCATATCTTAATACCAATAATTTTAACATTGAGTTCACATTTGATATTAGTAATATTTCCGTTAACTTTTTAGATATCACTATTTATTCTGAGAATGGCAGTTTAAAAACAAAAACCTTCACCAAGCCAACTGATTCACAGTGCTACATTCATGTTAATAGCTGTCATCACAAGAATTGGCTAGACTGCATCCCCCAAGGCCAATTTAAAAGAATAAAGAGAAATTGTACGGAAGAGGATACATACAAACTCCAAACCTCTAAAATAAAATGATAACAAAATTCACAGAGAGTGGTTACAATCTTGCCACCATTCAAAAAGAAAAAGAAAAAGTAGATCTTATACCACGTGCAACTCTACTTGAGGACAATAAATGCAGAGTGAAGCCAGATATAAAGCAATTTGCCTTTATCTCTGATTTTAATTGCCATCATAAAAAAGTGGAAAAATCATTCAAAAAAAATTGGAACCTACTAAGAAAAGATCCGATCATAGGGATGGATCTACCAGAGAAACCCTCCTTTATATATCGGAGGGCACCTAATCTGGGTAGCCAACTTACCTCGAGCATGCACTCCTCCAGTATGGGGAGAAGGGGAATTAGAACTAAAGGGTTCCACAGATGTGGAACCTGCAGTGCATGCATTACAATAAAAGGTGATAAGAAGGTAGAAAAAACGATTATTAACGGTATAGAACATCAAATTAAAGAATTCATAACTTGCAATATTAAGAATGTCATTTATCTCGTGGGGTGTACCTGCAATTTATTTTATATAGGAAGGACGTCTCGACCCCTAAAAGTGCGTCTTGGGGAGCACATCAGGAATATCAAAAAAGGAGTCGAGACACATTCATTGTCCCAACATTTTAAAGAACACCATGGCAGCTCCCCTAACCACATTAAAATTTTTCTAGGTTTAAAATATGTGGAAGGGCATTGCCGCAGGAGGGACACAGACGTCCAACTTGCCAAATTAGAAATGCAGATGATTTATAAGTACAGTACATTGAAACCCCACGGGATAAATGCTGACTTCGAATTAAAATGGTTTTTATAAGGTATTTTTATGTATTTATTGGTCCTTTTTATCCTCTCTTTTAAGGTTTTACTGTGCCAATAGCGTGTGCGGGCGGAAGCGGTACAGGGATCCTATACAAACGGCTATCTCTGCCGATCATGTGGGTGAAGTCCTGTCACATGACCGGAGCAGAATAAAAGAGAATGCCGAGAACAACAGGTAACCTTGGAGACGCATAACACGATGACGCGCCGCACCCGGAAGCAAGTCGGGTCCTGGCTGCGTCACGTGACTGACGCGATGACGCAACTGAACCGCGACGCACCCGGAAGAGGGATGCGTAGCGGCAGCGTCTTGTTGTGGACTAACTGTAAGGACACTATATAAATGGACTCCATCACACACAACATACAACCCTTGAAAAAGGATCCAGAACCGGATCCGAAACGCGTCGGCGGCCTCCAGCGGGTGGATTTTGGTGCAGGATCGTGGGACCGGCAGCAGCATCTTCTGATCCAGGTTGTGCCCGGGCGACCCAGGTCTTATTGCATGCGCATTTTGAACTGTAAACCCTACGGTTCACTATACATCTGGTAACTAGATTCTAAGCACCTTATCCATCATTGCACTTGGCACTTTATTATTGGATTTTATGTGTGTGATTTTATGTACCCCCATTGTGAATTTATTCCCTGATGTACATGTTCCCTTTTCCTGTATGTGATCATTAAAAACGGTATGCACTATGATATGTATATGCTCTCTTTACATGTTGTAATGAGTGGAAGGAGCTGAGAGTGATACCGTTACCTAAAGGACACAGGAAAAAGAAAGGGAAGTTACAGTGTGTTGTTATTTTATCTAGCGCTGGTGGTGGGCAATCCCTACTTTTTTTGCATTACCATTGACCTTCTGTGGGGTGCTAGAGAAACACCCTGGGGGAACGCATACCCTAGCCAGCTAGTGCGCACTGGGTGAGACACTTGAACCTGTATTTGCATATTGTCACGTTTTCTCATACAAGTGTTTCCCATTGGTGCAGCATTATGTTCAAGTATAAAGATCAAAGACGCTCTATGTTTAAAAAAAAATTTGGGGATGGTGGAGAGCACATAGAACTTCTAGACGAAAGTCTAGAAGGAATAATGAAGAAGTTAGAACAAGTACTCCTAAAAGAGAATAAGTCATGGTGGGAAACGGTCACTTTAGAGCAATATGTAGCCCACCAACTTATACCAAGGGGCCTCAAAATTAAGAAAGAGGCCTCCTTTAACACAGCGTCGGAAAGTTTTAAGAACGAGTGGACAAAAATTACCAATAATTGTTCTTTTCAATTAATGAATCTTATTGTAGAAGAACGTAGGAAAGAACTTAGTATCCTTGATAAGGAAATAAAAAAGTACAAGGAATTGATGACACCGTTTGAAAATATGCCTGAATATAAAAACCTAGAAGCCAGGATTGAAAATAGTATCAAAAAGAATGAGAAACAGATACTAGACAAAAAAATGCGCAAATTTATAAGAGACAAGAGGGAGTCCAAAGAGGAGGGTTATGATGAAGATGGTGAGACATCTGCCTCAGATTTGGAACATGAAACCACTTGCCCCCTCAGCACCCCAAAAAAACAAAGAAAATCAAGGAAATATAGCACTAGTGAACATACACAGCAAGAAAACCAAAGGGAATACCCCATAAGGGAACACCCTAGAAGGGAAACTTACCAACCAAAAGTACATTTTACTAAATATAGAAATAACAGAAAGACACCCACCAGACAGGAAAGACCTGCCCCTCAACCTAGAAACAACCATAAGAGATATGAAAGTTATGACCATTTTAAGGAAGCTGACTATTTCAGAAGAAAGGCAAATAGAAGACAGGAGGAGAGAAATTATCCCCATCCTGACATTTCAGAACATAGACATAGGGATATACTGTAGATTACAGAGAACACAAATACAATGAGGATAGATTTGCAAACATCAGATTTAGACCACTTATCCAGGAAAGAAAAATCCAACATTTTTTTGGGAAACATCAGGAATATCGCCCCAGATAAAAGCTAGAACTAAAAGGGGTACCAGAGGGGGAAAAAAGAAAGACCCCAATAAAAGAAAATAAAAAAAAAAAACGTTCAAAAAGAAAAAATAGGAACCCCCATACATCCCAGAAGGATGGAATCCCTAATACTACTCCGGATACTCCCATGAGACAAAAAGTAAAAATCTTTAATATCAGCCAGTACAAATTAACTGCAGAAGAGGAAAATGTGCTCCATAAGGGGCTGAAATATGCTCCCACGGCCACTTTGAACAAATTCAATACCTTTGTGGACATAAATAAATTTGTCAGAAAGATCTGTCTAAAAAAATTCTTTAAATCCAATAATGTAGAAAGTGAAAATGTGGTACAGGCCATCACACCTTTCAAACCCAAGTCCCTTTTCTTTCCAGACCATATTAAGGGGAACTGGGTAGAATCCTTCAGCCAATTGGTACAGGAGGACATTAAAAATATAGACACTAAAGAAAAGAAAGCAAACCTCACTTATAAAGAGAGACAGGCCCTTAAAAGCTTAAAAGAAAATAAAGAGATCACTATAAAGCCCGCCGATAAAGGCGGGGGCATCATAGTGATGGACACCGTGGGATATGAGAATGAGATTCTTAGACAGTTGGGTGATAAAGAAACGTACCAAAAATTAAGATCAGACCCAACTAAAAAAATTATGGATAATCTGAGAATCATACTGGATCTGTACCACCAAAATGGGACAATAACAGAAAAAGAGTCCAAATTTCTATGGATCACTCAACCGGTCATACCTGTTATATATGCACTACCAAAGGTACATAAAAATCCTTTGGTACCGCCAGGACGCCCGATAGTGGCTGGGATAGAGTCGGTGACATCGAATTTATCGGAGTTCATCGACTACTATCTTCAGCCACTAGTCCTCAAAAATCCTTCCCACTTGCGAGACACTAAGGATTTATTACAAAAATTACCAGATTTAGAGTTGAAGGAAGGCCATTTTCTCGTAACAGCGGATGTAAAATCGTTATACACGATTATTAATCACCAGCAAGGTATAGAGGCCATAAAGAGCACTTTAAATGAAAGCACTTTAGACGTAAACCTTCAAGAATTTTTAATCCAAGGCGTGACATTTATTTTAAATAATAATTATTTTATGTTTAATGGAGATTTTTATGTACAGCGGGTCGGGACCGCAATGGGCACCAGGTTCGCCCCAAGCTACGCCAACCTTTTCATGGGGAGGTGGGAGCAGGATGTCATATGGACGAACAATCCATATGGGGCGAACCTGGTATCATGGTCCCGATACATAGATGATGTTTTATTTGTATGGAGAGGAGAAAGACAGCATTTAGATGAATTCTGTGCATATCTTAATACCAATAATTTTAACATTGAGTTCACATTTGATATTAGTAATATTTCCGTTAACTATATCACTATTTATTCTGAGAATGGCAGTTTAAAAACAAAAACCTTCACCAAGCCAACTGATTCACAGTGCTACATTCATGTTAATAGCTGTCATCACAAGAATTGGCTAGACTGCATCCCCCAAGGCCAATTTAAAAGAATAAAGAGAAATTGTACGGAAGAGGATACATACAAACTCCAAACCTCTAAAATGATAACAAAATTCACAGAGAGTGGTTACAATCTTGCCACCATTCAAAAAGAAAAAGAAAAAGTAGATCTTATACCACGTGCAACTCTACTTGAGGACAATAAATGCAGAGTGAAGCAAGATATAAAGCAATTTGCCTTTATCTCTGATTTTAATTGCCATCATAAAAAAGTGGAAAAATCGTTCAAAAAAAATTGGAACCTACTAAGAAAAGATCCGATCATAGGGATGGATCTACCAGAGAAACCCTCCTTTATATATCGGAGGGCACCTAATCTGGGTAGCCAACTTACCTCGAGCATGCACTCCTCCAGTATGGGGAGAAGGGGAATTAGAACTAAAGGGTTCCACAGATGTGGAACCTGCAGTGCATGCATTACAATAAAAGGTGATAAGAAGGTAGAAAAAACGATTATTAACGGTATAGAACATCAAATTAAAGAATTCATAACTTGCAATATTAAGAATGTCATTTATCTCGTGGGGTGTACCTGCAATTTATTTTATATAGGAAGGACGTCTCGACCCCTAAAAGTGCGTCTTGGGGAGCACATCAGGAATATCAAAAAAGGAGTCGAGACACATTCATTGTCCCAACATTTTAAAGAACACCATGGCAGCTCCCCTAACCACATTAAAATTTTTCTAGGTTTAAAATATGTGGAAGGGCATTGCCGCAGGAGGGACACAGACGTCCAACTTGCCAAATTAGAAATGCAGATGATTTATAAGTACAGTACATTGAAACCCCACGGGATAAATGCTGACTTCGAATTAAAATGGTTTTTATAAGGTATTTTTATGTATTTATTGGTCCTTTTTATCCTCTCTTTTAAGGTTTTACTGTGCCAATAGCCTGTGTGGGCGGAAGCGGCACAGGGATCCTATACAAACGGCTATCTCTGCCGATCATGTGGGTGAAGTCCTGTCACATGACCGGAGCAGAATAAAAGAAAATGCCGAGAACAACAGGTAACCTTGGAGACGCGTAACACGATGACGCGCCGCACCCGGAAGCAAGTCGGGTCCTGGCTGCGTCACGTGACTGACGCGATGACGCAACTGAACCGCGACGCACCCGGAAGAGGGATGCGTAGCGGCAGCGTCTTGTTGTGGACTAACTGTAAGGACACTATATAAATGGACTCCATCACACACAACATACAACCCTTGAAAAAGGATCCAGAACCGGATCCGAAACGCGTCGGCGGCCTCCAGCGGGTGGATTTTGGTGCAGGATCAAGGGACCGGCAGCAGCATCTTCTGATCCAGGTTGTGCCCGGGCGACCCAGGTCTTATTGCATGCGCATTTTGAACTGTAAACCCTACGGTTCACTATACATCTGGTAACTAGATTCTAAGCACCTTATCCATCATTGCACTTGGCACTTTATTATTGGATTTTATGTGTGTGATTTTATGTACCCCCATTGTGAATTTATTCCCTGATGTACATGTTCCCTTTTCCTGTATGTGATCATTAAAAATGGTATGCACTATGATATGTATATGCTCTCTTTACATGTTGTAATGAGTGGAATGAGCTGAGAGTGATACCGTTACCTAAAGGACACAGGAAAAAGAAAGGGAAGTTACAGTGTGTTGTTATTTTATCTAGCGCTGGTGGTGGGCAATCCCTACTTTGTTGCATAACTACAGTTACTGACCGAACCTACTAATAATGTTGCATATATATTATATATACAGTATATATAACCGCAAACATATCAACAGCTACTCCAGTGACCTAATTAGTTAAAATAATGACAACATTTTCGTCATTATTTTAAAATTATTGGTTTCATAAGGACTGTACATCAACAGATTGGCGCCTCACCACTATTGGGGAGAATATATATATATATAGATATATATATATATAGATATATATATATATATAATGTTAGATATTGTGCACTTAATAACGTTTGTTTTATTGTAAACATGTATAATGGCCGGTAAATATCGTTTATCTACACCATTGTGTAAATATCGGGTATCTATACCATTGAGTAAATATCGGGTATCTTTACCATTGTATAAAGATCAGGTATCTATACCATTGTGTAAATATCTGGTATCTATAACATTGTGTAAGTATCGGGCAGCTATACCATTGTGTAAATATCGGGTATGTATACCATTGTGTAAATATCGGGTATCTATACCATTGTGTAAATAGTGGGTATCTATACCATTGTGTAAATATCGGGTATCTATACCATTGTGTAAAGATCAGGTATCTATACCATTGTGTAAATATCCGGTATCTATAACATTGTGTAAATTGCGGGTATCTATACCATTGTGTAAATATCGGGTATCTATACCATTGTGTAAATATCAGGTATGAATACCATTGTGTAAATATCGGGTATCTATACCATTGTGTAAATATTGGGTATGTATACCATTGTGTAAATATCGGGTATCTATACCATTGTGTAAATATCGGGTATGTATAGCATTGTGTAAATATCGGGTATCTATACCATTGTGTAAATATCGGGTATGTATAGCATTGTGTAAATATCGGGTATCTATACCATTGTGTAAATATTGGGTATCTATACCATTGTGTAAAGGTTTTGTTTATTCCATCGCAGTCTACACTATTCTGTTTGTTTGCTATATTTGTGCGGGTTGAGTTTACCGTCACCAGGCGGCTGCTGGAATAGAAGACCGGTTACACTATATTTTATCATATTAATATTAAATGACTAAATAGTTGCAATCTCCTATAGCACACAGCCAACCTGCTGCTGCTTATATTATAGCTGTTATTAATCTAATGTCAGGGCTGGTCGGGGAATGGAGACCTTGAGCGTTCTACATGGACATCTATGATGTAGATCCCGCCTCACACTTCTTTGCTTGGCAAGAGATAGATGACTGCACCTAACAACAGAGCCTGAAGCAGTACCATATATTCCAGATGAATGTAAAGCTGTTGAAAAGTGGCCAAGCACTGGGGGTAATTCAGTCCTGCTCGATAGGCTGCGTATATTTGCTGCCTAGCAATCAGTTAAACGCCACCACACCAAATGCACCCCCCCCCGCCATGCTATGATGTGAGCAGATGTGTATACTTACACATCTGCTTGCATGTGGCCGCACAGAGAAAAAATCATTCGATGTTTACTCATCATCAAATGATTTTTCCTCTCTTCGCACATAAGCCTGGACTTACTTTTATGATGGCGTTCTAGTACAAATTTGACATCATGTGACATCATCCACCTGCCTCAAACAAGCAGGTCCACGTCTGTGTTCGCAGGTGGAGCCCAACGACCGACCCCTGCCTGCGAACACTCAGACAAGTGCGTTTGCTCCAAGGTTGTGCCCATGAGTGACTATGCGCACGCGCACTCCTTTACCATCGAAGACGGGGATAAATTTGCTGCCCACCGAGCACGTCTAAATCGGCCGCTCTAATTTAAGTGATCGCTACTGTGTCTGCCTAGCGTTATTTATGCCCACTGTGGTGAATGGCATCATAACCCTTCTGTAGAAATCCTGCATTTGCTCATGAGCACTCCACAATCAAAAGGAATCTACTAAGCACCTTTTAATGATATTAATGTTCCTACTTAAAACTTTTGAGTTAATCCCTGGAGCAACTAACAAACAATTAAACATATACTATCGTTAATCAAATAAATGAGCCCGTGGACAGTTTAAGTGCTTGCAAGAAGGAAGTTTCGTGTTTGTCTCCAGTGTCAGATACAAAGTTTTATCATGAATTCCAAATGGGCTTCATATTTGTTTCTAGGAATGCAGCAGGAATGGGGACCTCTGCTTAATTACACCCTGGAGCCATTGTTTGCTAATCCTTATTCATGGCCCTCTTTCCGTACCTTTAGGCTGGAAGGGGCGCTCTACATTTCTAGACACAAAAAGAAAAGTATCGTTAAAAAAAATATTTTGACAGTGTATTTATTTGTATTTATGGGAGTTCTTCTATGTTCTTCTTATTCAATTGTATATGTGTTTCCCTATGATGGAGGTACATTCAGCATCCACAAGGACAGTATAAATGACACATAACTCTCCAAGGATACGGTATAGTGGGTAGACAGTGTCTAGGAAGACAATGACTAGGTTGACAGCTACAAATGGTCGACATACCAAAATCAACATAAGCTTAAGGACATTGACATGGGCTACACTCAAAAGGTTGACACAAATTTTCACGGTTTCTGTGTCTATGTCGACATAAGTCAACATGAACACCATGGGCCTTATTCTGGTTGGAGCGGCCGGGCCGTACGCGTACGTCCCGGGGTTTTTCATGATCTGCGCATGTGCAGATACGCTAATGCGCCGGCGCGAACACTCCACAACGCTTACGGCCGGTGTCTCAACGTGCGAAAAAACCTGTACGCGAGTGTACGGGTAATGGGGCGGCATAGGGGCGTGTTGATGGGAGCGGCCGAAATAATGAGGGAAAATGGGCGTAAATATGGGCGTACACGGGGGTGTGCACAAAAAATGAGCGGTGCTACTACCGCACGATCGACTAAGGCACCGTTCATTTCGGACACCAAACAGGCGGCCGCCAACCGCCAGCTCAAACCACCCCTACAGATACCGCATGCCAGCGTGCGCCTGAGTTGGCTAATTAACGCTGATTACTACTCAAACACATACACCTGAATGTAATAAGCAATGCTGCAGTCTATTAAGTCCAAACCATGATTTCACTACCTGCAAGCCACACATACAGCACGCAAACACATTGGAAGCTTATGTTTCTATACTTCTCCACATTTAAAGGTTTGTTTAATTTAAGGTAAGAATCTTTTTATACGCTAAGGTAGGTATTTGCTAAACAGTTAGACACATTCACTACGTGCTATCATAGACTTTACGCAGTAGCACACTCAATCTACACAAGTCGACATGTGTCAACGTGTTCACTCTAATACTAACATAGGTTTTGTATTTAGTATACAATAACATAAACCACATCTAACACCTACAAAGGATGTTTCAGCAATGTTTGAAGCCCATGACCACTATTTTCCACACAATCTTTGTATAGTACCCAAAATAATGACCTGTACCACTATCTCATCTGCTATGATTTGGATTTGACTACACTCTGGATGTAAGATGCCACCAATCACATTATTGCACTCTCATCTCTCTAACAAAGGATTCCTACATCTGCTTATGACACTGTAAAATCATATATATTTAAAAAGTTATGCATGTTTGTTCACAAGCTAATTTATCATGTTTGGCCCATTCACACATCTTTTTTTAGGGAGGACACATATGCATTCCTACACAAATGTACCTTTTCACCCTTGTTTGTCTGCCTCACCCACTCCATGAGGAAAGCATTGTTCTGGACCTGCTTTTACCTACTACTGTAGGAGCTACCTCACCTGCACACAAACTGCTTTCTCACCTATTAAGTTGCTCTGCACATGTGCTGACACAAACTAATTAGCAGGGAAAAGTTGGATAGGAACATGGGAATGGCCATGGAGAGGGTTACACATGGGAAACTTCGACCACACTTCAACAAATGTTCAAAAATACCCTGGTCAGTAAGTACACATAAATCTAGTATTTGTTTCACACAAGAAATGACACATACCACAATTTAGATTTAATTTGTAAAATAAATTTATTTGCTGTTCAGCATCACAGCTTGACACTTTAATGTGAGAAATCAAATAAACAAATAAAATAGACACACAAATAATAAAACAGCCAGAACAAGAGGTTGCATATCTCCAAACATGTGTTACCCTGCAAATGCAATGGTGAAAGAAATGGGGACACCAGAATACGTACTGCAACAACCAGGGTGAATACTAAGCAAGATACACACCACCAAAAAAAAATATCCTGCATTTGTAGAGGTCAAAATACGAACTTTCATGCCCATGGCACGCAAATGGATCGATGGCCAACTCAGGAAGCGGATGTCCAGTGCAATTTAAACCTTTGGCCTCCAACCACAGAGGAAGTGAACCAGGTCTCATTTGGGCCCTTTTTTGCCCCTTTTAGATGGGGCCTTGGGGACAGGGGCCTTTGCCTCAGCTGGCTTTCGGCGTCTTCCCCTAGTCGACACAGGAGGGTCAGCCGAGGTGGAAGGTTGGGGAGCAGCTTGGGGTGGGGCAGCAGATGGGGGATTGTCCCTTAGGGACCTGGCGGTGGACAGCTGCTCCGCAAGAAGTTCATTCTGGCGGCTGAGGTGTTGGCCAATGCTTACTATGCCAGCCGCCAGAGTTTCATTAATGCGGTTCAAGGCCTCAACCTGCAGCTGGTTTGTGGCCTTCCACTCCGCCAGAAAATCCGCCACCTGCTGCTGACGGATCGCAGCATCCACCCCTTGCTGCTCGATCCTGTCCAGCGTCACCAACAGGCTCTCATTCCATGTCTCCTGTGGCTGGGGCTGGGGGCGACGTCTTGGTGGAGGCTGGACCACTTGCTCCACCTGTGGCTCTGCAGAGGAAGATGCTGCCGGTACATCCTGGCTTTCTGCTTCTGCTAGGATAAGAATTGAAAACAATGTCACCATCACATACGCAATAAAAAATATCTTTCTAAATACAATGCATTACTGTGACTTACCATCAAAAGCAGCAGCAAAGACCTCCGCCGGGAGCTCACTGTCCATATTGGAGATCCCCCTGATCTCCCCCACATCAATCACGTCACAGGAGTCCAGCTCCAGGGGGGTATACTCCAAATGGTCAGGCATAGGACCTCTCCCGGTGGACATGCTGTGGTTGTACCGGTCAGTCATCTTCCTCTTCAGTGCACTTTTGAAGTCAGTCCACCTACAAGTTTAAAAATACAAATATCACCATGAGATATGTGCACCACTGTGCTACGTGTAGGGTTACCACCTAGTCCCTTTAATTCCGGACACATGTTACTTACACAGGTTCTGTGGCAGTTTAAAATTAGGTGAAGTGGAGTCTTGAAGTCAGCCAGCCACAGAACCTGTGTAATTAATATGTGTCCGGAATTAAAGGGACTATGTGGTACCCCTAGCTACATGACATTTCCTAGTGTGGGTGATCTTATGTTTTTTTGCCATATGTGTCCCACACACACATTCATGTCTCAATTAGGAGGCATTTCAGTGTCTCATCTCATTCATTAGGCCACTAAATGCACATACATACATCACTATGCAGAAATGACATCATCCATGGCCAAATTAGGCACCTCCACCTGGTGTGAAACTACACATTCCACCATAGCTTGACAATGTGGTTATTATGGAGTAATTTAACTATGGAATGGCATACTGGGATGTGTAGTTTCTCACCAGCTACATGTGCACAGTTTGCTCATTCTTGTTTCAGTAGCATCATATGGAACATGTTACAACAACTCTTTCAAAAACACACTTTCTCTTGTCCCATCACATACTTCACATGAGCAGAACTGTGCCCATAACCTCACATCACACCAATGGTGCATGTTTCATATATCAATGTGGGTTATTAGACATGGTTGTGTTCACATGTGACATTGAAGTGTAGCACTATCTACAAACACACCTTTCTATTAGTCTCAAAACATACATGTAACATATGTACACACATATGACATTATCAGGGGGACAAAGACCAGGGCAATTTTTCAGCAGTCTCCAGCAGGAACTGAGGCCCTTATTCTAGTTCACTCTTTCTGCCCAAATATTTCTTTGATGGACAAAACCATGTGCACTGCAGGTGAGGCAGGTGTAAAACCCCACCCAAATCTGATTATCTCTGCACAAGTAACACCTGCCTCACCTGCAGTGCACATGGTTTTGTCCAACTTATAAATATTTGGGCAGAAAGAGTGAACTAGAATAAGGGCCTCAGTTCCTGCTGGAGACTGCTGAAAAATTGCCCTGACAAACACACTAACCTTTTCTTCACCGCGTCCCAAGTTCTGACCACTGGTGCCACCTGGTTCACTTCCTCTGTGATCTTGTCCCAAAGGTTTCTCCTTGCACTGGCACCCGGCTTCCTGGTTGCCAATTCAATCCATTCACGTGCCCTGGGCACTAGAATTCGCATTTCGGCCTCTACAAATGCAGGGTTTCTCTTTCTGGTGGTGGTATCCTGCTCAGTCATCACCCTAGATGTTGCAGCACGTTTTCTGGTGGCCCCAGTTCTCTCACCATGCACCTGCTGGGTCACACCTGTTTGGAGAGATGCAACCTCTTGTTCTGGCTGGTTGCTTGGCCCTTGTGGAGCTGGTGGAGGTTCACCAGGGCCTGTTACTGAGGGGCCCGCTTGATCTTGCAGGCTACTCCTCTCTTGGGCCCTCCTTCTCCGCTCCTGTTCCCTCTTGTTCAGTGCATCAAGCAGGGATTGTGCTGTAGCTCTCTGCAGAGCGTCCTCTGCTGCTGAATCGTCAGAGTCAGACATGTTTGCAGCAATTGTGGCCTGCATCTGACTGAATATTTATATGTTAATTTCCCGCCATGAACAAGGGGGCGTATATTTTTCCATGCAATAAAGATGCAAATTTACGCCGATATTTCCCGCCGATAATTCCCGCTTAAATTACGCAGGTCTCAACGCACCTGATCAAACACCTGTATATGCACATACACAGGTTGTGGAGCATTGTGCTACATCGTGAAATGTGGGCACCTGTCATTCCAATGACGAGTGTTGTCAGCTGGTATCTGTTGGAGTTCGTGTATGCTTTGTGAGTCACATTTTAAAACATCACGTTATAATGCTTTCCTTACATATGTAATGTGTATGAAATTGTCATACAGCAACATGTTGCATTGTGGCCCTTTAGGCAGCGTAGTTATAAGTAGAGGGTTGCGTGTATTATTTTCCGCCTACTGTATATACAGTACTCCTCTCCATGCATATCGGTGCATCGTGCCCCCTTTAAGCAGCGTAGTTATAAGTAGAGGGTTGCGTGTATTATTTTCCGCCTACTGTATATACAGTACTCCTCTCCATGCATATCGGTGCATCGTGCCCCCTTTAAGCAGCGTAGTTATAAGTAGAGGGTTGCGTGTATTATTTTCCGCCTACTGTATATACAGTACTCCTCTCCATGCATATCGGTGCATCGTGCCCCCTTTAAGCAGCGTAGTTATAAGTAGAGGGTTGCGTGTATTATTTTCCGCCTACTGTATATACAGTACTCCTCTCCATGCATATCGGTGCATCGTGCCCCCTTTAAGCAGCGTAGTTATAAGTAGAGGGTTGCGTGTATTATTTTCCGCACACTGTAAATACAGTACTTCTCTCTTCATTGAATGCATGCTGTTGGTTGTGGTGTGTGTATATCGGAACGGTCCGCGTAAGTTTCTATTCGCATCCAGTTTGTTACTGTAAGAGGGATTAATAAAGTTAATACCAAACAAACAATTTTTTCGACCAATCAGCAAGCACCAAAAGTGATATATGTACCTGCAATTAATAACTGCGCCATTGCCACTATGACGTCTAATCGTGCTAGGCCCTTTTCCACCCCTGAGCTGTTGGCCCTGGTCGACGTTATGGACCGTCACCTGGGGCCCAGGGGCCCATATGTTAGCAATGCCGACAAGCGGCGGGCGTATACTGCTGCCCGCCGCCTGATCTTCTCTACGACCGGCGTCCGCAGAAGCCTGGGGCAGGTTGAGCAGCGCTGGTCAGACCTGCGCCGGCGGCAGCCGGTTTTTCTCAGCAGCCTTCGCCGCCATATTGCCCGATGTAAGTTTTGATTACTAGTATGTCAGCGTTTTTTAGCAATGTTTTGTGTACTTTTTATAAATATGTTCCTGAGTATGGGGGTGTATATGGGGGTGTATATGGGGGGTATATGGGGGGTATATGGGGTGTATATGGGGGTATATGGGGGTGTATATGGGGGGTATATGGGGGGTATATGGGGTGTATATGGGGGTATATGGGGGTGTATATGGGTGTATATGGGTGTATGGGGGTGTATATGGGGGGTATATGGGGTGTATATGGGGGTATATGGGGTGTATATGGGGGGTATATGGGGGGTATATGGGGTGTATATGGGGGTATATGGGGGTGTATATGGGTGTATATGGGTGTATATGGGTGTATGGGGGTGTATATGGGGGGTATATGGGGTGTATATGGGGTGTATATGGGGGTATATGGGGGTGTATATGGGGGGTATATGGGGGGTATATGGGGTGTATATGGGGGTATATGGGGGTGTATATGGGGGGTATATGGGGTGTATATGGGGGTATATGGGGGTGTATATGGGTGTATATGGGTGTATATGGGTGTATGGGGGTGTATATGGGTGTATATGGGGGGTATATGGGTGTATATGGGTGTATATGGGTGTATGGGGGTGTATATGGGTGTATATGGGGTGTATATGGGGGTGTATATGGGTGTATATGGGTGTATATGGGTGTATGGGGGTGTATATGGGTGTATATGGGGGGTATATGGGTGTATATAGGTGTATATGGGTGTATATGGGTGTATATGGGGGGTATATGGGTGTATATGGGTGTATAGGGGGTGTATAGGGGGTGTATAGGGGGGGTTTAAGTAGTTGATCAGTTTTTGGGTGTAGGATATCAAATAGTTTGCATGATAAATGTCTGAAATATCACAGCAATGATAATTTTGAAGGTTATGAGCATGACTAATGTGAATTTTTCTTTCCCCCTTTTTTATGAAACCCAATCTTCGATTTCTATGCCATCAACATGAACATTTCAGCACGGGCAAGGGCACGCATGGAAGCCCGGGAGCAGGCAGCCCGGGACCAGGCAGCCCTGGAGGAGGAAGAGGAGGAGGAGGAAGAAGAGGAGGAGGAAGAGGAGAAGGAGGAAGAAGAGGAGGAGGAAGAGGAGGAGGAGGAGGAGAAGAAAGAGGAGGAGGAAGAGGAGGAGGAGGAAGAAGAGGAGGAGGAAGAAGAGGAGGAGGAAGAAGAGGAGACACTGGGTGCAGTTTGGACCCACACAATTTCCCCATCCCCTTCCCCCTCCACAACCCCCACCCCCTCCACAACCCCCACCCCCTCCACAACCCCCTCCCCAACCCACACCCCCTCCCCCTCCCCAACACTGGAGACACTGGGTGCAGCTTGGACCCACACAATTTCCCCATCCCCTTCCCCCTCCACAACCCCCACCCCCTCCACAACCCCCACCCCCCCCTCCCCACCCCATTTCCTACCCCCCTACACCTCTCCACCACCCACCCCCAAACCTCTCCACTCCCCACTCACACCCACTACCTCGGTCCAAACTCCAGGACCATCCCCCTTGCTCCTGACCCCCCCAACCACTGCACAGCCAACCAGCGGCGACCAGGATGGCTCAAGTAGCCGTAAGTAAATAATGTGTCTAATGTTGACCTACACATTTCTACACATAAACAATCACAACAACCACATATGTGTATCCAACATCAACATTAGTTGCAACATATCACTGCAGGCCGACCATGAGGTGTGTCCTGTCCTTCTCCAGGAACAAGGGTCCCCTTGGTGGTTTTTTTGAGTGTGGCCATGCCTCACCCCTTGAATAATTGACATAACAGTACATCCAATGAGATATCCGACATTAGTGGTGTGGTAGTTATGTGGCTCCAGGTGTTGGGTAACTCCAGTTCCCAGCATGATGTGCAACACAGGGCCGGATTATAATGGAGGCGCAAGGGGTCAGTGCCCCTGGGCCCCCCTCTAGCTAGGGGCCCCCTGTGGTTGTCATGTATTTTTTAAAAATAAAATGTTTAAGTTATGTTTTTTTTTTTTTTAGCTAAATGTTTTGTGCATGGGTGGGGTAGTGCTGCAGCTTCACCTATCTGCCAATGTGACAATGATTTATGGTGCTGAGCATCGGGAGCCAAGGCACACTGATTGCACAAGTGTGCAGTGCATTTCTGGGAGTTGACTAAGTCCCATGACACTTTGCACCAGAGGACAGAGGCTGAGAAGTTTGTGCTGAGCTCTGATTGGTGGAGCTCATTACATGCTTCTCAGGTCCATGGAGAACAGCAGCAGCAGCTTAGTCATAGGAGGGTTTTTAATCAGAGGCAGCACTAGGACTGTGAGGTCTCCTCCAGAGTAAGGGGCAGAGGGACAAACACAGGCTTTTCATGTGGTGTGTGTATATATATATATATATATATATATATATATATATATCCCCTGCAGGTAACCATTGACCAAGTTTATTCTGCCTTTACTCTGTGTTTTGACAGTATAATATTCGCCCATGCAGTGTGCGGCCAGTAATGACAAGTGCAAGGGGGCCCCCCGCTCTAAAGTACCCCGGGCCCCCCAAAGGCTTAATCTGCCACTGGTGCAACTTAAATGTAGAGATTGTTTTGGTAATAGTGTGTGAGGCCATGCGGATGCATGCTTTACAAACATAGCTGTAGGCCTATAATTTGTACAGCAATGTCCTAAATTTAAAATACTAAGGAGTGCTTAAGCCACAAAAATGTCATAACCCTTAAATAGCACAGGCTAATTGTGAGGTTAAAGGACAGTCCCCCAAAACCAAAGTACCAATTGGGATACAGCATACATTCATTGATGAAGGAGTAATTAAATTAATGTTATTTACTATTTACAGTATGTGTGTGTTAACATATTTTTTTTTAGTACTGTGTTTACAGCAGACCCATCTTCAATGTAGTTTCTAAATGTATGTGGCCTTCACACATAACTCTGAACTTTTTATTATGTACAAATACAACAAACATTTGTGTATGTTATATATTAATTTTTTGTTTTATCCCTTCATTACAGACACTGAACAGCACCAGGAGGAGGTGGCAGACCTCATGCGGGAGATCATGATCACCCTCGTGTACCTCCAGCTCCTTTTTGGCCTTCTGGAGGCCCGCCTTTAATTTTTTTTTATCCCTCCCCCCTTATTATTTTTGTAGAAAATAAAAGTTGCATTACAGTTCGAAATTGCCTGTGTTTTTACTAATAAATATGTTAGAGGGCTTGTAAGGGTAGGTACATACAGATGTGTACTGTAAGTTATACTTGTAATTTGAGGTGAGGGGTAATGATTGATGTGTGAATGTGTGTGTTTTTGAGTAAAATAACACATAGTGAAAATGCATGAATGTTTAATGTTGTTCGATTAAAACATCACACATAACATCAGGGTAGGTATACATGTTACACATTTTGGACAAAGTAATTACGGACATAATTTAGTACATATACAGAAACACCAACATAACTTGATTTAAAAGTAACAGCAATATGGGGACACATAGATAGTGATTAAAATGCCACATTAGAACATAACAAATATACATGTAATGTGGGTTCAAATGTAGTTTTATTAGGTCTTTATTAAGGTAGACAATTGAGTTAATAGAAAACAATAATTGAATAACAAATAGATTAATTAATCAATTGTCAGATTAGTAGTTGAGAGGCAAGATTTGCAGGTCCATATATGTGAAGGGTATGCCAGCGTGCACGGACGTACGCTCACTCTAACGAGCGGTGACATAAGCTGAGTTTTCCATTGAAAACAATAGGGACCCGTCCGTGCAAGCTGGCGTACGCTCAGATATCCGCAAGAAGTCGTTGGGAAGACGGACGAAAGACGTCCGTAAACGGCGCCGTACGCTCAGTTGTACGCCTGTTGTCGGAGTGCAAGGGCTGGGCCGTCCGCGTACGTTGCCGTACGCTCATTTGTACGCCACTCCCCTTCTACGGTATTTCTGCCCGTACGTAAGCGGCTGATTTGTGGGTGGACTTAACCCTAACGGCCGCGTACGGCTAGCGTGCGGTAATGGCGAACGTACGCACGTTTGGCCGCTCCGATCAGAATAACCTCCCATGTTAGTGCGAGGGAAGCGGTACACTTAGGGGGGTATTCCGTACCTGGCGCTATTCCCGACAGGGCGCCTATTCAATGCTGTTCTTTCCAACAGAATTGAAGGTGGAACTCGACAAAACAGATCTGACTTTTAAACCAGTCGGATCTATTTTGTTGGAAACAGCCATAGATTGTCGAGTTGACAGCCGGATCTCGACCATCCATGGCCATTTTCTCCAACGCTCCCCTTTTCGCCTCTCGACAGGCCGACAATTGAATTCCGCCTGCACGTAAACTGTTGAGCTGGAGGAAAACGAGGCAGGATTCCGACTGTCAAAGTGTTCCGACAGTCAGACCTTGGGACCGTCTCCCGTTATACCCTCTCTTGTAACGAAAGCTTACACTTCTGCTAAATGTATTCTGTGTTCTTGTTGCTTCTCTGTAAAATTACTAACATCTACTTTTACTTATCTTATAAAGTTTATACCGATCAAAGACCCACAATGGTGCCGCTGGCCATGCTTGTTTTAAGCAAAGTAACAACAAGAAAGTCTGTAGCTAATTAGTCACAAAATAAAATAAAGACATGTCTCCATGTAGGATGACTTAATTCTGCCAACCTGACTACCCCATCTCTAATTAGGATTCTCACCACAATGTATCCATGGATAATGACCCAGTTCTATCAGTCATTTCTCATTCAGGTACTGTACGTGCATTAATGCCTTTCATTTTTCTTCCTTGTCATAGAAATCATGGCATGTAAAGAGGAACACAAGCAGTTGTCACATCTGACAGATATGCAATTGCTTTCTAGAAATGATTACAAACACACAAACTCCCAATCACTCCTCTGCAGCTGTGTGTGTACATCCTAGAAATATTTTTATCTTTTAACCCCATTCAGCTAAATAATCTGGGTTATTATAATGGTAGTTGCTGATATCTGATCCATACATGCCTAAGTTTATTGATTCCTCGAATATCAAATATAATGGTAGTGCTATGAGAGAACTCAATTATTTTAGTATCCTAGGGTGTATTTCGTCCGGGCCAGGAGATTTGTTACTATTTAGGTTCCGTAATCTATTTTTGACTATTTCCTCACTCAAACATACAGTTTGGGAGCAATCAAGAGCCGAGCATTTAATCTGTGGGATATTTTCTGAAGATTCTTCCCTTATAAATACCGAAGCAAAAAATGAATTGAATAATTCCGCTTTCTCTTTTCCTTCTATTACCAGGGGACCCTGCTTATTTTTTAGTGGCACAGTATTTTCCTTCCTTCACCATTTCCCGTTTATATAACTGTCGATTTTTTTGGAATTAGATTTTTTTGGAATTAGATTTGTTATCTGCGGCTATTTTACGTTCCGTCTCTAATTTAGCCATCTTGATTGTAGTTTTACATTTCTTATAACATTCTTTATATGCAGCAAATCATTTGGCTGTCCCATCTTGTTTAAATGCTTTGAATGCATTTAGAAGCTTAACCTGCTTGTGAATTCTAACTTGGCCAAACACAATTCCTAGTAAATGTAGCCCTACTGTTGAAGCAGGTGCAATACACCAGGGCCCCAAAGAACTAAGGGGCCCACTGCTGCCCCTGTTACCCTCTTCCTGTCACCCACTGTGTTTTCCTGTCACACTTTGCACCCCCCGCCTCTCCCTGTTACCCACTGCAGTGTTTCATATTGTGAACTTGGGTTGGGGTAAAGGAGAGTGGCCCAAGTTATATTGTTGCACCTGGGCCCACAACCCACAACTTCCACCTTGTCTTATACTGTAATCTTTAAGGCTGAATTTATAACCTTAAAAGACATATTGTGCTGCAGACAATTGTAAAATACTTTCTCTTGTTTTCTGTACATGTAGATGTCAGAGCAAGCAATATGTGGCCTGATAGAATGTCAGTACTGATGAGACTGGAATTACTGTTACTTAATGAACCAATCCCCATGTCCATTGCTACTGTACTTATGTGTTGAATTTTCACCCCCTCGCTATTTACAGCTACAGTAGTTATTTCATGGTAAATTAATTTAATTAGTCAGTGTGACATTATTGTGTTGTGTATCAGACATTACCTTATACTAAGCACTATCTTTATTATTCAGAATTTTTATTTCATATATACAAAAAATACATTTTAGTTGAACAAGTATATATAATAAGCAAATAACAAACCATAGACAACAACAACAATTACCCCCCCCCCAAAAAAAAAAAAAAAAAACAATCATTATTTACCCATGTCCAGCACCAAGTGACTCCATTATTTCCTCTATAGCAGATTAAGGGCCAGATGTACTCAGCTTGAAAAGTGATAAAATGGAGAGTGATAAACCACCAACCAATCAGCTCCTATCTGTCATTTTTCAAACACAGCCTGTGACATGGCAGTAAGGAGCTGATTGACTGGTGGTTTATCACTCTCCATTTTATCACTTTAAAAGCTTAGTACATCTGGTCCTAAATGATCTTTAGTTGCTCAAGAATGTGCCTGATAGAATGCTAAGGTGCACATTCTCTCTCTGCCAGCCTGCTGATTTCCCTCTAAGGGGTACATTTGCTAAGGTTGGAGTTCTAGGGAAGAAAGGATGTTGCCCATAGCAACCTGATTCCTCTTCTTATTTATTTAGCACCTTGTAAAAGATAATAGATAGGGGGTGAGATGTACTAAGCCTTGAAAAGTGATAAAATGGTGAGTAATAAACCACCAACCAATCAGCTCCTACCTGTCATTTTTCAAACACAGCCTGTGACATGGCAGTTACAAGCTGATTGGCTGGCTATTTATCACTCTCCATTTTATCACTTTTTAAGCTTAGTACATTTGGCCCATAATCTGATTGGTTGCTATGGGCAACATATGTATATAAGAGAATACACAGAATCTGATTGGTTGAAATTCCATCTTTGTAAATTTATCCCTATGTGTCCAGCACCTTTCTTAGAATACATACAGCAGGATGTATAGGATGCCATTTTCTTATGCCTTGTAAATAATTGCCGCTTTAAGAAAAAAAAGTTCCATGGATATCCCAGAGGCATCTCGCGAACAGAACAAATTGTTTACTCATATGGTTCTCGTGACCAGATCCTGTATAGCGGGACATCAACATTGGCTGAAATCACTGCCAAGATCTGGCATATCCATTCGATGGAATACATTACCAGCATTCTGAAAGGCTTTTCTACAAAATTCATTAAAGTCTTGGATCCCTGGATCACTTACTTTAATGTCAAACTGGCTTTTTCCTAATTGACCTGGGTAATTACCCTGCCTGACCTTCCGATGATTATATTTTCCAGCCGGGTTGGTTCCTTTTCCCTTCCTCCCAAGCTCCCCTTCTCCCCTCTTTTCAATTTTCTTTCTTTCCCTCCTCTACCCTTCTTCTGGCTTTTCTCATTAATTTACTTCTTTTCATTACTCTTTAAGTTAATAATATATATACATTTTTAAAAGAGTTGTCTATGTTATATGTTAAATATACTTTTTATTTTTATAATGAAACCTCTTCGTAGGTTTTCATGACATCTCACAAATAAAGTTTATAATTCGAATTTAAAATAAAAGTTCCACGTTTGGTCGGCTTTGAGCTCAGTCTGTATTACATATTATATGTCATGTCATTTTTTATTTTCTTCCATCCCTGTTTTAAAAGTGTATATGGCAAATAATGTTTTGTTACTTGCATCTTTTTTTTTGTTAAATCTTTTTATTAAAGGGTTACTTGCATCTTAATAATTTATGCCCTCGTTTGGTGGTGCCGGGTAAACTCAGAGGTTTCTTTTAAAGGGGCAATCATTTACAGTACAAAGCAAACCATGCCTGGTTATTGATTGCCCCTTTAAAAAAAAAAAACAAAAAAACAACGAGCTCTGCCAGGATCACAGCTGCCAAACTCTTAGGCTATTATATTGTGAAAAATCGAAAATGACGCAATAGATTTTAAAATTATTCTCATGCACTACAAATAAATATATTATTTATGCAAAGGACTGTATATTGTTAAATATATTATGTGCATAAAACTTATTTCAGGAGTTATCCAAAATACTATTGGAACCCTTACCCGAATATTGAATAGTTTGAATGCACAAAAATGTATTTTTCAGTTGATTAATTTGATAACCATTACAGTGGCTGGCTTAAAAGTGGAGTAGATACAGTATTTGGAAACAATTAAGTACTGTAGTTAAAGGACATGAAGTAAGGGTCAAAACACATCAAATCTCTCAATACAATAGTTTGGTTCGGCCACAATTTTCTCACTTGAAAATCTAACCACACATAGAAATGTAATCTTTACTGGAATTATTACAACAGATAAACACAGTGGCGTAACTATAGAGGTTGCAGGGGTTGCAGCTGCTATGGGGCCCGGTGGCTATATATTTTTTTTATATAAAAGTGTGCCTTCCCTCCTCTGCTTCCTGCACGGTGCATGTGAGCGGGGACACAGTGGGGCAACTGAGCCAACCAGATGCGGATGCCTCCACTCCCACAAACACCACCCCTTCTGAACTCTGGATGCCATCGCCAGCGCTGTGCATCCACTCCTCTCTGCCGGCGCCAGTGCGCACCTCCTCTCTGGAAGGTATGCAGTGTGGCTAATGGATGCTGCTTCCCTCACCTGTCATGCTGTATGACAGTCAGCGGCTCCGGCAGCCTGAAGGGCAGCTCTCCAAAGCCCTGTCACCGCATCTGTACCTGCTGGATAAAGAGGCAGGTGTCTGCCCCCTTCACCCTGCTGACAGCGTTTATCTCTTGCATGTCCACTCACCGTCCCACCAAACAACCAAAAGAAAAAGCACCCAAGCAATCCACACTGCCTGGTCCCTGGAGAAAATGATTCTGCAAAGCCAGCAAGGCTGGATATGTCATATGCAAGTGAATTCCTACTAGGTGCTTGAAGAGGAAAATGGTTGTCTGTGCTGCCTCTATTGTCTATTGTCCAGTGTTTATGCCTACTGTCCGGCCCATATTGTCCTATGCCCATTGTCCTGTCCCTAGTGTCCAGTGCTTGTGCCTAATGTCCTGTCCCTATTGTCCTATACCCAGTGTTCTATCCCTATTGTCCTGTTTTTGCAAAATTTGAGTTTGGGTGCAGGGGAGGGGCTTATATCCTTAGCACTGGCCATTCCTCCCCCTCTACAGTCTACTGCCTTTTACTCTGCCATACTCCTTCCCCTCTGCTATGTTGACCCCAACCCCCCCTCCCCCATTGTGGCGGACTACTGGGGGTGAGGGGGCTTTTAAAATTTTGATATGGGGCCCACAAAGGTCTAGATATAAAACAGGTTTACATATTATCATGTACTAATTTGTAATACTCCCATTTAGTCATCATTTCCAGTAAATGAGTAGATAGATAGATAGATAGATAGATAGATAGATAGATAGATAGATAGATAGATAGATAGACCTTTATATTTATGTATTCTTTTATATTCCTAGTGGTATATCTACTAATGTTGGAATTTCTGTATGTTTTATAAGTGTGATTAATAATTGCCTGAAATCGAATCAAATGCAGTCTTTTTAAATGATCAAATCACAAATTAACTAACATTTTGAAATCAATAAACAAAAAGTTGGTGTTGTTCGATTTTGACTAGAGATGTTGGGTTCAGTTTAGGGTTTACATTTCAAAATCAAGCATAAAATCAATTATATAAAATTTAATGCAATATTTGCCTATGTATTTCTATTGGGCAAAGCACAAATCACATGCAAGAAGCTGCTGGGGTACATTTTATTCTGCTTTCTGATGGTGGGGTGCCTGCAATTTACAAGACCCATTCGGTGCATGTGCAGAACTGGTCCTACGCCATCACACTCAGGGCACCCTAAGCCATAGTCTGTCACTTTGTGGGTGTATGGATTTCAATGGCGCAAAAGTGATGTGCACTACATCCATCTCTGAATGAGGTCCATAATACCTGCAATATATCACTACTACTTTTTTGATTGTTGGCCATACACAAGGTGATTGAGCAGAAACCTGCCTTGGAGGGGGGGTAACATGAGGGGAGTGTCAGGGAAAACAGGGGTTTGCCCAGTTGTTTTAGCGGGAGGCGCGTGATGTCAGCTCTGGTCCCGATCTGACATATTCCATCGCCGAGAAAGTCCTCGGCTACAGACTATATATGGGGGAAAAATCATTAGACGGTGAGCGGCTTGCGAATGGGTTTGCAGCTAGACCCTGCCAAGCAATTTGCAGGCTTGCATGGGGCGGGATTTCACTATGGCGGGGTGGTTATATTTGATTGCAGGGCACCAAAAAATTAGCAGCCCAGCGATCAAGTCTGTATTAGGCCCGATGTACACATTCCCAGTGCACACACAGATCCATGGACAGATCAACTATCAGATCGATTAAATCAACAGCCATGCAGCATGGCACCACTGACCGAGGCCCGATGCTTGGGTATGTATGTGTTTTCAACACCCACAAAAGGTGCCTGCCTGTCAATCACTCTGTGTAACGGTATGAGCAGTGCCGCTATGATACTTTGGCACAGACTCAGGTCAGTATTAAATGCTCCCGATTCACCGTTCTTTTCAGCGAATCGGGCTGTTTTCACTGTTTTTCACTGAAAATCTGATTCACACTATTCAATGTTCACTGTTCACCGAAAGCAAACAGTGAATGCCGGCCAGTTCTCCGTTTCATGCTTGCTGCAAGTCGCTGGTGTATTTCAATGGGGTTTTCACTGTGAGAGTGTATTCAATGCTAGGATGGAGAACTGCTTTCACCGTTGAACAGGGTTAGAGGGAGGGCTGGCAGCGAATGCTCCAGCCCTCCGGAACCTGTGAATGTGCAGCGAATCCTAAACAGTGTGATGCATATTCATGCGCAATTTACCAATATTTCCTCAATTGCAAAAAACGTCAGCATAGCATCCATCATCTGTACTTTTCTGGGCATCACAATGAAGGTTTAGGGAATTGAAAGCTGTCTGGAAAAGAAAGTTGCATGTCTGCCATTGGTGTATTATTTTGGGGATTTATAGTTAGAATTTGTGTTTGATTTTCAATAAGAATGTTAGTAAATTAGGGGATTTTATATTTGTTTATGTAAAAGTACTGATGGTTTGCTGACATTCGATTGTAAGCGGGATTTAGTTTTATATTAAATTTCCCATTCTATTTTGCCTTCGGTTTAGATGGAAATGCTAAATTAAATGAAAATCAAATAAAAAATGGAATGCAGAATCACCAAGAACCCACAATTGAACATTTTTTAATATACCCCATACTATTGTTTGGTACCAGATCTCTATATTAAAAAAAAAAAAAAAAAAAATACTTTAAAGTAGGGAAGCTTTATTAACCCTTTGAATGTGAATGTTGCTGCGAGAGATCCTCAAAATATGCACTAAAAACACCAGCATCTCTTGCAGCGACCATTCCTTTTTTTGCATGCAATATTTAACTAACCTTCAATTAATTAACTTAACTGTATTTTTAGTTATTTACACTAAAAGAACAGTTGCTGTGAGCGACACTGGCATTTTTACTTTTAGTGGATATTTTGAGGATTTCTCACAGCAATGTTGCCACTGAAAGGTTTAAGGAATCACATAGGCAGAATCTAGAAAAAACTCCAATAAATTCTATATACCCATGCACAACTGAATGGCATTAAGATCTCACTTCAAAATCCACACAATTCAAATTGTGTCAATAAAGATAAAATGTGCACCTGATTTCCAACTTCACATAAACAATCATTTCAAAAGTATATAAAGTATTACACTGAGCAGGAGATAGTAATAAAGAGATGACGAATGCAACAGCTCAAGGCAATAGAAAGATTGCATATGAACAGTTCAATAAAGTTCACATATTGATCTGTGGGTAATCGGATTTCCAATAATAAATAATAGTCTGTGAAGAAACCACAATAGAGAAAGTCTAAGCCTAATTACGTTAGTCATACTTTGGAATAAAAAAAAACGATGGCCTTGCTGTTCATTCACTCATAAGATAGACCAAAGTATACAGTACTGTACGTATAAAGAGTACCAGACCATGAGATTGTAAGGAAGATCACGACCACTTTCATTCAATCTAACCTCTGACATTCTCTGAAGCAAAAAGACATTCCAATTTTATTCACATGTAACTGCTGTAAAATGACTAGAAACCTTGAGCAAACCGTTGAAATGTTATATGTTCATCCAACAGAGAGGTTTGCATAAGGAAGACCACTTGACTTGTTTTATCTCTCAATGGTTTCTTCAGAATTGCAGATGATGCAATGGAGTTTTATTTATCCTATATAATAAATGGCTTATGCTGCTCCCAGTGGCAGCACTTGTAAGCGGTGAGCTCAGGTGCAATAATATAGTTTGGACCCCCCTCCTCCACTCTAATCCTAATTTGACACTCATCATTGGGTGACAGGGAGAGGCAGAGGGTGACAGTATACTGCAGGAACTCTGCTCAAAATGGTCTGGGCAGAAGTTAGCCCCTTAGTCCTCAGAGGCCCCGGTGCAATGCAACTTCTCTACTTCATTGTAGTTCCGCCTCTGGCTGATCCTTAATTCTTTGAGCAGTTTCAAGTGGTGTATGAACCGGCAGTCACTAGATGGCACCCGATGGAGCAATTTAACTCCTTCAGTGGTGGGTTTTGCTGGGGCAGGACAAACCTACAAGGGCAAGTTTGTCCTGCCCCAGCAAAACCCACCAAAGGACATAGGCCACACCTATCTCCACACCGGAGCGGAGGTGATGGGGGGGGGGGCAACAAGAGAGGGGGGATGGGGGGGAGCCCCAGTGGTGCACAGCTGGAGGCCCCACTGGCACGCACCTACTGCATAGTGGTTTGCCCGGAAAGTTTCTGGGACAGCCCGCTGCGGCAGCACAGCTGAACCTGGAAAATTTCTGGGAATACCACTCAAGTGGTTAAAGTGCCCCATTCAGGTGTGCACAGCCAACGGTACGGACATTACTAATATGTTGATGTACAATTCATCCCTAAAAGTCATACGTACTGTACAGTATCTTGTTCTTATTGTTCTTATCTTCTAAAGCTTTTAAATCATAAACTATTATACTTTTACAATACTAATTTCATATTACTGTAAATTGATAATTATTGGTCTTTAGTGATTATAATAGTTTTGCTTTCAACTCAATGTTTTAAGGTTTTTCTTGCAAGCAGTCAACATCTAGTAAGGCGATGGCGACGCGCAGGACGGCATATCACCATCGCTTGGGGTCATACACATGGAGCAATCTGTGCTTAATTTGTAGTCAGAAATCAAGAGAACTATAAGCCTTTCAGATATCTGCCGGATGACCTTCCAACAGTCGGGATACCAACGGTCACGATACCGATATCAGAATCTCGACTGCTAAATTGCGGTTGGGATCCCAACTTACAGCGGCTACTCTCCCTCGTGGGTGTCCACAACCCCCATAGAAGAAGAATAGAAACTGCGGTGAGTGGAGTGAGCCACCGAAACCGCAGCGTTGCGAGCACAGCGAGCACACATAAGGCTTCTTTGCACTCAACCCCTGCTGGAGTACCGGCAGTCAAGATTCTGTATATATGACCGTCACAATCCCGACTGTCGGTCCAGCATACCACACCCACACCTGGAGACTGCTGACTCATTCGATTTGCAACACTTGTAATTCTGTTTGCATTTGTAAATTTGTATACAAAGTGATACAATGTAGGGGCCATACTGTATCTGTTTTCCAGTTCCGCTGTGATATGTACAGATGTAACCAGCCTCACTGTGGCTGAGACTATTTGCACACATGACTAGTTTGCGGTGCATGTGCATATATTGGCACCTGTGGCTCATAGAGTTTACATTTGTATGATCACAGCAGGCTACATCTGTATAGAGCAGGCCTGGCCAACCTGTGGCTCTCCAGATGTTGTCAAACTACAAATCCCATCATGCCTTGCCACAGTTTTGCTATAAGGGAGTATTAAAACTGTGGCAAGGCATGCTGGAATTTGTAGTTTTGCAACAACTGGAGAGCCACAGGTTGGCCTGTCCTGGTATAGAGACTCTATAAACTGGAGATAAAGAGGAGAAAAGGTAAAAGGAGATAAAGCACCAGCCAATCAACTCCCAACTGTCTTTTTCAAACACAGCTGATTGGCTGGTGCTTTATCTCCTTTTACCTTTTCTCTGCTTTATCTCCAGTTTATCTCTTCTCCAAGATTAATAAATCTGCCCCTCAGTAGCATATCGATGTACTAGTGTCACATATCAAAATCAACACATTCTCCTAGTGTGTCCTAGTACTTTGTGACTAAGATGATTTTGTATGTAAAATGAGGCGTATTGAGGCTAGGGACCATATTCTGGTTGACACGCAAAGCTTTGCGTGTCATTTAAACGCCGCCTGCCACCTGTGCGACTTTTGGCTGGTGGGGGGAGGGGGGGTGCAATATTTTGAATAATTAATTTACGAACAAGTAAATTGTTTTTATTCTATTAATAATTTTCAAGATTTTAAGCATAAATACTATTTTACTTTGTATAAGATGAATTTGACTGCAATCCTTCACCATATGTTCTTGTTCAGAGATAATAATAAAAAAAAAGAATAAATTACCTACAGTATCTCATGCAGGGGCACTTTTCGAAACTCTGTTGAATATATAGAAATGTATAAAACTTTTTTATTTCTTGGCATATAAAAAAAGCCATGAAGCTCTCATTCCTATGATTGTATATGACCCAGAGAGGAACCTTTGGCCTGTGCTCTCTACACCTACTGTAAATGTGCTATCAGCTCATCTAAGGAAGGAACGTAATTGAATGTACTGTATTTTCCAGCTAAATGTTAATACACAGTACACTAGTACTAAATCAGAGTAGAGTCTCTACTACAATGAACTGTAAAGTCAAAATCAAGGATTTAGTAGTAACAACTTCAATTTATGTATATAAAACAGTCAGTAATAAACAATCGTTTTAAAGTGTGTGTATATATATATATACATATTTAGAATCCCGTTTTTTTAGGTATGTAATATTCAAACTTCTTAGCTTACTGACTACACCTCCAGTAGACCACAAATATAAATGAAATCCAGTAATGCAAGAAAAGTTAATTATTCTTAGTAAATACAGAACCTTTTGCGAAATCTCAGTGGGGCAGATGTATTAAGCCTTAACCAGAGATAAAGGCAAGGGTGATAAAGAGAGATAAACATCCAGCCAATCAGCTCCTTACTGACTTTTTTCAAACACAGCCTGTAACATGGCAGTAAGGAGCTGATTGGCTGGAAGTTTATCTCTCCTGATCACCCTTGGATTTATCTCTTGTTAAAGCTTAATACATCTGCCCCATTGGATGGGAAAGGGTTGTTAGGTTGACAGAACTAAGGTTGACATACATTGGGTCGACAAGTGAAGATAGACAGACCTTTGGTGACACAGACAAAAGGACGAAATGGCTAAGATCGACAAGGTCATAAGGTCAACACATTCATTAGGTCAACATTGGGAGGGTCGACAGTCAAAAGGTCGAACGGGTCCCTTCGCCGACAAGTTTGCTCCGGGTGGGGGGGTGGCAGGGTTGTCTCAGCAGGAGGACACCCTGTGTTTTATAGGCATCCCCGTAAAAATGCCTGGCGTGCCTCTATGAACGCAGGCGTGGCGCTGCCTGTTCGGGGTCGGCATGACTTCAGTTAGCATCTGGAATAAGTCAGTCTAGACCAGGGCTGGGCAACACCGGCCCTCCAGATGTTAATGAACTACACATCCCAAGATGCTTTGCATTAGTTTTGCTATGTGGCCATGCTGAAACTGATGCAAGGCATGCTGGGATGTGTAGTTCATTAACATCTGGTGCTGCCCAGCCCTGGCCTTTATTACTGAAGGGGAGAAAAATCATTTGAGGGTGTATGACCATCGAAGTAATTATTTCCCGTTCAGCAAAGGGATGTGTTAGTGAAAACATCCCCTCGCACTTCAGAGAGGGGCGGCGGAGTGGGTGTGTGGGGTGTGCGGGTAATAGGCCGGGTAGCGTTTACCTGCTAGGCTGCAGACATACACAGGCGCGCAATGCATCTGCAAGCTCACATTGCGTTCAACTTTGATACATATGTTTTAGCTCAGTTTGTTCTTAGCGCTACAACAAGGCCCCTTGTTAAGGTTTCGGGGCGTCCACGCTGGCCCTAACTCCGTTGTCTCGGACTAGCGGTTGGCGGACACGTGCGGTGCTAGGCTTCGCCTATAATAGCCGCGTCCGAAAGAGCCAGTTAAGCCGGCTCTAACCCCGATGCCACCAGGTCTTGTGTGTGACAACGTGTCTGCCAAGGCTAGCCGACAACAAGGGGAACCTCTAACTAGTACGGAGCTAAGCGAGGAGCCCCGAACCTCCTAAGGGGGGTGACTCTTCCGAGATGGCAATAAGGACGTATACAGTCAATGGCAACAATGCTCTGAGGTGGTATATAACAATCAATGGCAACAATGCTCTGAGGTGGTATATAACAATCAATGGCAACAATGCTCTGAGGTGGTATATAACAATCGATGATAATATCAGCGGCAACTCCTGCAACCTTCAACTACACACGGCTGCGATGGCAAACAGCGAACGTAGGAAAGAGAGGAAGATATGGGAAACGTTCCCACTTATCTGGTAGGTGAACAGGAATGCTGCTGAGCACAAGGACAAGGCAGGATCTGGGCTGGAGGAAAAATCCCGCAGGACAGGTAATAAACAGCTGACAGACAGGACTGGCCTCTGGAACCGGGAACACTCTGGACAGGACGTCAGAACTATATCCGGCGTCTGACTAGTGGCTTGTGGGTGTTTAAATACCCCTGACAACCAATGCCTGTCTGCAGCAATCTGTGGATCAGCTGTTAATTACACCCCTTCCTCCCCGCGGCCGCCTGGCGTCCCCCGTCGCCTAGGCAACCGCTGTGGCCGGGGAGGAAGTGGTGAACTCCTGTTCCCTGCCTTGCTAGCCCCGCCCGCCGGCGTCGTTATGCAGCGGCGTCCCTGTTGCCTAGCAACAGCCGGGACGCGCTGCTGAGGGATTCTCGGGCGGAAGCCGCTAGTGCGGCTGATAGCCTCAACCCCGCCCGCCGGCGGCGTCACGCAGCGGCATCCCTGTTGCTTAGCAACAGTCAGGACGCGCTGCCGGGAGACCGACGGGCGGCAGCGAGAGCCGCTGGCGCGGCTCGTAACACCCCTACATATTTTTTTAACATTATGTCATATCATTTGTTCATATTTGCTAAGAAAGACTCCGGATACGAAGTTAGCGGACCGCAGTCTTCTCTTATTTGATCAAGCGAAAATTCATTACAGTATTTTACAATGAAAAATGATTAATGCTTCTATCCACTGACTGTACTTACAATGCAAAACATATTAAAATGTATAACTCATTTAGTTTAATATACATTTAGTTACAACACAATTCCTTTGAGCCAATAAGTCATTTGTATCAAGTTCTTCACAATTAACAATGGTATACGATACATTTCTCAAGTCAGCTAATGACTAGTAGAGACCTTTCCATGGAAGGTGACCTTTAAATGAGTTTCCTGGTTTAATGTAGAAGTGGTGTGCCAGTCACCATTATCTGTAATTACTATACAAATGGATGTGTGCTTCTATGGAGCGCTTTGATGTGCTTCCAAGCAGCAACCTAGCAGTCCAACCCCCTTTACAGACAGTTAATTAAGAAGCCTTAATGTATGAAGAGATAAATGGAAAACAAAGTTTCATAGAAGGGATCAGCTTCGCTCTCATCCACTGAGATAGGTGCAGATCACATTTCAGATATTATACAGTATTTTGGAGGCGATTGGAGTTTGTGTGATTTTACAGTACAGTTATTTATACACCTGAACTATCAATGCAGAGATGCAGATTTTTAAAGCAATCTTGACAAGATTTGTAAGTTACAGATGGAGCCGGCCTGGTCTTTGCAGGGGATGGCCGAAGAATCGCAAGCCGTCATCCCCCGCCAGCCGCCATCTGATCTGCGAAAGGGGACGCGCGCGCACGAGATGCACGCTCGTACCCTTCCGACGGCGCTTCCCCTGGGTCACCGCCGGCTTGCCGGCTGTCATCCGGGGTCCCCACCGCCTTGCCGGCGGTCACCCGGGGTCCCCACTGCCTTGCTGGCGGTCACCTGGGGTCCCCACCGCCTTCCCGCTCTCCCCCACCTGAAGTGGAGATGGACAGGGTTCCCGTTGCCCCGCCACCCGGAAACTGAGACGCGCGTGCGTGTGAGACGCACGCGCATCTCAGTCAGATGGAGCGCCTCGCCGCTGGCGGATCGCCAGCGGAGACAATTTGGCGATTCGCCAGCAAGAGGGAGGCCGGCTCCATCTGTATAACTACATTATAATTACCACAATTAGGTGCTGATTCAGACATTCTCGCAGCAGATCCGAATTCGCACCCAGGCTGATGGTGGGCCAATGCCAGTGGTGGCTCTTGCCATTCAAGAGGAGGGGGGCTTCCGCATTGTGGGCCACCCCCTCCGCTGCTGCAGGCACTGCACCCGCCACCCCAGCTGCCGGTTCTCTGCCCCCACCGCCCCAGCTGCCGGTTCAGCGCATGCACAGTAATTTCATACATGCTGCGCATGCGCTGGCCCAGGCCTCCATGGGCTGTCTATGCAGCTGCCCCCGGAGGCTTAATCCGGTTCCCGGGCCCGGCACATGCGCAGTATGCACAGATCCCGATTTGGGGGCTGCCGCACATTTGCGCACAGAGAGGCATCCTGGAGGGAGGGAACACCTCCCAATGGGACTGCCTTGAGTGACAGACAGAGGGCGTTCCTGGGTGGAACCCTGGCATTTCATGGGCATGTCTACAAAAACGGTGGGCGCGCACATACAAACGCTGGGCGGACTCCAATGAATGCAGGCACTCTTCTGCCTGTTTGTGGCGGGGGCGCATGATGTTGGTGCCCTGATTTTGCGTTGCTACAAGTGACTGCGAGCTACAGACAGAGGAGGAGAAATCACTTGATGGTAAGTAACAATCCACAGATTTTTACTCAGTGCGAGTGTTAGTGAGGTCCATAGGGCCAGATGCACTAAGCTTCAAAAGTGATAAAATGGAGAGTGATAAACAGCCAGCCAATCAACTCCTGCCTGACATGTCACAGACTGTGTTTGAAAAATGTCAGGCAGGAGCTGATTGGCTGGCTGTTTATCACTCTCCATTATATCACTTTTGAAGCTTAGTGCATCTGGCCCTTAGTTTGCTTATTAATGTGGTTACATTTTAAGATACGTGATGATTGGGTGATAGGTGAGGAGGTATCTGATCGATAGTTCAACAGTGTCTAGGTCAATACCGTATGGTTGACACAGGCAAACGGTAGACACAAGGAAAATGTCAACATGGCAACGGCTGACAAATGAAAAGTTCGATTTTATTTATCTTTTATTTCTTGGGGGAGCGTTAGGGGTGAATTTATGAAGCTTGGAGAAGTCTTATCTATCCCCATAAAGAACGTTAAGTGCAAGGTGATAATGGTTCAGCCAATCAGCTCTTACCTGTCAATTTACATATTGTAGCTGATTGGCTGAACCATTATCACCTTGCTCATAACGTTCTTTATGGGGATAGATAAGACTTCTCCAAGCTTCATAAATTCACCCCTTAGTTACTTAACCATTCAAGTGGACTCCGATTGGATACGGAATAGTGAGCCGAAACATTGAAGAGATTTTCAGTATATTTTCTAGATTAAAAGACTAGATTCAAGGGGTTAAATTAACTAAAATGGGAGTTCTATTGAAGATGGGATGTTGCCCATAGCAACCAAGCGAATTATATCTATTATTACTTCCTGAAGGTGTTAAATAAGAGGCAGAATCTGATTGGTTGCTATGGGCAACATCCCATGGTATATATAACTCCCACCTTAATAAATTTACCCTTAAGTGATACTTAGGGGTAAATGCCGCTTAGATAAATATCCAGCAGGGATTTTAGAAATTGGGTCTGATT
The DNA here is from genome assembly GCF_055691185.1 of Crinia signifera. Lineage (NCBI taxonomy): Eukaryota > Metazoa > Chordata > Amphibia > Anura > Myobatrachidae > Crinia > Crinia signifera. The sequence goes on from NC_139227.1 coordinate 108,246,238, forward strand.
CATGTTTGTATTGCAAATTGATTCAGAATTGTGATCTTCGTTATGCTATGGAGCTGCTAATAGGGGTTGCCCTGCACAAAAACAAAATAACTCACCCAAATCTCACTCTATCTGCACATGTTACATCTGCCCTCCTGCAGTGCAGCATGGTTTTGTCCATTGCATAATTTTGAGCTTCTTACTGAACAACCCATTATTTTAGCAAGTAAAGCTGCTACCCAAAAAGAGAAGCCTATGGGGCCATCCAAAGAGCAATCACAATGGCATATGTATTCACAACCTATAAGCAAAAAAACGAGGAACATTGGGTCTATGGTCTTTATTGCATAGTGGCCCTTATTCTGGTTCACTCACAAAGGCAAATTCCTTCTCAAATGGACAATACCAGGTGCACTGCAGGGGGGCAGATGTAACGGTACTCTTTACCTAGAAGGGCGCCAGCGATTGGAATCGCGGGCGTCGGGGGTAAAAATCGCGGGCATCGCGGGTAAATCGCGGGTACATAAAAATCTGCTGCCCGCGATGACCGCGATTTTCCTATAGGGAACAATGTTAAAAAGGCTGATTGACTGCGATTTTCATGTAAAATGCCTCAATGCCCGCGATTTGGCCATAGGAATCAATGTTAAATGGGCTACAGAGCCCAAATAGGCACAATTAACCCTTAAATGTCCCCCCAAATTTTTAACGCCACCCCACGATCCACGCCAACCCGAAGCGTGGCGAGCGCAGCGAGCCCGCGAGGGGCGGCGGTACGCGTCCTCCGACCTTTTCATGCCCTACTATCCACGTCGGCGTGGAGTTGAGAATAGAATAGTGTGGCGAGCGCAGCGAGCCACCGAGCCCGAAGCGTGGTGAGCGCAGCGAGCCCCGCGAGGGGACGCGGATACCTTCACAGGTAAACGCGTCCCTTCGCGGACTTCACAGGTGTCCGCGTGGCCACGGACACCTGTGAAGCCCGCGAGGGGACGCGTTTACCTGTGAAGGTATCCGCGTCCCCTCGCGGGGCTCGCTGCGCTCACCACGCTTCGGGCTCGGTGGCTCGCTGCGCTCGCCACACTATTCTATTCTCAACTCCACGCCGACGTGGATAGTAGGGCATGAAAAGGTCGGAGGACGCGTACCGCCGCCCCTCGCGGGCTCGCTGCACTCGCCACGCTTCGGGTTGACGTTGATCGTGGGGTGGCGGTAACAATTGGGGGGGCCATTTCCCAGTCAAGGTTGCCTATTTGGCCTCTGTGGCCCATTTAACATTGTTTCCTATGCCCACATCGGGTCCATTGAGGCATTTAACAGTAAAATCGCGTCGGTCGGGCCATTTAACATTGATTCCTATGGGAAATCGGGTGCATCGCGTCGCGGGCATCGCGGGTACATTTATGGCCGGCCGCGACGCGACCGACGCGATTTCCATGTTTAACATGGGTTTCAATGGGAAATCGCGGGCATCGCGTCGGTCGCGTCGCAGCCATGTACCCGCGATCACCACGACGGGCGCCCTTCTAGGTAAAGAGTACCGATGTAACCTGTGCAGAGAGAATTAGATTTGGGTGGGGTTTTACTTCAAAGTGAATTTGCGAGTGAACCAGAATAAGGCCCAGTGTGTAGGCTGCTTAATGATGAGGTGGGTACACACTATAACATTTTCATTAATGACATCCGCAATATCATTAACGATATCATCATGCATATTGTGGGTAGGGGGATCAAGATGCTGCAGCTAGAGGCAACGTGGATCACATCACCTCATTGAAACTCCTGACAACAAGCAAGTAGTTTGGTATCCTTTCTAATGAGCATTACTGTGTGGGGCATAATATGGTGTAAGGGGCATTACTGTGTGGGGCATAATGTGGTACAAGGTCCATAATTGTGGGGCATAATTGGGTGAAAGGGGCATTACTGTATGGGACGTACTATGGTGCAAGGGGCAGTGCTGTGTGGGACATAAAATTGTGCACAGAGCATTACTGTGTGGGGCATAACATTGTGCATGGGGCATAATATGGTGTAGGGGCACTTTTGTGTGGGGCATACGTTTAAGGGGCACTTTATGTTATAAAGGACATTATGGTGTGTGGCATAATGTGAAAGTGGTACTTTTGTGTGGCATAATGTGGGGGGAGGATACAATTTGTAAGGAGCATTATAGTATGTGGCATAAAGTGAAAGGTGCATTACTACTGTATATGTGATATAATGTGTTAGGTGCATGGGAGGCACTATTTTAACCACTTATACTGGAAACCAAATGTCCCTGTGTGAAACTATCCTAGTGCAGCAATATCTTGTCCATCTACACCCTATTTTGCAATAAATATAATCAATCAGCAGTTAGAGAATAGGAGGTCCCGATACTTCAATTTCTCTTGGCTATCACAAAGGGGATTATGATGGCACATGACTCATCGCTCTCTACATTACAAAGGGTCCTTTGCATCACTTTTAGATTTTGGTCATACAGATAAACTTTCAGCTCGAAAGCCGCCCAGTGTGTACATGGCAGCTATGAGCGGTGAGAGCTGATGTATGTTCCCGCATCATCGTGGTCTCAGCCGTTCTTCTGCTGGTATTACCAGCAGATGAGCGATGTAATGCATGTCTGCAACACGCACCGTCTATGGGCACCTACAATAAACGGTAGAGGGGACTGGAGTTGGGTATTGCACAGGCTGGAGAGTTATGTTAAGGACTAGCACAGTGGTTCTCAACCTCGGTCCCCAGGACCCCCCAACTGTGCACGTTTTCCAGGTCTCCACACAGAATCACAGTTGACATAATTAGCTCCACCTGTGATCTTTTAAAATGTGTCGGTGAATAATAAGTGCACCTGTGTACCTGCCGGGTGACCTGGAACTGTTGGGTTTCCTGAAGACCGAGGTTAAGAACCACTGGACTAGCAGAGTTGAGGGCATGAATAAAGGCACCTGGCATCTTACTTTACCTAACCCTATTTCAATTGAAAACCAACGTATATTATTTTATTATATACAGATTTATTTTCAGTACTTTTTGTACTCAGTTTTCAGAGAAACCTCCGGCTTGGTGTCAAAGTCATGCATTGAATATTTTATAATAATCTGTTTAGTAAAATTCATACCTGCTGTTCTTAAACCATGTCTATTGCTCCACAATTCACTGAAACTGTCTGCAGATGAGTTCTCGGATAGTAATGTACTACAAGTTTTGGTTATTTACAAGAAAGTCTTTACAGTGATTGACATTTTGAATTAGGGTGAAATATGTATTCAATTCCTCTTGGAAAAGTCAATCACGGATGGCTGTCACTGTATATCTCAGTGAAGCAAGCACTAATTCCAATCTACTTAGAGATGTAGCCGTTCTAGAATTTGCTACGTGTTATTTAATGCACTGATTTAAGTGCGTTTTGTTAAAATGTATTTCAAGAGTGTGAATCGATCATCCTTAGGCAGGTCTCTTTGCTAAAGCACATTCCTTTGTGTTCTAAAAGAATCAGTGGATTAACAGACAGAAAATAATATCAGAGCTAAGATTCAATCAGGACATCTGTCAGTTTTATCATCCGCATGTGGCTCAGCATCTCAATGAGTAGAACTTTAGAAAGGATAAGGTAATGCAGCAATGGGCAATGTTCTGAGGCCGGGAGCTGCAATCGTGAATGGTATCATTTCTTCCATGATTTTGTTTAGCGTATCGCTAAAAGGTATGTGGCAGATACAAGGGTGGTACGTACATTAAGGAATATGTCTTTCACAAATATAAATGCTAAATGTATAACGTAAAGACAATATTTGAACTTAATATACTCAGTTGCATCACACTGTAACTTTAAAGTCCCCCATACACTTGTCCGATTTGGGCCCAATTTTGATGGCTTGGCCTAAGAAATCCAGTGAAATTGTGCCAATTCATCTGAGATGTATCGCATACGATTTCACTTGAATTCCCCCGCCAGCTCCCCAGGAGTTCTTCTACATGCGATTGGTTTGTGGTTTATCACTCTTCATTTTATCACTTTTCTAGGCTTAGTGCATCTTGGCCCAAGTAACAAAAAATGGGGGGGGGGATCTGAGAATGCACACCCTATTTAAATGAGGTGCTATCATGCTGGGACTTGTAGTACTGCAAAGAAAAACACATGGTGCAGATGCACACTCCATATTATTAATCAATAATAGAGGTTCTTGGTATATTCATTGGCCAAGAAATATTTGCCCACCAACCAGCTTCATGGTGACCTCATTTCTGGTGGGTCCATAATACTAAGTTTGAATCTGGGGCGCAGAACCCCAAAAAGGCCAGCATAAGCCAGTCACCCCAGGGCAGCACACAAGTGAAAAACTAAGCCATAAAAGTGTGTTAATAAGAAAGAAGCAGAAGCTAGAGGTTAAAAAGTGAATATTAGTGAAAATAAATAGTGCTAAATAAATGTTAGGGTGTGCCACCCCGAGGGCAACTCGGTTACACCAACCTGAGGGGAGCCGGGCCCCAAATCCATCTCCAAGACTAGCAATTAGTGTCAATTATTAGGTCTTACCTACATTGTGCCCTCATTTTGCAGTCTGTGGCCACCAGGGACCAAACTTGTGAACCAATGTTCAGATCAGGTGGGCGGGGTGCTACTCTAAGTTCAAGGAGTCCCAACCTTCAGGTGTACACAAAATTAGCTTAACGGGGGGGATCTTAGAAAGCACACCCTATTTACATGAGTTGCTATCATACTGGGACATATACCAAGAACCTCTATTATTTATTAATAATATGAAGTGTGTATCTGCACCATGTGTTTGTCTTTGCCCAAATGACAAATCGTAAATGTAAAACACTCATGGTGTAAAACAATCCACACTGGCAATATTGCAGGAACAATTTGTGCTTTTTAGCAGAACACTCATGGATACCACAGCAAGGTCTCCCCCGCTAGCGGCACTTCCAGAGGAATCCGGCGATAAGCACAGCGGCTTGTCGGCTCGCGTCACCTGCTTTCAGAATTGCGTCAGTTAGGCCACGCACCTACGCGTTTCGTCAGAGACTTTGTCAGTAGGGTGGCCTAACTGACGCTTGGCCAACTGTTTTACAGGGGGGTGTACTCCACCCTGACAAGGTACTAGGTGCTTCAGCCATTTTAGGCGCTCTGCGTAGGATTAAATTACCAAAAATGGATGATTTCAATGTATACTCAGGTCCATGTATTTTTCATCCCATTCACAAGTGCACCAGATGAGGCAGCCATGGTGGGCGCACTACGAAGGTTACACTGTAAGGGGCGAGCCATACAAGGACCCAATGCATATATTGGAAAGCAAATAATTCTGTAGTAGTCTGATAAACCCTGCACCTCACATTCTCTTTATTCTAAATATATACACACACATGCACATAATATCTTGCATTCATGGCCTGCTCCAACACCCACCATACAGATGGAGCCAGGCTGGTCTTTGCAGGGGATGGCGGCAGAATCGCCAGCCGCCATCCCCCGCCAGCCGCCATCTGATATGTGAAAGGGGATGCGCGCGCACGAGATGCGCACGCATCCTCTTCCGACGGCGCTTCCCCCGGTCCCCGCTGCTTACCCCGGGTCTCCGCCAGATTGGGGGGTACCCACCGCCTCCCCGCACCCCCCCTAACCCTGTCCATCTCCCTGAAGCGGAGACGGACAGGGTTCCCGTCCCCCCGCCGCCCGGAAAACTGAGACTCAGTCAGATGGAGCGCCTCGCTGCTGGCAGATCGCCAGCGGAGACAGTCTAGTGATTCGCCAGCAAGAGGGAGCCCGGCTCCATCTGTATATCCTGTTTGGCTGAGCTGATCAATGTTTATACGGCCCTAAAAATATATAACCACAGTTAAAAGCATTGCATTATTCCACACCCATACCACTGCTCATAGGATTATTCAGAGCCAGCAGCTATATCCTCTACTGTAGTTTGAAGATGTTACAGACACTCTTTTAGGATCCCGATATGCAAGTACAGGTTGAGTATCCCCTATCCGTGCATCCCGTATCCATGGTTTTTTTGAACAATTCAATTTTTTCCCCCTAACCCTTTTTCAATACTTACCAAGTCCCCCGGTGTCTATGCTAGGCCTTCAGCATCCTCTCCGCCATCTGCCGCGGTCTTAGGAGTGCTTTGCTCGAGTGCACGCGCGCACCGGTGATGTCACTGGCGCGCCTGGGAACTCGCACAAAGCACTCCTGGGACCGCTGGAGACACCGGAGACAGTGCTGAAGGCCTGCTGTGGACTCCAGGGGACAACGTGGACGCCGAGGGACCACCGGGCACCACCAGGGGACAGGTAAGTATGCGTAAAACAATTTTATTCCAAGACCCGTGGTCCCGAGCATTTCGGATAAGGGATACTCAACCTGTACCACCAATTAATATCATATGCACACGTATTAATTGGCTGCCCATTGGCTATTATTCTTATTCATTGGCTGCCCACTGAACAGACTTGTAAAAAGTTGATTTTACAGGGAGTTTCTGTATGTTAAATAATGTCTTCAATGAGCAGTTGTGAATGCACAGATGTTCCAATGCACTTACAGTAAATGTTCTCTCTGAATTCCCATTGCTTATTTGCATACACTTATATCCTCTCATTTCTAACACTTTTATATAATTTCAAACTAAATCTACTGCCACTAAGCCTACAGTTACCAACAATGTACTTTCACCTGCATTTATGTAAATCCACTGCTCTGTTTCTCTCATACGACCTTCACTACTGTGTCCAGTTTTCTACCCTTCATTTACCTCATCAACACTTACTGTTCACAATATTCAGCATCTGCTACGTGAATGTGAAGCTTACTATTTGCCTATGGGACCGTGACACTACACAGCGCATTTGCTTGTATTGTACAGTACAGTTGGAGCCACAGCGATGTTTATAACCTGTACGAATAAGCGAGCTCCACTCGGCGAATGGGGGGGGGGGGCGGTTCCATTGGTACAGTATATCAATCAGATAGATTGGTGGAGCATTAGCCACCCAGCAATGGCGATTTGTATTGCATGGTGAGCATCCACGCCCCTTGCCTTCATTTCCCTCCTTTCCTGGTACCCTACTTGTATTCACCTCTGCCACACAATGGTCCTTCTACCCCAACACTCAGCCCTGCTACCTCCTTCTTCTCCCCTTCATCTCACCTCACCTATATCTGTATTACATTGATCTTCTTCCCTACCCAACTCCTTAAATTTCTATTTCCTAGCTTAGGCATAAATACCATAACTGCTCTGTCATCATCCATGCCTCTGCGCAGCATGATCAAGATGGCGCCGCTGATGGCTGCCTAGGAGCTGTGCAGCTCAGCCAAATATGTTCCCTGTGTGATAACTGTACTGTCTCTGCTTTTATTGTTACCTACCTGGCTGTTTCGGTGACCAGTGGCGCCGCTGATGGCTGCCTAGGCACTGTTCAGCTTGGTGGGTATGTGTTCCCTGTGTGATAACTGTACTGTCTCTGCTTAATGTTACCTACCTGGCTGTAGCAGTGACCAGTGGCGCTGCTGATGGCTGCCTAGGCGCTGTGCAACTCAGTGGGCATGTGTTCCCCACATGTAATGTCTTAATGTAATGTATGTAATGCCTTCTCCCCCCCCCCCTTCATCCCTGCTTGATGCTGCACTGTAAATCCACAAAAAATTCCTAGTGTGCGCAAGCATACATGGCCAATAAAGTTGATTCTATTCTATTCTATTCTATGTCGTACAAGTTCATCTCACATCAGTGTTACGGCAAGATGCTTAGGGGGGTATTCAATGTCAGGGGCACGGCTGTCGAGCAAGCTCGACAGCCGTGCCCCTGTCCCGTTCTCACTTTGCTCGATGTGAGTTCGGCGGTTGGAATTCAATGTCCCGGCCGCCGAGCGGCGAGAAGGAGGCATGGCCGTGAGTTGAGGACGGAAATAGACGAGCTCTGGCAGGGAGCTCGCCTATTTCCGTCTTTTCTCGGCAGAACAAGCTCGACAGCGTGTAATGTCGGGCTCGTACTGCGGAGAACCCCTGTTCAATGCTGTCGGGGAAGACAGCATTGAATAGGGCCCCGCAGTCATCTCCCCCGTCGGGAGATGGCTGCGGGAGGTTGACCGACATTGAATACCCCCCTTAATCTCATTAACATCTCGTCTATCCCTTCCTCCCTCTCTCTTGCTACAGCAACCCTAAGAAACTCATTCATATCTCTCCAACAAACTCTTTTTATCTCTTTTGTGCCCTTTGTCTGCAACAAATCAGTCACAAATCATCTACAATTTCCTGAATTTCAACCTTAAGCTTCGGTCATTGTCTACCTAAGGTAGATTGACCATTCTTAGGTGTCGTTCTAGTCACTGTTGACCAATAGAGGACAACCTAGTGACTGTCGACCTAGTCATTATCGGCCCAGGGACCGGATCCATCAAGATGCACACTTACTTTCCCATATTACATAAACTAAAAGATGTGCAGAAATGTGGAAAAATGATATAGGATGCACAATAAAAACTGTATAAATAGTTCTAACACCTGATACTTTACAATCACCTCACTCATTAAATAACCCAGATTCTAAATAATATGCAATTGGAAATGCATGTAGATCCTGCACATATCTGCATACTGCACTTTTTGCTAAATAAGTTAATAAATCAGTTTTTGCACATGCACTGGATCAGATATACATGGGTAGGGCCCAGAACCTCGACAGTCAAAATTCCAAACATCGGAGTGCTGGTAGCGGATAGTTATAAAATGATCCACCATGTGCGTGACATATCAGCTTTTGAAGGATTCCTGTACCCTACCAATGGTGCCACCCAGATATATAACCCTATACTCTTTGTGGAAGATTTATCAAACCTTTATAAAAAAAGACAAGTGAAGGTGTTGCCTATAACGTTTAATCAAATCCTAGCTATCAATTTCTAGAATGTTCTGGCTTCATTTTTAAGGGTTACTTTAATATTTGTACTCATCCGGTGATGTCAGCTACCCGCCCCCCACACCGGCGTCACTGCCTCATTACCATGAGAACACCCAGCGTTCTCATGGAAACGCCGATGGGACGCTGGGCGTTCCCATATGGTAATGGGGCCGCCCGGCGCCCCCGCCCATCTCCGCCCCCCCCCCCCCCCCACGCCGCCATGGGTGCGTGCACCCAGCGAACCGAAAGGTTGCAGTGGGTGCACGCACCATACGCCTGCACATGCGCAGATACCCGCCTGCGCATGTGCAGACGTGCAACATCACGCAGGACGATGTGATCTGAATAAGGCCCTACATGCGAACACATGTACCTTGTGACACATTTTGGCTTACGTTTAGGCTAACTTGTCAGGTAACTGTTAAGCGATTTTAGAGCTTTATAGTTTTAGTCTACCATCTGCAGCCAATAGGTGCCCTTGAAGATTAAAAAACAGCTCTTCACTACGAATAGTGTTGGGTACACACAAGAAAATATATTGTTCAAGCGCCAAGCAATTTATACTGGCAGCAGGTCAGCGGGTGTGTACATCTGTTCATTAACATGTCGATTAAATATGAGCGCTCTTAGTGAAACATGTAAAGGTAGAATTAAATTAAGGAAAAAATAAAGTAAAAATGATTTAAAATTCAAATAATAAAAGGAAAAGAAAATGAAATTGAATAAATAAAATTTAAATTAAATTTATATAATGCAACTGTCAGGGGGGGAATTTGGTTCAATGTTCAAACTTCAATGTTTTTTTTTTTTTTTCATATGTCTGTGAGAAAGGAATTTTGCCTCTGTCCCTACCTCTAACAACTAGCAGCAGCATTTTCCAGCCTGATGGAGCAGAACACGTAGAACACACTGCCCCTGGATGTCTCTTGCTGGCGGGTACGGACTCTTCCAGCATGTCTTTCCATCAGCTTCTGACGACACTCCGCCCGCTAATGGACTTGTGGTGGTTGCCGACGAGTCTGGACTCATTTTATTATTTTAATTAATTTTAACTTTTACTTTATTTTTTCCTTAATTGAATTCTACCTTTACATGTTTCCCGAATAGCGCTCATATTCGATCTACATCTTCACGTTACCATTTGAGCTGTTTTTTTCTCTTGTAGCGCAGTGTTACATTTTATTCAATGTTCAGAAACATATCTCTTTGGCCCATACATGCAGCCAGGGCCTGCTTCTGTGTACGGGCAACCTTCTAACGGTCTAAGCTTAAGGGACCACCAACACTGACATCACAACTAGGTGGGCAAATTTGAAACACTTGTGATGTATGTCCCAACATATCGAGCGGCCAATCGATTATTCTGCATGCTTACCAAATCATCCGCTCTATCTCCAGTTGTCGGAAAAGCCAGTCAGGTGGTTACCCAGCAGATCTTCCTCCCAATAATTTAAACTTAAAGAACCTTTCTTGACAGTTCTGCTCTGATTGAATGACCTGGTAACAGACTGTATCAAATATTTATAAATCTGTAATTTAAATGTTCTTTACATTAGGTAGGCCCAGCTCTTGTTTACCACCCAACCTATCACGTTCTTCTGTTGAATAAATATAAACACATAAAAGCATTTTGTAGCTTAACTTGCAAATGTCAGTCTTTGTAGTTTTATCTTTGTAGGCACTGAGTTAATAATTTGTCTGAGAGCTAGAATTTTGAACTCTGTATAGTGCAGTCCTCAGATGTACTGTATACCATATTGACTGCAAAGTGAGCAGAGATAATTACATTCTACATAACCATTCCACTATGCCATGGTATCGAGACTGAATCTTATAACATTTTCTTTTCTTCTCCTTACTGTGTTCATAGTTGTTAAATTACTGTATCTCCTGGCTCACAGGGAGATTTCATTTAGTTACCATAAAAAAAAAAAAAAAAAAAAAAATGGAAACTGTGACCAAAAAAGTCCCATTGAATTATCTTGTAAATCCATTTATAATCTGTTGGCAAAACTTATGAGATGCACCTTGATCAATGAAAGCAGTTTTATATACTGCACAGTGTATATATATATATATATATATATATATATATATATATATATATATATATATATATATATATATATATATATATATATATATATATATATATACTGAAATCTTCTTCATGCATTACATTTTATTTATTTTTTTATTAACAGTCTCTTATATAGCGTATACATATTCTGCAGCGCTTTACAGAGAGTATTTGAACATTCACATCAGTCCCTGCCCCAGTGGAGCTTACAATATATATTCCCTACCACATGTACATGCACACACAGACAAAGACATACACAGACATTCTAGGGTTAATTTATTGGGAGACAATTAGCCTACCAGTATATTTTTTGGAATTGTGGGAGGAAACCGGAGTACCCGGAGGAAACCCATGCAGGTACAGGGAGAATATACAAACTCCGCTATAAACTAGCAAGCAGGGCCCTCCTACCTCTATATCAGTCTGTTACTAGTACTACCCAGTTTTTTGTCACTTTTGTTTCAATTGTAATGTGCAATGGAATATGCTGCGCTATATAAAAACTGTAAATAATAAATTGACTGTCTGACATGCCTACTTGGATACTGTCACTGAAGAAATAAATATAATCCTTGACCATTCTTTCAAGACAGCATCATATGAAGTAACAGAAGACATGTCCGTCATTGTAGCGGGTGTGTTTTGAAAATGTAGTTTTCTCCAGCAGTTGCAGGAGAAATGAAAGAAGGAGATGTTGCCATGTTACGTTCCGCTTGAGCTGATCATTTTCTCACCCACAGCTCTTTGCGCCTCTGCAGATTTGTGTCCATCAGAAACAAAGATATAGGTTTATAATACCTGGGATTAAATACAGTGGCCAAAATCCAGTGATCTGATTACAATAGATTGACCACCCTTTTTGAGCCACCAACAGCATCTCCTACATGCCCCTGTCATTTTATGCAATAAAATTAGCCTCCGCTATCAAATAAATGGTGTCAGAAAAAACAAAATTAACTGAAAACATAATCACTCCTATCCTACCACTTTGCAGATGCTGACTGCATGTTAATGCGGTTCTCCCTGCTCTCCACACACGCTCCAAGCTGCTTCTCTCATAGTGTCCACCCCACACTGCTCGGGGCCATCCCGTCTGTCACTTCAGTGCCACTGCTAGATGTGGCAGGTGTTTGTGCCACTCACTTGTGTCGCTTTGCTGATTTTGTATTATTTGTCCTCCATTTGCTTCAATACAAAACACCCCATGGCTTATACTCTAGACTTAGCAGCACCCCCCTGGGCTTATACAGCATACAGAGCAACTCTTTTTTTTTGTGGGGACCCAAACAAACCAATTATTTCAGCCACAGTTATGGCAGAGCCTGTCGCTGAAATGGTTTGTCAAGCAATGCATGTCCTGTTTATGTAGGACAATTTAATCTTGCACCTCTTTTCGTGGTGGAGATCCAAACAAACCAATTATTTCAGCCACAGTTGTGTCATAACCTGTCGCTATATTGATTGGTTTGTTAAACTGTGCATGTCCTGTTAATACAACATAAGGGTAGGTGGGAGGACCAAGGACAAGTCCATCTTGCACCTATTTTATTTGCATTATGTGCTCTTTGGATCATTTTTTGGCACAGTTTTTAAACTGCTATCCTATCTGACGCTGCAGTAGCCCATCTAGCTGGGCCACGTGTCTGTGCCACCCACTTGTGGCACTTAGCATAGTCATCCAGCTAACTTGGTGCAACCTTTTGCCCTGAAAACAACATTGTGAGGTGTTCAGGATAGACATGAAATTAGTGGAAATTAAAGTTATTGAAGGTAATAATAGCGTAGGAGCAAAAAAAAAAAGAATTTCTGCGATTTTAGCAGTTTTATTTTTAATCCAGATCCACAACACGAAACATGAAAATGTTGTGTTTTGGAATCCATTTCAAAAACACGGCTGAAGATTCAGACCCAAAACAGGAAAAGTGCCCGCTCCTAGTTTTTTTGTGCAGGTGCCTCAAACTGAACCATCAGGAAAACATAACCCGTGACAGATCCCCACTTTAAAACCTGCTTTATATTTATTTATTTATTTTTATTTTTTTGGTCAAAAAAATTTAATAATGTTAATCCAGATGGAATTTGGAGGGCAAAGAAGAGATAACGCTAAATTAACTAGATAGTTAGGGTAATATTTCACCATATTTGGTATCTAAGGAAATATGGGGATTCTATGACCTCTGCATATTACATTTAAAAATTTCGGTAACAAATAGTTTTACTTGAACCACTTACAATTTTATTTATTGAAAACAGCTGTCAACGACTAAGAAATAAAACTGAGTTCTGCAATTACACAAAATTGACGTCCCCTTCAGTTAAAGCTCTGTCATTCTGCAAAGACTGTGCACATCAAAAATAATGTATTGAAAAAAGAAAAATTCACATTAACATCAAAGTTATTCTGCTTTAAAGGGCTGGAGTACAGAGGCAGAACTCTGGGAGGCAATGGAGTCATCTGCCGACGGGCTCCTGCTCCCAAGGGGGCACCTCTCCTCCCCTGTGAGTTTAAATTCATTAATTGCAAGCCATTAATATAGTATCTCTGGCTGTGTTCTGAAACATGTGTTCTCTCTCTCTCTCACATTTTCTATATATTTTATATAAGATTGTGTGTGTATATGAGGGGGCAGCAATAAACATCTTGCCTCCGGGCAACTGGGACGAACTTACGCCACTGGCTGCAGACATCATTTCCCTTCCAGGTGAGATCAGAAGAAATGCAGTAAGGTCCCGATTCTGATTCACTTGCAAAAGCAAATTCACTCTCTAATGGACAAAGCCATGTGCACTGCAGGTGGGGCAGATGTAACATGTGCAGAGAGCGTTAGATTTGGGTGAAATATTTTGTTTCTGCAAATACTGGCTGCTTTATTTTTATACTGCAATATACAGTAGATATAATTTTAAAGTACAAACACCATCCAAATCTAACTCTCTCTGCACATGTTACATCTGCCCCACCTGCAGTGCACATGGTTTTGTCCATTAGAGAGAGAACTTGCTTTTGCAAGTGAACCAGAATCAGGCCCTATACAGTATAAGGAGATACATGAATGGGCATTCGCTATACATTTTCTCACGCACAGAGGACGATGGTAATAGGCTGATAATTGCGGAAGTTTCTAGTGATTTTGTTGTAAAATGTAAAGCAGCAATTTTTTCAATGGCAAAACCAAGTTGGTTTTATCTTTTAATAAAAAAAGGGCCCGATTCAGATTTGTTTACTAGGCTGCGTACACTTGCAGCCTAGCGAACAGGTCAGCGCTGCCCTCCGCACTGCCAAATGCCCGCCCACACTTCCCACATCTCCTTGCTAGCATGCGAGGGGATGTGTACAAGACCGGGTTGCCTACCCTCCCGGAAGGCTGGAAGGATCCCTGAAATCGGGTCCCCCTCCCCGGCCCCCTGGAAAGAGGGGCAACCTTCCCAGAAAGCCACCCGACTCCCTCGGCGGGGGGTCAATGGGTCATATTACCTGTGCCATTTTAGCCTCGCCCACACAGCGCATTGCCTTTAAAACAACATTGCACGTCAGGGGATGTGGCTAAAATGGCACGATCGCTCTGGCCATGCCCCCAAACAAGTAGCCATATATGTTGCTCCGCCTCCTCCTCACCCCTTTTCACTCCTTGCGGCCCAGCCCCCCCTGAGCTGGCTGCCCTCTCCTGGAAAGGTCAGCCAGAAAGTAGGTAAGTATGGTACAAGAACACATCCCCTCGCAAGCGGCCGAAGTGGAGATGCTGGGATATCGATGGAGTCAGGAGACACCGAAGGATAAAAGTTGCTGGTCTCTTTAAGGAGGGTTTGGAATGCTCAGGAGCTGGCGAGCCTGGAAGCAAAGCAGAAACATCCACAGTACAGGGTTAGACAACCATAGCAGGGACAACCAGGAAGTGCTGGTTCAGGAAACACACCCACAGGTCAGTGGAGGTTGGATGGGCAACCAGCTAGGATGCAGCTGCAGCAGAATGGCTGTAGAGAGTCATGTGACTAGACCAAACATGGCTGCAACCATGTTGGGTTCTGGAGAGAAAGTCTGTTTAGAAACAACATGCTTAGTCCTGTAATAATTGTGGTGAAGGCAGAGGCCACGGCGAGCAGGAAACACCATCCTTCAGGATAAGATGGATATGCTGAGTAGCTGTCATGTCATCAGTTCTGGTTTAATTGAGGAGAGACTGTGGACAGTGGCGTAACTACTGTAAGGCAGCCCCAGCAGCCGCTTGGGGGAGCAAGCAGCAGCAGGGTCTGTGTTGGCGCCGGCACCTACTCGAAGCACTGACATGCTGCTGCCTGCCGCTGCCCACTGACTGAGCACCAGAGGCAAGTCAACCGCAAATCCCCCCCAATGATTCAATTGACTGTACACAGAGCCGGCTATTGGCTACTGTGTACAGGATGGGCGGGCAGATGGGCGTGCTACGGCGGCCTGGGATGCGCCGGAGCCAAGGGAAGCCGCAGTGTATGCTGGTCTCTCTTCCTCTCTCCTGCTTTAGCTTCTCCGTTATGCGTGTGACATCATCACATCACATGCTGGGGAAAAATGCTGGAGAGGAGCCTGGAAGGGGTGGGGGGGCACACACTTTTTGGCAGGGGGGAGCAAAATTTATAGTTACGCCACTGACTGTGGACATGCTGTGATCTGTACTGCACCCAAACAGCGCAGAGCAGGGTTACCCACCTGACCCTCTCCTTTAGGGAGAAAATGCTCTGTTCCTGGACTTCCCTGGTAATGTAGGATTGCCAAAACCTTTCTTATCAATGACCTAGCTCCCCACAGGTGCTGGCAATCCTGCATTACCTGGGGTGTCCCGGAACACAGCATTTTCTCCCTGAAGGAGAGGGTCAGGTAGGTAACCCTGCCGCAGAGACAGGCTGATGAGACACTTTAGATGTAAGAATAAGTGGCTAGTTACCCGGATCATGACAGGAGACGAGTATGCTGTAGCCCTGATTTAGACTTAGTTCTCACTGATTTTGCCCCTATTTAGCCAGTGTTTGACATCTTGCTTTTGTGGTTACACAAAGGAATCAAACACTGCTTGGTATTTAATTCCCTCCTTTAGGGCCAGATTCTTTATGCTTCAAAAGTGATACAATGGAGAGTGATAAACAGCCAGCCAATCAGCTCCTACCTGCCATGTCACAGGTTGTGTTTGAAAAATGTCAGGCAGGAGCTTACTGGTTGGTTGTTTATCACTCTCCATTTTATCACTTTTGAAGCTTAGTCCATCTGGCCCATAGTTATTATAGTCAGTGTCTGGGCCAGATACTTTGCTGCATGTATACTGCATGCAACACCAGCCTAGCTGAATGATTATTTGCAACTAGCCAGGTGGTGACTGGGGCTGTTAGTTGAAGAACGATCTGTCCATTTGGTAGGTATGTTATGGGAGTGTCTAGGGGCGGGATAATACAAGTGTATGAATGCCAGACAAACAGTCATAACCATAGGAGACCGTGGTCATAATGAGAACCTGAACCTGCCATAGCGACCGATGGTGGCGGATGAACATCATCAGTATTACTATTTCTACTTATACTGAACGTGGGATTCCTAGTACTTGCATGTTCAGCCACAAGGATGTACAAACGGAGTAAGTCTATCAAACTACCTGACTATTGCAAAGCGCACACCAGAATTACACAGGAACATTCTTGTCACCTCCTCTTACATGGGTCAGGATTGTCGGAGACAATGCAAGGTAGCCACCTTTCATCCATTGTCCTGGCTTTCACTGTCCACTTACTCCATTGTCCTCCTATGGTGGGTGGTCATGGGGTGGAGTTGTGCTTGGTGCCTGCATGTGGAGGATATGAGCAGAGCTTGAGCACACAGTGCCTAGGGGGAATGGAGGCTGGTGTCCACAGATTGATCACTTTTCTTCCCATCATGGAGCTGTGGGTTTCAGGACAGTGGGGCGGCTGAGAAGAACTGAGGAGCAATGGAGGCCATTCATTACTAACAAGTAGCTTAGTTATGCAGGCAATGGAGAGAGAGCCCTGATCTCCCCTTCCTTAGGGTATGCAGCGCTGTCTGTGCAAATGTTGTTTTGGCTGATTGGCTGGTTGTTTATCACTCTCAATTTTATTACTTTTTGAAGCCTGATACATCTGGCCCTATGTAACACCAGGCCTCAGTAAAAATGACACTGTGTCATGCTGCAGTTTGTGTCACCTGGATTTCCCATGCCTCAAGCTGGGTACATGCTGAGCAGTGTGTACTTAGCCAATATGTCCATAGTTGCCTACCTTTGATTGTACGGAGACCAGATACTACACATCGGGTGTGGGAGGTGATGTCATCAAGCCCCACCTTCACTCCACACAAACTCTGTGATTCGTGGGTCCACAGACAGGGGGCAGGGTTAAAATAAAGCATTTTAGTCCCGCCCCCTCCACGAAGAGCCGCACATTCCGGCATTTGTATTGGTGGATCCTGAAGGTTGCGAGATCTCCAGGCACATGTGGGAGGCTTGCCCACCTTCCCGGGAGGGAACCTGATCTTCAGGATCCTCCCGGCCAGGTCTGAAGCAGCCCCTTTGTACCATCCAATGGTGAAAAAAGTGTGTAGCACATGTTACTTTGACAGTAGGCCACCCTCAGCTCTGAGCCCCATAGCAGCTGAACTCCCTGCACCTATGCTAGTAGTTACGTCCTTGGGCGCTGTCTCTCCCCTCTTAGGACTTTCTCTCCAGCCATTAGCTTTCAAGGCACCTATAGATAGGCAAAAAAGTGCAGTGAAAAAAATCCCTTTTCAGAAGTTAATACTGCAGCTTTGTCATGATATTAAAGGTTAACATTGGAATTAAGCATTTGTGTGATATCATTACGCTTAACTGCAAACACATTAACTTCTTCATGCTTTTAATCTAAATTCTTTTATGTGCTTTTATGCTGCATGATCCTGGGCCATATTTGATAGCACAGCCATTCTGGAGACATTGAGAAGATTAATGGATAAAGAATCCCTACTTAGATGTGAAACACAAGCAAACAGCAGAGTCTCCTTAGGAAATAAGCGGAGGGGATAAGATATAATAAGTACATTTCTCTCTTCAGTTATTCTGCACCACAAGTCATACACTTTAATCACATCTTTCATTTTCCTTTTTTTTTTTTAATACATACTTAATGAACGATGCCTTACAGCAAAACATCCGGGTATACAGTGCGCTCATCGTCCTCTGCCCTGCTGGGGACAAATATGTAATAAATTCATCAATCAAACTAATGGGTGATTTTATTGATTCTTTAAAAGAAGATTAGCTACAAAATATGTAACTCAAAATAAAAGTTGCAACTTGTGGAATTTCTTTGGCCAAATAAGCCTTGTTGCAGAGGCGTAAGTTCGTCCCAGTGGCTCGGAGGCAAGTTGGAATTTATTGCCCCTCCCCTTAAAAAAAAAAAAAGGGTGACAGCCGCAGGTGGGTCTTGGTCAGACACTGCAGCGAGAATCAGCATTGCATCTCAAAATCCAACAGCAGCGGTTGTTGCACCTTGTTACAGTTTAGACTGAGCGGTACCAGGCAGGAGCCATACTGTACCCTATATCAGGTGTTGGCAAGGAGTCAATTAACTCTGCAACAGCAGTGCCACAGAGCTAAATATGCAGGTGCCCTGTTAGGGCTTTGAGCCCTGAGGAAGGCGACTCCATTGCCTCAGCCTCGTTGCAATAACAAGACTGCTACGGATATATTTCTGTCTACACTGTAGATCAAGCATCTCATGATCACCTGTAAGAAGATACTGAGTGATACAGAACCAGTCCTACAGCTGAATAACAATAGACACCAAAGCCTTCATTAACCTTGTTGCTTAACTAGACTGCTCTGTTTATTCCTTTGTTAAGTGCCCGCCGGCTCATAGGTAAGGCTGTGAGCAGATTGTTAAGGGCTTAACTAGGATTTTCATCACCTGTGGAAAGGCAGAAATTTGGCTCCACCCGTCTCCCCCTTACCCTTCATGCACGTATGGACATAGCATCCAGCAACTGTGGCATGCAATCTTCTATGATGGTGGGGTGCTAAATACACGGGGCATGCCCTGTTTTAATTTCAAGATGCCGGAGACCAGCAAGCAGTGCTGAACATTAGCAGCTGAAAACCCACAGTGCCAGAAAAAGCTGTAGATCCGCGGCAGAGCTCCATAAGGAACAAATTCCCACATTGCCGGATAATACATCCGATACGTTCCAGGCTCTCTTTAAAATATAGTACCTGTGCTAAGCCTTCCCGTAGCGCCCTCATCGCAGGTGTCATACATCAGGGGAAGCGTTATCCCCTGCCATAACGCATGGGTTAGCACATATTCCCCTGAGTAATGAATCATACATCTGCCCCAGAGTAATAGCAGCCGTAGGCTGCTCATCACAGGACAAATTCATACCTCCCGTTTTTGGGGACGTTCCCGCATCCTGCTCAGCATTGTCCTGCAGTGTGGGTAGGGGGGGGGGGGGGGCAGTTGGGTGTGGCCTTGCAAGAGCATTGTGAGTACAGACCGTGCTCCTTTCCTGGCTAGGTAACGCCCCCCAAATTTTTGGGTGTGCCTTAGGCTTTTGACAGCGTCCCTCCTCGTACCTCAATGCTGGTAGGTATGCAAATTTGTTCTCAGAATGGGAAAAACCATTCTGCGCTGCAGGTGGGGCAGATGTAACATGTGCACAAAGAGTTTGATTTGGTGGGGGGTCTTCAAACTGAAATCTTAATTGCAGTGTAAAAATAAAGCAGCCAGTATTTGGCCGGCAATGAAACAAAAAATCTCACCCAAATCTAACTCTCTCTGCACAGGTAACATCTTCCTCACCTGCAGTGTAGGGGTTATTTTCTACCAAGGTAAACTTTGAAAAGCTGAAATTAATCAGTGAAACACATCGGTGGATATAAGGAGTATGCACCTAAGGACACCTGCTGCAAACCTCTATATTGACTGAAGTCACCAACTGGCATTTACTTCAATCCACATGGAGTGGACACCAAAAGGCATCATTCATGTAAAATCCATGCTCACTTTGAAAAGGTACATACAGTTGTCTAGAAAAATTATACAAGCAAATAAATGTCTGTAATTCCTCACATTCATCCTCAGAGAGTGATATCACCCGCAGTAGATGTAAACAGAAAATTATTTAAAGGTTTGGATGACCAATGTGTTCCGTTTCCAAGCATGATGCAACACTACTCAGCTAATTGAGGTGAGTCCATTGCAATTAATCTCTCAGCTGCAAAAAATAAATGTAGATTGTATTCTTTCCTACACAGTTATTTTTTTTTTTCATTTAACAGAACATTACAGTATTTTTTATAAGATGTTTTCTTTAAATATGATACCAAATAAACTAAAAAGTAATTTTAGCCATTCACTGGTAAAGATTTTTTTTATGTTCATCCTTTTTTATTGTTAATGGCTCAGCAAATAGGATATGTTGAAAATCATTAGTGAGACAGTCATCATGTCATCATAGTGATGATGGTGACCTCGTCGACATTCATAATGTAGACATTGATGAATTGTTAGCGTTTTAGAATGTTGAATAATCATTACTTTGGTTCAACGGGAACTTACCTTCACCTGGCGCTCCAGTGGTGTCTTCCGGGTCCTTACAGTCATATGCCGATCATTTCTAACCGAGTGAGACCTCCTATCATACTGGTAAGTACTGTATTTCTCACTAACCATAATCCTTAACCCAGGCATGTCCAAACTGTGGCCCTCCAGTTGTTTTAAACATCCCAGCATGCCTTGCCATAGTTTTAGCATTCCCTAATAGCAAAATTATGGCAAGGCATGATGGGAATTGTAGTTTCATAACAGCTAGCGGGCCTTAGTTTGGACATGCCTGTCTTAACCCTACACCCAAACGCTCTAGTGCAGGCATTCCCAATCTCAATCCTCAAGGCACACTAACAGTACAGGCTTTAGTGATATGCAGGATTGAGCACAGGTGACATTATTAGTACCTGTATTATTTTGATTTAACAATCTGTGCTTGTTACAAGCCACATCTGGTGGGTCTGTGTAACTGCAGGCTGTCTCCTATATGTGTTGTGCAGGTATAGGATCAATAGGAGAGGTAGTAGAGTAGGAGGATAGGAAGAGTGTGGATAATTCCTTTTTATTTGTGGGCTCAAATGAAGAGAAAGTGCCAGAGGGTTCAGGTGGGGAAGAAAGAGGGTTGGTTAGAGGTTGTGGAAGAGCATACCATTTCATCTCGGATATTATCAATCTTGCCCTTAAAGTAGGAGTCAAGTTCTTGTGCACTGATAGTAGCCAATGGGGGAGATGGGGGAGGGTATAGAAGAGACTTAAATGTGTTAAAAAGTCGCTTAGGGTTGGTGGCATTAGAGGAGATGAGAGATTGGTAGTATGTTTGTTTGGCAGTGTCCAAAGCATTGCAGTAGGAGTGGTAGCTAGTCTTATATGTGAGGAAATCAGTCAGATTACGAGATTTGCGCCATCGGCGTTCTACTTTCCATGACTGATTTCGTAGTTGCCTTGTTGTTTTGGAGTGCCACGGTTGGCATCTAAGCCTACGTGGGGTGTAATGGGTAGCTGGATCCACTTCATCAAGGGCTGTTTCAAGAGTCTGGTAGAGGTGGGAAACAGCAGAGTCAGGAGAGGTAAATGTAGAAATTAGGGGGAGTTGTATTTGCAAGGAGGTGGAAAGTTGTGGAATATTAATAGCATTAGTATTTCTAACTGTTCTTAGTTGGCGGGAATATAAGTAATTCTGTTTTGGAAATATTGAGTTTGAGGTGGCGAGAAGACATCCAAGATGAGATGGCAGAGAGACATTCAGAGACTCGGCCCAAAACCACTGGTGACAACTCTGGGGTTTGATAGATAGATTTGAGTATCATCCGCATATAAGTGATACTAAAATCCGAAAGAGCTGATTAGATTGCCAAGAGAGGAAGTATAGATTGAGAAAAGCAGAGGACCTAAAACTGAGCCTTGCAGAACTCCGACTGACAGAGGTAGTGAAGAGGAAGTAGAGTCAGGGAAGCGAACACTGAAAGAGTGATCAGATAGGTAAGATGTGAACCAGGAAAGGGCCGTATCATTAAGACCTAGGGAGTGTAGTGTTTGTAAGAGAAGACTGTGATCCATAGTGTCTAACGCAGCAGAAAGATCTAGAAGAATAAGTAGTGAGTAATGGCCTTTAGACTTAGCAGTTACCAGATCATTCACCACTTTAATCAGTGCTGTCTCATTGGAGTGTTGAGATTGAAAGCCTGACTGAAGCATGTCTAATAGGGTGTGAGATTTAAGAAAGTTTGTGAGGCGAGAGTAGACAAGTCTCTCGAGTAGCTTGGAGAGGCATGGGAGCTGAGAGATAGGATGATAGTTAGAGAGAGAGTTAGGGTCAGAATTATGTTTTTTTTAGAATGGGAGTAATCACTGCATGTTTGATCAGAGAAGGAAAAGTACCAGTAGCAAGAGAGAGATTGCAGATTTTAGTTAAGGTTGGAATAAGCAAAGGAGATAGATTTTGAATGACTTGACAATCTACCCTACCCCACAAGCTTGTTGCCTAATGGTCATCCTCGACTCTGAACTGTCCTTTCTTCCCCACATTCAAATCATGTCAAATCATGTTACATGTATCTAAAAAACATCCACAATACGACCCTATCTCACACAAGACACTACTAAATCTCTTATCCATGCGCTCATTATATCCCACATTGATTATTGCAATAGTCTCCTAACTGGTCTTCCCAAGAACAGACTCTCACCACTGCAATCCATACTAAATGCTGCTGCTAGGCTGATCTTCCTTGCGAGACGCTCATCGTCTGCTGATCCGCTCTGCCAGTCCCTCCATTGGTTGCCTGTATATTACCGTATTCAATATAAAACACTTCTACTTGCATATAAAGCTATTAACCACACTGCACCAGCTTATATCTCTTTACTTATCACAAAATATCTCCTATCTCGACCACTCCGCTCTGCACGTGATCTGCGTCTCTCTTCTGCACGGATCACTAGCTCCCATTCACTATTACAGGACTTTCATTGGGCTGCTCCCATTCTATGGAATGCCCTTCCACGCACAATAAGACTCTCCACTAGCCTCCAAACTTTCAAGTGTTCCCTGAAAACTCACCTCTTCAGGCAAGCCTATCATATTTTTATACCGAACACATAACCCTTTGAGGCACTTCTGCATTATATAGCTTCCCTTCTGAACTTGCAACAAACAAGGGGTGCATGCACATTACCAACGGACTGGATGGTGGGTCACTGTCCATGAATAGGGGAGGTGGAAAAGGTATCACAGGTCCTGAGATTAGAGTCCAGGAGTGAGTGAACACCTGATGCATTTCACTACTGGCTGTAGCTTTTTCAAAGGTGATCATTACCTTTGATAAAGCTACAGCCAGTAGTGAAAGCGTCAGTGGTTCACTCACTCCTGGATTCACTCCTGGACTCTAATCTCAGGTTCAAGGACTGCCATTCTGCCTTCTGCACAAATCTGGTCACTATCCCTTTTGTGGAGATTCACCACCAAACCCACAGGCAACCCCTGATCCTTCATTGCTATCTGGATATCCCCAGGTGAAATTGGGCACCACCTACCATCACAAGCAAGGACATTGTACATCACCTTGCGGTACCATTGTGTTTCCTCAAGCAGCTTCAGGGGCACCGCATCACTAGAGAGGACCCTTGGGCTACTCGGGAATCAATTTCCGGACCAATATACAGTCACCTCCAGTGGTTTAACATCTGAAGACCGCACTGCTAGAGAGGATTTGTGATACCTTTTCCACCTTCCCTATTCAAGGACAGTGACCCACCATCCAGTCCGTTGGTAATGTGCATGCACCCCTTGTTTAATTACTGAGTTAGTGGTATACACCATTAATTCTTCTAGGAGTGAGCATATCAATCATTTTTAAATTATTTTTTAAATTATATTTACTGTAAAAATGGAATTTATGTGTTTTTTATTTTAATATAAACATTTATTTTAACCAATGGTTGTGTGTATTTCATTGTAGTGAAGAGGCGCAGTTCTTTATCTTGTTCTTTTTCTTGGTGCAATATTATTAGGGTCTGACTACCCCTAAATTGAACAGCATCCTCATTTAGAGGATCAGCTCCTATACAGGCGCCCTTGTCTTTGTCTCTCGAAAAAAAATACCTTGTTCATATGCTATTACTGGTGCCTGTCCTTGTGTTTCGGTCCTATATCCCTATAGATTGTAAGCTTGCAGCAGGGCCCTCCTACCTCCATGTCTGTCTGTTGTTACCCAGTTTGTTTTATCACTGTTTACAATTGTAAAGCGCAACGGAATCTGCTGCGCTATATAAGACACTGTAACGGAACCTGCTGCGCTATATAAGACACTGTAACGGAATCTGCTGCACTATATAAGAACCTGTAACGGAATCTGCTGCGCTATATAAGAAACTGAAACAGAATCTGCTGCGCTATATAAGACACTGTAACGGAACCTGCTGCACTATATAAGCCACTGTAACGGAATCTGCTGTGCTATATAAGACGCTGTAACGAAATCTGCTGTGCTATATAAGACACTGTAACGGAATCTGCTGCGCTATATAAGACACTGTAACGGAATCTGCTGCGCTATATAAGAACCTGTAACGGAATCTGCTGCACTATATAAGACACTGTAACGGAATCTGCTGCACTATATAAGACGCTGTAACAGAATCTGCTGTGCTATATAAGAAGCTGTAACGGAATCTGCTGCGCTATATAAGACGCTGTAACGGAATCTGCTGCGCTATATAAGACGCTGTAACGGAATCTGCTGCGCTATATAAGACACTGTAACGGAATCTGCTGCGCTATATAAGACACAGTAACGGAATCTGCTGCGCTATATAAGACACTGTAACGGAATCTGCTGCGCTATATAAAACCCTATGACTCATACCCAGTAGCAGAACAGGTGGCATAGAGCAGGTTACAGTGGAAGTGGGATAGAGGGAGAGCACAGGAGGCTGGGTGACACTGTGATTCCGGAAACTGCCGGACCGGGGTTCCTAACCCTTCAGACTACAAACAGATGCCCTGATATCAGAATTGTCCAGAACATTCCCAGATAGTTAAAGAGGCTGGAAAAATACATACAGTATGTAAAAATATAATAACCCAATGAAAAAAATTTGTAATTAAACTTTAAAGGAAAACTATTTCATGTCAGACTCATTCACTGCATTATTGCACCAACGAATGTATGCAGAGGCAGAACTCTGGGAGGCACTGGAGTCATCTGCCGCCGGGCTCCTGCTCCCAAGGGGGCTCCTCTCCACCAACTGGAAATTTAAATCAGTTATTTAAAAGCCAACAATATATTGCTTCTATGGCTGAGTTCTGAAATATATATGTGTTCTCTATCTATCTATCTATCTATCTATCTATCTATCTATCTATCTATCTATCTATCTATCTAACTACCTTCTATCTATCTATCTATCTATCTATCTATCTAAACAGAAATATATATTTTATATAGGGTTATATAGGGTTGTATGTGTGTGTGTGTGTGGTGTGTGTGTGTGTGTGTGGGGGGGCACCAATATATATCTTGCCTCCGGGCAACTGGAACGAACTTACGCCACTGAATGTATTTGACTTTATTATTGTACAACCAAAGCTGTCGTACTGTAAAATGCTGAAGTCCGCTGATTTTTTTCTTATTCAAATGTCACTGTACAGAATTTTCTCTTCCAGCAAGTATTTTATGGGTCGAACGTCATTGCTAACAGTGAAATGCCTAGTGAGGCAAAACGAGATATGCTTCAAGGAAAGATTTATAATTGAAGGAATAATACTGCACCATTTATAGAAAAGCACTAAACGTTAGCTAATCGCTCAGTCCTCTGGGAAGGTTTCCTTTCTAAAAATCCACTGTGTTTACATTTGGGCCAACTTCTTTCCTAAATATACTCCCAGTAAATCATCCTCTGTCTGCAGCAAAACAGACCTGCCAAAAACTTCAGTGGTACATGAAAGAGGATATCTATTAGAATACCTTTGATCTGCGGTCCTGATTCAGGTTGCCATGCTAGGCAACCTAAAGTCAAAGGGTGTACTTACATTTAATGTTTATATGGACCAATCATGTAGGTTTATTCCTTTTTTATAGCAAGACATTATTCTGGAATGTTTGAGGCTCTTCATGTAAAAAAGGGGTTTTAGGCAAAAATATTTTTGGAAGCTTCTCTCTCAATCATTGGTAGCCTCAATTTCAACTAATACCCCTTTCACACCACAAATGCAGAGACAAACCCGGGAATTAAATTCCAGGGACAAGCTGGGACCTTCCCGGGTTGGGACCCATTCACACATGCTTTCGAAGCAGGAACAACGCGGGTCGGTACCTTTCATACTGAACCCGGGATGCCCCTGCATTTCTATGAGACTACACAGAGAGAGACTGCAAATGCACTATGCGATCATCACATTACAATGACATTCAGGCATGTGTGGTAAAACTCAAAATAAAAAATTACAAGATTTGAGTATTCATTCTTGGCCGTTTGCACAAGGGAAATGCCCAGGATTCTGCTTTCATAGAAACAGACTTTTTTTGAATTGTTTATGAAGGTCAGGGATAAAAAATGAAAAACAATTAATAGATGGAATGCGAATTCCATCAATTCTCTGTGTAAACAGGCACTATTATGCCACAGATCACATTGGCAATATTGAATACCCCCCTAAGCAGGATCCAGAGATAAGCACAAAATGTCCCCCTTTTTTGTTGAATGCTAAATCCCCACAAATACCACAGATTGAGTGGACCTGAACAAGTTCCTTCTCTTCAGTCCTGCATCCTCCTTAAATCCTGTACCAGCAATGAAATAAAGCAGGAGATTTGGAAATTCCCCTCCTCATATCCTTGGTCGGTGGTAAGATGACACCTCCACAATCCTGGACCAATGGTCAAATGAGAAGTAAACTTGGTTTGTACCCCCAGCAGTGAGATGAAGCATGGGTTATATGGAGCTCTCAAGTTAATCCTGCAACCATTTTTAGTGTATGGACATTGAATAGGAGAGGATTGGGGGGAACAAGGGTAGTGGGGAAATATGGAAGCATGAGAGAGAGGGGACATGGGATGGAGAGGAGAGAGAGGATGAAGATAGGGAGGGGGGACATAAGTGAGATAGAGATGAGGGGAACAGATGAAAGATGTGCAAAAGTGAAGGAAGAGAGAGAGAAGAGGGGGAGGCATAGATAAGAGAGGGTTGGAAGGGGTACAGAGATGATGGAAAGAGCAGGGGAGTGCAGAGATGAAAGACAGTGAGCGACATGTGGGGTGAGGGGGCAGAGATGAGAGAGAGACACAGATGGGGGTACACTATTTGGTACTTGTGCAGGGCTGGTGCAAGCATTGTAGGCACCCTAGGCAAACTGTCACACCAACCTCCCCCCCCCCCCTTCCCCACACAGCCAAACGTGTGCATGGGCATATTGCGGGAACATGCCGGGGAAGGGGATTCTGAGGGTGGGAGACATGTGTGGGCAGGGCCTGCAACAAAAATATTGGGTCATGCTACACTATCTGTACATGTACAGATCTACATCTACACATTTGTTCTGAACTAGACACATGATTTCACAGTGGGTGCACATACTCATTCCGGACTCACCATAGCAGGGAGGGACAGCAGTGAGGCTGAAGGCGGCTACAGTACACTGTAAATACGGCGTCTGCTGCAGACTTGTACTGGCGGGCTCAGCTCACAGTTACTTGCTGGCCCTGCTCAGGGCCGCTGCTGCTGCTCCTCGGCGGCAGCAGCGGCGCAGCGGCAGGAGACAGGACGGAGGAAGGGGTGGGTAATGTATGACTCGCGGAGGTGGGAGGGGGTTTGCGGACAGAGAGGAAAGCAGCATCAAAGCAGCAGCGGCGGCAGGAGAAGACTGGAGGAGGAAGCCCGGAGGAGAGGGGGCGGGTAACTTGTGCGGTCACGGTGTGACTCGCGGAGGGCAGGATGTGAGGGGACAGAGGAAAGAAAGCAGCAAAGTGGCAGCGTGAGCGTACTGCGCAAAGCACAGTACAGAACGGGAGCCAGCATTTCAGCAGCACGTAATGCTGCTGACCTGGCTGATAATAATACTAAGCGGCTGCCACAGTATCTCTGCTCTAAGCTGAGCGAATAGTAGGGGAGCCATTCACTGGCAGCCTGCAGTGCCGCCCTCCAGTGGCCAGCGCCCTAGGCAGCTGCCTAAAGCTGCCTAGTGGTGGCTCCGGCCCTGTACTTGTGTATTATCACAGCGCCCATCACATCGCATTGCACACCTTAATTAGTGGTATGCGATGGTATGTGATGCGATGCAATGCGATATTCGGGTGAAAAGATCCGCAATGTACAATAAAATATCACATAGCATCGCATGCCAGCAAAGTGGCATGCGATGCGATGCGATTTTTAATTGTACAAGCACCCTGATGGGTGCTTGCTATGTTAAATGCACCCCCATTATCAATGCCAACCGGTACGCGTCCTCCGACCTTTTCATACCCCCACTATCCACGTCGGCGTGGAGTTGATTCTAGATAGTGTGGTGAGCGCAGCGAGCCCCGCAAGGGGATGTGGAATACATGTCAAGTAATCCACGTCCCCTCGCGGGGCTCCCTGTGCTCACCACACTTCGGACTTGGTGGCTCGCTGCGCTCGCCACACTATGTAGAATCTTCTCCACTCCGACGTGGATAGCGGGGGTATAAAAAGGTCGGAGAACGCATACCGCCACCCCTTGCGGGCTCGCCGCGCTTCGGGTTGGCGTTGATAGTGGGGTGGCGTTGACAATGGGGTTGCATATAACATAATAATCACCCATCAGGGTGCATGTACAATTAAAAATCGCATGTCATACAATTAAACATCGCATCTGATCGCATCGCATCACATCGCATGTGATCAGATGCCCTGCGATCAAAATCTTGGGCTCTGTGATAATACACGAGTACCCACTATCGAAAATATACTAAAGCAGAAAGCACTTCCACTGTATAAAAAGTGAGAATGAAGCAGCAAATGACAATCAAAGAAAAATACCACAAAGACGACTGAGAGGGCATCGGGGGGGGGGGGGGGGGTAAGGAATGGTGTAACAAAATGCAGAACAATGCAGACATTTCAGAAAGCTCGGATACGTGAAATAGACTTTAAAGGAAATTCTAAGATATTTTTAAACTGAAAGACTAAAAAGACAGAGATACTAAATGGAACTAGTGTATTAGATGACAGTGAGCTTCTTAACAATCTTACTCTTGGAGAAATGCCCACTTCTTAAGCTTCACTTTAAAGTCGGAGATATAGTTGTTCCACTACTGTATATGCCCCTCGCATAGCCAAATCCTATGTCCTAGCAGTAGATTGGATCCAAACAAATAATGTCACGGCTGATTGACAGTGATAAGATCTTCAAAGAGTACAAAGCTATATGTCTCTATGTACACATGTACTGGCACCAGGTGTCATTGTCCTATACTTTATATTAAAGAGAATACAGTTTCCTATAAGACTCTCTTTCACCTTTACCATAAATTAAAGGCAAGGTCATTGTACTGCAGTTTAGCATGTAATTACAATATCTGTTATGTGGTCATGAACAGCTTTACATTATGTTGCATTTCCCAAAACAAAATACATTCTACATATCAGTTTTACGAACTCATGTATGGGTATGAGTCATAGGGTCAACAGTAATTAGATCAATGGTCAACCAGCTAGGGGATCTTTGACAAACCTGCCAATGCACGAAGGTGGGGGAACGTGTCAGTCTGAGCATACCAGCTGGCCATCACTCGTACTGACGCACTATTATTGTAAGTGCCAACATATAACTGCTGTGTCCCCTGGAGCATTCGGGATGATACCTGAAATTGCGGCTATATGTAGGGAGTGCCATTGGTCACTGGCCAACCGCGTGGTCCCCCTATATCATGAAGTGGTAACTATGCCTCTACTATTATTTATAAAGGTTGATGCTGATGACCAAATAGACTTTGCATCGGACAAAAATATTTATTAACCACATACAGACTCATTTGGAGACCGCTTTCTTAAATATTAACAGATTACTTATTAACCACTTGTTGGCTCTTTTGGAGACTGTTTTTCTAAATACTAACATACGTCCTATTGACCAACTATTGGCTATCGTGGATAATGGTGATTTTAGCTGCTACACATTTGTTGCTATATTACTAACACAAGAAAAGGCCACATTGATATTTGAAATGAACCAAGTATACTGTACTGTATATAGAGATATATTTCTTATAATGGATACGTTATGTGCAGTATGTTTTTTATTTTGTCTTTGGGTATATTTATTTGAATATTATGATATTCGCTTTATTGATTACTTGTTTCCAGAGCTGTTTACAAAACGTTTTAAATTTCAACAGTAATTAGTTCGACAGTCAATTGGTTGACCACTATTAGTCGACAGGCAAAGGTCGATACATGATAAAGGCCAACAGGCATTAGGTGAACATGGCCAAAATGTCGACTTAAGCAATAGGTCGACATGGAAAAAGTTGACATAAAACAGGTTAACGTGAGTTTTTTATGTTGTTTTACTGTATAATGGTTTGCTCGACACATTATTATATTCTCCCTCTTTGTCCACATAGATATTTAAGTGTGAAAAGCCACCTTTTCCCTGTGTTGACCTTTTGCCTGTACACCAATAGTGTTCAACCTATCAAACGCATACCCTGACGTACAGGATTGCTAAAGCAAGATAATGTATTCAACTAAGAGCCTGATGTGTATCCATTGTATGTATCTTATGTGTATCCATTGTATGTATCTGATGTGTATCCATTGTACAGTATGTATCTTATGTGTATCTATTGTATGTATCTTATGTGTATATCTATTGTATGTATCTGATGTGTATCCATTGTATGTATCTGATGTGAATCCATTGCATGTATCTGATGTGTATCCATTGTTTAAAAAAAAAAAAAAAAAACATTTAAGGTAACACACAACAGCTGGTCAAGGATTTGGGGTAATTGCTTTGCATGAACACCTATTTCGCCTCCAGCAAATGTTCCGGATTTATTTTTTCAGCCGCAAATCTCCATCGTCTGACATTTGATGATATGATAATACAAAAAAGGGTACTTGTTTCCTAGCACGGCGCCCATCGCATCGCGTACCATAAGGCATACAATGGTATGCGATGCGATGTTAACCGATGTTATACAATTTAAAATTGTATACCATCGAATTGTATACCAATGTATGGCATATACAATTGTATACAATTTTAAATTGTATAAGCACCCTAATGGGTGTTTTCAATGTTAAATGTGCCCCCTAAAAGATAAATTATTGTATAAGGTGCTTACAATGGTAAAAGCACCCCCACGCCACCCGTACTATCAACGCCAACCCAAAGCGTGGCGAGCACAGCGAGCCCGCGATGGGTGGCGGTACGCGTCCTCCGACCTTTTCATACCCCCACTATCCACGTCGGCGTGGAGTTGATTCTATATAGTGTGGCGAGCGCACCGAGCCACCGAGCCCGAAGCGTGGTGAGCGCAGCAAGCCCCGTGAGCCCCGTGAGGAGACGCGGAATACATGTGAAGTAATGCGCGTCCCCTCGCGGGGCTCACTGCACTCACCACGCTTCGGGCTCGGTGGCTCTCTACGCTTGCCACACTATATAAGATCAACTCCACGCCGACGTGGATAGTGGGGGTATGAAAAGGTCGGATGACGCGAACCCCCGTCCCTCGCGGGCTCGCTGCGCTCGCCACGCTTCGGGTTGGCATTGATAGTGGCGGTGGCATGGGGGTGCATTTAACATTATAAGCACCTATTAAGGTGCTTATACAATTAAAAATAGTATACGGAGACCATTTAACATTGAAAAAACCCATTAGGGTGCTTATACAATTTAAAAGCGCATCACATTGCATTGTATGCCATTGTATGCCATATACAATGGTATATATTTTTAAATTGAATACAATGTCATATGACTGAATATCGTGGGCGCCGTGCTAGGAAACAAGTACCCAAAAAAGCACCTCCTAGTGCAATAAAAGGCTTCTGCAATAAAGAGATTTTAATAAGTAGATACTCATGTACCATAGGTGTAAAGCTTTTTGAATATTATTCATAGCACACCCTGATTCTTGGGAACAGCAGTCTGCAGTGCGAAGAAATATCATGAATTGAAGTGATACTGTATATAGAGCAAGTCTATTCAGTGCTTAGCCATAGGTACATATACGTTTGAAAAGCTTATCTGTATGTCTGGGGTGCCAATAGTTTTCTCTGGTACAGCCAAACAGGAAGATTCATCCAATGCGTTTCGTCCAGTAAAATAAATAGTACTTCATCCGGAGGATGTTTTTAAATGCTCCTGAGACCCCTATTGCTAAAAAAGAAGGTATGGACAATTGTTCAAACCCCGAAATGGCCTCATTACTGTGTGGTATGTTCAACTAAATATATTCCACACCGACATAACATGACTACGAAAACTGTTGTGAAAAAGTGCATAAAGACCTCCTTATAATCCTTACAAATCTACATAAGAGATCAGTGATAATATCCAGTTGGGGTCCGCCGGAGCCTGGCCGCGCTGGACCTGCTGTATGTGTGCATGGGGGTGGGAAGCCTTTATAGGAAAGTGTTTTTTTGTGATTCTTTGTACTCTGATGAAGGAATAATAAATTCCAAAATTGTTAGAACCATTAGCTGTTTGCAGTGTCAGCTTTTCTCTTTTGCATCAAGTCCCCTGCTGAGTGCCGCCAGCACTGTATGTGTTCCTTTTCTATCCTCATTCGAAGGAACCGGGGCCGTTGTTATTTCACTAAGAGTGCCGGATCCAGCAAGTATATATAAAGTCCAAAACTGCTGTCAAAAGCAAGGGTGTCACTCAGGGATGAGGACGAGCAACCACGCTCGAAACAATTGTTGGATTGTACCTGCATGATTGAAAACATTTCTGCACTTTGAACCTCCGAGTGACGCCCTTGCTTTTGACAGCAGTTTTGGACTTTGTATTTGGGTGAACACCCTGGGAGGGAACTGGAGTAAATAGCAGTTGGTGTTGTGGAGTGCCGGATACTGCATTGAATATATATATATATATATATATATATATATATATATATGCGCGCACCATCAAAAAACCTCTTTCTCTACTCTAACTAGAGACCAGAATATGGCACTTAAAAGTCTAAAGGAAAACACGAGAATCACTATCCCCCATGCTGACAAGGGGCGGAATAGTGATTCACAATAGATCAGATTATGTATCAGAAGTCCTGAGACAGTTGGAGGATGCCACTTGTTATAAGGTCCTGACCTATGACCCCCACCTACAAATATAAAAAAGAAATCGATTCCATTATAAATATAGGGTTAGCTAATGATTGGTTGGATGAAAAAACAGCAGAATTCATAACCCAAATACATCCCCGCCTACCTATCCTATATGTCTTACCAAAAATTCACAAGACCTTGATTAAGCCTCCTGGTCGACCAATAATTTCCTCTTGTGGATCTTTCTGTCAACCATTGTCTCAGTTCATTGATATCTGTTTGCAACCCATTTTACAGAAAACTACTTATTATTTACGCGATACCACTGATTTCATTTTAAAACTGAAACAGTTGGGGACTTTGCCTACCAACGCACTTCTAGTAACTCTAGACGTTTCGAGTTTATACACAAATATTGTACACAAAGAAGGATTGGATGCCGTCAGGAGTTTGGTAACATCCAGTCCACATTATGCAGGTCCGAATGTCAATTTTCTTTTGTTGTTGATGGAGGTTGTTTTAACTAAAAATTATTTTCTTTTTGAGAATGCTTTTTATTTACAGCTCCAGGGTACGGCTATGGGGTCTAATATGGCCCCAGCCTATGCCAATCTTTTTATGCATATGTACGAAAACCAGTACATTATGGCTAATTCCATTTTTTCAACATTTATATTTTTTTATGTACGTTACATAGACGAACTGTTCATGGTGTGGACTGGGGGTACCAAACTCCTGACGGACTTTGTTGATTACCTGAATGCCTTGCCTACATCTATCAGATTCACCTTGGCATATAGTGAGTCACAGATTAGTTTTCTGGATGTGAATGTGGGTGTTTCAGCAGGTTCTATCAATACCAGAATCA
The DNA here is from genome assembly GCF_055691185.1 of Crinia signifera. NCBI lineage: Eukaryota > Metazoa > Chordata > Amphibia > Anura > Myobatrachidae > Crinia > Crinia signifera. The sequence continues at coordinate 108,280,373 of NC_139227.1, forward strand.
GAATCTTCAGAAAGCCCACTGATAAAAATACTTTGCTGGCAGCAGATAGCTTTCACCCTGCTCCCCTCAAACATGGGTTACCTTTCTCTCAACTGTTGAGAGTAAGACGGATAACTTCCATAAGTGAAGAGCTACCTGCTGCTTTAACACAAATGGGTGACAAATTCCTGGAAAGGGGTTACCCTCAACAGGAAATTTGTGACGCCATACAACGCTGCATAGATCTTCCACAAGATCAAGCCTTAACTGCCACCACTAGGCAGCATGGACAAGATAGAATGACGTTTGTGAGCACGTATTCTACAGCATCTAGGAGAGTAGGAGAGGCAGTGCTAAAACATTGGCACATTTTGCAGTCGGACAACATTATGGGTCAGTTCTGCGTTAATGCTTCCATGTTTTGCTACAAAAGGAGTAGAAACTTTATTGATATTGTAGCTAAATCAGATATTGTAGCTAAATCAGACCTAATACCTGTGAAAACTCAGACTTGGTTGTCTCCCAAAAATGGAAGTTTTAAATGTGCCAAATGCGTCAATTGTCAGTTTTTGTTAGCTACCAGTACCTTTCAGAATCCTAGAACGTTAGTGTCATATCCCATCAGGCCTCACCTAGATTGTGATAGTCTTATGTTGTTTATGCAATTATCTGTTCCTGAAAATTAATATACAGTATATATAGGTAAAACTTTTAGGACACTGAAGGAAAGGATATCTATGCACCGTTCATCCCTAAAGAAAGCTCTTGTTACCATTGATGCCAATACTCCACCAGTGGCAAGAAATTTTCATAGTCTAAAACATACTATGAAGGACCTCCGATTCCTACCGATTGATCATGCCCCCCCTGAGAAGGGGTGGAGACCGTGGAACTTTATTGTTACAACGAGAATGTTACTGGATTCACCAGGTTGATTGTGTTTCCCCCAAAGGATTAAATGAGGATCATTCATTTCATAACTATTTATGATATCCGCATTTGTATTTTATGTTTTTCATTTTGTTTATTGTCATGTATTTCATTTTTTCAATTGTTCTTTGATATTTCCAATAGGATATATATGGCCAGAATGCACTATGACTTAATACTGTACTCAATTGTACTGTTCACACCTCCTGCCGACACAAGGTAGATTGGCACGATATGCCTTTAATTTTTTATGCCATCAATCGATTGGACCGCAGTGGTTTTCTGACTGAGGCCGGTTACATATGCGTTAGTCCACGATTGTTAAACAGAGGCAGTGCACTAACAACGCTAGTATGGTGGTTTCGGACTTAGGTTTGACTCCGCTATATTATAGTGTGACTTGTGCTACAGCCCACTATCGTGCTGATCAGTTGTTACCATGACAGAGGACGCTAGCTGTGTTTTTTTTCCCAGTGGGCTTCCTTCGGCATGAGTGGACGCTGACAGCGTGCGTCTAAGACAGTTGCTATGGAGACACGCGCGGTGAATGGCGTCAGCCGGCTCCTGCATGATGTCATCCATGTGCTCCTGGGACACTGCGTTGAACGCAGACGGCATGTTCTAAGCCAGGTGTATCAGGTGAGCAGGTGTGTTCAATTTTGCAGGGTTGCTTGTGTCATATATATATATATATATATATATATATATATATATATATGACGACGGTGAGACACCACGAAACGACAGTCGGGCATGAATAAGCTACCTATGGACGTCCATGATGTGCTTTCGCGGATTCAAAGTATTGTATGATGGAATTTTCTATACTTGACTGCACTATTGCTGTTTACCTGCATGGATTGTCCAGATGTTCAACTTTTATTGGAATATAAAAATACCTTTTTCTCACGAGAGAACTGAATGTGCTGGCTTCTTATTTCAAGATTAAAGTTAACCATGTGGCACAGCACCTCCAAGTTGATATTAGTGAGTGTGCGACATTGTGCTCTACTATATATATATATATATATATATATATATATATATATATATATATATATATATATATATATATATATAGAGTGGGTTTTCAGCCTGGCACTCCCTGGAATGGGATAACTTCAGCCTGGGTGCCCTCCAGAGTAACAGTATATCGTGCGATGCAAATGCAAGCAGCGGCACTCCCAGGACTTTTCAAAAAACTTTAATGTGATCCCGACGTTTCGGGGAACTGGGTCCCCGTTTTCAAGGTGTAAAACAACAACAATGATTGTTGTTTTACACCTTGAAAACGGGGACCCAGTTCCCCGAAACGTCGGGATCACATTAAAGTTTTTTGAAAAGTCCTGGGAGTGCCGCTGCTTGCATTTGCATCGCACGATATATATATATATATATATATATATATATATATATATATACACACATACAGTATATATAAGCAAAAGAACCAACAAATACATGTTACATTGATCGTTTATGGAACACCCCTGCAGCATGCCACAAACAAGATGGCTGCAGTGGTGTATTTATAATGGGTACTGTTCATTGTACATAGGCACACACCGCACATGATGCACCCATTTGTTAAATACTTATCCTCCGAAGCCCAGCAATGGACGCAGCAGTGCTGCAGAATAATAATGGCCTCCGCACCATGATCTGAGCATGCTCAATGAAGGCTGAGGGTTTTACAGCTCTAGTGCTCAGACTGCACACCGCTGCTTGTGTGGAATTCACAATGGCCCCTCTGACATTTTTCCAGTGATCTGCACATGTGTAGTAGGGTCTGAGTGCTCTAATGATCAGGCTGCTAATCTCAGCAGAGGGGAGGGGCCTGGTTGGAGGCCGCCTCCTCTTTTAAAATACCCCTAGATGGTTGCATAGTCATTGCATAAGTTAAAGTGACTGCAACAACAGTCCAATTTGCTGTGCCACCAACTACAGCAAGAGGTAGTAACAATATAGAATTCCACCTTTTATATGCTTCAGGCAATAGAGAGCAACTCCATCTTGCACCACTTGTCTTTCGTGCCACTGTTGTGTGGCAATGTTTAATAAATGTACTACAAACTGCCATGTGTTTGTGCCTCTGCTCTGTCACTTAGTAACCAGCAAGCTCATCGCAGCCTTTAGCCAATATTGATGAAAACAATATTATGAGCTGTGAGATCAATGGCTGGAAATTAATGGTATTGAGTCAATCATACGGTAGGAACAAAAAGAGGCCCAAATTACATGATTTTAGCAGTTTTGTATCATTTTAAAAAGTAAATACTGTTCCAAAACCAAATCATGTCATAATGGGTTTGCCAAATTATAACCAGAACACAATATCAATACAGATCCAAAACACAAATTACTTCAATGATATCTTCATGTTTCTGGAAATAACTACACAGTAAGTATCAAATATTAGAACATTGCAAGGTGCAAGTATTTTTGGTACTTGTGAGTTATCCGGGCTGCCGATTTTTTCATCGCGCCCGAAATCGTGGGCATCGCGTCGGTCGTGGCCGTTATAAGGAGCCGCGACGCGATGCCCACGATTTCCCATAGACAGTAATGTTAAAAGACACGATGGACCCGATTTCCGACCCGATTTCCCATAGACAGTAATGTTAAAAGACGCGATGGACCCGATTTCCCATAGACAGCAATGTTAAAATAAAATGACCATGTGAATTTGGCCAATATGGCCATTTCACATTGGATATGTTTAAAAAAAAAAGGTTTCATGGCCCCCCACCACCGTTAACGCCACCCCGCTATTGACGCCAACCCGAAGCGTGGCGAGCGCAGCGAGCCCGCGAGGGGCGGCGGTACGCGTCCTCCGACCTTTTCATGCCCTACTATCCACTAGGGCGTGGAGTGAGAATAGAATAGTGTGGCGAGCGCAGCGAGCCACCGAGCCCGAAGCGTGGCGAGCGCAGCGAGCCCCGCGAGGGGACGCGGACACCTTCACAGGTATCCGCGTGCCCTTGCGGGCTTCACAGGTGTCCGCGTGCGCTCGCCACGCTTCGGGCTCGCCACACTATTCTATTCTCACTCCACGCCCTAGTGGATAGTAGGGCATGAAAAGGTCGGAGGACGCGTACCGCCGCCCCTCGCGGGCTCGCTGCGCTCTCCACGCTTCGGGTTGGCGTCAATAGCGGGGTGGCGTTAACGGTGGTGGGGGGCCATGAAACATTTTTTTTAAAAACATATTGGCCAATTTCACATGGTCATTTTATTTTAACATTGCTGTCTATGGGAAATCGGGTCCATCGCGTCTTTTAACATTACTGTCTATGGGAAATCGGGTCCATCGTGTCTTTTAACATTACTGTCTATGGGAAATCGTGGGCATCGACCAACGCGATGCCCCCGATTTGGGGCTAAATCGCGGGCATCGCGTCGGTCGGGTGTCCTTAAGTTAACCAAACTTAAGGACAAAATCGGCAGCCCGGATAACTCACAAGTACCATTTTTATACTGTCTGTAAAACCACAAAAACATTCCATCGTTTGATAGTGAAATAGGGTCAAAATAAATGATTAAAATAATTGTCGAAGCTTCATGTTTATGCTCAAAATTGCGTTCTAACGCGAAGATGCTTGTGTTTGTGCCTACTGTATGTATTACCTAGGTGACTAGGTTTTAGTGCATTATATATATATCATTTATTTACTGCTTTCTCTATAAGTAGTCCTTCTAATATCAGAGTAATTGATTATTGAGCCGGCGTTGTCAGGTGTAAGTAATAAACGGTGAAAAGACCTGGTCAGGCTGTAAGAATTCATTCATCACTTTTAAAAGGGATTTAGCCGATGCACTCATCGGTCTTCTCGCCACACATACATTTAGTATTTGCCCTCCTTGATGCCAGTTTAATGCAAAGCATCAAAAGGTGCACACATCTTATCTTCCATTTATACTTGGCGTGTTCCATTCCCAGCAGTGAAAAATAGTCCTATAATAAATCTTTAGCTAGTGTTTCGTGTCACTGTAATGTGGCTGTGTAATGACCCCTTCAAAGTACTGTGCAGTGTAGTATGCCAGCTCTTCATACAGTATATAAAGGATAATAATAATCATCATCATTATCTACACTGCCTTTTCCTGGTGGCCGTCACCCCTTACACATGGGGATATGGTCGCTTAGGATATGGTCGCCGGCGGTTATTGCTAACTGTGTGTATGGGGCTTAAGAGAGTGTACAATTAGCTCAAAACAAATTATTTGCTTGCTAAAAAAGTTTTTCTCCCTTTTGTTTTCTCATCAAACCTATCCGGTTTTACGGCCAAAGAATAATAAAAAAAAGTTGTTAATACAAAAATACATAGGGCAGTATTCAATGTGAAAGTTCTCCGTGCATGGAGAGCGTTTTATTTCGCTCTCCATGCACTCTCCGTGTTTTAGTGGAGATTCTCCGTGTTCCGGAGCCTCCTGCTCCCACTATTCAATGTGACTGATGCTCGCCGCCACTCGCGGCGAGTCTTAACCCCTGCAGCGGACGAGCGTCCACGGCAGGGAGCTTTCAGGGAGCCGGGGGACGGAAGCAGCCAGAGAGTTTAAAGTCTCCATGGCTGCTCCAGAGGAATGTGGAGGGGAGGTGGGCTCCCCTGGACCCAGGCAGCACAGGCTGCCCCCCCCTATAGCCAGCGGGGGACCCAGTATTCACTGCACCCGATCGTGCATATTAACGATCGGGTGCAGTGAATATATGAATATCTAATGAGCGGCTCGAGCGCTCCGGCCCCCTGCTGGCTGCACTGTGTAAAAAAAAATATATATTTTTTTTTAAATTAAATATATATTCATGTGCTATAAGCACATGAATAAAAATAACATGCCCCTTCACAGAAAAAAAAACCTGATTTTTTTACACCAAAATTTAAAAAAAAAACCTTTTAGTTTAAAAGTTCACATTCCAGCTCTCCATCAAAAGATGGAGAATTGCTACACGGAGAGAGACGGAGAGAGACGGAGAAAATCACTTAGAAAGACGGAGAATATTTCACATTGAATAGGGTTGCTCGCTTTTGGAGAGCAAAATGCTCCGTCAAAGGCGAACAAAGCACAAATTCTCCATAAAACACGGAGAACTTTTCTCATTGAATACTGCCCATAGAGTCCATAAAAAATCATAGACATGTATTTTCACTGCCGTGATCGCAAAAAAAATAGGCTGCTCATCACAGATTTGCATTTGCCTGTGTGAGGCCGGTGAAACTACATCCCCAATAAGTGCTGGCATCAGGGATAATTTGATACAATTACCAATGGTAAATTATTATTATTAGTAGTAGTATTGTCTATGTGGTGATTATATATAATTTAACAAATATAATACTGTATATTGTATTTGTATTATTTCTTTGATTGACTAAGTTCACTTGTCACTCTGTAACTTATACACATTCACAATATAATCTAAGATATATTTTAATTCAGTTCATTTTTATTATTTGGTGGTTTGCATTAGTAATTCGATTTTTTTTTTTTTTAGATGATAAATTGTGATACATTTATAGAATAATTATAATTATTGTGGTGATGATAATTGTGATGATTGTTCTTCTTATCATTTAATTTTATCATTTATTTATTTATTTATTAACAGGTTCTTACACAGCGCACACATATTCCGCAGCGCTGTACAGAGCATAGTTATGTCGTTTCTTAGACAAGACATCCAGGTACTCTCAAAATGGAAATTACCAGTGCGTTCTTTTGGAGGGCCCAGGACAGACAATTTAAGAAGAGCTACCCTTGCCTGGGATGGATCGGTGGCACCAGATAATCGCAGTTGGTGCATGCGGTGGCAACTTGGCAAAAACAGCATCTGCAGTTTTTCACATTTTGAACTGGCCCTGAGCCAGTGAGTGCTTGAGGACCAATAGCCAATAGCCAATCAGGAGCTGCTTCTGTGGTGGCTCCTGATTGGTCACCATTCCTCAAGTTCTGCTTTGCTCACGAGTCTGGTTCTGTGTTTGAAATGCCACCAGTGCTGTCTCTGCCTGGATGTCATGCGGTGCTCCAGCTACAATCAGCTGGTGGCACTGATAAACACTGCTGCCATCTGGGCCCCCTCTCTGTTCAGGTCTGGGATGCCAGGTCCCACAGTACCTCCCTGATAGTGGCACCGTGCCCAAAGCATGGCAAGCATAGCGGAGTCAAGCAAATGGATGCAGTACACTTACACAGTGTCCATACCGACCTATGTTGACATAGACACCCAAAAAAGCACAAAAAATTTATGTCGACCTTTTCTACGTCGACCTTTTGACCATGTTGATCTTTGAATGTCGACATTTTGACCATGTCAACCTTTTTTGACGGTCGACTGATCCAATAGTGGTAGACCATTTGACTGTAGATGTAGACATTGTAGTATCTAATATACTGTAACCATTTTGGTTTTTACACCAGGGAATTAAAAACCTTATTACTTAGGATCCCAATTTTAAAAAAAAGTTTACTTGAATTTTAGGATTCTTTTTTTTCCGAGAGCTGCAATATTGTATCAACTTGTACAGCAACGGTTCTGACTGCTCTCCCCATTCTATGGCAGTGAATAGAGATGGGAGGGGGATAGGAGACTCTCCTGCTCATCAAACACCTTTTCAAACTGAATTGATACATTTCAGGTGGAATCACAAAAAGACGTCTATATTGATGCTTGTTTTTCCACCGGGAAGTGTTAGATAAATTAATAAGAGTTCATAGAATATCACATTGTCAGCAACTGGAAACATACAATAAACTAAAAAAAAAGTCCAGTTTTATAAATAAGTCTGTATTAATCAAAGAGCCATTCTCAGCTACAGTACTGTTTGTGTGACATGTTCTTTGTATTTTTTCCACATTCAGCCAGAAAAAGACATGATACATCAATAGTTTTCCCATTATAGAGAAGTAGCTTATCCTGAGGGACTCCGATGTTAGCAGGTGAATACAGAGCCTCTTCCGAGCTTTAAAAGGACTTTTTTCAACTAATGATCATGTGCCAGTAATTGGCCATCCAAAACTTGAAATTACATTCAAATGCATTTTTTCTGCTAAGCACAGTTACGTGCATGTAAATAACCATGTACACTTATGTAAACACGGATTTATTCATTAACATTTTCTTACATAGCGCACACATATTCTGCAGTGCTTTACAGTCCCTGCCCCAGTGGAGCTTACAATCTATACTCCCTACCACATATACATGCACACACATGCATGTATACACACATGTTGGGAGCCATTTAGCATACCTGTACATTATTGGAATGTGTGAGGAAACCGGAGTACCCGGAGGAAACACACGCAAGCATGGGGAGAATATACAAACTCTGCACAGTTAGAGCCATGGTGGAAATCATACCCATGACCTCAGTGCTGTGAGGCAGTAATGCTAACCATTACACCATACGTACTGCCCTGTATATATAACACATGGTGGGAATAGAACCCAGCGCTGTGAGGCAATAATGCTAACCATTACACCATACGTACTGCCCTGTATATATAACACATGGTGGGAATAGAACCCAGCGCTGTGAGGCAATAATGCTAAGCATTACACCATACGTACTGCACAGTATATATAACACATGGTGGGAATAGAACCCATGACCTCAGTGCTGTGAGGCAGTAATGTAACCATTACACCATTCGTACTGCCCCGTATATATAACACATGGTGGGAATAGAACCCATGACCTCAGTGCTGTGAGGCAGGAATATAACCATTACACCATCCGTACTTCCCCGTATATATAACACATGGTGGGAATAGAACCCATGATCTCAGTGCTGTGAGGCTGTAATGCTAACCATTACACAATCCATACTGCCCCTGTCTTTGCACACACAAATATGCATATACATGCATCAATATATCATTATTAGTAATGAATGGTTGCATTGCTGCCCAGGAACATCAATTTACAGATAAAGTACACACATTACATTCGAATCATTTTTAATTAGATTGTAAATTGAACAAAAAGCAATTGCTTCATACACATTAAAATTTTACTTGACAGAGCAAAAATAATACTTTAGTGCATATTTAATGCAGGGCAGTTTTACAAATGATGGATTTTAATTATGCAATTAGAACCTTCAATCCAATAGTTTCACATAGAAGCTATTTATTGAATATCATATACATGTAATCACATTTTGTTACTTGACACACACACTCTTGAATCATTAACAATTCAATAAAAAAAGACTGAATGTTGAGAATATACAGAAATATCTATGGATATTTTAGGCTGTTCTACCATAGCATGAGTTATTGTCCCTTTCTCTATTCTGTTACATTTAACCCCATAAAAATAATCTCTCTCTCCCTCTCTCCCTCCTTTTTCCAGTTCATCAGCTCCCATGCATTCAGTCAAACCAGTGGCATCACCAGGTGTGGTGACAATTGGTTTACACCCACTACATTAACCCCCCCCCCCCACACACACACACACACACACACACTCAAGCAAGAGGTGCTGCCACCCACAAAGAAGGAGGTGTGACTTCACGGGGATCTCTGATCTGTCCCTCTAGAGGTATGTGCACCACCACCATTGTTGTAAACCCCCCACTGGGCTTTTGACGCCAAAGAGCCTGCTGCTACTACTACACTCTTTGCATGTACTGTATGTCCAACTTCTTTTAACATACCCCACACAAAGAAATTGCAGAAATATGAATTAGTTTATACAGAGGGTTGTGGTATTTTTGTGGTATTCAACATTCAGAATTTTCATATTAAGATCATGTCAACATTTTGCTTGTCTACACTTATGTTTTGTCAACACTGTTGAAATTTAATTTCATTCTAACTCTAACAGAGTGATGTATATAAAATGTTGACAAAAACAATGTCAACTCCACAATGTCAGTTAAGATGTCGACATTGTTAAAATTCCAACGTGCACAGTGTCAACATCCTCAATATGTCATCAGGTGAAATGTAATGTTAGCATTGTCAGAAATGTTGATGTTAGGCATGAGGGTTAGGTTGGAAGAGGTAGGTTAGGCTGTGGGTACTAGGGGGGGGGGGACTTGGTAGAATCTGATATTGCACTAGAGGGAGAGGATGGTATTAAGGTTTATGATAGTGGAGAAATACCTGAAGGAAAAGTTCACATGGTCACCAGGACCTGGAACAGCCATCTGTTGCAGCCATCAGGAGCAGGTAGTCATTCCTGGGTCAACAGGGATGACTTGATGACATTCTAAAAAAAAATACAAGTTGAAGTGGCACAAATTGACATTAAGAGCATGTAAACATTCTAAGGAATATAAAGAGATGGAGATGAGAGTGAGAGGGTGTCAGGGAAAGAGAGATGGAGAGAGTGTGAGAGAGAGGGTGTCAGGGATAGACAGCTCAACAGGTTGTTTTTGGTGGTGATTTTAACACCGTTGTAAGAACCAAAGATAGAGGAGGTACAAGAAGCGGGTGTGGTATGGGACTCCAACAGTCGGGATCCCGACAGTCATTATCCTCACGTCGGGATCCCGACTGCCTGGAGTCAGACAGCGGGGCAAGCGAAAAAAAGCCCCTTGCGGGCTCGCCTCGCGAGCCACCTATTCTATTCTACCTCTATGGGGGTCGTGGACCCCCACGAGGGAAAATAGCGGGTGGCCATCGGGCACCCGGCTGTCAGCGTTTTGACAGTCAGGATCCCGACGTCAGGTAAACGACTGTCGGGATCCCCAAAAGCTGTAGAGCCTTGGGCTATGATGCAAATTATTTCATTAAGATGGTCAGGTAGGCTGGACTGGTGGATGGTCATATAAGGCATACTCCAGACCTCACTGGTTACACTTTTTATAGCGGTCAGAATAGAAGAAGAATAGATAGATTTATTTGTTAAAACTAATTTAAAATCTCTACCTTCCAAGGTAGAGCCAGTAGAATTTTCAGGTCACTGCTTTCTTAGTTTTTCATTGAATGGCTCTCAGTCCATCCAGAAAGGGAGTGGTCTGTGGAGGCTGAACTCAGAGCTCCTAAAAGAAGAGAGTGTGAAGCAGTCCCTCAGAGGTCATGATCCATGAGTCACTGTTGGAGGCAGGATGAAGTAAATCAGAGTGGTGGGAGGAAATGAAAAAGAAGGTCCAAGGTTTTTTCAAAAGACTAATTAAAAACCCAGAGGATTGAAAAAAATAAGGGTACTTGTGTAGTTTCATGGCACTGTGCGTCTGAGTCCCCTTGCGGGGCTCGCTTCACTCGCCCACGCTGCGGGCTCTGTGGCTCGCTACGCTCACCACGCTATCTAAAATCAACTCCATGCCAACGTGGATAGTGGGGGTATGAACTATCCACGTTGGCATGGAGTTAAGTTACTTTATTTTAGATAGTTTGGCGAGCGTACAACCCGGAAGTAGCACGGCCCCATGCTGGCACCGTGAAACCACACAAGAACCAAAATAAGAGTGCCTACTATGTTCTTAAAAGAAAATTAGATTTCTTGATCTCATAGAGAGGAGATGATGGGAAAATCTCCCAGGTGAAAGCTCAGATGAAAGAAATTCAGTACAACCGATTGGCATCTTTGATTCTGGAGAGGGATTATGGTACATACCACTCACCAGATACCTACTAGAGTTGTAGAAAAGCCGTTGAGGCAAGAGAAGTCAGTGGCCTATATGACAGAAGGGGTGTGCTCCAGGAGAGGAGGGAAGGCACTCATTAGAGCCTATTATTCTAATATTTTGTCTGAGCAGGCACCTGTCAGAGAAAGGATGGAAACATTTCTGAGGGAGACACCAGGTCTGATGGAGCCAGGGGACTCTCTTGAATGTTTGGACAACAAAATAGGAGTAGAGGAAGTTAGGGAAGCTATTAATGGTTTGACATTAAAAAAAGTTACCCAGACCTGACGGTCTAACATCGGAGTTCTATAAAGTATTCTCTGATGTATTAGCTCCCCATCTCATGGATGTGTTTAATGCCAGTTTGGAGGAGGAAGAGCTGCCTCCTTCCATGAGATGGTAGGCTCTTATTTTGTTGTCCAAAGGAAAGGATCCAGCACGTATTGAGAATTGGCGCCTCATAGCTCTTCTTAATATGGACAGGAAGATTTTGGCAAAAGTATTTTTTAACAGAATAGTGGAGTTTTCTGGGAGGCTTCTCTCACCCTCCCAACACTATACGGTGAAAGGGCGTAGCACTTTTAATGCAGTCCTTGGTGTCCGGGAAGCCATGGAGCAGTGCAGGGCTGGGGTGGGGGGGGGGGATTCTTGATGGCCTTGGATCAATCATCCATTCAAGATCAGCAGGAAAATTCCCGCTGGCCTTGAATGGATGTCTCCTTATTCTAAAACATGGCTAGATGGTGGTCAGATGGGAAGACCCTGGACCAGGCAAAGTTACCTTCTGATTTACGTGATTCAATCCATAAAGATGATCACCAAGTGGAGTTTGAAGGTGGGTGATGTGAGAGATTTCTCAAGAAAGTAGTTGTGGAAGAGGATCTTGCAGACCTACTTTTATGCTCCACTGGCTCTGAGTGACTGTCCAGGGGATGTCTGTTCAGCTGGGTTGAAACTGCTTAATGAGCGGAGGATCCCACTGATGTTTAGAGACATTGCCTGGCTTTCTATTCAAGGGAAACTTTATGTTAGAGGGAACGGTAAGTTATGAAGTGCCAATAATCGTGATTGTCCACCTGCAGAATGTCCTGAGGAGGAGGAGACAATGGGCCATTTCTTTCTTAAATGTTCCTTCAATGTAAACATATATCAAGCTGTCAATTGCTCTAGGGATCCCTTGTCTTTCGGGGCTAAGTTACCCGTAGTGGGTCTATGAGGCATTCAAAGGTTATGGGAATTTTGATTTATGCACAATTTATAACATTAGTTTAGCAGTCAGGTATCACACGTGGAATGCACAGTGTCACAGTGACAAAAGATCCTCCCTGTTAGGATGGTGGTGGGTCCTATTCTACATGAGGTGAAGGTAATGATGGAAATGGAAAAGGAGAAGCTGGATGCCAGCATGTCTCGCTTGTGGGACCAGTTGAAACCTCCTTAGTAGGTGGCAAATAGTAGAACCTGAAACATACTGGGACTCTGTTCTTTTTCTTTTCACGCAAAGTAGGGAAAATATGGAATATGAGATAAAAGAATGTTTTACATACATGTTTTTTTAGTACCAGATCCTTCACTTAAAAATAAATGTAGGTGGAGAAAGTGGTTGAGGGGAGTAAATGTAGAGATGAAAGGTATCTCGTGGGTAAGGGTAATGGGTGTGTTATGTACTAAAGGTGATGAGTATAGTGGTGAAGGTGGAGGGGATGTTTGATAGGAATGAATGTAGTGAGAATGAAGGTGGAAGGATGGGAGGATAAGGTAAACATGATGGCAAGTATAAAGTGGAGTGGAAGGAGGGATATTTGTGGAGGTATGAGTATGAGAGAGTATGAGTCAGGGTGAATGTTCTGGAAAAGGAAAAAAATGGAGAAACCCAGGATCAGGAGAAAGTGTAGAATAGGAAGGTTTATTTTTTATAAGATTGTTAGATTCTGAAGGTAAAGGTGGAAAATGTTTCAAAAAGAAAGGGACATGGGGTAGGGGGATGGTGGGAAGGTATGGGGATATGGAACATATCGATGTTTGTAAATATATGGAAAATTATATTTTATAATGTATATGGAATGGTATATTATTTTTGTATAAAAGGTTTTAATCTTCAATAAAGAAGCATTCATTGCAGTTCCGCCTCTGGTAGGGAAAAAATTAAGTAGCTGCCATCTAAGAAATGAATGCGTCTGTTTAACCAAGACCAAACCACCTCCTGAAAACGTACCGGTTATTTTAGGAGCTGGTCCGGGGGAATCATGATATGTGTTTTTTAATATTCTCATTAGGGAAGGAAACGTGACTAATGCGACAGTAATGGAATTTTAGTGATGTGTAAGTATTAACATCTGCTTCTATAGTCTTAATAAGCAGCCGGATTCTTGGATATTTTTTTTTTTTTTATTGCTGTTAATTACATTCATTTGGAACAAACAATTCTTTGCAGCGAATCGCCTTGTAAAGTAACTGTCAGCGGAGACACAGGATCATGCTCTACATTACGGTCATTTCTGCAAGAGAACTAACTACACTACTTTGTACAATTGGAAATTTGCCGAACTACAATAAAAACGTAATTCATTCTGTGGTGTTTGGGGGTTATTCTGGTGGATTTGCAAGACTGCGAATTCGCAGCCTTGCGAGTCCACCAAACCCTGCCTTGTGAATGGTTGGCTGGCACCACCCATTCGCAAGCGCGATTCGCACGCAGGGCATGCAAATGGGTGTTAAACAAGTAGCATCCATTCGCAGGCCAGGTGGAACCTCCCACGTCTTTCAATGGTTGCCAACCATCGAAAGATGTGGCAGGTGCACACATATGTAAGGTTGCTCTGAGCAACCTAACATATGCATGCAGGCTGGGAAGGAAGTGGGCAGGTAGCTGACATCAGGAAACGGCTTTGCATGACACGTCAAAATGATCACTGCTCTGCACTATATGTATTTAGAGTACAGCACATATAAAGGCAGGAACTTGTCTGCACTACAGTCATTCAGACTACTCTGCACTACACTACATATACAGGCAGGTAATCCTCTGAACTACAGTTATTCAGACTACTCTGCACTACAGTTATTCAGACTACTCTGCACTACACTACATATACAGGAAGGTAATCCTATGCACTACAGTTATTCAGACTACTCTGCACTACACTACATATACAGGCAGGTACTCCTGTGCACTACAGTCATTCAGACTACTCTGCACTACACTACATATACAGGCAGGTACTCCTCTGCACTACAGTCATTCAGACTACTCTGCACTACACTACATATACAGGCAGGTAATCCTCTGAACTACAGTCATTCAGACTACTCTGCACTACAGTTATTCAGACTACTCTGCACTACACTACATATACAGGCAGGTAATCCTCTGCACTACAGTTATTCAGACTACTCTGCACTACACTACATATACAGGCAGGAACTCCTCTGCACTACAGTTATTCAGACTACTCTGCACTACACTAAATATACAGGCAGGTAATCCTCTGCACTACAGTTATTCAGACTACTCTGCACTACAGTTATTCAGACTACTCTGCACTACACTACATATACAGGCAGGTAATCCCCTGCACTACAGTTATTCAGACTACTCTGCACTACAGTTATTCAGACTACTCTGCACTACACTACATATACAGGAAGGTAATCCTCTGCGCTACAGTTATTCAGACTACTCTGCACTGAACTAAACGACACTACACAGCAGCTTGCATGAAAGCTCTGACCTGAATCAACAAGGGTGTTCAGCCGCATGTTTGGGGTGACGGGGCAGCACTGGCAGGTGTGTGTGACAAAGCCACAGTGCCCCAGCTGCAGGAAGGGGGTGGGGCCGGGGTGGGCGGATCCCTGCAGGAAGGGAGCGGGTCCATTTCGGTGATGTGCTTAGCGTAGAGGTGACGGGGACTGCACCGTTGGGTCTCTGTGCCACATTATGTTCTGAGGCTGCAGGATGGGTACGAGGGATGAGGAGGGGTGGCGGGTCCAGGCCGGTAGTGCCAGCAGGACATCCCCGGCCACTGCAGGTGATTAATGTGGCGCATGGAGTCCTGTGAGCACTATCGTGCTCTCTGTCATTCTGTGATTGAGTGGGGGCGGGATCAAAGAGTCTCTGATAGGCTATTAGGCTATGACTCCGCCCAGCATTATACACACACTCCCAGAATGATTGACAGATGTAGCTAAATATATAAGAGATATAAAGAGTGCCGCAGCTTTGTAAATTACCTTTATGCTCTACATGTTGCACTATGGGCCTTATTCTGGTCGGTGCGTACATTTCCGAATACTTTCGGATGGCGTTTTTTTAGCCGTCTGCGCATGCGTGGGGAATGCTATGCGCATGTGCCACGCATGGTCTCCGTACTTGTTCTCACTAATACCGTACAGAAATGTGCACCGCAATCACTCGGGAAATATGGGCGTATTATGGGCGTCATTCGGAACTACACAGGGGCGTACTTTCAAAGTGGGCTAAACTGGGCGGAAACATGGGCGGACACGAGGGAGTGCACTCATTTTGGTAGGCGTGCATTCGGACAGCACACAGAATGCACGCGAACAAAAAGGCAGGAAATATGCGGTGTCCATAAGCAAGTATTGCTTTGTGGACACCACTCGTTCATGCGCTAGGCAATTGCTACGCCTAATCAGTACAACCAATGTCAGCTGAACACAATACAATCCACTCCTTTACTCATTACTCATTAATTACACGCTTCTCACTGCTTCAATTGGAACCATTGCAGCTTAAATGGAACATTACTAAACACACACATATATGCTGCACTTTTCACACAATTTTACACTGCAAATAATGGACACAACTTAATATTAATAATAGAAATACACATGTCACTTCTACATGTATCAATTAAGCCACACATTTTGGGGAACAAAAAAAACATTTATTACCAGAACTTATAAAATAAACTGGAAACCGTAACAAATTAAAAGGTACCATGCCAGGAATAAAATTAAAAAATATATAATAAAGACATGATTTTTTTACATACATAGCCACAGCAGAATCATTAGGAACACATCAGGTGGCTTCACAACCAAAGTATAGCACCAACACTTCAAGTACAGCAGACAGTAATGGTAGGAACAAAGGCCAACAGGGGAACCAAACATGATATTCGAAACAAGGGGAAATGTGGGGACCCTCGCCACGGAATTGGACACAGACAGCTGACACACACAGCTCAATGAAAGATTTGGGAAGACTTAGGCTGGTTTCACACACTAAGCTCCTGCCGGACGGTGAAATCCCGCACGGCCAGGGAGCCGTGCCGCACACATTAGTTGTGAATGGACACTATTGTGTCCATTCACACGGGACGGCCACGGCCCGGCCGCACGGCTGCAGCTGGATCCCATCACTGGAAGGGAGGGTTGCCGGGCTGTGGCCATCCCCACCATTGTAATCTGCTGAGTGCGGCACGGCTCCCTGGCCGTGCGGGATTTCACCGTCCGGCAGCAGCCGGAGTGTGTGAAACCAGCCATAAGGGTGGAGATTAATGCGGACACAAGTTCATCTGCGGGCACGTTTGCCCCTGGCAGGCTCCTTGCCATGTGCAGCAGCTCTTCGGCCATGGCCACGGCCAGATGATGGGCCAGGTGGAGCAGATGCTGGTGAGGGGGGGGGATGGTGTTCCCCCTCTGCCAGCAGGGAGTGCTGATGGTGGGAATGCACCAGAAACGGATGACATTAGGACCCTATTGCTGGCAACTAGCTCCACCATAAGCTCATTATGGTGGAGGAGGAGGTCATTTTGCCGCAGGGCTTGATCAGCCAGCACCTGCAGGCTAGCAGCTATTGATTGCTGGGTGGCAGCCATAGCCTGCAGGCTCTCAGCGATAGTCTGCTGGCTGCTGACCTAACCCTGCAAGACCTCCTCGGTCCTACGCATCCGCTCTGATGCCGAGTCTCCCTGCTGCTGAATATGGGAAAGCACCTGCACCCACCTGTCGAATTCAGCCTCGGGCGGTGGCTGCTGCTGCTGCACGGGCCTGGTACTGGTGGCAGGTGGCACAGACTCCTCAACCTCAAGAGATTCTGGCCCAAGCGGTGGGGATGCTGGTGAAAGAGAAAATTACAATTACAACACATTCCATGCAAAATTAGGACCAGCTACTTATGGCATGGCAAATAATTACCTTCAAGAAAAGAAGCCATGAGTTCCGCTGGGGACTCGCTGTCGATGGTGCTCACCCCCCGGACCTCCTCTACTGCAATGCAGCACTCTGCCATCTCCTCCAGGGGGGTGAGCTTCAGCTTTCCAGGCATGGGACCAGCCCCAGAGGTGTGGCTGTGTTCCCACCGCTGGGTCAATTTCTTCTTGAGGTTGGGTTTGAAGTCGTGCCACCTGCAATCAAAGTGTACATATTACTACATATCACTCCTCATGTTTGCTCTAGCACACATTGCAATCTGCAACAGATGACAACATGTGCTTCATTACACACAACTTACATTCAATGAAAATATAAAAACAACCCTTAGAAGATACATTCACACTCACCCTACAATAACTATTTATTAAATGACTGTGGCTCCAAGCAACGTGACCGGCCATTGACCAACACCATCTAACATCTAATGTAAACATTAGTGGTATTGTACTGCTCAAATGTAACACACATGAACTTGCCTCTTCTTTACGTGCTCCGTCTCACGAACTTGTGGAGCCACCGCATTAATCTCCGCCGTTATGTCCTCCCAGATCTTCCATCTCCTTGTGTGTGTCAACCTGTCCTGTGGACACTCGATCCAATCCCGTGCGCGGGGTACCAG
Source organism: Crinia signifera (assembly GCF_055691185.1). Classification (NCBI taxonomy): domain Eukaryota; kingdom Metazoa; phylum Chordata; class Amphibia; order Anura; family Myobatrachidae; genus Crinia; species Crinia signifera. The sequence goes on from NC_139227.1 coordinate 108,298,659, forward strand.
GATGGCAAGCTCCTGCGCTTCGAATGCCATGTTTCTGCTGCTTGGTTCCTCTGTTGCCCTATTTCGGCCACGCCCACGGCCACTGCCACCGCCACGGCCACTGCCACTGCCACGGCCACCTGTCGCTGTACTCGAAGTGCTGGCCAGGCTACTCTGTTGGGAAGCCACCTGTTGTGTTCCCAATGATTCTGCTGAGGCTGAAGATGGGCCAGCTGCCGATTGGCCTGATGTAGATGGCCCATCTGGCTGCTGTTCTCCCAATGGCTGGTCTGGGTTGAGGGGGACATAGCTGGTGCTGGAGTCCATGTGGCCAAACAGGTCCTGCAACACCTGGTCTTCCTCAGATTCTGAGCCAGCCATGTTTGCAACCACATTGCAGTTTTGTAACATACCTTTATATCCTATTTCTGTAATTGGCGTACATCAGCGACACCCTGCGTTCCGTACGGGAGCGTAGACCGTGCGGCGCATAGGCCACGCCCCTACCTGCGAAAAAAAACCATGGCAAACATAGTAAGTCTGATTTAGTAGCTTATTGCAGATTTGTACTCCAATGACCAAATAAAACTGAGGTCAGACATGAAATGTATATGTGAATGTACATCTGTACTGTGCACTTGTTTGGTATGTAGTACAAATGACACTAACCATTCTATATGTAAATCCAGACCACCACTTAGGCAATAGTAATCAGTGCTAGCATCCAAATCACATGTGAAAGGTCTCCAAATTCAGGCTTAATGCTAGCTTCATTTCATTCAACATCTCTAGTGTGGCCCAGTAGAAGGTAAGTGTACACATGGCACCATGGCCTAATATTGGGAAAAAGGTCTGGCACTATTTGCTATGTTTCTGCTGTATAGCTTTCACTATAATAAAGCAGTTTAGTACCTTGTAGAGTTAGGTGTAACTGGCTAGTGATGCAGACTATTTCACCTGTTGCTTTTACCCATGTTTGGTGAATGTAATAGATTATATATAATGGGTTTCCAACTTATTTTACACTGTCTGTTTAGGAGATAGTAAGTAATGGCATGGTCTGCTCAACTATGCAAAGGTACAGCAAGTGTGGGTTTGCGATGCAATGGGTTAGCCGTCTGTTGTGGCGCATACACGCTGTTACTGTCAAAATGAACAATAAAGTTAATACCAAATATCACTCTGATCAACCAATGACAGGACATGATTGCTTGAATTGTGCCATTGCTAAGATGGCGGCCTATGGGAGAGCAGCACCCTTCTCACCCGCGGAGCTTAGGACACTGGTCTCCGGTATGGAGACCAGGCTGGGGCGTGCGGGGCCCTTCATCACTAATAGGCAAAAGCGTCAGGCGTATGCTGCAGCCCACAGGCGCATATTCGCGCGCACCCAGGTGCGCAGGACCATCACACAGCTGGAGCGGCGATGGTCGGATCTGAGGCGCCGCCAGCCAGAAAAGCTCCAGCTAATATGGGCCAGCATTGCACGATGTAAGTGTTTACCCATTAAATGCCTAATTGTACAATATTGCTTACATGACCTTTTTTAAACCAATAAGGTAACCTGCCTGATCCATGAGTTAAACATGGCATACACTATATGTGTGGTACTTCCTGTTTGACACCCTGTAATGGTCATAAAATATGTAATTGTGTAGGATTATTGTTTGTGATGCTTACAATGGCCCAAATGTCACATCATAACTGCCATTTTACAGGCTGTGTTTTATAAAAGGTGGAAAAGGGGGATTTGAGACTGCGCTTGCTAAATAATGTGCAACAGGTGTCTCTAAAATATTTAATCAATTAAGATATTCACATATATTATCACATGAAACACATTAAAAAATACAATATAAAAGAAATGGTGGATACCACAAATAGATGGAGAGCAGGGATAGTCACCCACAGTCTGGTCGTGATATGTCCTGTATCCGTTCCTATGACACCTCCAGGTGATTGTCCCGTACGGAATGAGGGTGATGAAATGCTGGGAAAGATAAGGTGATCGGACCAGGGAGCTCCTGATGTTGGGGGTGCTCAACCTGGTGGGCTAGATGTTGTTGCCACTTCAATATCCTTAGTAAGAGATGCTGATGTCAAAACCAGGGAGCTCCAGATGTTGGGGGGTGCTCTACCTGGTGGGCTTGATGTTGTTGCCACTTGAATCCCTTTGCAGGGGGGTGTCAGTCTCCTGACCAGGGAGCTCCTGATGGTATGCGGTGCTCTACCTGGTGGGCTTGATGGTTAGCCAAGGAGATGATTCCTGGAGGTTGGTCCGGTTGCAGGACAGTAGATGGATAGTCTGTAGATTTAGGGGTGAGCCTGCTCCCCTACACCAACGCGTTTCGCTTAGAGCTTTGTCAAGGTGATGTCTGTGGTGTTCCCTGACTGGGTTTATATACCCTCAGAGGGAGGGGAAAACAATTTGCACCTGTTGCACATTGATTACATATACCACTAAAATGGGTTGATCTCTAGGTTATTGTGAATAGGAGACAAAGCTAAACCTTCTCATACTTTTTAATTTAAAAAACGAGTGTTTTAACGCAAGTATGATCATAAAGAAAAAGACATTTCATTTACTTACAGAAGTCCGTTTCCGGATATCCGGTGACGTCACTTCCGCTTTGGTGAACCGCATATGCGCTCCACCAATACACTTCCCTCGCAATACAATATACTGGCGACTCTCGCCCTTTTCAAAGATGGCCGGGATTGCACTTCCGGGTATGTTGCCACGCAACTGGCTGCTGTTTCTAACGTGATTGGCGGTGCAAGTCCCTATCAGCCAGAGGACCAGAGTCCACCTAATTAAGGTTCCTACATTTTAATGGAGCATTCGTGGAGCGCACATGTGATTTTACAGTATCCATGGTGATACAGAGTATTTATAAACAATATATAGACAGAATAAATGCATTTAAAAAATTCATTTAAAAAATGTCCAGTAATTATAGCGGATGGGTATATTTATTCTTAGGTGTGTTCGCATGTAGGCAGAGATATATTTTTAGGTAGGACAGATACATTAGGAGAAAGAATAGTGATAATGAATGCTGAAAGCAATATACATATATAAATTATAACTGGTATTGAGTAATAATAGTAATACACAGTGTACATTAATATGGTAGCTATAAATTGGTATGGTCGACATCGTCGACATACTGGTCTCGTGTAGACACTTGGGTTCCATTTTTTTTTTTTTTTTTAGTTTTTTTTAATTTATTTTTTTTTTTTAAATTTTTTTTTTTTTAGAGCAGTTTTTTGATTCCTTGGGGAGTATGTCCCCTGCTTAGTCTTTACATTATGTAATGAGGAGGTATACAGATATTCATATAATTCAAACACTAATTAGGCAGTACATAGAAAACTTTATTGTGATAATAATCAGAAAACCAAATTCTTCTGTGGGTTGGGGATGATACTCCTCAGGACTTTTTTCGTTCCGGGATTTATCAAAAAGGGGGGGGGGGGGGTTGCCTGTCTGGTGGAAAGCCGATGGATGGTATTAAGAAGGGAGGAGAGGAGGGAGAGGATATTTTTTCAACAGTATATGAGTACAATTCAAGAATATATATTTCTACAATAATCTTACAGTAATGTTATTGTAAGATATACACATACGTTCTCCACTTATCAAGTGGATATTAAGGGTAAGTGTTTCAATAACGGTGGTGAGTGGGTTTACATAGTATTGTTTTTCCATGGCCTATTTTTGTGATCTATATCATTAATGTTTAGATCACTGTATTTAGTTCTACAGCTTCGTTTAGCCCCCCTGGATGTATAGAGTCCATTTTGTACATCCAGTACACCTCTTGTCGACATAGAGTTCTATATCTATCTCCCCCGCGTGCAGTTCTTGCTACGTGTTCTAAACCCACCAGCCTAAGGCTCTTGGGGTCTCCCCCGTGGACCTCATGGAAGTGGCGGGAAACACTGTGTGTTTGGGCATGTTTCATTATATTCCTTCTATGCTCAAGGAAGCGGATTTTAACCTTCCTTGTGGTGCGTCCTATATAAATAAGTTCGCACCCACAAGTCAACATGTAGATAGTGTAACTAGTATTACAATTGATGAAGGAATCTATCTTTATGTTAGCACCTTCCTTGTCTTTTATGGAATGGCACGCCCTGAGTTCTATATGTTGACATGTAATACATCTTGTTGACCCGCACCTAAAAAATCCCTTAGGTTGGCCTCCAAGCCAAGTACTCGGGCCTAACTCTTTTGGTGGGGTTATTATTGGTTTCAGGAAGCTAGGGGCTACGGAGTTTTTAATCGATTTGTTTTTCTTAAACACGAACAGAGGTTTGGGAGGGATTACATCCACTAAAAGGTGGTCTTGTTTCAATATTTTATAGTTTTTTCCAATTATTCTTTTAATTTCATTTGAATGGCTATTGTAGGTAGATATGAATGAAATGTGTTGGTTCTTCTCTAAGAATTAAAAGATGAACGCTTCTACACTGTCCTGGATGGCAATCCAACCCAGAAATTCGGACTTAATCTGTTGAAATTACTCAGGGAGGCTGAATTGGATGGAGTCATTTCCAGGGAGGAACTCCGTTTCCTGTACAACGAACACCCCACCACACCTATTTATTATCACCTCCCCAAAATACACAAAACCCTCACTTCACCTCCTGGACTAATGAAAATTGTGATTAAGTACAGAAGAGTCCAGGCGGAAAAAACGGAAGCAGAGATAGAAGTGTTAAAACAGAAATTAGATCTACACAAAAATACACCGGAATTCAAAGAGAGAGATAATACAGTTAATGAAAGAATCTGTAAATTTGAACAATCAGTGATAGATATGAAGGGCAAAAAATATCAGAGAGACTCAGAAGATTATAGGAGAGGAACGGTTAGAACATACAGAAACAAAAACAGGATTAAGAAAAATGAAGAAGATATTAGGAATGAGAAAGAATTATATGCAAATTCACATAATCAGTATAAACCCAGAAAGGAATACAGAAAACCCAGTGAAAGATCTAGAGAAGCACCAGGTAGGAGGGATTCCTATAGGGAAAACACCTATGGACGACAGGGAAGACAGAGGATCCACTCTGATTCCCGACCAGTCCAGAGGTCACAGCAGAACCGTTTCCCCTCACCGAATCAAAGAGACCATAATAGATCAGAGACAAACCCCAACATGCAATCTCTAGGGGCTCGCCCCAAAGATAGAGACACATCCATTCATACCAACAATAAGAATCAGGGGTCAAGACATACGGAGGTTTTTTTAGAGAAGAGACCCTATGTAAGGGAAGAGTACAAGATAAGCCATCTAAAGAACCACGAGACACCAAAAAGGGGGAGAAGCATAGATTCAGAGGAAGAAGAGGGGGTAAAAAGACAAAACAGAAGAAATTAAGAAAACATGCAAAGCTAAATCAGAACGAAATAAAACAAACAGTATATAATTTATCTTCAAAAGAATTATCTAGTTCAGACATGTCACTCCTAAATAAAGGACTAAAATACTCACCTGTCTCTACTCCTAATATATTCAATTTATTTGTGGAGCTTAACCGTTTCATAAGAAGTCTTTGTCGAAAAAGATACTTCGCGAGACAGATCCTTAATAAAAACAGGGACGAGGCAGCTGCGATTATTTTAGACCAAGGGGACTTACCAGCCCTTAATGCCCTCACAGAGCTCCTAGAAGAATTTGAAATAGAAACCCCTGAACCAAAGAAGCTGTTCGATATCTCACGAGATAAATTTCGTGCAAGATCGGATTTCTTCCCCATAAAATCCAAGGGCTCTAGTGTAGAGACATTTTATAAAACAACTCTTGAGGATTTTAAGAATCTATATAAAACAATACAACAAAACCCAAAAAAGAAATCCAATCTGAATAAAAAAGAAACACAAGCCCTCAGAAGACTCACTAAAGACACCTCCTTGGTTATCAAGGAGGCTGACAAAGGGGGCGGAATTGTCATCCAGGACAGGGCAGAGTACGTAAAGGAGGCATTTCGCCAATTAAAAGATGAACGCTTCTACACTGTCCTGGATGGCAATCCAACCCAGAAATTCGGACTTAATCTGTTGAAATTACTCAGGGAGGCTGAATTGGATGGAGTCATTTCCAGGGAGGAACTCCGTTTCCTGTACAACGAACACCCCACCACACCTATTTATTATCACCTCCCCAAAATACACAAAACCCTCACTTCACCTCCTGGACGCCCCATAATCTCCGGTATACAGTCACTCTCATCCAATTTATCATTTTATGTTGATTCACACCTGCAACCACGTGTCTCTACCCTCAGGTCACATGTAAAAGATACCATTCATTTCCTACAACTTATAAAAGATATACAATGGAGAGATACATACTCCTTCCTAACGCTAGATGTTACTAGCTTGTATTCAAATATTCCGCATGAAATTGGGATACAGGTAATTGCGCGGAGACTTATTGAGGATGGTGACCTGGGGGAGAGACACCAACGGTTTATCACGGATTCTATTTCATACATATTACGTCACAATTATTTTCTTTTTCACGACACTTTTTATTTACAGACAATGGGGACGGCCATGGGGACCAGGTTCGCTCCGAGCTACGCGAACCTATACATGGGGGAGGTAGAACAACAGTACATCTGGGGGGGCGAGTTCGGGGCGAATCTGGTCCTCTATGGCCGTTACATTGACGATTTATTCATCATTTGGGACGGGGATCACACTTCTGCACTTTCATTTGTTGAACACCTTAATTCAAACACTTATAATTTACAGTTCACCCATCACTTGGACAGGAAACGGACTACCTTCCTGGATCTGACCATTGAGGCAGAAGGCTCTAATATAATTACATCCAATTTTATCAAAGAGGTGGGCACAAATGCTTATCTGCACTATGACAGTGCCCACTATCCACCCTGGAAAAAGGGAATCCCAAAAGGCCAACTAATGAGGTTATACCGTAACTGTACTAACAAGGATACTTTTGAAAAACAAGCTAAAGATATGCTCCACTCATTTACACAGAGAGGATATCCAAAAGAAATCACTACAAAAGCATATGAAGAAGTATTATCTCTAGATAGAGAAGCATTATTACAAAATAAACCTAAACAGTCCTTAGAGAAGAACCAACACATTTCATTCATATCTACCTACAATAGCCATTCAAATGAAATTAAAAGAATAATTGGAAAAAACTATAAAATATTGAAACAAGACCACCTTTTAGTGGATGTAATCCCTCCCAAACCTCTGTTCGTGTTTAAGAAAAACAAATCGATTAAAAACTCCGTAGCCCCTAGCTTCCTGAAACCAATAATAACCCCACCAAAAGAGTTAGGCCCGAGTACTTGGCTTGGAGGCCAACCTAAGGGATTTTTTAGGTGCGGGTCAACAAGATGTATTACATGTCAACATATAGAACTCAGGGCGTGCCATTCCATAAAAGACAAGGAAGGTGCTAACATAAAGATAGATTCCTTCATCAATTGTAATACTAGTTACACTATCTACATGTTGACTTGTGGGTGCGAACTTATTTATATAGGACGCACCACAAGGAAGGTTAAAATCCGCTTCCTTGAGCATAGAAGGAATATAATGAAACATGCCCAAACACACAGTGTTTCCCGCCACTTCCATGAGGTCCACGGGGGAGACCCCAAGAGCCTTAGGCTGGTGGGTTTAGAACACGTAGCAAGAACTGCACGCGGGGGAGATAGATATAGAACTCTATGTCGACAAGAGGTGTACTGGATGTACAAAATGGACTCTATACATCCAGGGGGGCTAAACGAAGCTGTAGAACTAAATACAGTGATCTAAACATTAATGATATAGATCACAAAAATAGGCCATGGAAAAACAATACTATGTAAACCCACTCACCACCGTTATTGAAACACTTACCCTTAATATCCACTTGATAAGTGGAGAACGTATGTGTATATCTTACAATAACATTACTGTAAGATTATTGTAGAAATATATATTCTTGAATTGTACTCATATACTGTTGAAAAAATATCCTCTCCCTCCTCTCCTCCCTTCTTAATACCATCCATCGGCTTTCCACCAGACAGGCAACCCCCCCCCCCCCCTTTTTGATAAATCCCGGAACGAAAAAAGTCCTGAGGAGTATCATCCCCAACCCACAGAAGAATTTGGTTTTCTGATTATTATCACAATAAAGTTTTCTATGTACTGCCTAATTAGTGTTTGAATTATATGAATATCTGTATACCTCCTCATTACATAATGTAAAGACTAAGCAGGGGACATACTCCCCAAGGAATCAAAAAACTGCTCTAAAAAAAAAAATAAAAAAAAAAAAAATAAAAAAAAAAATGGAACCCAAGTGTCTACACGAGACCAGTATGTCGACGATGTCGACCATACCAATTTATAGCTACCATATTAATTTACACTGTGTATTACTATTATTACTCAATACCAGTTATAATTTATATATGTATATTGCTTTCAGCATTCATTATCACTATTCTTTCTCCTAATGTATCTGTCCTACCTAAAAATATATCTCTGCCTACATGCGAACACACCTAAGAATAAATATACCCATCCGCTATAATTACTGGACATTTTTTAAATGAATTTTTTAAATGCATTTATTCTGTCTATATATTGTTTATAAATACTCTGTATCACCATGGATACTGTAAAATCACATGTGCGCTCCACGAATGCTCCATTAAAATGTAGGAACCTTAATTAGGTGGACTCTGGTCCTCTGGCTGATAGGGACTTGCACCGCCAATCACGTTAGAAACAGCAGCCAGTTGCGTGGCAACATACCCGGAAGTGCAATCCCGGCCATCTTTGAAAAGGGCGAGAGTCGCCAGTATATTGTATTGCGAGGGAAGTGTATTGGTGGAGCGCATATGCGGTTCACCAAAGCGGAAGTGACGTCACCGGATATCCGGAAACGGACTTCTGTAAGTAAATGAAATGTCTTTTTCTTTATGATCATACTTGCGTTAAAACACTCGTTTTTTAAATTAAAAAGTATGAGAAGGTTTAGCTTTGTCTCCTATTCACAATAACCTAGAGATCAACCCATTTTAGTGGTATATGTAATCAATGTGCAACAGGTGCAAATTGTTTTCCCCTCCCTCTGAGGGTATATAAACCCAGTCAGGGAACACCACAGACATCACCTTGACATAGCTCTAAGCGAAACGCGTTGGAGTAGGGGAGCAGGCTCACCCCTAAATCTACAGACTATCCATCTACTGTCCTGCAACCGGACCAACCTCCAGGAATCATCTCCTTGGCTAACCATCAAGCCCACCAGGTAGAGCACCGCATACCATCAGGAGCTCCCTGGTCAGGAGACTGACACCCCCCTGCAAAGGGATTCAAGTGGCAACAACATCAAGCCCACCAGGTAGAGCACCCCCCAACATCTGGAGCTCCCTGGTTTTGACATCAGCATCTCTTACTAAGGATATTGAAGTGGCAACAACATCTAGCCCACCAGGTTGAGCACCCCCAACATCAGGAGCTCCCTGGTCCGATCACCTTATCTTTCCCAGCATTTCATCACCCTCATTCCGTACGGGACAATCACCTGGAGGTGTCATAGGAACGGATACAGGACATATCACGACCAGACTGTGGGTGACTATCCCTGCTCTCCATCTATTTGTGGTATCCACCATTTCTTTTATATTGTATTTTTTAATGTATTTCATGTGATAATATATGTGAATATCTTAATTGATTAAATATTTTAGAGACACCTGTTGCACATTATTTAGCAAGCGCAGTCTCAAATCCCCCTTTTCCACTGTCTATTTTTTTGGGCTAGACTTCCCAAACCTAGAGACTGCTGCTTCAGCAAAGCAGCTCTGCTCAGGCGCCCCTCGGGCCACTTTTTTAGTGACCCTACCCTTCCGTGTTTTATAAAAGCCACTAAGGAGCTGATTGGCTGTACATTTATCTCTACTTATAACCTTTGGATTTATAGCTTGTTAAGGCTTAATACATCTGTCCAAATGACCCCTAATTGGCACTTTTTTTTCTCTCAAACACAGCACGGGATCGAGCAAGACAGGCCCGGGAGGAGTCAGAGGCGGCCCAGGCCCAGGAGGAGGTCGCAGAAGCGATGGACGAGGAGGTGGTGTTGGAGGAAGGGGTGGCAGAGGAAGTGGAGGCGGAGGAGGTGCCAGATGAAAGGGAGGAAGTGGAGGAGGAGGTGTGGGCAGTGGAGGCGGAGGTGGTGCCAGTGGAGGAGGAGGTGCCAGCTGAGGAGGCCCCGGAAGAAGAGGAGGATGAGGAGGCCTGTGAGGTGGTGCAGGCGCCTGAAATTGGTATGTATACATAAAGAATCATTATTCCTTTTCTCATCTACTATTTGCTACTGTATGTAGCACTGGTGATTCAATTGTGTCTTTAAATACTATAAATTCATATAACAAACAGGGTAGCAACAGACACACTTAGATAGGGTGCCCAAACCATCCCTTTCATCCTGGACACATATTAATGACACAGGTTGTGAGGATGGCTTTCAGGTCGATTTTAAGTGCCACTGAACCTGTGTAGTTAATCTGTATCCTGGAATAAAGGGATGACTTGCTCATGTAAGGGTTACATGTCCCTGCTGCAAGCGTACAATCTGTAGCCTCATATAGGTGAGTAGAGTTTACAGGTGATTGATCTTTCTAAACTAGATTAAGTATGGCATAAATGGAGTATGGACAGGCGTGGCTTAGAATGGAGTAACAAGTGGTCAGTGCCCCTGGGCCCTCCTCTAGCTAAACACCCCCTGCGGTCTGCATGTATTGTTGGCACCATAATTGTGTGTTGATTTGGTCTTAGTAATGATTTTGTGCATGGGAGTGGGTTAGTGCTGCAGCTTCACCTAACTGGCATTATGACAATGATTTATGGAGCAGACCATCAGCAGGCAAGCCATGCTTGATTGCACAAATGTACTGTGCATTCCTGAGAGTTGACTAAGTCCCATGCCATGCTCCATAATATAACAGAGACTGAGCGCTTTTTGATGAGTTGGTATTGGTGCAGCTCATGACATGCTTCTCAGAGCTTAGTCATGGGTGGGTTTGGATTCAGAAGGAGCACTATGACTGTGAGGTGTTCTGCAGAGTAAAGGGTAGAGGGAAAAAAACAGGCTTTCCATCTAGGATGTATGCATGTATGTATAGCTGTATGTGTCATATATATAGTTATATATGTCTCTATATACATATATATATATATATATATATATATATATATATATACACACACACACACCTGTCACCTTGCATTTATTTAATTTATGTATGACTATGTTAAATGTATGCATGAATATCATTAGTAATTTGACCCTTTTTAATATGTCCACAGATGAGCCAGCCCAAGCAGAAGAGGGTATACGTGGGGCCCTCTTGAGAATGAGGGACCACATGCGGCTGGTCATGGCCGATTTGCAACACCTGATCGACCTCAGTTTTTAATTTTTTGTTATTTGTTTTCATTCCAAATTTGGGTTGTTATTTTAATAAATTGTTTATTACAGTTTGAAGTTGTCTGTGTGTTTTGTTTACATTAAACAGTATATGTGTAAATTGTTTATACTATTTTAAATGAGCAAAATGTACATACTGTATATAGATGTATGTTATGTTCACATCATGTAAGGGTTAATGTGTGTAATGAATGTAGTAGTAATGTGTTTCAGTATGTATTAGGATTTAATTGATTCCAATAGAAAACAAGCACTTTTTAATGAGGTTGCCTAATTGCATAAGTGGGTCATGTGATCGATTTCTGTGGTCAGATAATAGTGTTGAATTTTGCGTAAATACACCGCATCGGTGCGTACGGTCAGGTTACCGTACGTTCTGACGCGGTAAGACCGTGCAAACGCTGTAAGACCGTGCCGAATCTGTGCGTGTCCACCGCACACGCAAGGTTTGTATGTCATCCGTACACACGCCCTGTTCTTAAAGAGTGAGTCCGTCCGAATGCGGAGGCTCGGTGGGCGTTTCTACGGACGATGTCCGCACAGCGTGGCGTGCGGACCGCTCCGTAAGAATTCGGGAAAGTACGCACCGATCAGAATAAGGGCCTATGTACTGTATTCATAGCAATTAAATCCATCCTGGTTTGCAAATCTCAGTGGTCTATTTACTAAGATAGGAGTTCTATTGAAGATGATATGTTGCTATGGGCAACCAACACATTCTATCTATTATCTGCGCAGTACAAAAAATATCAATTAAATAAATACTTGCCCAGTGTTGGATTGGCCCACATGGGCACAAAGGAAACCCCACCCCACTGTCTGGTAGGCCTTACTCCAAATATAGTAACCAGATTCTCATATGTTACATTATATTGCACCGGACTAAGGTGTATTCTCTACAGTACAATATTTGATACCTATTGTGTATGCACTAGAAGATTTTATTATACTTGACTATAGTATTTACTTTCTAATGGCTAGCCAAACTTGAGCTGGACATACCCTGTTTGGAGACTGGCCATGCCACTAAATTGGTCTCCTATAACTTCATTCTCCGATGGGCCCTGCCCATCACTGTATTTGCCAACAATCCAGGATTGGCTGGGAGGCTCCAGAGAATGCCTACTGGATGCCCCTGGACCCCTCAGGACCCCCCCCCCCCCCCCGACATACACAGGTCAAATACAGGCATTTGCAGGTCTTGGGATAAGGGCTGAAGTAATGCAAGTTACATCATTTTAATTCCTCAATGTAGGCTCACAAATTGTGACATTAACTGTTACGGGAGTGGTTTTATGATGTCCGGCGAGTATTATTGAATTTTGGATCATTTTAGATAGGAGATCAGGTGGATATAACACTTGAATACTGACTATATTTTTTCCAAAAGACTTGGTTCTTCATGAAGGATCAGTAAGAAGATTTAGGGCAAAAGAAGCTTGATAATTGTTGCAGACAGAGTTCTGGTACAGGACAGGTAAGTCAACATGGTCATAACTGAAAAACAATCACTGAATGTACTGAAATGACATCTGTTCTGAAAATTTGGTTTGCATTCATTATAGATTCCTTTCCGTCTTTATTTCCTAGAACGATTTTTAGCATGTAAATAGTATTTATAATGATAGCATTTATATTTTAGCGCTTCCTGGCCAGTAATTACTTCTTATAGTTTCTGTATTAATTACTTTGTTTGCAAACCATGACATAAGCAGCAAGAGCAAGATGGCAAATCCATTTAATTATAACCACATGAATATAAATTTGGGCTTAATAAGGTCAATCCAATATACGACTCTAAAGAAAGTAATGGGCCTGAATGTAGGTATAGATATATTAGATATGACTTGAGAATTTGCATGACCGGGGTGTTCTGCGAATCTGGTTGAGCACAAATCGGACAAAGGTTAATTGACATGAGTTGTGTTGATTATCCGCCGTAGAGCAAGTGATCTTTATAATGTGCAAGGGGATTATGTGCAAGGTGAATAAATGCCTAGAGCTAGAGATGTACTTTAAACATTACAAATATTTTGATTGAATAATTATTCCTGTTTAATTACAATGCTACATAAATTGATTAATATTGTACTGTAAGTACTGTCTGCGCAGTTATCCAACCTTTACACACGGCCTCAACTATTTAGATTGAATGCATTTACAATGGTTGGGTCATTTTATTTATTGAAACATTCAGCTATTGGTCTTTAAATACAAACAAGTAGATCTTTTGGCTCTGACACTTAGCTGCTTTTCACGAGGGGTGTGTAACGTCTCTCAATAAGTGAAAAGGAAAAAGGAGATGTGGTCAGTGCTCAGTTTCTCTGAATGATACAATTATAAAATATTTTATTCTACACATAACATATAAACTATATGAAAAATAAATAAAAAACCATCAATTAAAAACAACAAAAATTATATGTGCACATACATGTTAATACGACATTATTGGGCACAATGGTTCCTGATGAGGAAAGTGGATGGCATGCAAAGCAGCATATATCAGGGAAAGCTGCAGATGGGGAAAAGTCAGGTAATAACTCTCATGGATGGAATAGGAGAGATGGTTGGCATATAAACCTATAGGTATGGTTCCGGATTATTCCCCAGCGGAAGTAGTAGTAGTCCTTTGCAAAAATGTGGGAGTCTTGGTGTGTCCGTGTGTTATGTTAGCAAAGCCTCATCGCAATATTGGCGGCACAATGACGGTGCTGGGGGGACTTTAATTTTATTTATTAACAGTTTTTTATATAGAGCAGGAAATTGCATTGCGCTTTACAATAGGAGGCAGTGATACAACAATCTGGGTATTTACAGACAGTCAAAGGTATGAGGGCCCTGCTCACAAGCTAACAATATATAGGGAAATAAGCATTCATACGCAAGGATAGATATTCTCTATTGCATAAATTCCACCAGAAGGCAAAAGTTCCTGGCGTGCTGTATTATATGGTAAACCAGCAGTTGTGCCAGAGGTCAAGAGGATGGAAAATGTGAAAAATAAAGAGAGTGGATATATGTGTACTGTACAGTGATGATGTAATTAGATTGGGGCAGTACGGATGGTGTAATGGTTAGCATCACTGCCTCACAGCAAGGTCATAGGTTTGATCCCCACCATGGCTCTAACTGTGTGGAGTTTGTATATTCTCACCGTGCTTGTGTGGGTTTCCTCCGGGTACTCTGGTTTCCTCCCACAATTCAAAAATATACTGGTAGGCTAATTGGCTCCCAACAAAATTAACCCTAGAATGTCTGTGTGTGCATGTACACGTGGTAGGGAATATAGATTGCAAGCTCCGCTGGGGCAGGGACTAATGTGAATGTTCAACTATACTCTGTAAAGCGCTGCGGTATATGTGTGCACTATATAAGAAACTGTTAATAATAAATAAATAGAAAAGGTATATGAAGGTTAGGTGGCTGGTTCTGGAATTTGATAAGTTTGGATGAAGAGGGGAATTTTCAGGGAACGCTTGTAGGTTTGGAGACTGGAAGAGCATTCCACAGAGTGGGTGCAGCACACAGAAAGACAAGAATGGGAGCGAGTAATGAGACATGGATCTTTTTAGTAGGGAAGAGGATGGGTTGGAAGATACTTTGAGATAAAAGAAGAGGTGTATGTTGGTGTAGTTTGGTGGTTTATGGCTTTGTGTGTAATTAAAAGATTTTTTAGGTACTTGTGTACTTTCACGGTGGCAGTTATGTAGTCAGCGTATCGTCCCTGTCAGAATCAGCGTAGTGTTCTTGCGGCCAGCGTAGTTAGTGTAGTCAGAGTAGTTAGCGTAGTCAGCTTCCCTGTCAGAATTAGCGTACCACAGTGCGGTTAGCCAGAGCTTATGTAGTTAGCGTAGTCAGTCAGTTTTACTCGGTTAGCGTAGTCAATCAGCATTCTGTCACCACTAATTTCATTGTGTCAGTTATGGCTGCCAAAGCATTAACCATCTTTAACCTCCCACAGACGGAGGAGGAGTCAATGGAGTTTTTACAATGCCACCACTTGCTGCCAGAGACACCTATGAGGCTTAATGTAAAGGAGCATATGTGGCGCTGCCACATAAGAAGCTGTGGCAAGAAGGTCAGTCTCTGGGCGGCACAATGGTTTTGCGGATGTCACCTGACATTTATGACCCTTCTACTCTTCATTTTTTCTTGGGCGGAGGAGCTGACAAGCATTACATTTTGTGAGCGCCACCTCATGATTTCCAAAAAAACCACTGTGATTTATAACAGCCTTATGCGGGAGGCGTGTACCCTGGATTTGATGTCACAGCCCCAACACCGGATTGGTGGGCCCAGCAAAAATGTTGAGGGGGATGAAAGTTTATTTGTCCAGGAAAAAATCATATTGGACTTGTCCTGCCTCAGCAGTGGCTGTTTGGTGGCATATCCCGTGAGACAGGTGAATGTTTCGTAACACCTTTAGCCAGCTGTGATGCCAGCCCCCTGATGTCCGCCAGCCAAACGCATATTGAACCGGGTACCACCATATACTCTGACTGCTGGCGGGCATACAACACTCAACAACTTGAGCAGGCGGGGTACCATCATGCGCGCGTAAAACACCACTACAATTTCATGGACCCAGACACTGGGTTTCATACCCAAAACATTGACAGGCTCTGGGGGACATGCAAGTGGAAGAACAAGAAACAGAGGGGCACTGTGCACCAATAGCTTGACTGGTACATGCAGAAGTTTATTTGGCACAAAACCCTTGGTGCAGAGAATTCTTTACTGCGCATTTTGGTCCCAATGGCCGACAAATCAGCTGCGTCAACATCAGCTGCATTTGAAGGGAATGTGGAAAGTGAAGAATGACTGTTTTTATAGTTTTTTGTACTTGTTATTTGATATTAATAAACATTGTTCATTGTTTTCTTTCTTCTTTATTGTCCTCCCGACCTGTTCATACCCCCACTATCCACGTAGGAGTGGAGTTGATTTATAAAACGTGGCAAGCGTAATGAGCCACCGAGCCCAAAGCGTAGCGAGATGACGCGGAATACACGTCAAGTAATCCACATCCCCTCGCCATGCTTCGGGCTCGGTGGCTCGATATGCTCGCCACACTTTATAAAATCAATTCCAGACCGACGTGGAAAGTGGGGGTATGAACAGGTCGTGAGAATGCGTAACGCGTGTGCCTGTCAACGCTTCATGCTGGTGTGGATAGTGGGGGTTTAAAAAGGAGCCATTTGGCAGTATGTAACGTGGAGCATTGGCAAATGCATCCTTTATTGTGCATGAGACTCACTTGCATCCTCACCCCCCTTTGAGCACGAGACACACGTGCTACCGAACCCCTAACCCCCATCTCCCTAAAGTGGATACGGGCAGGGTTGCCATACCCTGCCACAATAATCACTGATGGAGCGCCTCTCTGCCGATGCCCACATGATCGCCTCTCCACCGGCGTCCGCCAGTGCAGGGGATCTGGCGGTTACCTGTGCTGTGTAAGAGGTGCTCTCTAGGCTTGCCAGGGGTGCCGGGGACAGACCTGCAGCTCCCGGGGACAGTATGGTGACTAGCTGCCTGACGGAGACATTACGCTGACTATGCTGGGCAGCCATTGGGCTATGCTGACAACATAGCTTAGGCTGCCGCTGTGAAACTACACAAGTACCTTTTCTGATTGCATATGGTAGAATACAGGTAACCAATGATTTGACTGACAGAGTATCTTTACAGACAATGAACATCTGGCTAGGAAGATTAGCCTCGCAGCTGCATTTGTGATGGACTGTAGTGGTGAGAGTCTGTATTGGGGAAGGCCAATAAGGAGACCATTGCAATAATCTATGGGTGAGATGATGCGAGCATGGATTCGAGTTTTTGCAGTGTTTTGTGTATGATTAGGCTATGGCTTGCAGTGAAGTAAATTTTAATGTTGTAGAGTTACCCTGTATTTATCTAAGCAGACACCAGCCTAGTATGGTTCCAATTAGCATCAATGACTAAATTTGCAAAACACAGGTAGTACAATATGAAAGCAGATTATGCTATTATAATTGCTGTATCACATATACAAACAGGCAGCATAGTGACAGTGTGAGGATCTTAGGACAAGAAGACACGTGCAAAGTATTGTAAAGTTATAACCATAGCAGAAGGTCATTCCACTGCAGGAAGTTCATCCGCCACTAGGGTCAACCAACGCTGGTCAGCTTCCCAAGGCCTTCACTATGCTCTCAAAATTCAAGAACTTTCTGCACATGTTTCAAGAGATCTCCATTTGTTCTTCTGAGAGTCTGGGGTTCTAGAGGATCATCATCTGACCTTATTCCCAATTTGAATTTAGAACTGTGCTGCAAACCCTCGTCTGGGGGCATTACTGCTGGTGACCCCCCTCCTTTATCCTAATATTACATGTTAAACTATATTTATACTATAAAGACACCTCGGAAATGAACACTATGTATATGTACAGTATGCCAGTTTTTAGAAATGTAGAAAATATGTTTATGGCTGTATCTTGCTGTACTGATTGTTCTCTGAGAAGGCTTACACATTATGTGTGCGCCTCAATAGACAGTTTTAGAAGTCAAGTGCTCTTGTAATCTTGGTAAATGCCATGTCATTGATTGGCAGGAATTCTGAATGCAGTTGACATAAACATAGGTTTATTGAAGCATTTAAAGCCCAATGCTGTATACAAATATAAAACAAGCAATATTACATGTATCTGCTGATCTACCAATTTCCAGCCTTTTTCTGTCTAATTTGTGTAGTATACAGGGTGTTGGCAGTGTCAGATTTATTGATTTTCACAATGTACTTTCATTCAGTTTCGTGACTAACAATTAGCGGTTGAAAGATGTCAACAAATGAGCGCGCTGTAAAACATGACTCACTGCAGGGGATTTAATAATTATTAGATTTTTGACATGACCAGGAAAAAAATGTAAATTCAGAGTAGCAGTCTAAGCGAGATAAGATGATAGAAAGAGTACAGAAATAATAGTAGCAGTACAATTGTACTCTACACCAGGGCTAAAACAAGGCCTTTTTGTCACCCGGGCAGTAAATTGGCTCCAACTCCCCATCTGTATGCATGTATGGGTATCATATCCAGCGCCCAGGGGATGCAACACCCCCCTTTCCCCATTTGTGGTCCTGTCTACACTACAGACCAAATCAGTTTACGGTCTCTTCCAGCCTGTCATTTAACAACTATTACACATTATAACAGGGAAACTGGCAGCATAGGTCCGTTTTGTCAAACACCAGCAGTGGGTGCAATCAGGGGTGTAGGGAGGGTGGAGCCGGCGGAGCACAAGCTCTGGGCGCCGAGAGGTCAAAGGGCGCTGGAGCCGGGCATCCCGCTTCCCCGCTCCCTCCCACGCCCGCTCCCTGCTCTGCCCAGCTTTGCTGCCCTGTCCGCAGAGTCTGTGCTTCCATTAGGCAGTGAGTGGGTACCAGCAGTCAGTGCAGGACAGCGGACACCCATCCCCTTCCCTCTCTGCTTACTGGCCACAACCCTCCCCTAGGACGACCAGCCACCATTGTGCTGCTTTCTTCAAGTCCCTTCTCCCCGAGGCCCCAGCCCTTTCTATTCTCTGCTTGTTGCCCTATCCTCACCTGCATGGTGTACAGCGGAATGATACCACAGACATGCAGGCGTAGGTATTAAGCTGTGGAGGAGTTGGATTGCTTCATGTTATGTGAAAGGTGTACTATATATTTCTATCACCTAGGGATGTGTTACTGTTAACTGGGGAGCTGTGTGGTGGGTGTATTACTTTTATGGGGTTGTATAGGGGTATTCTGGAGTTATGCAATGCTTGCTATTACAAAGTTGTGCGGTTGTACTGTATGTGTAACTGTTTTTGTCCTTGGAAAACCTAGAGGAAGTATTACTGTATTAATGTGGTAGGTGGTCAGAGTGTACTGTGCATAAGCTTAAAATTTCTTATTTTCCAGTCTAGCCAAATTGTAAATATCAGATCTTCAAACAGTTTTGTGTTTCCAAAGCATTCATGCAAAAAATATGGCATGGAGGGAAAAAATCAGATACAACTTTGCATACATACAGTCACTATAGAGAAACGCCGCTTGAGTTGTTCCTACAGTATCTGATCTTCACAGAAAAGAACAAAGGTTTGTTTTCTAATGTATTAAAAATTATGGCCTACACAAGAGATATAAGAATTGCATTTCAAGAATTTTGATTCCCTGCTCTGCAATAGACAGAGAATTCAATTTTCTACAACCCTGTTACTAAGATATTGAACAAGTGGAAAATATATTATTCTGATCAATAAAACAGATTAAATATGGATAATAGCCTTTCCATAGAAATATAGAACCCCACCACAGGTATTATTCCTTTAGAAACTTGCGTTATCAGGTCTTTTGGGTCTAATTAACCAGAAAATGTTCTACTTTTGTAAATAGAGTTTATTTTCAGTTTTTTACAAAAGTTTACAAAAAGATTTATCCCGAAGTAACTTTGTAAAAGAAGTTACATTTTATCAATGTGTATATTATTATTAAGGAGCAGCTATTATGCTGCAAACAAAGAATTGATGGACTGGTTTGGGGGTGACCCGCGCCCTGTGTTTGAACCCCAAAGTGATAGGGACCTTCTCGACAGAGGTGACCTCAAAGTTGGTAGGCATGTTCATATCTTTGGCCAGATATATACTAACAAACACTGATATGAAAAATAAATATAATAAAATGTAACATACAATATATAAAGAGTTATTCTGGTTGGTTTCAAAAGCAAACTCATTCTTTAGTGGACAAAATCATGGTGCACTGCAGGTGGGGGAGATGTAACATGTGCAGAGAGAATTAGATTTGGGTGAGTTATTTCGTTTCTGTGCAGAGTAAATACTGGCTGCTTTATTCTTACACTGCAATTGAGATTTCAATTTGAACACACCCCACCCAAATGTAACTCTCTCTGCACATGTTACATCTGCCCCACCTGCATGTGCACATGGTTTTGTCCATTAAAGAAGGAGTTTGATTTTCCAAACCAACCAAAATAACCCCCATATTTTGTGAGGAGTAATGATTGCATGCACGCACCTACACCCCCCCCCCCCCTCTTGCATAAGCTTCAAACAGGTAAATACCCTTTACCATAATTGTGTTCTGAAACCCTGTTGGACTATTTTCAATGGCTTTTCTTTCTAGAATTCTATTGACCAATTAATATTAAATACGATGTTAAACTTCTGACAACAATTACAGACTTACGCTGGACGTACTATACATTAGGTTGACTTCTCCCCTTAGAGAAGTCACCTGCAATCCACCATTGAGCTACCCAGGACCTGTCCGGATTACAGGACTATATGCGATATATTGCATATGGTCCTTTAGCATGCGATATATTGCATGCGATCTCAGCCAAGCCTGCCTGGCTCGGGAGCAATCCAACAGATTGCTTCTGCAGCCGGTGCAACCCACAGGCTCAGGTGCAATGCGCATGCGGCCGCGCCTTGGACCAGTTGTCATGTTCCTTTGGTTGTTCACTCATGGCAGAATGTGCAACATTGACAATTCCACCTGCCAATATAAGGGTTTGGAAAATGGGTAGGATATTACTTCTTACCATTAAGTTCTCAATTTCTCACATTTTCTTCATTTACCTTTGTTTAAGTCCAGGATTTACTTTTACTTTCAAATTGGATTGGGTGGATATGCATGAGACTTATATCTCCACAATTTCCATTGGAATGAGACAGCAGATTCCTGTTTGTTTGATACACAGTTGCCCACCTATTAATCTTTAACTCCACCAAACTATGAAAGAGCAGATGGCTTTTGTTGAGTTTGGATTCCTTGGAGACCCAAGGAGTGAGATAGTTGTTATTGTTTCTTATTTTTTCCCAGTTTATTTATTTCAACATTATGATATTAGTTGTGTGTTTTATGTAAATCGAGCACGGTTCCTCTACAAATGAGATTGTTTATATAACCACATTATTGTGCTTGTAAAATAAGCATTCTTGCCTTCTCGTTTTTTATTTGTTTTTTGTTTTATTGCATGTTCTATGTTTGATTTGATGTACTTTTGCTAAATTGTTATATGTATCACATGATATTTTAATGCAAATATTTAGAGAAAAAACCATGGCATTAAATTGCTTCCCGGTGGGCTAAACTGTGATGTTGGGACCGCCTTGGGAGAAAATGTTTCATATACACTTGTACAGCTTTAAGTGTGCCTTTATTTCTGAGCATGATGCTTGTGTTATAGTAACAGCTGCTATAAAAGAAATTTAATTAATCAAGCAAAGAGATGAGTACTCCATGGAATATTTGAAACAGTTTTCAAGACATTTTTTATTTTATTTTTAAACTCACGCTGTTTGAGTATCCAACTAAATATATCACTTAATGTATCTTCTCCTACCCTAAAGACAATTTGCTTGAACAACAAGATTTTCTATATTAAGAAACTCTTAAAACCCTTTACAAGTAATCAATGTGTGAGGCTCTCGGCGCCTTTCCATTAAACTATTATTCATAGAAATCCTACTTGAAACAGGAATGCTTCAAATTCAATTTGGAGATTTTTTTTAAGCTTCCTAAATTGCTTGTTTTTTATTTTTTATTTTTTTTAAAATACCAAAGGAAAAAAATATTACAAAAATTATATATATATATATATTTGTATCTTAAATAGAAATAAAACTCAGTGCACAGAACAATGTGAATTGCCCTTCTTAGAGTCTCACCTAAGAAAAGGAGCAGAATGCACTAAGGGGGTATTCAATCTAGGGTCACGACTGTCTGGCTGGCCCATTCTTTTCCGTCTCGAATTGGCAGGTGGGATTCAATGTCCCGCCTGCTGATCACCAAGAAGGGGGTGTGGCTGCAAGATATGGCAGTGGATCATCGAACTGCAGCTGGGAGCTCGACAATCCATGGCCGGTCTTGACAAAACAAGCCTGACTGCTTTTACAGTCGGGCTTGTTTTGCTGAGAAGCCTGTTCCTCCATGCTGTCGGGGAAGACAGCATAGAATAGGCTACCGACGATATTTCCGATGGAGGAAATAGCGGTGGAGGATTGAATATACCCTAAGTCTCTCCAGTGCATTCCGCCACACATCGCGTGGACATCACATTGATACTATTCACATACAGGGCAGCCAACAGCAATTGTGGGGTCTGAGACTGACAGAGTAGACAGGGAACCCCTTTCCTTTCTCAGACACGTGAATACCTGGTGGAACCTGTGTCGGCAGCACTGGCCGCACTCATAAACCTCTACATTGCTTTAAGGGAAATGTGAAGGAATCCAAGTCAGATCGCTCATACAGCACTGCGGAGGGAGGCCTATAGGCTTCTATTTAGTTATACCAGATACATCTGGCATTACCGTTCGCACGAGAGCCCCAGCGAAGACGCTTTAGTGCATTCGGAACTGTGGTATTAAAAAAAAATAAAAAAATAAACAGGGTTTGTTACTACATTTCTTATTGAGTGCACCCTACCCAATTAGACCAGAATTATTTATATATTTACTGTCACTAATACCATTGCTTCCCCATGACCCTTGCTTCTGATTAGCAGGGTGTCTGCCTCAGATCCCTGTAGCCGGAAATATTGCACCAGTGCCACCTGGCACAGTCTGTTCCACCACTTGGAGTGTCTTCTGAATGCTCATGGCACTTCCTGTTGCTGGTGTCAACACTGTGCACTTCTGAGACTTCATATGGTGCTACCCATTGAGTTTTGCAAACAAGTCATAAAACAAGAGTGCGTAGTAACAGACAAACAGGTATAAGTGGTTCGCTAGCAAGCTTAGAGTTTATAGGAAAATAGGCCACATCTAGGCCAATCGTACACATCTATAGGTGTGATGCAATGTGACAACAAGTCCACCCTGTAGAATGTTCATGGATCTTTCACTGTTTGTCCCACCACTTACTTTACTTGCAAAGGTGCACCATTGGTCACACATTAGTAATGCCAACCCACAAATAGCTGGAGCCTTTATAACTACATACAATTTGCATGCTCAGATGTGCCCTTGAATCTGTCTCAACACTCCTGCATTTTGAAGCCACCATCGTGTTAATTCAATTGGTCACTCGTTTTGTTGAAAAAGCCTCACTGTGGTCCTAATTTTGCTTCAATTGTAGGTTTTCAAATGTTAATAAAACTACAACTGCCGGCAGTAGCTTGCAGGGGGGTGGGGACCCAGTCAAGGGCAAGGCTTCCCCCCGCAACCTGGATTCTTCCTGTGAAATATTTGCAAAATGTTGCGAATGCACTTATTGTGCGAGCACTTAGCTGCATAACAAAGCACTTGAACATTAAGGGTAGCCCCCCTGCTGCACAGCCTACCTATGTAGCTGTGTCATTGAGCTGCCATATTTTGGGTTGCAGCAGCTGCATGTGACATCGCACAGTTGCCATACCACCACTCACCCCCCCCACACACACACCTGCATTGTCCGTCCCTTAGTTTGCGGTCATATTTTTAAGTGCAAGTGCAAGTGTTAAACATAGTGTACCAACTTTTCCATTATTTTCCTTAAAATACAGAATTGTGTTTGATACGGATTGCCTTTACCGTACATTACATTCAGTGAATCATGCCTTAAATACACTTGCACATGCTGCCATTGATCGTTTTTTTACATACAAAATAACAAACTAAATAAGAATTGAGACTTCAGTCCCTCATCACCATAGCAACTGCATTTTATTCTCGTATTAAAGGAAAAGATTTAAATTTTACTTCTCAGCATGAAATCGGCAAATTGTATCTTTTAATTGAAATAAAGACAACCGTTCCCTGTTAATAAAAACAAATCATTGCTTGCTACAGGGAAAAAAGCAATTTAGCTCGTACTCAACCTTTTCTTATCAGATTCTTCAGGCGGGTTAGGTGCAAAGCAAATGTTAATGTGATAATGTTATGAGGTAGTGGAATGGTACAGTGATTTTTCGGCAAAGCACAAATGCTGAGGCAATAAAAGGCAAACAAGTTTTATTACATTCTTCATTGAAAAAAATGTTAGCTCTATAACAAAACAAAATATTGAACATTTGAATATTGAATAAAAAAATATTGAACTGAAAGAAAAGACGTCAGTAGACCACGCATTGGGCAAGATGTATCAAGCTTCAAAAGGTGATAAAAAAACACACAGCCAATTTTGCTCCCAAATGTCACACTACAGGCTGGATTTGAAAAATGACAGTTATGAGCTAAGTGGCTGGTTGTTTATCCCTCTCCATTTTATTGCATTTTGAAGCTTGATAAATCTGGCCCTCTGGGAGAGGTATCTTTATAATATAAGGGCTGATATCAACCTTGATGTTATTGTGTTCTGAATTACAGGCATATATAAAAAAATTTTGAAAAAGCTCAGCAGATGAGCGAAACGCGTTAGAGGTCTTGCTCAGCACCATTTATCTATATATTGGGAAACTGCGGCCATATACCTAAGGAATACAAGGCACCCATCTTATTTTACCAGATTGCTTATATCCACAGCTATTGCATCTGGCGGGTCCCCACGAGGAGATTAGACACACTGTCTATCAACACTGAGGTGAGAGACGCAGGAGACAACAGCGTCTAACACTCAAGCATCAGACTACCGAGCACAACGGCATTGCGGGCGTGATCTGCCAAATTCAATCCGCTGCCGCATTATTCATCATTGTGTCCATTATAGAGTTGTCAATTAGAGCACCCCACGAGTGGGAAGTACAAGGTCAGAGGTAAGAGCGGGGTACAGCATTGCGGGTGAGAGCCGCACATTCCAACTGCTGCCCGGCACTACTCAGATCCAGCTCATCCACAGCCACGGACAATCAAATTGTTACTTTGCTACTGTAACATTTACCACTGTGTCCACATCAGCCTGTCGACTACAGCACCCCTTGCGTGGGAAGTATTTCGATCGGGGGATATCGAGTGTGACGGCACTGCGGGTGAGAGCCGCACTATCCATCTGCCGTCTAAACATCCATAGACCCGGCTCGTCTACAGCGGCGGACAGTACAACAGTCATTTCGACAGAAAAGAGAGTGAGTACACCGCGGGTGAGAGACGTGGTGTTCGCTCAATACTCTCATATCATATATCCTTTATTACTGTGACTCTGGATACAAATTAAAACCGGCTAGTGGTGTCCGGGTCGACCACCACATACAATATATTGTGAATATCAAAATCACAACACTCTCTTCATTGGGACCCTATTTGGAAAGTATACGAGATCTATCCTGGTACAGGTTGTATGGCAAAATCTAAAGCAGTCTACCAGTATTAATATACACTAAAGTATTTTTAACGTATTGAACATTTCTTTGTATTTTTTATATTATGTTTTTGTAAATGTATTGAATTAAGGTGGCCACCTAATTGTATATTTTCTTAATCTTATTTTATAGTGATATACATGTAGAGAAATTTTTTCTTTCATATTAGCTATTCAAAATTAAAAAAATTAATATAATTTTAAAATATCGATATCTGTGTATTGTGTATTGTGAATTCAGCCAAATGGTTAATTGAAAAAAACTCAGCGCAGAATTTCTCCTGTTTCATATATAAAAAATGGAAAGGTACAGACCCTGGATGGCCGGACTGGATCCCTGCAGCAAACTCGACCACTCTGGATCTTCTAGTCCTCTCCTCCAGTCATCCACGTTTGTTTGGGATATGGGGGTATCTATGACCGCTGTCACTGAGGACATGTGTGCTTTGTTCCTGAATAACTTGTGTGACTAAATCACTAAATCACTAAATTAGCAACTGAAAAGGAAAGTTACTTGTAGTTTATTTAATGAATATCTGTCCAAAATACATCTTTGTACAAGAAAGAAGCAACCAAACACAGCAATAACCTGGAGCACTCACAGACTTGAGTAAAAGTGTTTTCATCATACTGGATACCACAAATATGGCGCCGAAGAAGGCTGCATCGGAGCTGTGCAGCTCAACCAAACTACATGTCTCCCCTTGTCTCCCCCTGTCCTTGTCCCCGAGTGTGATGACCCTGCCAAGTGTGGTAACCAAGCACAGCAGAGAAGCCCTTCTGAAATGGAGCTCACCCCTGGTGCAGACCACCCATATGAGCCTGACGGAGCGGGACGTGGGCAGATCGGCAGCCCTCACAGTCCATGCTGCCCTTGCTGCCCTGTGCAGAAAGGATGCAGCAAAGTTGAATGGCAGTTGCTGGAGAGTGGACCGGCGACCATGGAGAACCATTCACAGAGGTAGCAGAAAAGTAAACCCCCAGGGCCTACTTATGGGGGCCCAAAAAGGAAGTGGTGTGACTCAGTGCCCACCTGAGAAGATAGCCAGAACTGAGCCCCTGACAACAATGAGGGCAAACCCAGCCAGGCCGCTGTCTCCCTCCAGTAGGAACAGACATGCCCCTACCACCGCCAAGTGGCCTGGAGGGGCCCCACACCTAACAGCTAGGCTGACAGGAAGATATGTGAGGCTCAGGACTCGCAAGAGGGGCCGCCGTGCTGGGGCCCTAGTTAAGTGGAGACGCAGAGGTCACAGATCTGCACTCCCAGCTATCCTACTCTCGAACACCCGATCCCTTGTAAACAAGATGGATGAGCTGTCCCTGCTCATAAATGATGCAAGATCAGGCATTGCTGGCTCATCTATCCTATGCTTTACTGAGACATGGCTAGATGAACTCATTGCCGACTCCTCGGTGATGCTGCCGGGCTACAGTCTCCTGTACAAGGAGCTCACCGGAAAAACCAAGGGAGGAGGTATCTGCTTCTTCATAAATGAAGGGTGGTGCACCGACGTAAAAACTCTGAGTAAATCAAGCAGCCCTCAACTAGAGACACTCATCATTAAATGCAACCCATTCTACTCCCCCCGGGAATTTGCCTCAATAGTCCTGGTGGGGGTGTATATACCTCCCCAAGGAAATGCGAAAGAAGCCCAACTCCAACTGGCCACCAGGATAACAGACACAGAACTCAAACATCCGGAAGCACTGCTTATAGTGATGGGCGACTTCAACAGTGCCAACCTGTCCCAGGAGCTACCGAAGTACAGACAGCAAGTCAGATGCCACACCAGGGAAGGACGTACCTTAGACCACTGCTACACCACTATCAAGTCTACTTACCGGGCTATCCCCCGGGCAGCTCTGGGCCTCTCCGACCATTGCATAGTCCACCTTCTACCAACTTACACCCAGAAGCTAAGGTCAGCTAAACCAGTGTTCAGATCAGTCAAAAGCTGGACAAACGAGGCAAAAATGAAGCTTCAGGCCTGTCTCGAATGCACAGACTGGGGAGTTTTTGAATCCTCCGCTACAAACCTAGACAATCTGACCGACACAGTGACAGCCTACATCAGTTTCTGCGAGGACCTGTGCGTGCCAATCAAAACAGCACGCACCTTCAACAACAACAAGCCATGGTTCAGCGGTCAACTCAGGAAGCTCCGTCGGGCAAAGGAAGAAGCCTATCGCAGTGGTGATATTGTCCTGTACAAACAGGCCAGGAACTCCCTAACACGGGAAATCAAGCTGGCAAAAAAAAGATTCTCAGACAAGCTGGCGAACAACCTGTCAACCAACGACCCCGCGTCAGCTTGGAGAGGCATGCAAGCTATAACCAACTACAAGATCTCTCGAACCCCCTCCACCATGCACCAGAAACTAGTGAACGAGCTGAACGATTTCTACTGCAGGTTCGAGAAGGAAGCTACCTGCATCAGTCCTACCCCTGACCGGGGCAAAATGGCTTGCCCACCCTCCTTCCAAAACTGCCACCCCCAGACTCTCCAGGTGGACCAAACAGAGGTAGAAGGAATGTTCAAGAGGGTCAACCCTAGGAAAGCTGGAGGCCCAGACGGAGTGTCTCCATCTGCCCTCAAGACCTGTGCAACACAGCTCGCCCCTATCTTTACCAGGATTTTCAACACTTCACTAGAAATGTGCAAGGTCCCCACCTGCTTCAAAGCCTCAATTATTGTCCCGGTTCCCAAGAGCTCAACTGCGAAAGACCTCAATGACTACAGGCCGATTGCACTAACATCAGTGGTCATGAAAGTGCTTGAACGTATGGTGCTGAACCACAGAAGTGTCGAGGATGCAGTCAACCTAGGGCTGCACCACATTCTACAGCACCTGGACAGTCCAGGCACCTATGCAAGGATACTATTTGTTGATTTCAGCTCGGCATTCAACACTATCATCCCTCACATCCTGGAGCCAAAACTCAGTTCACTAGGAGTCCCAGAACCTACATGCTCCTGGATCACTGACTTCCTGACTGAAAGGAAACAGGCGGTGAAAGCAGGCGCATTCATTTCAAACACATGCACAATTAGCACCGGTGCCCCTCAAGGATGTGTCCTCTCCCCCCTGCTCTTCTCCCTCTACACAAACGACTGCACCTCAGCAGAACAGTCAGTAAAAATTATAAAATTTGCAGACGACACAACGGTTATCGGCCTAATCATGGATGGAAACGAGTTGGCATACAGACGGGAGATGGATCGGCTAACTAAATGGTGTAGCGGAAACAACCTTGACCTCAACCCCCTCAAAACGGTGGAGATGGTGGTGGACTTCAGAAGGAAACCAAATGCCATGCACCCACTCATAATATCTGACAGAGTAGTGTTGAGGGTCGACTCCTTCAAATTCCTAGGAACAAAGATTTCCTGCGACCTCAAATGGGGTCCCAACATCATTACAACTGTCAAGAAGGCTCAGCAGCGGTTGTTCTTCCTGAGGCAACTCAAGAAATTCAACATCCCGCAGGAGCTGCTGCTCATCTTCTACACTGCCATAGTAGAGTCTGTCCTTTGCTCCTCGATCACAATCTGGTTCGGAGGAGCAAACGAGAATGACAGACGAAAGTTGCAAAGAGTGGTGAGGATGGCAGAAAAGATCATTGGGGCGGAGCTCCCCACTGTCCAAGAACTATACCTAGCCAGGGTCAATAAGCGTGCAGGAAAGATCTTGGCGGACAAGCTACACCCTGGCCACAACCTGTTTGAACCCCTTCCGTCAGGCAGACGTTTTAGGTCCATCCCAGCAAAGACGACAAGAACTACAAAAGGCTTCTTCCCAATAGCTGTCCACCAACTAAACCGTATTGAACATACCAAATACTAACTCGAACTTTTCTAGATACATGTGAAATGTATGTGATGTATGTTTATGCCTCTCTTCTCACCCCCTTTGTGTTCCCTGATTGATGCTGCACTGTTACCACAAAAAATTCCAAGCATACGCAAGTATACCTGGCCAATAAAGATGATTCTGATTCTGATTCTGAGAGGTTTTAGCCTCTCCATATGGTCTGGACCTTTTCATGTTTCTACCCTATTCCAAACCATATGGGGAGGTTGTAAAATCTCCCTCCCCGTCTCCCAGGTGTCAGCTTTCATAGACACCCCAGACAGGACAATCCCCCCACCTTCCAGGCAGGGTTGTGCCCTACAAGCTCCAGAGTAGCCGAGGTTTCTGCAGGGAGCCGGCCCAGGATAGCATTCTGGGATGTTGCATTTCTGTTCCACTCCTGTTTTTACCCAATCCCATCATAAATATATTCACTAGAAAATTCATAAAGCGATGGGTTAATTGACAGGTGTTAAATATTTGAGGCCAGTTCTTTGGCATATACACTTACACACTCACAACGGCTTCAATGTTAGTAACAGAGCCAGATATATTTAGTGGTTAGATGGTTAGTTTTGTCTTTTGTTAGTTGTAGGTCTCAACAACACTTTGAATAGATGTTTGTGCACAAATTTGTATCTCATCCCGCTGGTGGCGGCAATTGCCGCTGGTCCGTACAGCGTCCCTTTTAGCAGAGGCAGTTGTCAAGCGTCTCTTCAGCCGGAGACTTGCAATTGTGAAACTTGAGCGCTCTGTCGCAAATAGCAGGGGAACAGCTGTGTCGATGGCGTCTCCATGGAGACGGAGTCCAACACTGAATAATGATTACGTCAACGCGTTTCGTTTCCTTCTAATGCCTGGAAACTTTCTCAAGATGAATCATCATTATTCAGTGTTGGATTCCATCTCCTATTTGCTACGCTGTCAGCCGCTAAACGCTGCCGGCTCCCGGCTATTCCGGCCAACGTCCCCAGCTTGCAGCGTCTGAGCTTGAGGTGGTCAGCTGTATAGATGTCTGGCCGCTGTGGGTGGAATGTGTGCTGTTCTGTATATCGTGTTTAAGCACTTAAGTGTGCAAAGGGAACAGGTTTTTCCCATGTTTAGATTGTAAAGCATGCAAAAATTCAAAAAAGTTCTACAAAACCAATCAAATAATTTGTATCACATCAAACAAAAAAGAAATATGCAATACAAGAACACATTTCTTGTGAAACTGAAGGAGGAATTTACCTTATTTAGCTTATTGAATACCCAATGTGACAAACGAAGAGAAAATTCAAAGTACGAATGTCGGAACACTTATATAATACAAAAAGAGGACTCACTACACATAGCTTATCAAACCACTTCTTGGAGGTCCACAAAAAGGACCCATCAGTAATGCAATCCAAAAATTGGATCAACATTGGAGAGGTGGCGACCGAGTAAGAACTTTAAAACAAACTTTGCAGCCCAATGGATTTAGGGGGTTATTCTGATTCACTCGGAAAGGAACACTCACACAATCTAATGGAAAAAAAAAAACATTTGCACTGCAGGTGGGGCTGATGTAACATGTGCAGAGAGAGAGTTACATGCATGAACCGCGTTGATAAGCAACATTTTTAACCTGGAAAATTTGCCGTTCCCTAACCGAGAACATCCCCAATAGACAGGAAGCACTCAAACACATCCTACTGGACAGCGAACATCCCACCTTCACATAAATTATCGTCTCTGCTTCTCCTGTAGCCACTACCACACAGCCTGTTTGGAAAGAGGTAGGGAAAGTGCAGTTTTCTCCAAAACAAAAACGTTTCACAAAAAAAGCTGTAAACGTTTGTGCCATTATTTAACTTTTATTTATACTTAATTTTATTTTTTGTTTTATTTATATTTATTATTTACAGATGGAGCCAGCCTCATCTAGCCCTTGAATAGGATTAAGTGAGTAATGGGATTACTCTGTTAATCCCCTACTCTATTGTTCTATGTATTGTATTGCAGCTCAGAACAAAAGGCCTTGGCTCAGCATGGCTCACCACGGCTATCCAGAGATGGCTAGGTGAGGCTGGCTCCATCTGTATTTTTATTTTATTTACTTTATACCATTCTAACTCCCACTTCTATTGCTGCCCATTCAACTCAATAATTCTCATTCAACCACAAGTGAGAAATAACTGTGACCCGCATATCTTGCACTTTTAATTACTTGCAAACTACAATGCATGCACAGTTTGCTATAAATTGTGAGATCCTTTTGCATCCAGAATGCCATGCTAAAAGTGGGAAATGGGAGTTTTTTGCCCTTTATTTCCACGTTACATCTTTTTACACGGTATACCATTAGAACTCCTGAAAAAAAAAGTGAAACCTGGGTGTTTTGGCCATCGCAGCCCCAAAAAGCCAATTGACAATTATCAGGGATTTCACTTTACCTGTCTGAGGAAAGTGAAACAAAATTCCTAATAAACCACTGCATTAATACGATAGCCCCGGGCAAAGAAACTACCCACAATAATGATGGCGGGTAACTGAATAACTCTGCAGTAGAATGACCATCGTAGAATCACAGGATAGCAGAATCTTAAAATATCAGGATTAGAGCATTTCACCTTGAGGTTTCATAGGTATAGGTCGATCGAATCACACAAAAAGCACAGCTACAGTAAACGATCAAGCCATAAATCTACCAGGTGTGTGAGAATGGGGTAGTGTCACCATAGGTTTCCGATTTATGTTTTTGCCGGTGGGTGCTCAGGCCAAAAATATAGGGGAGTGGCTTCAGGGGAAAGGGGCGTGGCCACAAAATAATACTGATTTATATTACGAAGCACAGTTGTCTCCAATATTCAAATTATGGCAACAGTGCCAAATACATAAATGCCCCCACAGTGCAGGTACAAAAATCCCCCCCACATTGCCAAATACATAAATGCCCCCACAGTGCCAAATACATAAATGCCCCCACAGTGCAGGTACAAAAATCCCCCCCCCCCCCCACACAGTGCCAAATACATAAATGCCCCCACAGTGCCAAATACATAAATGCCTCCACAGTGCCAAATACATAAATGCCCCCACAGTGCAGGTACATAAATGCCCACACAGTACCTGTGCCAGAGACGAGGGATTGGGAGTATAGTGGGACACGGGTGAATGGGCCGCTGCTGAGCTGGTGGGTGCTCATCAATTTCTGTGGGTGCTCGGGCCCTCAAGCACTCACAGAATCGGCACCTATGAGTGTCACCACCTAAATCGAAGCAGGTTAATTGCTTCTGTACAAGGGGCAGTCTGTCCCTCTGCCACACCTACCTAGACACAAATATTTCCTTTTAGAACACATTTTAAGCCCCAGATAAAACTTTTCACGACCAGACTTGCTGCACACCCCATGCAAACACAAACAATGTAAATATTGTTATTGATGATAACTGACTACAATTAATATTTTTATTTTCATTAGATTTAGGGACTTTAGAAAATGCTGTTTAAAAACCATTTTTTTTTTACAAATATGGTCAAAATGTAATTGTAGATAGCGACAATAAATCAAAAGCATTCCTTAAATTAACTCCAAAGACATGAGTGGAAATAATCTCATTCTTCAAATCTGCTCTCCCTTTCTCCAGTTGTCTCTGATGAGTCAAAATATTGACTTATGTTGTTGCTTTGATTGGCTAATTTCTCAAACTACTGATTAATTCATTTTTAAAAATACTTGATTTAATTATGCTAAAGTTAAATTACTTTGTTTGAACTTTTTGACTTTAACTAATTAGAACTTGTATATATGGAAATTTAAAGGGATTAATGAACTTTAACAAAAATAATATGATCATCAACCTATTTCCCCCATTGTTATCCCCTTCTGCATGTATAATATAATTGTCTCCATCATCATCCTTCTCTTTACCCTTCAAGATCTTTCAATACAATCTCATCCATATGTCATCACTCCTTTTCCATCCATCAACCACTTTATCAATGATCCTTTTGTCCCTTTATTATTACTTTCATCCTTTGTCACCATTCAGTTTCACTCTGAACATGTTTGCATATAGCACTACAGAATGTCCTTTGGAAGGGTAATGCCACACACAGAGGCGTAAGCTCATCCCAGTCACCCAGAGGCAAGTTGTAGTTTGGTGCCCCCCTTAAAAAAAAAAAAAAAAGAGAATTGTGTAGGTAGCACGCTCATCCAGTTTACAGGGAGCAGAGCCCACAGTGAATTGGCAGGGCTTCAGCTATGCTGTGTGACAATGGGCAGTGGGTCATGGTCAAACTCACAAGATTCATCGGATGCAGTGGTACCAGGTGGGAGCTGTCCTGTCCCCTATTGCAGGTGTTAGCAGGGCTCCTGGGATACAGCCAAATAACTGCACAGCAGTAGGGTGTACTGCAGAGCTTCATTAGATGAGCAGCAGTCACAGTTGGCTCGGGCTCTGAACCACACAGGTGCTGCTGTACATGCAGGTGCCCCTTCAGCGATTGTAGCCCGGTAACTTAATTGTCTCAGGGAGTTAAGTCCCTGTATACACAGAATTGTAACAGCTGAAATCAATTAGTTGGCCCACCACAGGTGCATGTAATGGTTATTTAAATCTAGACTTGAAAAAAAATTCCCCCTGTGCATCATAAATGACAGTCAAAAGAGCCATACATCCTACATGACAATAGCAATGCAGAAATACATTTTAGTTACATAAATGTGCAATCATATGATGACGCATCAAGGCATCTTTGCTCTGGTTGTCATACACTACATGGTAATATCACCTACCTTGGGTCATACATTTATGTATTTCTAAATTTAGAGCCAGCTCATCTAGAGGCTCCCTCAGATCTTCCATTGTGGCATCACAAGGATCAGCAGATCTTCCAACTACTGATCCCATCTATGCTCTCAGAACAGTGATACACAGAATGGTAGGGCACAAAACAGTTATATTATGATGGCGGTCAAATCCATTTCGGTTTGAAAGCAATTCCTCATAAACACAGTATGACCACTGACCTTAATATGTTTTTATTATTTTTACTTTAAAAAGGTGCCACTAAATGCCCGTAGATAATAAACTTTAGAGCATCTGGGGATTGACTGTAAAAGGATCTCTTCACTCTTGACAAGATCTATATATCTCATCCACGCTCAATATTCACTTCCAACCATGACTGCTAAATTTCTTTGGGCTGCACACACTGTGGATTGCTCTCCAAAGCAAAATCTCCTCTGGTCTCCAAAACTTCAAGTGTTCCCTTAAAACTCACTTCTTCATGCAGCTTTTTGAATTCCAGAACCACCAACATAACCTTCATCAACCTTTTTCTATCTAATAACATCCTCACTTTATTGTCCACATATATCCTCAATTATTTTCTCTTTCTACACTTTCCCATACTCCAGACCCGAGGCAAACATTGCTGGGTCACCATATCATACACCTAACAAGAACCTTTGCAATCTTGTGGACCATTATGTAATTGATCACAATAATCATTGTGCATCAATGTCTATTTCACAACAGATTGTAAACTTGCAAGTAGGATCTTCCTATGTGCAACTACCCAGTTTGTTTTTATCATTGTTTCCAATTGTAAAGCACAATGAAATTTGCTGTGCTATATAAGAAACTGTTAATAAATAATGTAATAAATATTGTAGTCAATGTCATTGTTAAATACTCTTTAATTCACAGTTTAAAATTAAAAATGTATTAATCTATTCATCCTCTTCCAATGGGGGCCTGGGATGGTCGCTTGCACGTAGAGCTCCATCTCCGAGCTCCACGTGCTCCATCTCCGAGCTCCCATCCTTGGCCCCTGCAGAAGGAGAAGCGAAGGTGGTAGTGGAGGTGGATGGAGGAGGCAGACAATGCAAACAGAGGGAAGAATGGAAGTGCCGAGGAGGACCCGGCCCAGGATGTGGCAAGGAGGACCCGGCATGTTACATGGCGACTCCCTGGCCAGGACAGGAGGCACATCAGCCACATCATCAGATGCTGGTGATCACCATCTCTTGGAAGGACCTGCCCCCCCTCCCCCCATGAGTTCACCTGGCACAACAAGACCCCCAGCTGTGACAGCGCTGGATTTCTGGCCTGCAGGTACCCAGCCGCTGTCTTCCAAGCAGACTGCACCAGTTTCGGGTGAAACTCAGCAGCAATGACCCCCAAGGGAGGAGGTATGGCTACACATCGTTGACAATGCTACACTGTTGTGGAACTCAACCCCCACCTCACTAACTCTCCCCCAGCCTCACTGCCTCTTTACTGACCCACCACCACTAAAGCTAGCTCATAATGAAGATGGCGGCACAAATGGCAGCGTATAAACTGTGCCACTCATCCATATGTAACCCTGTGTCTCCTCTGTCTCATACATTGCACAGCAATAATCTATGCATATTTGTTACCTACCTGGCTGCTGCAATGGCCAGTGGAGCCGCTGATGGCTGCCTAGATGCTTGGCAGTTCAATGAATATATGTTTCCTGTGTGATAACTGTACTGTCTCGAATATATGTTCCCTACGTCTATAACCCCCCAGGGTACATCTAGCGTATACCTGTATGTGTTATGTATATCTGTACTGTCACTGTATAACTGTACCTAAGAGTAACTGGCTATTGCACAGCAATCCAACTCTAATTCCAAGTATACGCAAGTATACTTGGCCAATAAAGCTGATTCTGATTCTTGTTTTTGAAGAAAAATTGGTGAGCTGTTTATATGAGCGGAGTGTTATAAAATGGCATGGCATGGCCTGCAAATCATCAGGTGCACAATCTGTTAAATTATGTTGTTAGGTGGGTGGATCAGCCAACGTTGCCAGGTTGTATTATTTGGCTTGGGTTGTTTTGGTGTTAAGACTATTAGCCTGTGTGATAGGTGTTTCTTTTTTTCTGAAGATTTTGCCCCCCTCTCATCCCCAATTGCTGGTGCTGGCTATTGCGTAAAGGAACCATGCTCTCCTGAGTTGTGTTCATTGTTCTCTTTCCCTGGAGAGTGAGTGGTGTCTTCATATGAGTGGGTGTCTGAAGTTTGCAGCCTTTCGGGAGATAGGGCCACTGCTGGTTCTTCTGGGTCCCTTCTCCCATAGGTTAGATGACCATATCTACGCTCAAAGTTGTGGAAGGGTGGGGTTGGCAGGAGAATGCTATCCTTCACCAGGAGTTGCCCAAAAGGGGGAGCGGCAATTGACCCTCCTTCCCCTTTTTAGTTGAAACAGATTGGGTGGCTGGATCTTAAGCTTTTGTTACCAGCCTGTGATTTTATCAGAAATAATTGGTTTCTTTTGGTATAAGGCCCTAACTCAAGGAAAAGAGGAAATGAAAACTAGCTGGCAAATTAGGTGGGAACAAGACCTAAACTTTTCCCTTGAACTGAAGCAGTGGGATCAACTATTCGGAATGATACACCGAATGTCCAAAACATCTATCCACACGGAAAGGTATCTTAAGATATTTTATCACGCATATTACACATCAGTTAAGATACATAGAATCTTTAGGGAGCAAACGGATGTGTGTTGGAGATGCTCTATGGAATGCGGAGATCTCGTACATATCTTTTGGTCCTGCAAGAAATTAGAGGGATTTTGGACAGACATGGAAAATTTCTTATTTGAGCTTATGGGAAAGAGACTGTGCCTAACTGCCCCAATGGTTCTCTTACACATCGGGGTATCTAGTTTTGCACAGGCAAAGAAGTACCTGTTGAATCAAATCCTCAGTGCCATCATAACAACCATAGCTCAGCTATGGAAACAAGATCAACCCCCTTCCCTACAGATGGTAATAAACAAAATAAAGTTTAACTTTAAGATGGAAACGTTGAACAGTCCAGGAAACTCTAAAATATGTAAACTATGGAGAGAGTGGGAGAAGTTCCAGATACTAGTATAATCACTGGGGAAGAATATAGATAGACATCAAGAGAAACCTAGAGAGGAGTCCAGATTTAAGGGCCCTTATCATCCTATCCCTCTACCTCCTGCTGTATTATAGATTGAAGATGCTATTAACCCAGTAAAACTTGACTCTCGAGAATTGTAAGTCGCCTTGATATGTATGTAAGTAAGTTATGTATTGTATTTGTATGTGTATTGTCTAAAAATGTTAACAGGCAAATGTGTAACCCTATTGTCTGTATTAATGTTTTTTAAAAAAAAAACTGAAATAAAATAAAAAAAAAAAATATTGGTTTATTTTAAGTTAATCATACTGTATTACTCATATAATTTGATACAAATTAAAAAGGATGTCCCTTCTGTGCCACCATATCTTTTATTTGAATTAAATAAAAGCTCGTAATTTGTTTAATGGGTGAATCTGCTGTCTGTGTCAATTATTTATTTAGTGAATACTTGTGTATGAATGTGGCCAGGCCTGGGACCATTGAGATTTTAATGTCTTTATAAAACTGAAGAAAATGTACTGATGTATTTTTCAGTTTTATTTTTGAACTTCAGCAACATCTAAGCTGAGAGTTTCTTTGCAAAAGCTTAATGACGAGGCTAAGTAAAAATAAAGTGTTTTCTGTTTTGATATAAGAGGGTAATTTGTATGACATATAACAGCGAAATTAGGTACCGATAAGAGGCTACGGTAGACAATAAACATTTATCATACTTTAGTGTTCCTTGCTAAATAGAAATTCTGCAAACCAAAAACAGCTCAATATTAAAAGAACACGTCCTCTCTTCAAATTCCTGCCAACTGGATATCAGTATTTTAATAAACAAAACTTAAAGTAAGAGATGTGGTTAGTTCTGCAAAGTAAAGGGTCATAGAGTTGCTCCTTTTTGAAAATGTCCTTCTCAGCCACTAATATTGTTTGGTCTACAGACATAGATGGTTGTACGAGGCTACATACCCAGGGGTGATTACTCTGCTCTGATAAGTAGTCATTATCCTAATGGTTATACAAAAGATAAGGGGTTCTTCTCGGGATTATGCCAGATGACATCGCCAGTGTAGGTGAGTGGACATTTTACTTAGAAGGCAAGCATTTTTTTATGCAGATGGAGCAACCCCATTCATTAAATGCCTCATCCCCCTCCCCCCTATGGGCTGTGCAGCTGCACTGGGTGGGGCCGCCTAGGGGTGGTACCAGCCATGTCTGCTTTTGCCTTGTGCTGCCTGCTGGAGACAGAAGCGGCCTCCCTTCCACACACATGCACAGATGACAGAGGCCCTTATTCAGTTTGGCTCAGTAAGCTACAAACATCACCCACCACCTGGCCAAATACACACCTTACCTCACCGCCAAATCTCCACGGAAACATGTGATGGGATGTGTCTCAACTGACTTATTTGCAACCCCCTGACAAAGATTGGGACAACAGCCACCCAGCCCCCATGTGACAACAGCCGCCTGCCCCTGACAAGCATTGGCCCACCCACATACCCATGGAAATGGCCAGCATTTTCATTGGGACGCCCATAAAATGTTGAGCACCACTGTTGTACAGTGACACTTCTAAGGCTATTGATCTTAAATATATATATATATAAAGGGGGTGATTGGAGTGCGCAACCTAATGTCCTTATGGTCACATATATATCATGTACCACCCAGTTCATCCAATCAATCAATGTACTCAGAAGTCCTTTCTGAAGATGATTTCTGTATGTCCAATATTGAATATGTTCGCAATAATCATGCAATTTTCATTTTTGAAAAATCTTTTTATTTCAAAACAACCCGACGCGTTTCATCTTTACGACTTCATCAGGGGTACAACCGATGTATGATCATATGAATGATGATCCATACAGTAAGTATTGCCGATTAAAGTCGATTTTAATATATCAATATGGTATTGTGGGTATAGCCAACCTTTTACAGAAAGTTGGATATTCAATTGTTGGTGGGTGATCAATCGGTCACCAGCTTGGATCAGGGACTTCCAAATGAATGCCTCCTCCTTGCTCACTCTGGTCCAGAGTGAGCAAGGAGGAGGCATTCATTTGGAAGTCCCTGATCCAAGCCAAATTACTGTACAACAATTTAATACAATTTTTTTTTAAAGACAATAAAACACTTTTTCATCTGTGTGGAGTCATAAATTCAATTCGGTCAATGCAAGGAAAAACATAACGCGTTTCGTTGAAAACGACTTCCTCAGGGGTAACTATCCGTAGGCAATTTAACCTTGAATGCGAGTGTTTTTAACTCCAGATGTCAAAAAGTTTTTCGACCCAATATGAACAGGGTATAAGAATAGATCCTCTGAAAATCTTAATCTTGATGCGTAACTGCATCTAAAACATAATCAATTTCCATATAGGACCCTTTTTATAAGAAGGGGAAAATCCGGAAAGAATTCAAACAAACCGTTTCCTATTGTATCAACAGGTTCCTCAAATGCAGAGCTCAGCAGGCATATGGTGGACCAAACTGCATATATATATATATAGTTTTTACACCATTTTTGATGTTCCAATTTTTATTATTGCCCATTTGCTTTTGTAACATTACTGTGAAGAGAAATGAACTATGTATTGGATTTTTATTACTCTGTGTGTCTGTAATAGGAGTAAAAACAAATCCCAGACACTGTAATTTTATGTTTTGGAAATATTAATAAAACCACAACTATTAGAATTTAATTTTTTACTTAATGAAACGTTTCATCGTGTGTATTGCTTCATATTAAGTAAGGCTGGACTCATCAAATGTTTGTGGTTTTTACTTTTTTTTTTTTACATTTGAGGGGATACTATTAACCCTTAATAAAAAGTAAGATACTTGGGGTGATATTTAATAGGATGAGAGAATCAGAAAGTGAGAGATTTGGGAAGAAATCTCCAGGTTTTTTTAAAGCGGCAATCATTTACACTGCAAAATCAGTTTGATTTTGCAGTGTAAATGATTGCCGCTTTAAAAAACTGGAGATTTCTTCTCAAATCTCTCACTTTCTGAATCTCTCATCCTGATAAATCTCACCCTTGGTTTCTATGTCAGCATCGGAGTAGAATTTAGCTGTACTGCATGTCTATGAGGTGTTTGCTGCTATCTCCTCTGTGGCAACAGACACAAGCAGCATTGGACTGACACACAGGAGAAACCACCATGGGCCCCACTGCCTAAGGGGCCCACTCTTCCTCTAGGGATCCAATCTGTGCACTTGAATTATACATTCATTTATACAATTATAAGCAAAGGACATCGGTATTTTTTTTAAATAGCATTTCTGTTTTTAATCTGGTACAAGCCCAAGCCTAATGATTTGGGTAGGTGAGTATAAATTTTGGTGCTCCTCACTGTGTGTGGGGCATCAATTGGTGCATAAACTGGTTTCAAAACATTACCAAAATCTGGGCTGTGAGGGTGGATGTTGGAATAACATGTCAATCATAATGTACAGTATGAAGCTATACAAATAAAGAAATATAAAATACATTAGGAGAGAAAACTACTACAAATACATACTGTACACAGAAAACAAAATCTTTACTAAAAATACAGTATAGGGAACCATATAAATCATAGTGCTTTTCTAAAGAGTCCTGAGAGTGACACTGCTCTGAAGAGCCTTCTTCAACCAGCCTTCTCCTATGAGCCGTGGCTCAACAAGGCGTATTATCATCTATTGTTCTCATCTGAAGGGATAGATGAGGATGGTTCTATCTGTATACAGTTGTGCTCATAAGTTGACATACCCTAGCAGAATTTGTGATTTCCTGGCCATTTGTCAGAGAATATGAATGATAACTCACAAACTTTTCTTTCACTCGTGTTTAGTGGTTGGGTGAAGCCATTTATTGCTAGAAAACTGTGTTTACTCTTTTTAAATCATAATGACAACAGAAACGGTACTTGTTTCCTAGAACGGCCACCCCGATTTGCATCGGGGTGGTCGTGTCGGAAAAATCGCGTCGGTCGCATCGCATGCGATACGACTGACCCGATTTTTTAATTGAATCAAATGTGAATAGGGTCCCTGGGACCCGATTTTACATTGGATTCAATGTAAAATATTCCTTAGACCCCCCATTTTACACCCTCAACGCCACCCAACGATTGACGCGAACCCAAAGCGTGGCAAGCGCGTCCTCCGACCTTTTCATACCCCTACTGTCCACGTTGGCGTGGAGTTGAGAATATAAAGTGTGGCGAGCGCAGCGAGCCACCGAGCCCGAAGCGTGGCGAGCGCACGCTTATACCTGTGAAGTTATATGCGGCCGCTCGCCACGCTTCGGGCTCGGTAGCTCGCTGCGCTCGCCACACTTTATATTCTCAACTCCACGCCGACTTGGATAGTAGGGGTATGAAAAGGTCAGAGGACGTGCACTGACGCCCCTCGCGGGCTCGCTGCGCTCGCCACGCTTCGGGTTTGCGTCAATCATGGGGTGACGACGGGGCCATATACAATGTGAAATGGGTCATATTGGCCCATTTCACATTGTTTCCTATGTGAGATGGACTTAATCAAGTCCATCTCATCTTGTGCCATTATAATGGCACAAGACCGACGCGATGCTCCCGATTTCAGTGTTAAAAAATATTTTAACATTGAAGCCTATGGCAAAATCGCGGCCATCGCGTCGGTCGCATCGGGGGCCATGTTAATGACCGCGACTGACGCGATGCCCGCGATTTTGCCTTTGCCGGCAAAATAGACCTGATTTCAAAGGAAATCGGGTCCATCGCGGGCATCGTGTACCTTAACTTTAAGGTACATGATGCACGCGATTGTGGCCGTGGTAGGAAACAAGTACCACAGAAACTACCCAAATGACCCTGATAAAAAGTTTACATACCCCAGTTCTTAATACCGTGTATTGCCTTCTTTAACATCAATGACAGCTTGAAATCTTTTGTGGTAGTTGTGGATGAGGCTCTTTATTTTCTCAGATGGTAAAGCTGCCCATTTTTCTTGGCAAAAAGCCTCCAGTTTTTGTAAATTATTTGGCTGTCTAACATGAACTGCACGTTTGAGATCTCCCCAGAGTAGCTCAATGATATTGAGGTCAGGAGACTGAGATGGCCACTCCAGAACTTTCAATTTTTTCTACTGTAGCTAATGACAGGTCGACTTGGCCTTGTGTTTTGGATCATTGTCATATTGGAACGTTCAAGTACGTCCCATGCGCGGCTTCCGGGCTGATGAGTGAAAATTTTCCTCCAGTATTTTCTGATAACATGCTGCATTCATCTTGCTATCATTTTGACCAAGTTTCCAGTGCCTTTGTAGCTCACACATCCCCAAAACATCAGCGATCCACCCCCGTGTTTCACAATTTATTGCCCAGAGCTAATTGCATTTCTATTCAATTTGAGCATGCTATTATCTTTCAGGATTCACTTATAATACTTTCAGAGTATTTCCCAGATGCAAAAACCCATGTAAGACTCAGCTAAAAGCTCTGATCCCCTTTCACACAGCACAAAAACCCAGGAATTTCCTGTGTCAACCCCTTTCACACAGAAGCCTGAATAATGGAGAGGTGAGGTGAAAGGGGTTTCATCTTTACGACTTCATCAGGGGTACAACCGATGTATGATCATATGAATGATGATCCATACAGTAAGTATTGCCGATTAAAGTCGATTTTAATATATCAATATGGTATTGTGGGTATAGCCAACCTTTTACAGAAAGTTGGATATTCAATTGTTGGTGGGTGATCAATCGGTCACCAGCTTGGATCAGGGACTTCCAAATGAATGCCTCCTCCTTGCTCACTCTGGTCCAGAGTGAGCAAGGAGGAGGCATTCATTTGGAAGTCCCTGATCCAAGCCAAATTACTGTACAACAATTTAATACAATTTTTTTTTAAAGACAATAAAACACTTTTTCATCTGTGTGGAGTCATAAATTCAATTCGGTCAATGCAAGGAAAAACATAACGCGTTTCGTTGAAAACGACTTCCTCAGGGGTAACTATCCGTAGGCAATTTAACCTTGAATGCGAGTGTTTTTAACTCCAGATGTCAAAAAGTTTTTCGACCCAATATGAACAGGGTATAAGAATAGATCCTCTGAAAATCTTAATCTTGATGCGTAACTGCATCTAAAACATAATCAATTTCCATATAGGACCCTTTTTATAAGAAGGGGAAAATCCGGAAAGAATTCAAACAAACCGTTTCCTATTGTATCAACAGGTTCCTCAAATGCAGAGCTCAGCAGGCATATGGTGGACCAAACTGCATATATATATATATAGTTTTTACACCATTTTTGATGTTCCAATTTTTATTATTGCCCATTTGCTTTTGTAACATTACTGTGAAGAGAAATGAACTATGTATTGGATTTTTATTACTCTGTGTGTCTGTAATAGGAGTAAAAACAAATCCCAGACACTGTAATTTTATGTTTTGGAAATATTAATAAAACCACAACTATTAGAATTTAATTTTTTACTTAATGAAACGTTTCATCGTGTGTATTGCTTCATATTAAGTAAGGCTGGACTCATCAAATGTTTGTGGTTTTTACTTTTTTTTTTTTACATTTGAGGGGATACTATTAACCCTTAATAAAAAGTAAGATACTTGGGGTGATATTT
This sequence comes from Crinia signifera, assembly GCF_055691185.1. NCBI lineage: Eukaryota > Metazoa > Chordata > Amphibia > Anura > Myobatrachidae > Crinia > Crinia signifera. Next base: position 108,342,737 of record NC_139227.1, read on the forward strand.
AATAGGATGAGAGAATCAGAAAGTGAGAGATTTGGGAAGAAATCTCCAGGTTTTTTTAAAGCGGCAATCATTTACACTGCAAAATCAGTTTGATTTTGCAGTGTAAATGATTGCCGCTTTAAAAAACTGGAGATTTCTTCTCAAATCTCTCACTTTCTGAATCTCTCATCCTGATAAATCTCACCCTTGGTTTCTATGTCAGCATCGGAGTAGAATTTAGCTGTACTGCATGTCTATGAGGTGTTTGCTGCTATCTCCTCTGTGGCAACAGACACAAGCAGCATTGGACTGACACACAGGAGAAACCACCATGGGCCCCACTGCCTAAGGGGCCCACTCTTCCTCTAGGGATCCAATCTGTGCACTTGAATTATACATTCATTTATACAATTATAAGCAAAGGACATCGGTATTTTTTTTAAATAGCATTTCTGTTTTTAATCTGGTACAAGCCCAAGCCTAATGATTTGGGTAGGTGAGTATAAATTTTGGTGCTCCTCACTGTGTGTGGGGCATCAATTGGTGCATAAACTGGTTTCAAAACATTACCAAAATCTGGGCTGTGAGGGTGGATGTTGGAATAACATGTCAATCATAATGTACAGTATGAAGCTATACAAATAAAGAAATATAAAATACATTAGGAGAGAAAACTACTACAAATACATACTGTACACAGAAAACAAAATCTTTACTAAAAATACAGTATAGGGAACCATATAAATCATAGTGCTTTTCTAAAGAGTCCTGAGAGTGACACTGCTCTGAAGAGCCTTCTTCAACCAGCCTTCTCCTATGAGCCGTGGCTCAACAAGGCGTATTATCATCTATTGTTCTCATCTGAAGGGATAGATGAGGATGGTTCTATCTGTATACAGTTGTGCTCATAAGTTGACATACCCTAGCAGAATTTGTGATTTCCTGGCCATTTGTCAGAGAATATGAATGATAACTCACAAACTTTTCTTTCACTCGTGTTTAGTGGTTGGGTGAAGCCATTTATTGCTAGAAAACTGTGTTTACTCTTTTTAAATCATAATGACAACAGAAACGGTACTTGTTTCCTAGAACGGCCACCCCGATTTGCATCGGGGTGGTCGTGTCGGAAAAATCGCGTCGGTCGCATCGCATGCGATACGACTGACCCGATTTTTTAATTGAATCAAATGTGAATAGGGTCCCTGGGACCCGATTTTACATTGGATTCAATGTAAAATATTCCTTAGACCCCCCATTTTACACCCTCAACGCCACCCAACGATTGACGCGAACCCAAAGCGTGGCAAGCGCGTCCTCCGACCTTTTCATACCCCTACTGTCCACGTTGGCGTGGAGTTGAGAATATAAAGTGTGGCGAGCGCAGCGAGCCACCGAGCCCGAAGCGTGGCGAGCGCACGCTTATACCTGTGAAGTTATATGCGGCCCCTCGCGGGGCTCGCTGCGCTCGCCACGCTTCGGGCTCGGTAGCTCGCTGCGCTCGCCACACTTTATATTCTCAATGGATAGTAGGGGTATGAAAAGGTCAGAGGACGTGCACTGACGCCCCTCGCGGGCTCGCTGCGCTCGCCACGCTTCGGGTTTGCGTCAATCATGGGGTGACGACGGGGCCATATACAATGTGAAATGGGTCATATTGGCCCATTTCACATTGTTTCCTATGTGAGATGGACTTAATCAAGTCCATCTCATCTTGTGCCATTATAATGGCACAAGACCGACGCGATGCTCCCGATTTCAGTGTTAAAAAATATTTTAACATTGAAGCCTATGGCAAAATCGCGGCCATCGCGTCGGTCGCATCGGGGGCCATGTTAATGACCGCGACTGACGCGATGCCCGCGATTTTGCCTTTGCCGGCAAAATAGACCTGATTTCAAAGGAAATCGGGTCCATCGCGGGCATCGTGTACCTTAACTTTAAGGTACATGATGCACGCGATTGTGGCCGTGGTAGGAAACAAGTACCACAGAAACTACCCAAATGACCCTGATAAAAAGTTTACATACCCCAGTTCTTAATACCGTGTATTGCCTTCTTTAACATCAATGACAGCTTGAAATCTTTTGTGGTAGTTGTGGATGAGGCTCTTTATTTTCTCAGATGGTAAAGCTGCCCATTTTTCTTGGCAAAAAGCCTCCAGTTTTTGTAAATTATTTGGCTGTCTAACATGAACTGCACGTTTGAGATCTCCCCAGAGTAGCTCAATGATATTGAGGTCAGGAGACTGAGATGGCCACTCCAGAACTTTCAATTTTTTCTACTGTAGCTAATGACAGGTCGACTTGGCCTTGTGTTTTGGATCATTGTCATATTGGAACGTTCAAGTACGTCCCATGCGCGGCTTCCGGGCTGATGAGTGAAAATTTTCCTCCAGTATTTTCTGATAACATGCTGCATTCATCTTGCTATCATTTTGACCAAGTTTCCAGTGCCTTTGTAGCTCACACATCCCCAAAACATCAGCGATCCACCCCCGTGTTTCACAATTTATTGCCCAGAGCTAATTGCATTTCTATTCAATTTGAGCATGCTATTATCTTTCAGGATTCACTTATAATACTTTCAGAGTATTTCCCAGATGCAAAAACCCATGTAAGACTCAGCTAAAAGCTCTGATCCCCTTTCACACAGCACAAAAACCCAGGAATTTCCTGTGTCAACCCCTTTCACACAGAAGCCTGAATAATGGAGAGGTGAGGTGAAAGGGGTTGTGAGAGGGAATGTGGTATGGGGGCAAGATAGCATAATGGAGCCAGGTGATGGTGGTTGAGGTGAGGGGGTGACAAGGGGAGTGGTGAAGGGGTGGCAAGAGCGAGTGAGGTAGGGAGGGGGAGAGGAGAGGAGGCTATCCTTGTCCAGCCACCTCTTTGCCGGTTCCAGGCTTAATAGCTTAACCCTTGCTATATGGAGTGAATACTGAAATTACCGCAATTAATTTAATATGACCCTCTTTTTTATTTTAACATTTTATTTCAATGGATTACAAATTTCCCATTGTAGTACAAAGAGATAGGAAAAGGAATATATGTATTAAAATGTTGCTTAAGGAATATTCCATTTCTTTTATAACGTAAACCCTTATGGCATAGTTACTGTACATTACCTTATTTGTACTGCAATATACAATATATTATTATAATCTTCTTTATTTTTGCTCAGTGGGGTTTCTGCATGCACAGTATATGATTTGTATCAAGACCAATATAGTTATTTTAAGCTGTATTATTACATCCATTGTACGAGCAGTAATACCGGTAATTCATAAATATACATCTAGAATATAGCATTTTGTAATTAATTCTTGGCACTTTGCTGCCCCCATAAAGAGTTACTGCCTGAGACCCCAGCCTACGGTTGCCGTAATAGAACACTTGTGGTCAGCAAAGAGAGTGGTAATGCCGTAATAAAACTCAGTAGGATTCTTGGTTATAAAGAAAAGAAGAATTAATAACAGATAGGGGGAGATTAAATTGCAAGTTTATAGGTCGCTAGTGAGACTTTATCTCATGTATTATGCATAGTTATTGGTGCATCAGCTTCAAAAACACATTACTGACATAGAATCAATTCAGAGAAGGGCTACTAAAATAGTTTATAGTCTAAATAATAAAAAATACAAATATCTGGAAATAATTAGCTTAACGTGCACCATAGTGGAGGGAAAGGACAGATGATGCAATCAAAATGTATTAAATAGGTACCTCTATTACTGGAAGTTTTTTTATAAAATAGGGTCCCGATCCTGTAAGTCAGAGATGGGGAACCTTCGGCCCTCCAGATGTTGTTGAACTACACATCCCAGCATGGAACAAATGGAGTCTCTGCACTATTATTTTGTTCAAGATTGCACCATGGATGAAGTCACTTCACACACACATTTTGATTGGTAATTTTATGTATATTTATTTTCTTAAAAAAGAACATATATAAAAACAATACAATTTTATAGGCGGCCACCTACAACTTAATAACAATATAATACAATAAAATAGCAGATAAATATTCCTGTTATACTGTATATGAAAAAATCATGCAATAAAAAATAATGCAGTAAAAGATTTTGAGCCTTGAAATATATAAAGAAACTCAGTCCATTTGTTTATGGAAAGGAAACACTTAGTTATTTTGCAAGAATATTTGCGTTTGCGGGGCGCTAATAGCCCTTGCCTCCAGACACAGTCCCTTTAGCTGAAGTGTAATGTGGGACCTCCAGCGTCTGTGGTGTGTTTGTTAGAAATATTCAGTAACTGGTAATAGCGCACTGCGGCGCGTCTCTCACCTGCGCACAATGTGCTCTATGATCCCAGTCGATATGGAGTGTCCCTCCGGTGAGTGGGTTGTGGGGGGGACACTGCTGCTTTACATACAATACCAATAGATTGTGAATAGGTCTCCTGGGCGCTAAGGCAAACATCCAATTGAGTCCAGAAGATATACCCAAAAAAGAAGAAATGCTACAATAGTGTGATATTGTTTTAACATAAATTCAATTCTAACAGTAATCAGATGCTGGACTCGTACCCTAAGATGTGGTCTACATATGGTGTAGACAACTGCGCATATGGGGGGCGACACACGTCACACTGGATAGGATCCTCTCCTTTCCTCCTCTGCAGTATGCGATATTTGTCTCAAATATATAAAAGAGACTTCATGGTGTAGTATGTGCACACTTTAATAAAACAATTTAAAATTACATGAACAATGAATAGGGAAACAGGTGGACTCTCACCAAATGGTTTTGTCTACAGGCAAAGTGCAGACAAAAAAGCATGAGATGTTAAAGATTCCAATGCAGGCGTCCCTGGATCCGGAAACTGGTTAGTAGTCCCACTGGGTCCCCTTCTCTTGTTCCTCCAAATGGCCCCAGCCGACCGGTTTCGATATCCTGCGATATCTTTTTCAAGGCATACAAAGTAAGGCCACTGGGAGGGGTATTTATACGTCATTGCTGAATTCACAAAAGAAAGTCCTAATTCCAGACATAGAATAGCTAGCCTCTACATTCACATTAAACATAGGTATAAACATAGCACAATCCAGTCCATATTTTCAATGTATTGGAAACCAGGTGCTTCTCCGGCATCTGTATTTCATTTGCGTTGCTGCACGAGTGTTACCGCGACTTCCGGGTGGTGGCGTCATCACCGGAAGTGACGCGTGCGTTCCAATGTTCGTACTTCCGGTATCGCAACACGGAAGTGAAATCCTCCACCGAGTGGAACAACGGAGGTGATTAAGTGTTCCTTTCGTCATTGTTGTTCATTCTTTAAAGTGCAAATGCATGTAATTGCACAGAATCCTCGGGAATAAATGGATAAAATCAATATTATGAAAATAATACATATTTATAATGACGCATTATAGATAAAAAATTCAAGATAATAATATATTATATAAAAGCAGATGATAATAAAAACAAGTAAAAATCAAGTCATATTATAAAAACCATTTTGTCTCAAAGTCCTTATTCAATCCATTTGGGACTAAGGTGTTGTAATTAAAAATGGTAGACATTTCGCACTTAGCTAATTTTTTGGCCAAATCACCTCCTCTAATAAAAGGTACAATTTTTTGTAAAATATAAAAATTCTTTATACCAGATACATTGCATTGATGGTGTAATCTAAAATGATCCGACAGGGCATGTACTTCTAAACCTTTTTTTATATTTCTTAAATGTTCTCCCAGTCTAACCTTAAAGGCTCGACTGGTTCTGCCAATGTAAAATTTATTACACTCACATTGTATGGCGTAAATTACACTGGTGGAATGACAGGTAAGGAAATCATGTATAACAAACATTTTTCCATTAATATCAATTTTGTCCACCTTCATCCCAAAGTTATTAGGGATGTTTTTACACCCCAAACATCCTCCGCATCTGTAGAAGCCCTTAGAGGTAATTGAGGGTTTGTTTGGTGAAGATGGACACAAGCTGTTAACCAGTTTATTTTTTAGGTTAGGTGCCCGTCTGAAGATCATTTTAGGAGTTGGAGGGATTTTTGTACCAATAACAGGATCTTTCCTCAACAGTCCCCAATGTTTCTTGAGGATTTTAGTTACTTCAGAATGTTGGGCTGTGTAATTGGTAGTGAATGACCATTTGTGGTGTTCTGATTGATTTTTTAGGGTTTTATCTTTAGGAATTAATAGTTCTTCCCTCGTTTTATTTTCTACCAGATTTAGAGTCTTGTCCAGGCTTCTCTTGTCGTATCCGCTCTGGACAAAACTTTTACTCATCTCTTGTATCTGTTCATGAAAAACAGGGAGGTCAGTGCAGTTTCTTCGTAGTCTCTGGTATTGGGAAAGTGGGACAGTTTCCAACCACCTTTGGTGGTGGCAACTGTCCTTACTTATGTATGCCCTTGAATCGGTGGGCTTAACATAATTACGTGTCTTTATTTTATTGCCTTCGATATAAATCACTAGATCCAGGAAATTTACTGTGGTTTGACTAATATCAAAGGTGAGGTGGATACCCCTATTGTTATTATTTAAATAAGAACAAAATTGGTCCAAATTGTCTTTGTCTCCTTTCCAAAAAAACAAAATGTCATCAATGTAGCGCCGCCATGATACCAGGTTCGCCCCATATGGGTGGTGGGACCAGATGGTGGGACCAGATGGTATCGGTCTCCCACTCACCCATAAAGATGTTAGCATAACTAACTTACTTTAAATAAAAAGTAATTATTATAAAGAATAAATTCAATACCCTCCACCAAAAAATTTTGGAGATTTTTTTCCACATTTGATTTCCCCAGGGCATTTTTAACAGCTTTGATTCCCTGTTGATGTTCAATAATAGTATATAACGTGGACACGTCTGCAGTGATTAAATAGCAATTTTCATGCCATTCTATTGTATTTAAGAAATTAATCACATCCAGCGTATCTTTTAAATGTGACTTGTTTTGAAGAACTATGGGCTGAAGGTGGAAATCGATGAACATAGACATATTAGATGTTATGGAATCCACTCCGGCTATTATCGGCCTTCCGGGTGGTTTGAGGGGATTTTTATGAGTTTTTGGGAGGATATAGATGGTTGGTACTATAGGTTCATCTATATACAAAAATTTAGACTCATTTGTAGTCAAAGTCCCATTTTTCTCATATTTTTCAATTAGGATTTTCATTGTGCTATTAATTTTTTGTGTCGGATTATTTCTGATTTTTTTATATGTAATAATATCAGATAATTGTTTATTTATTTCTTCTTCGTAATCCTTTTTATTTAAGAGCACAACCCCCCCCCCCTTATCTGAGGGTTTGATTATATAGTTCTTGTCTTCTGTTAGACTTTTTAAACCCTTTTTTTCTTTTATAGTTAAATTGTGTTTGATATTCCTAGGTTCTAACTTTTTAATATCGTCCATAACCATGGTGTTGAAGGTTTCCAAGAAACAACCTCTTAAATACGTGGGGTTGAACTTTGACTTGGGTTTAAAGGGGGATATAGATTCCATAATTACTTCATCTGATTTATCCCCTGTTTTTGTTTCAAAAAACTTTTTCAAAGTCAATTTGCGTAGAAATTTTTGTAGGTCAACAAAAAGTTCAAAATGGTTGACAGGAATGGAAGGACAGAATTTTAATCCCTTTTCCAGGACGGATCTTTCCTCCTGGAGTAATAGGTGGTCACTCAGATTAAATATTTTTACTTTTTCAGATTTTTCCTTTTCGTTTGGGATCTTTCTTTTACTGATTCTTTTATTTTTCCTTTTTTCTTTTGAATAAGTCTTTTTACTCTGTTTACCACCTCTGGTACCCCTTTTATGTTTTACCTCCAATTCCTGGGGTTTCCCCTTTGCTCTAAAAAATGCTGATTAGCATGGGTTCTCGGTACATAGGTGTCCTGTGGGTCTGTATGAATATTATCTAATACAGCAAACCTGTTCCTCCACCTATCGTTATCAAACCTTCTATTGTCTCTTTCTTCTCTATTTTTTAGTCTCCAGTTTTCTTTTTGGTTTTGGTAGGGTTTTCTATAATTATTGATCTTATAAGGATTGGGAGTGAACGATTTTGTTTTATTTTTGGAAAACACTTTTTTTGTGGGTGTCTCAATGGTAGTATTAAGGACCTTGGGTTTAAATTTATGCAAGACGCCCATAGGCTTAGATTGTGGTTGTTCATTTAATATCTCGGGGGGTTTAGTATCTCTTTGTAATTTTTTCAATTTACGATTGATAATGGCATTTTCGTTTTTTTCAATTTTTTGACAAATATTTGCCTCCCTTTCTTTGTAATCGGGTAGGTCTTTGAAAGGTACTGCCATATCTTTCAGGTACTGCCATTCATGGAATCATACACTTTTCGATTGCTCGTGTAAACTTATGGAATTAATTATAAATGAACGTAGGGGAGATTTGGATCTTTTAAATCAGGAGATAAAAAACCTGTATGTGTGTGTACGTCTAATATTTTAGACGTACATCAATACGAATACGAATGTGATAGCACATCAATACGAATACGAATTGCCGTATTTTCGGGATAGTAAATGTCAAAAATAAGTGTATTTCTGGATACAAATACACCTATTTTTTACAAATTTCCTTTAGTAAATTTCCCCAAAAAAGTGATACATTTTCTGACGATAAAAATTAGAAGCTAATCGAATAACCGAAAGAAAATTAGCACTCCAAAAATATAAATAAATGTTCAGGTCCACAGTAATTGAATACCCCCTTAAAACACAACAAAGACAATTAAACAAATCTCAAATTAATCTTTAGTGGTCACTGAATAAATAATGTATATACAAAACCTGTATGGTTTTAATCTACCGTTTCAATTGACTAATTATTTAAATATAACCCAGCAGGCACAGCAGGTAGTAATGTCAGCTTTAAAATGGAAGTGTATTAAACAATTTAAGACAAACTCCTGTGTTGTGTCAGCAAAACCTAAACCTTTCAACATTTAAACATTCCATAGAGACTCAAAGAATTTAATATACAAAGGTTTATAATACAAGAACAGCAGGATTACTAATAATAATTTCCTGTTCCAATATCAGAGAGCTGCCTGCTTCTTTGTAAACAGAGAATAAACTACTTTACACTTTGGTTGTTAATATAAATTGAAAGCGTAGATGTTTTTGCTGACCACAGTCTTTGAAGCAATATATATTTAAATTGGAAAAGTCACACACAGCAAATGAGAACTATAAAATTAACAGGAAAATGAATCTTTTGAAAAAATATTCGACTTTTTATATTTTATTTTTTATTATGGTAAAGTTGCGCATAAGATCAAGATCGTCAGCTTGTCTAAAGAGGCCAACCGCAGTTTTTTATTCAAAATATGTTATTTTACTTTTACTGATAAACTGTGTGCTAAGGGTCTTAAAGCAGTCATTAAATATATATATATATATATATATATATATATATATATATATATATATATATATATATATATATATATATATAGTTTATTATTAGCAGTGCTTGTTTATCAGTTATCAGAGGGCTCTGAATTATACGCAGTACTGAAATTTTTTGGTGTCATCTATAACCCTTTGAGTGCAAAATATCCACTAAAGCTCCCACCATCACTCACATTTGTTATATAAATTCAAATAAAAAATGTTGTGTCAAGTAAAAAAAAAAAAAAAAGATTATATTTCCTATATAAGGCAAAGGTCATTATGATGAATACAACTGTATGCTTGGCAATTTTCTCACCTAGAAGAGGTTTTTTTTGGGGTGACTGGTCGCACAGAAATTATCGAGGAGTATTTAAAGCGGCCCCCTAAATAAGCATTGACGGTTAATCAGACATATGTCAATTAGGGGTGTGCTACCACTGGACACAGCACCACTACAGACAAACCCAGATAAAAAGAAGGGATACAGATCCTGGGGGCCCCACGGTGTGAGGATTATTCCTTTTAATCTCACTGTCCGTGTCATATTTGTATTCGTATTTGTGTTGTATATTTCGCAGCTTTTAGAAAATAACAATTAAAGGTTATATTTTATTAAAACTTTGTAGGTGCACCACACCGAGACACTCCTCCTTTCCCCCCTTTTTTTGCAATTTTCTCACCTATTTTTACAAATTTGCTTGGCACTCAAAGGGTTAAATCTCATACCTACTGTAAGTCCAGAAACAGGAAGAAATCATGTAAACAGTGATGTTACTAGAAATTTTGCCCCCCTCATGCCAAAAAACCCCCATACATTAATTCTTGTTGTTTTACCAACATGCTTGCTGCTTGTTGCCAGGGGTTTCTTGCTCATTGAAAAGGTAAACAGTTGATTGATGACACTGAGCGTCGTTGTCATGTAATTAATTCCTTAGACTCACTCAAGGATAGAGTCTGAGTATGGTGGTACCCGGTTCAATATGCGTCTGGATGGTGGACATCAGGGTGCTGGCATCACGGTTGGCCACTGGTTGGTGTTATGATTCATTCACCTGTCTCACGGGATATGTCACCAAAGAGCCACTGCTGTGGTAGGACGCGTCCAACATGATTCTTGCACTGGACAAATAGACTTTCGTCCTGCTCAACAATTTTGCCAGGTCAGCCAATCCAGCATTGGGGCTGCGACATCAAATCAAGGGTACATGCTTCCCACATAAGGTTGTTATATATCACAGCAGTTTTGGTTGAAATCATGAGGTGGTTCTCACAAAATTTAATACTTGTCAGCTCCTCTGCCCAAGAAAATATGAACCGCAGAAGGGTCAGAAATGTCAGGTGACATCCGCAAAACCCTTGTGCAGCCCGGAGACTGACTTTCTTCCCACAGCTTCTTATGTGGCAGCACCACATACCTTCCTTTACACTGAGCCTCATAGGATGCCCTTTGACACAGGTCTGTGTCTCTGGAAGCAAGTGGTGGCGTTGTAAAATCTCCACCGACCTCCTCCGTCTGCGGCAGGTTGAAGATGGTTAATGGTTTGGCAGCCATAACTGACACAATGTAATAAGTGGTGACACAATGCTGACTACATGCTAACTGCGTAACACTGACTGACTACACTAACTACGTAAGCCACGGCTAGCCAACAAAGTACTGACTACGCTGGCTGCGGGAACACGACACTGATACTGACAGGGGTCGCAGGAACACTCCGCTGACTACGTAACTGCCACCAAGAAACTACACAAGTACCGAATATACCAATGTCTAGGGATATAAAAGATATGACCAGATGCGTACCCCAACTTACAATGGGAAGGGTAGACAATGTGCACATCAAGGTATCTTTAGCAAACTAGTACCTCATGTAGTGAACTCAAGGATATAGCAACCTGTGGTTCAGCATGGGTTCAGCATGTCCTTCTATTGGACATGCTGAACCCATTTATTTGCATACCGTACTCACAAGGCCAAACACTGGACTACTTATATAAAGGTTTCTTAGAATACATCTCTGCCACCCTGCCATCATTGTCCTGTCCCCTGATGCAACTGTCTTTATTTACCATGTACTTGTCCTAAATAGCTTTGTACTGTAATTCGTTATTTTCTTTTTTTCAGTAACATCTAACTCTCAAGTTACTTAAGACAGTAGCAAATGTTGAAATTTCTTTAGTACATACTGTACTATAATCTGTAGCCCCAATTTTGAAAATGGTCTCTTCATGTGTACATTAATTCACTCTAAGGGGGAAATTTACTAAGATGATCTATTTCACATGGGATGTTGCTATTGACAACCAATCAGAATATACTTCATATGTATTTAGCACCTTCTAGAAGATAACAGATACTGTAGTATCTGATTGGTTTCCCACAGCAATATACCATGTGAAATAGAACTCCTATCTAAGTAAATTTCCCCCTAAGTACAGTATGTGTTATGAGACTACTAGGAATATTTATTAATTATCGGGTTCTAGAGCTGATCATTAAAATGTCCTATCACCACTACTCATGGCCATAAAAGTTACAAATCCCTAGCATGTATTAAAAAGCCAGGGTCAGGGTTCCAGAAAGGAGCCTTCCCTGTGGTGTACAATAATTGAAGCGATCGCTAATACAATCGCTTCACTTCCATTTTAGACCACAGTGATAACTGCGAATTAATCTTTGGTACTTTTTGCAGAAAGTAGACTACCTGGCCTGAGCCAAGGAGTCTGCTCTGCCTATGTGTGTGTGGGAAGGGGGTTGGCAATTACACTGACCACCCTACCCCCTGGATTTACCACTAACTGGTGGACCCATGAAATTCCCCCCATTCATTTTTTAACTTGCAGTGTTATGAAACATTTTTCTGTGTTTTTTTTTTTTGTGGTTGTTGTTTTACATAAGGAAGCTTTGCCAAGCATACTGCAATTAGCCAATACCACCTGAAAATTATCCAGGCCTGGAACAGCTCACTCCAGCCCTGCTGATGCCGGAAATTGAATTGTGTTTATGCAACCTTTTGTGCTTCCTTTAAATTCCTTTTCTTTGTTTCCCCTGCCATTCCAATACTCCCATTGTTTTTTTTATTTTCCTTTGAGAATTGTAGTGTAGTGTACAATATATTTTGTGTTGGATGTTATAAAATGTTCTACTTCCTCTCAGATTGGATATTACCATTTCCTCTGCGTTCCAAATCCAATTACTACGCACTATCCTTTTGTTCCAACTAGATTTTATTGGACGCAATCAAAATGCTGGGCCAGTTGTAGAGGGTTCTAGATCACCTTGGGAATAATGGCTGGTTACAACATACCAAGTATCCTGCTTCATTATGATCACCACCACCAACAAATTGTGTTTCATTAAGAAAAAGTGCTACAGTTTATTATAATTGACGTTACTGATTTGTCTTGTCCACTGGTAGAATTCCTTAAATAAATACAATTGTTTTCCCCCATAATTAGACAATTCCTTTTATTGGTACTATACTGTATACAAAGATATCTATATAAATCATCCATACTAATATACAGTATTCATAGTACCAGTGATACAATCCCAAAGCCTACTATATATATATATATATATATATATATATATATATATATATATATATATATATATATATACTGAACTGCAAATGACAATTCCATTAAAGCCTCTGCATCAAACCACAGAATTCGCACAACCTGGCTCACTTCTTAGCATTATAATAGACGACTTCCCATTGATTTGTACTGGGAGTTCTTGCCTTACTATGTGAAATATATTCCCGTGTTTGCTTTCTTGTTTGAAATATTGCAAGATGCAAGTTGTTTCAAGAACATTCCCTGCAGCTATGACAGAACGTTTTCTCTGCTGATCTCATCCCATCCTCCCTATTCGTATCAATCGAGATGGTATCAATCATCGTATTGTCACTATTACTTGTTGTGACTGAGTTTGACTTATTATCACTTCCAGAAATAAAATGACAAATGCTAAGGCTAGCTGTTTCATAAGTCACATCATTACTGACGGTACTGGCAAGTTGAGCCACAACTGTAATATTAACAAAAGTACCATCATGCTAAGCCAAACAATAGTGACTGCTATCTCTGCCTTCTTTTTCCTATTGTACCCATGTAATTAGGGTGGTCAATCCAGGGATTGGGGGGATCCCGGGATTTAGCAGAAATTTAAATCCCGGCATTAGACTGTCTCAGTCAGACACTGCCTGGCTGCTTCTGACCTGGCGTGTGGCACTTTGCAGCATGATGCGGTAAGAGTCACACTGCGCAGGCCGTCACCCTCACTGCCCGGCCGCACCGCCCACCTCCCCGCTCCCAGCCACACCCGCCAAGGTGAGGTTTTTTTTTTTTTGGGGGGGGGGGGGGGGTTTATTAGGTAAACCAAACCCAGTCATCCCAGGATTGAGCATTTTTGACTCCCGGGATTGAAAAATGCCCGTGATTGGTATCACTGCATGTAATGTGTCGACAGTCAATAGGTCGACCACTATTGGTCGACATGCAATAAGTTCACACATGAAAAACATCAACATGACCTAGCTTGACACAGAAAAAAAGTTGACATGAGTTTCCCTTCCTTTTTTGAACTAACTTGTTCTTATTTCACGAACCAAGTGGGCATAGAGGGAGATTATAATGATGTGCCCAGCACAGCGAGGCACCCTGCCCGAAGCACGGTGAGTGGAACAGAACACTTATACGGTAACCATGATGACAGATGTAGACATAGACACAAAAAAATGATTAAAAAAATGCATCTTGACTTTTTCCTGTGTCGACCAATTCCCTGTCAACCAATTCAGGGGCAATCTATTGAATGTCTGCCTAATTACTGTCAGCCTAATAATCCACGCCCGTAATATATATGCTTGTTGGTTCCCCTTGGGATCAGCAGCGCTGTGTGGCTCAGCCGTTATGCAGCACCTGGGACTCAACATTAAGCTTCACTTCTCTTTCTAAGCCCGCCCTCAGACTACTGTGAAACTAGCCAATGGGAGTCTGGGGGGCGGGCGGAGAAGGAGAAATGAAGTGTTATGCTGATGTTTTGGGTGCTGTACAGCGCTGATATACGAGTAACGTAATGCCACCACTTGACATGGAGTGAATTAAACATCCCCATCTGCGTGTCACACTGGGATGCATGTGACTCAGGGATCCAATAAGGGCATAGGGCTGGCATGGGTGGACTGATTGATAATAGCAGGAAGAAGAGGAGACTTCCTCTTCTTCCTGCAGAATTCCCCGCCCTCCCTTCCCTGTTGCTTATCGAGGGTGGTGGGTTTAATCGCGTTAGCTGATAGGTGGGAAAGAACGGCAGATTTAATCAATTAGCTCACACTATGTGTTTATGTTTACCTTTTAATGGCTTGTTTGCGGTGCACTCACCTCTCATTGGCTTAGGCCTTTCGCTGGATCACCCGTTCGGGGACAGCGACCCCACCCAGCTGGGTGGGTAGCCAATGCTGTTTGGTAGAGTTGGATACCGCCTGTTTTTGATTTAGGCCAGTTACGTTAGAGTTGGGGTGGAGTTACATTAGTAGCTGTTCTTTCTTGGCCACCATTAATTAATTAATCAATCAAATTAAATTAAATAATCGGTACTTATGTAATATATGGGCTCCCGTTTTTCTCATGAGACCGCGTCCCCTCGCCACGCTTCGGGCACGGTGGCTCGCTGCGCTCGCCACACTATATAAAATCAACTCCATGCGTAGTTGGATAGTAGGGGTATGAAAAAATGGGGTGCATTTAACATGGGAGCCCAGATAATATACAAGTACCAAATAATCAAATTAGCTTAAAAGTTGCTACAAATAAATCAGTTAACAATTTCTGCCAAACCTATGCCTCCGAGTCTTTATTTCAGGTTTAGTTATGTTAAGAATGTATATATATGACATGCTAAAGGTACACATAAGATGTTGGGATGTTTATCAGTGTTTTCTTTCCCCTGGATAATATATATATATATATATATATATATATATATATATATATATATATATATATATATATATATATAAATGTCCAATAATAAAGTCAATGTGTATACATGTGGCAGGGCAGTAATCAAACATAAAGTTCCAATACAGTTCACCTTCCATATTATACTGACTATCCTACAAAGACACAACCACTTAAGTCTGCTTCAGTCACCTGTATTTGACCATCGGTTCCAGGTAAGGAACCTATGTAATTGGGGTCCCAAATAGACACCTTCAAACCCAGGAGGGTCATTGCAAAGTGAAACTGCGCTGGCCAAGCAATAGGTCCTTCAGATCAAAGGCAAATTTGCTTTAGTAATAATTTATTTATATAGTCACCTACATTAACTCACTGTCTACATCTTTATTAAAACCTTCAAACACTCAGGAGAGCGCAGAGTGAGCACTGTGTACACCAGGGCTGGGCTATTGCGGCCCTCCAGATGTTGATGAACTACACATCCCAGCATGCCTTGCATCAGTTTCAGCATGGCCACATAGCAAAACTAATGCAAAGCATCCTGGGATGTGTAGTTCATCAACATCTGGAGGGCTGCAATTGCCCAGCCCTGGTGTACACTGTTATTTTTTTGAAGTAAATAAAGAAAACTACAGTCAACAAAATGATCCATCTTTGTGAAGTAGTATATACGTGGCATAAGTGGTAAAATACAGAACACTAGGAAAATCATTACAACGGAAGCAAATGCAATCTAAGCTAAGGTCCCATAGTAAGGGGTCATAAAAGAGTAAGACAATTAACAACATGATTTGGTCAGATTGAAAAATAAAAAGAGCAAACTATTCAATTTAAAATACAGAGAATACAATACTTGTCCAGAGAGGGTAAATACCATTATTTTGATATATTGTTCCTAAATATGCTACCTCTTTTCTTCATTGAGCTAAATTTACTCTTATTTCTGGATAGCTTTTAAAGGCTACATTTACAAAAATATACGTTTGGTGGTAAATTTAACTTATAGGGCCAAATGTAATAGAGTTTGAGAAAAGGAGAGATTTTTGGATAGTTTTCATATTTTTAAAAGCGGCAATCATCTATGGTACATGGCAAAATGACCCTGATTTTGCAGTGTAAATGATTGCCGCTTTAAAAAATTGGGAAAACACTCCCCAAATCTCTAGATTTTGATTCTCACACCCTATTACATTCCGCCCATAGTAAATAGCAAATTCATTAGGCCATGTTAATTGCAGAAGCTCGCTAATCAGTGATTGTTGGAAATTTGTGCATCTCCGGAAAGACACTTGCATATTTCATACAGTGCTGCACTGACGTGTCTGGATTCTGAGTCATGGGGAAAGCAAAATAATTGTCAAAGGATCTGCGGGAAAAGGTAATTGAACTGTTTAAAACATAAAAGGGATATAAAAAGATTTCCAAGCAATTGAGTATGCCAATCAGCTGTGTTCAAATTCTAATTAAGAAGTGGTAAATGAGGAATTCTGTGGAAACCAAATCACGGTCAGGTAGTCCAACAAAAATTTCATCCACAACTGCCAGGAAAATTGTCGAGATGCAAAGAAAAATCCACAAATAACTTCAGCTGAAATATAGGACTTTCTAAAAAAAAGTGGTGTGGTTGCTTCAAGATGCACAATAAGGAGGCATTTGAAGAACAATGGGCTGCATGGTCAAGTCACCAGAAGAAAGCCATTACTACGCAAATGCCAAAAAGCATCCCACTTACAAACAGCACAGAGACAAGCCTAAAAACTTCTGGAACAAAGTAATCTGGAGTGATGAGACCAAAATTGAACTTTTTGGCCACAACCTTCAATGTTACATTTGGAGAGGAGTCAACAAGGCCTATGATGAAAGGTACACCATTCCTACTGTGAAACACGGAGGTGGATCGCTGATGTTTTGGGGATGTGTGAGCTACAGTTCAAAGGCACTGGAAACTTGGTCAAAATTGATGGCAAGATGAATGCAGCATGTTATCAAAAAATACTGGAGGAAAATTTGCACTCATCAGCCTGGAAGCTGCGCATGGGACGTACTTAGATGTTCCAACATGACAATGATCCAAAACACAAGGCCAAGTCGACCTGTCATTGGTTACAGTAGAATAAAGTGAAGGCTCTGAAGTGGCCATCTCAGTCTCCAGACCTCAATATCGTTGAGCCACTCTGGGGAGATCTCAAACGTGCAGTTCATGCAAGACAGCCCAATAATTTACAGAAACTGGAGACTTTTTGCCAAGAACCAGCAATATACCAAAGGTATATCGGACGCAACAAAAAATCTTAAATCGCTATTTGAGTTTTAATTAATATACTACAGCATATAAAATGCTAATGTGCTGCTCCCAAAAAATGAGAACAAACTAAACAAAATAAAATATAGATGAGAGCGCACTAGATATGTCTATACATGGTTTTTATTATTAAAGATAAAAAACACAATTAAAATTAGATCATTTGAAAAATACACAGTACAAATTCATACTAAATATCATACCTGTCTGGATTAGCATAACATTATCAGATACATATTGTAATCCCCCATGTTTTTACCCACTTGAGTCGTATATGTATTAGATTATTGGTATG
This sequence comes from Crinia signifera, assembly GCF_055691185.1. Classification (NCBI taxonomy): domain Eukaryota; kingdom Metazoa; phylum Chordata; class Amphibia; order Anura; family Myobatrachidae; genus Crinia; species Crinia signifera. Next base: position 108,360,686 of record NC_139227.1, read on the forward strand.
GGGAGTCTCTGATGAATAGTTGTCACAGTTGGATTGTTATTAGCAATTAAGTCCCAGATCCAAGTATCCCCAATGGACTTATTTAGTTTCCAAATTGTTGGGTTGTTTGGAGTTATATTGCAACAATTGTAGCAGGTTTCAAGTATCCCCGATGGAAAGTAGATTGCACCACAATTAGGAGGACGGTAGTAGGTGGCAGATGTAGGAGAACCGGTCACATAGGCCAGACAGGAGTAAGGTTTGTAGCAGGTAGCAGGTCTGGGGCGCTACCGGTGTGGCTCTGTTGTAATGAGTGCTGGCGCCGGGAGCAACCTCTGCCGTGTTGTCAGATGGTATGCTACCATCGGCGTGGCTCCGTTGTGATGAGAGTCAAAAGAATAAACACCGTTGTTTTACAATAAATGGCTTCACCCAACCACTAACCATCAGTGAAAGAAAAGTTTGTGAGTTATCATTCATATTCTCTGACAAATTGCCAGAAAATCACACATTTTGCTAGGGTATGTAAACTTATGAGCACAACTGTATGTGGACAAGCAGCAGTGAATCCTGTCCCTCATCACATAACTGAACCTAAAAATTAAATATAAACAGAATTGACTAAAAAAAAATTTTTTCCCTAAATTACCCAATAAGAAACTTTTGCCCTTGGGGTGCCACAATAACATTTCTGATATCTTAGGGTGCCGTGATTAGAATAAAGAAAAAGTTTTCCAAACCTCTGGTGTAGTACAAAAATAAATCTGATTTTATTTTCTATCATTACAAGCATAGGAGTTAATCATTATTGATGTCGACTCTGGTAGGTTATTTTTGTTTTACGGTTGAACAGTCAGCTGATAATCACTCATCAGCGAAAACTTGTGAGATCGTATAACCATGAACACGGCCTGAGGACCATAAGAAGACAGACAGAACATCTGCCCTGAGAGGCATGTATTAAATGCATATTACATACAATACACATGACTTAATAATTACAATGCGTCTGTGACATCGAGGATAGTATTCTCCAGACCACTGAAAGTTACTTCTGGTAAGTAGTCTACACCCCTTGGAGTAATTAGAGATATGAGAAATAGGTATACGGTTAGGCTTCGTCACTAGGAGTAGGGTTAGGGTTAGACAGGAGGGGAAAAGAGGTTAGGGTTTGGCTGTTGTAGGAGATGGTTAGGCTACAGGAGGGGTGGGTTGGGTTAAGCCCTGGAAGCAGTGGGTTAGGGTAGAATAAAGGTAAGGCGTAAAATACTTACCGGGATCTTTCAGTATTTTGACTGTTGGGTGGCAACTTTCATGATATAAATTCCATCTCCCATAAGATCTGAATCATGGTAGGACAGTTGATAAAATGTGCAACATGCCCTAACCTTGATTATTTCCTTTTCCGATAAGTTAAATTGTGTCTTGAAACTGCTTCTTTAATTTCCCAGTATAATTGGCTATGTGTTGTATGAATCCCCTTTATTAATTGTTAATCACATTTGAATGGCTTGCCTGTATCAACTACAAAAAAATAAAATTGAATTGTCATCTGCATGAGGATGAATAGTGCCTCTGTACTAAAGGTTACCCAGCTCTTTGAAATCTCTAAATTATGGAGTCTAACATTTTGCAAGGTGTTCTAATGTCAAAGAGACAATGAGTCAAATAGTAATGGTCCCCTGATCATCTCATACATCATATTGTATTAATAGGGTATTGTATAAGGGCAAGAATTACATGGCGTTGACACAGAGATTATGGATAAATGATTTACAGTCCGATCTGTTTGCTATTCATGTAATCACTTAGGAGATTAATCTTTGTCTATTCATTTTAAATTTGTAAATGTCGTGTTAACCATGTGTATACTTAAAATGTAAGAAGGCATATTTGTTGGAGATCCAGTATATGAGGGTGGTTTAATGAGTAATGCAACAAGACCTCATGTGAAATGCTCTATAATTTAATTCTAATTTCCTGTCAGGCCAGAGCAGGTAGACCACTGTTTCCCCTCATAGCAGTCATAGGCCATTTACTATTGATGATTGGATGTTGCTATGGGCAACCAATCAGATTTTATCTACTCTTCTAGAAAGTGCTAAATAAATAAGGAGAAGAAACTGATTGGTTGCTATGGGCAACATCCCATCTTCGATAGAACTCCCATCTTAGTAATTGAACCCCATACTGTTCCAAAATCAGTTGAAAGATTGCGTGGCTGATGGCAACATAGTAAACCATTAGAAAGTCCTGTAATGTTTCTATGTTTTTGGAGTACTGTAGTCCATTTTTCCTTTTATTTGCTGTAATACATTTATTTTACTATATTTCAATGTGTTTTTCCAATGTTTAGTTGCTAGTAAACAGCATGCCAGTACCACACCTATACACAACTTTGGGTATATGTACTGTACAACCCTATACATGTATTTAAATGGAACCTTAAATGTTGCTAAGAATGTTTTTGCTGCCCACTGAAGAATTGGGTGTGGCTTATTAGGTCAACTAAGTTGACAGTTATTAAACCGACCCCATATGGTCAACATGCATGGGATTAACAGGGTCAAAGGTCATCAGGTCATGTAAAAAGGAAAATGTTCAACATGTACAAAAAGTTAGCACAATAAAGAAGGTCAATATGGACATGATCGACGGAAAAATTGTCAAAATCGTATTATTTTATTTTTGGGTGTTATTTTGTATTTTGAGCCATGGAAAAAACAAATGAGTGAAAATCTTAACTTGCCACACTTTGGCGAGATGGCTCGCTCCACTACCACTGCGCCCAGGTACAGTACAGCACAGGTTACTAGTCAACGTGGATGGCAAGTGATGAAAAAGTTCAAAGTAAAACTGATGTCAACTATATGTGTATAGACTATAGCCATGTTGAGCTGTCAGCATGTACATTTTGGACCATTTGAGCAAAATGGTATTTTATACATGTCAACCTTAAGAATGTTGACCATATGGGGGCGATCCATTGATTGTTGACCTTTTGACTGCCGACCTATCATCTGGATACCTGGAAGTTTAACTACTAATACCATAAGGTAATTTCTATCCAGGGGCACCAAGGGGGGTAATAATTATGCGGGTCCAGGTGTGATGGAGGGGCCCAGTGGAGACCCTGGTCCTCCACCCATTACATGTAAGCAGGAAATGAAGCAGCTCTTCTCCTCAACCCAGCACATGCTACTGTAAGCTAGGGGGTATGACCACACCTCCTGTGATTAAGCTATGCCCCTTGAGGAACATCTGGGTCCTGGCCGGCTCTCTACAGCCCTGATTCTATGCTAACTTGCACATTGAAGTGTACAAAGATGAGAGTCTGAACTCTCATATCCATCCCCACCACATTCACTGCACTGCAACATTCACTGTCAGAACTAAATTTTATGAGTCACCACACATACTCATGCTCAGTGGTAGCAGCTTCTTCTGCAAAGTTTGCAGTGTGTGGTCCAATGTTTACGTTAGTGCCCAGGATCACTACTAGGTTCTTCTAATGCTCCCCCAGACTCCTGCACTTGCTCCAATGTTCTGCAGAGTGAGAGATTTTGATCTGCATTTGGAAACCCATTCTATAAATCCTGCATTTGCCACTGCCCCCACCCCCATGTTGCGTTCTATTATTATGAGTTCTGTTCCTTCATAACACTGAATAGATGCTCAAAAAGACATCAAAAGAAATTGATTCTTATGAGGATCGTAAAAGCTACTCACATGTATTTATAGGACAGACAAAGAGAATGTAGGACAGAACATATAATTATCTTGTACAGTGTGTTTTCAGTTATGCTCTGTCTGATGTTCCCCTCTTGCTGCATTGAAGATCCATGTGAATGGCCCTTTCGCTCCTCATAAAGATCGATAATCTCTTTTCAAGTACTGTTTGAATTGCTGTTTGCTTCATTGAAAGTTTTGTTTTGAAAGAAAACATCTATGATACAGTACAAGCGACATTACACTGTAGGGCGAATGCCAATATCTTATTTTTTATAATTTAATTATAACAATGTACGATATACCATTTTGGGAAATGTATGATGATTTTAAATATTAAAAAAAGTTTAAACACTTCGTAAGTCTTAAATTTGGGTATGGGTCATATGGTCAACTCAATGAAGGTCAACATACATTGGGTCAACCACAGAAGGTTGACAGGGCTTAGGTTGACACCTGATATAGGTAGACAGGTTGACAAGGTTGTAAGGTTGACACAAGCATTAGGTCAACAATTGGAAGTCCGACATTCAAAAGGTCAACATGAGTTTATCACTTTTTGTGTTGAATGTTGACATAGTTGACATGGACACCATCTATGTGTACTGCATACCATGCATGGGGTATGGTGCCTCTCTGCACTTAACACACCATTACATTCTCCCTCCATGCCATAGTGGGGACACCACCTGTCGGCTCATGTCAGCTCAAATAAAATTGAAAAAAATTATTTCAAACTTTTGACCGTCAACCTTCCCATATTTGACCTGATGCTTCAGTCAATCTTCCAACCCTGTCGACCTTAGCCATGTTCTCCTATTTCAGGTGTCAATCTAAGCCCTGTGGACCTTCAGTGGTCTACCCAATGCTTGTCGACCTTGAGTCAACCTATTGACCTTCTCCCTTAAATTATTCCGGGAGAATGAATTTTAAACTAAACAGGTGTAACCATAAAATATCCTTCATTGTTGTTTTAAAATTGATTTGCATGTTTGAAATCAGTGTGTGTGTGTGTGTGTGTGTGTGTGTGTGTGTGTGTCTCATAGTGGAACACCACTTCCTTTTTACTATATTGCACAGATGGGATTAACAATATTACAGCAGAATACACATAATTAGTTTTTGTAAGAAAGCTAAAGGACTCACTGGAGGCTTATTTATTTTGTAGGCATCTCCTATGTCATGTCAGTACTGCAATAAAGTGCCATTTGGATTATTGATGCTTACAACTCCCAGTATCGTCTATTCTCTGTAGAACAGCAATGCAACCATACATCTACGTAGCCCAGGGGTTCCCAAACTTTTTTGAATCATGGCGCCCTAGAGCATCAAAATATTTTCAAGGCACCCCTAGGCCAAATGCTTCTTATAGAGAAATTCAGGAAAAAAATATTAAAGTAAGTGCATTGTGTTTATATGTCACAGTTATCTGGTGAGGGACAGGATTTGTTTCTGTTTGTCCACATATGATATGATTGGCAGCCACAAGAACTGGTTCTGCCTGGTACATTGACCATAACAAATATGAATTGATCCTGGTCCACCAACCCAAGGCACCCCTGCAAGTGTGCTGAGGCACCCCAGGGTGCCTAGGCACACAGTTTGGGAACCTCTGACATAGCCATTTATTAGTCATGTCGAATACCAATATTAAAGTCTAGTACGGTCATCTCAACCTATTTTTCCAATTTGCCAAACTCCAAACATTTAGGAGTAAATTTACTAAAGCTTCTACAAAATGAAAAGAGGCGATGTTGCCAATAGCAACCAGTTTGATTCTGTCTACCATTTCCTTTTGTCTGTGTTTACCTTGTCAATATTGTCAATTAGCTGTTGACCTGTTGAATGTTGACTTAGACACTGTCGACTTATCGACCATGAAGAATAAGACAGAAATCATTTTTTTTTTAAAGTTGCAAGAGAATGCTGTAAACGAAAAGTTTTATAAACCCTTTGAGTGCCAACGATGCTGTGAGAGATGGCAAAAAAATGGCAGGGCCGTAGTTGAGGAATACTGTAGGAATCACTTTAGTTATTGCTGGCAAATGATCTGAAGTCATTTAATTGAAGTTTAGTTAAATATTGCACCCTCCCCTAAAAAAATAATAATAAAAAAACAGTCACTGTGAGCGAGGCTGGCATTTTTAGCAGAGATTTTGCATATCTCTGATAGCAGCGTTGGCTCTCACAGGTTTAAATGAAGCTCTTGCTGCTAATTTAAATTTTTAAAAAATCCTGTTTATTAATCATTTACAAAGTAAATAGATGCACAATTCATATCAAATAAAAAATAAAAAAACAGACTTCAATATACTTTCAGCCTTCTGTCAACAAAATTACAAAATGTTTGCTCCTATTGCCTAGGATAGGTCTTACCCTCATTTACACCTGAAGCCTAGTCTCGGTCTTGCCATCTACAAACAACACATGGAATGCCATTCATATTATTGCTTCAAAAATTGCCTATAGTATAGTCTCAATCTTAGTTTTGCAGCCTTCAGTTTATAATCAATGACTACAGTATATTAACAAACTTCACCCACCTAATGGTGCATACATCAAATGTCATACCTTCTTAGAGTTAATTGTCCATCCCTCCATGCACTAATTAACCATCTAAGATCACATAAAGGAAAAACTGTACGTTCACTAATTTCAATTTAGATCATAATTATGATTGTATTTTGTTTTCTGTGTGTTTTTTTTTTAAACAATTGAAAATATTTAATTAGTTTTAGTTATTGCTCTTCCATTCATTAAACATTATTTACATTCACACCATTGTTTTAAATGCAAAGAAACCATTAGTAGTTAGAGGCACTGCGGACAACTCAACAGCACCGGTAAAGGCCTCCCATACACTCGTGCTAGGAATTGTATGCTAGCATCGCATTCAATATCCCAACACATAACCAGGCAGCTCTCCGGCGGCTGTATTGCATGCTATATATGTATCTTAAGCAGTCCTTTTGCAAGGTGTACTGGAACCTGACAATTCTATAATACAGGCCATATGATCTCTGGATCTAATCTGATATTCAAGGGACAGGACAGCGCATTGGATCGGATCTGGGGGTAAAAAACATGTGATTTGCCACTTTTCACCAGATTTATTAGCCCCATGGGTAGAAATCGGATGAAATTGGCCAAAACTTCACTAGCGTATGGGCACCTTAACTTCCACATGATTTTGTAAATAAAATATACTTTATAAAACTTGCATTTATGTGTTTATGATACAATACGCAAAGATCGAAATACTGATTTAATATATCTAGATAGCAAAGACAAAAGCTTAATTTATTTTTAATTTACTGTATATAAAAAGATTAAATTACCTTAGTTGATCAAACCTGCAGAGTCTGCTACAGTATATTCAGGCTTATACAGTGACTGCTGTTACCATCTGGTCATTTTTGCTTTGTAGCTGGCATTGTCTTCTGTTTCGCTTACTCAAATTTAGGCTTTTTTTTCACCGCTCATGAATTTAGTTTAGGATGTAATAAAAAGCAGCAAATAGCTTTATATATAAATTGAATAGCACACAAGGCTGGTGTGCTCTATTGCATTTGATAAAGTGACTTTTCATTCTTGTAATATTGCTTTTTCCATATTTTTAAGCAATAAAACATTATTTTATATATACTGTAGAATATACTTTTAATAAAAGAAAGAAAAAATATGTGTGGAGCTGTTGATCTCCAATGCAGTGGGGGTAGATCACATTTTTCAATTTATCAAATTCCTTCTGAATGGAATCCAATTTTGATAATCTCCAGCATCATGGCTTGATACAATGGTGCAAGATGTTTTTAAAAAAAAAAAAAAAAAAAAAACATTCAATGTAATATAATTATACATTATAAAGGTTCTGCAATAAACATAAGTCACATGTTTCATTTTCTTTCAATTTGTTTAAGTTTATGACTTTTAGGATTCTATTTGTATCATTTTGTTCCTGTACCTGGGATTAGAGGACATATGAAAGCTCAAGTCCCCCGGTTGACGATGATCACAGTTCAGTACTTTTGTCTCATCAACCTCAAAATTGTATGAATAGTCACTACAGTAGCTATTAATTATAAATACAGATGTAGTTAATTTTCTCTATTTTTATATCTTGCTATACAGGGAGCAATTTTCACAACCCAACATTAGCCCTCTCTGTTTTGCATAGTCTTTATGGTTGTATTTTTCATCTCCACCACCAGTAGCCACCATGACTATTTACCAACTGTAGAAGCAGTGGGTTCCATTCTCAGCCACAGTCCCTAGTCCTAAAACACAGCAAAGCTAATAAAACAAACTATATAGGATACGATGCCATCATTAAAGTTTATATGGTGGCTAGAATAAACCATGTAAGCAATTATCAAATAAATCATTCTTTTGTTCCATGAACTACACTGGTATCCGGACGATAGGTCAACAGTGCTTAGTGAAAGTCAATAAGTTGACCACTATTGATCAACATGCAAAATGTCTATGCATGAAAAAAGTCAACATAGTCTAGGTCTACATTGAAAAAATGTTGATACAAGCAAAAGGTACAAATGTCAATGGTTGACTCATGAAAAAGGTTGACATGAGTTTTTCATGATTTTTTTTTTAACTGACTTACTCCACGGCCCAAGTGGGCATAATGGAGAATATAATAATGTGCCAAGCACAGAATGGGGAGTACAGGGAGGGGACACGCTACACTAATATGGTGTCAATGTCGACAAAAGTCACCATAGACACCAAAACACCCAAAAAGTCAACCTTTTGCTGTGTCGACCATTTTCATGCCAACATTTTGCCTGCATCAACCTTTTGTCATTGTTGACCTAGACCATGATGACTTTTCCATGTGGCGACCCATTGCCGGTTGATCTAGATACTGTCAACCTAAAACTTCACACCCAACTACACTATTTCTAGATTACAAACTTCTAAAATGCACTAATTTGAACCAAATGTATCAAAGAAGTTAAAAAAAATGGAACTTTATGAAAAAAAATTAGCTCACTAGAGTAATTACGATGTACACTAATGATTATAGTCAAATATATTTAAGAATACTCAATACCCACTTTCATATTACAAATTGACTAAAATGGCATACTACTCACATAAAATATGCAAAGTAAAATAAAACATGAAAATACATAAAGAAACTAAATTAAATAAAGAAGGGCTAATTAATTCAATCATTATTATGGTCTTTTGTAGACTGACAATCAAAGGCTCAATTCACAGAGAACTTCTAGCACAAATTGTTCTTCCTGGAAAAGCACAACCGTAATTACAGTCTCCTAATGTTTCACAGTGGGTGCTATAATTAACGACAAGGGTATTCATTTTATCAAGTAGAGACTTTCTAGATTATATACTTTTGATGAGGACATGTTTGTTTCAGCCAATTCAATCAATTCCTAATTTGCAAACTGTGGGACCTTGGCTTTGCCAGGGTACAATATTATTTTTTATTTCTCTTCTCCCAATTCATAATTAGAACTTTTATATTTAGAGTTTATAGCTTGGATAAGATCTTGAAATATAATATAGACTGAAGAAAGTAGAACAGAATGCATCTAATTGTTGTTACTGTTGGACTATAAAGAATGTAGGAGGTGTTTTATCAAAGTTTGAAGATATATACAGTGGAAAGTGTTGAACTACCATGCACTTGTCTCCTTGCTGTTAAGCATATCCTCTAAAATTGTTATTACTTGTTTGGTTGGTACTTTATGGAGTATTCAATGTAAGTCAACTTTGCTCGATTTTTTGAGCCAAGTAATTTTTGTTTACCTCGCTCGCGTTAGACAAGCACGACAGTTTAAAGTCACGCGTATTCAAAGTGCTCTCCACGTGAATCTGTCGACCTCTGGCCAATGATATCTTATATATATATCTTTCATGTTTGTCTCTCTCCAAGATTTCATAAATTCCCTCATACAGTATCTCAATGAAAATATTAAATATATTGTAAAAAAAAAAATTCAACACTGTTTGACAAGGTTTGTGCCTAATTCCTTAACAAAATGTATCATGTTTTTCAAGGCGATGCTTGGAAATGGTTCCCAATCCTACCCCAAACACTATAATTAATTTGCTACTCATCCCTCTTTCCAGCTACATTCATGCAATAAGCAAAGTCTGCAAAATGAAAAGTGCAAATATAGTGGAAATTGCTCTTCTGCCGAATCGAAAGGGAAGATGGAACTTCAACATTGTATCACCAGGTGTTCCACTGAGACATAGAATTTGATTGAAATATATTCCAGTAATGCCTCTTAGCTTTAGTGTGTCATCTTCATCTCAGAATGTTATTCAATACATATTTCTCTTCCTGATACTGTATATTACTGTATTTCAGCTGTGCTCTAAGTTGTATTGTGATGAGTCTCATTGATCATGACACAAAGTAGTTAATATAATTTGTAAAGGAAACAATTTGTGTCAATTCCTATTAAAAATGAAAATAAGTTAATATCACTAGTAACAATATAACTGTTTTTTTATTATACATTGTAGAGACTGGGACTTCTGTCCACATACTATTGCATAGGGACCAAAATACAACACGCTCTGAAAATATTACATTTTCGTAGCTTGACAACAGCCAATATCTCCATCTCCAGATAGCATTTGTTACCCTTTTCCCCCACTCCTTCTTATAGGAAGTTATGACGAGGGATCCAATCAGATCCCACCACCCAGCTCTCGTGTCCAACACAAAGTTTTTTCCCCCTACTTTTGTATTACTTAAGGAATAATAAATACAGTGCTTAATATTTTATACTGTTAAAATCAAGTAACTTTTTTTGGATTAGTAAAAATAGACATAAATATTTTAGGCCTTTTGTGAGAGAATTGCAGATGGATCGCTAATTGCAATCCTCTCACAAATCCATGCACAATTCCCAAACCATTGTAGAGTTTTGGCATCTTTGCAAATATGACTAGTTCTGAGGCTTCCACCATTCTGCAACTGAGACAGGCTGGAAGTGTTCAGCGCTGATGTCAGAGAACCTCCTCAAACAATGCCTGTTTTTAGACACACCCAGAAATGGCAAATATCCACCCCCAAATGCTAGGTTCCCGTCAGTCCGGCTCTGGCCACAATGTGTTTATGATTCATACTAATTTTCACTTGCTAGATCCCCTCAATCACTCAAGAAATTCCCTTGACGTTTAACCTGATTTTCTGAGTCGGACATACTGTTAATGTTGACATAGTTGAGTGATGTCTTGTCTAAGACACATTGTGCACACATTTAGAGTCTATGCATCATCTGAGTCACAGTGGAGAATAAGACACATGGTCCCAGAAACATGTGATGGAGCAGATTAAGTGGAGGCATTACAGGCCAAACTCTGGCGGACAGAAAGAGGCTGGTGCAAGGCCGGTTGTTGCATCTTATGTTCCTCAATGGCATTTGCAAGAAGTCGCAGGAGCAATACCAGCAAAAGAGGTTCACGGGGGTGCTCCAGTGTCCAGCTCCCAAATAGGCCCTTCAAAATCTAGCGCAAGGGTGGCCAAACCAATCCTAGAGTTATACCAATGGCCCACATACAGTAATTCAAATCACCTAGCTGGTGCATAGCTGTAGCCATTACTGTCACATTTTCAAATATGCTGCATTCATTCCTACTATAGAGCCACAGGTTGCCTGAAAAATATGAACTGTTGGTTGATCTTGAGGACAGGTTTGGCCACCCCTGCTCTAGCAGGATCTAAGTTATGGAAAGTACAATGATTTAGGTGAAATACATATTTGCAGTATTTTACCTTTGTCTTGAATTGATTGACATAGAGACTTATGTCACCATTTGTTTCCAGATCTCATATTGAAAAGTTAAAAAACATCATAATACGATTATGCAAGCGCTATGTGATATATAGCTTGGCACGGTGTTGCCCACAATGTTAAAATTACTTACCGTATATACTCGAGTATAAGTCGATCCGAATATAAGCCGAGGCACCTAATTTTACAAGAAAAAACTGGGAAAACGTATTGACTCAAGTGGGACCCTCACTCGAGTATAAGCCGAGGGGGCATTTTTCAGCATAAAAAATGGTCTGAAAAAGTAGGCTTATACTCGAGTATATATAGTACTTCAGAAATATTTAATTAATGCATCCATGCACATAAATACATGCAATGATTAATATATATTTGAAGATAAGGAGATTTCTGTATTCTTGTGTCGGTGAAGGAGGAACAAACAAGCTTAATATGGGAGATCGAGAGACTGTGCTCATCTACCTCGTTTTCTCATCAAGTAAATCCATTTGGCATCTTTATGTCTAGTAATTGTGGGAGCTGAATAGTTTGCCGGCTTCACTGTGAAAGCTATTGCAAAGTTTCACTATGTGCTTATGGATAAACAGGTTTAGGATGCAAATTGGCTAACAAGAGGTCAGTACTACAGGAGAATACTAATGTCTGGATAGGATTCTAGACCTGTACATGACTATAAAACAACAGACAGTTTTTCTTAAGGGACATCTGTGAAGAATCTCAATGTGTCTTCTTGACAAAGAAAAAAAATCTTTTGGAATTATTAAGTACTTGATGTGAAATCCCAGCTGTAGACAAACACTTTGCAGTTCGGTTGAATGTTAGGACTGTTAAGATGCTTAATCCTGTCTCCTCTAAAAGGTATTTAGCCAGGGTATTTTGACTTATACAAGGCACTGAAATATCAAGAAGCAGCTATTAATCCTTTCACTGCCAGTATGGATTGTAGAATATGCTGTGGAGTCTAGGGGCTTGATTCTGATCGGGGAAGCAGAAACAAAAAGAGTAAGTACATTGACAAAGCCATGTTGCACTGCAGGGAGTGGTAGGTGTGAAATGTGCATATATGAGAGCGGCAGGGCCACTTCTATCATTAGACAGCGTTAGCATACCACACAACATCTGACCTATTGGTGGCGGACCCTTGCGCAGCAAATCCTTGCCTGCACTAGAAAGGGGGCATGACCTCGTCAAAAGTGGGCATGGATTTATGGCAAAGTTGCTCCTGCAAGCCATGCCTCTCCCTGTCATCGTTATGTGGGCATGGCCAATGCTCTGGGAGCTGCTGGCCATGAACCTCTGCATAGCACAGTGCCAAATTCATAATGGACCTGCTAGGCTGAGCAGCGAGTGACAGGGGGACTTCCATCTGCCCCTCCAAACAAGGGTGGGGCAGCGGGACAGTTCCAAAAATCACAACTGCCCCACAGCTGCTTAGTGTGCCAGTATCTGGGGGAAGGGCACCATTGTGTTTGCCTATCACAAAATGTAGTATGTCTATGAAGAAATCCTTGTTGTACTTAATGCAGGTGGTGGCCGTGGAACTTCTTGAGGGGCTTGATTGTGGGTATTGGTGGCAGTGTGGGTTTGGGGCATGGGGGGGTATAGGTTTGCCTAGGGTTCAGAGAAGCCTTACACCGGCCCTGGGGAGGGATGTGCCTAAACTCAAATCTAAATTGGCCAGCATCTGTGAGTTACATGATAACGCAACCAGTATTTACCCTGCATGCAAAACAATGTATGTATTTGCCCCACTTGCATTGCATCATGGTTGGGTTAAAATACTAAGATGGGAGTTCTATTGAAGATGGGATGTTGCCCATAGCAACCAGATTCTACTTCTTATATATTTAGCACCTTGTAAAAGATAATAGATAGGAACTGATTGGTTGCTATGGGCAACATCCTATCTTCAATAAAACTCCCATCTTAGTAAATTTACCCTGATTTATCCAGGTGTACCGTTACTTTTGTTCTTTTTTTATGCTTTTCTCCCATCTCAGAATCCGCCACTAGTAGTTAAGAGCAAAATCTTCAAAAAATGTTTGTAGAAAATGAATCTTCTCATTATAGTTCATTTATACAGCAACACTAATTATACAGCAAATCCTAAAAAGTTCCACCCAAAAAAAATTTATTGACTTTTTCTATCTTAACATTTCAATAATAGTTCAACTCGTAAAATCGTAATAACATATGAAACCATGGTTTTTAGTGTAAAAGATGACATAAATAAACCTTAACTAATGTGAATTTCTGCTATTATAATTTATAAATGTTTTATGAACAATTTCCAGGATTATATATATAATTTAAATAAAGGTGATTGTTGTTTAGGAGCAGAATAAGTAATGTTTAGAATTGATACAAACGTCCTCAACTTTGCGGAGCAGGTTTCTTAATTTAATTTCCATTCCCTGTTTAGTAATCAGTAAGAGTACTGAATGCAAATCAAATCAATTCATTGTTAAATTGCTTCATACATTAAGGGACATGTATGTATAATCAATCAATCAGTCTAGCTGAAGCTAATTATTTAATTACAGTCCTTGGGAGTGGATTCGTGTGCAAAAGGATTTGTCTCATGTTAGAAAACATTTGCTACAGTTAAAGAAAATCTGCATCTAAAATAACTGATTGACATAAGATTTGGAATTGCGGATACTGTCTCTTGTAACATTGAATTGAGATTAAAGTGGAAATCAAAATATGTTATTTGGATATTCAAAATTTATTAGAACATATTACATTTTGATAAATGTGAATATTAGTGTTAGATTTTATGGGGGGTTATTCAGTTGGTTGATATAATTTACCATGGGTTATTGAATCCGGGGGAGGCATTATCATGGATTTTTATGTGACAAGGAGGTATGGATTTATAGTCCGGAGTAGGTTTTTTTGGGGGCCTCTCCGGGCTATAGTGCCTGGCGCTTGGTAATAAAAATAATTAACTAATAAACAGCTGCAGCAAACACCTTAATGAGTCTGTCCAGACCACAATGAACAAAATACAATACAAAAAAAACCCTGAGACAGGGGAAAAGGTGTAATGCGCTGCTGATTAATTTGTAGCAATTTAAAAAAATGGTAATGAATGAGATTATACTTAGGCTGTGATAAATTGAATGACGGACACACTGTTTAGTTTAGTAAAGTTTATAGGAAAATATAGAAATATTAAAACATATGACATTACATATACAATACATTTAATTACATTTAATAAAATAATCAATTAAACTGCTGAACTGGGATCCCAATTTCTTAATAAGATTTTTGCAATACTTTTGGAAATATATTCCAATTGGAGTCCGTTAATTAAGACAATGGAAGGAGGACAATAATGTATTAGTCCGGCTCAGAACTATATTGTATACCGACTCAGTCAATGGTGCATTTCTATTGTGTGCCCACACACTCAGATGTAATGCTCACCCTTTTGCAGCGGTAATCCTTGTGAACATATGTTGGTTGTTTGGTAGCAAAGAAGCTTATCTCCACCTTTGTTAGTAGCCTGCTTCAGCGGTGATGTAATTCACGCGGTCCGGTCCGTGTGTAGTCAGTGACGGAGTCACCGTCCTGACCACAGCGGCGCTCTGAACTCTCGGCGGCAGATTAAATGACTGTGTTCGACAGGGGGCTGGATTGTAGGTCCAAGCTGCAGAGTGAGAAGGGTCGGGTGGTAATGGCGCTGATGGCCGGCAGCGTTAGATGTAAGACGCTGCACTTCAGCTGTGTGGTCGGTCTGAGGCGGGCTTCCAGTCAGCAGCATGCAATGAAACAACGTCAACGCGTTTCGTACCCGGAGTCAGCTGGGAACTTTCTCAAGACGAATTGATTATTTTATTAAATGTAATTAAATGTATTGTATATGTAATGTCATATGTTTTAATATTTCTATATTTTCCTATAAACTTTACTAAACTAAACAGTGTGTCCGTCATTCAATTTATCACAGCCTAAGTATAATCTTATGGATTTTTATGTGCCATATTTTTTCCTCCATGATGACATAGGCATCCAGGATAAGTTCCCAGGTCAATGTGATTTCGCGCAAAGTACCAGGTACACTAGTACGAGGTGTCAGATGACAGTCAGTTGTGTTACTTGTTTTAGGGAACACTGCAAAGAGACTATTATAATAAGTGGAGAAAATCTGACACAAATGGACATTGCCAAGATTGGAATGTTTCTGCACAGTCGATAACAAGACAAAGAGAAAACTCATCCAGGGAAAGATCCATACTTACTAACTCCCAGACCCTGCAGGAGACTCCTGATTTTTGGGTAGCCCCCTACCCCCAGGAAGTGTGGACACCCCTCCTGTATTGTGCCCACTTCCTAGTGAATTGGGCAGAATGGGGAGGAAACCTGCAATCCGGTGGAGGGACGCATTTCTATGCTAATCGTGTCATTTAAGCACCGGCAAATTTGGTCCAATCAGTCATTTCTCCCACAATGGGGGGCTAATGATGCAAATAGCCTGACCATGTCTCCTGTCCCCACCCACCTTCTTCTCCTCTCTAAACACCTCCTGGGATGTGCTAAACTTTGAAGTCAGTAATAAATGATCTACTATAGGCAATATCAAAGTAGTTACAGGAATTTCTGGCAGGAACTACAACTACCTGACTATAATGCTTGGGGGTGGCCTGTGCACAGGTGTATTCACACTAGATGAATAAGTAAATAGTATAACCTTTTCATGTCTACCTATTGCTTGTGTTGACTTTTGGACCCCATTTACCTAAGGCATGTTGATATTTTTCATATGTCGACTTAAGGCCTGTTGACCAATAGTTTTTGACCTATTGCCTATCAACTTGTTTACTGTAGACCCTATGACCTATACTGCTTAAAATAATGGAGCACCTCTCATACAGCCCCAGCCTTTGCCAGATTCCCTCTGCTGGCGAGAGCTGGCGGAGAGCACTCCATCTGATTGGGATGCACAAGCAACTCACACGCACGCGTGTCCCCATCGCTAGGCGGTGGGTGGTGGAATCCCTGCCCATCTCCCCTTTAGGAAGATGGGCAGGGTTGGGGGGTTGCGGGGAGGTGGCAGGGACTGGCGGAGAATGACGTGGAGTTAATGGAGAGCTCTGTCGAAATGGGGAGCACAAGCATCTCATGCGTGCACAGCCCCCTTCCAGTGGATGGTAGGCACTGGTGGAGGCTGGCTGCTGGTGATTCTATCGCCAGCCCCGTCTGAATGAGATAGGTTCAGTCCGTGATTGGATCTCGACCAGACTGTAAACCTGTGGAGTAACTTAATTAATAAATAGTTTTTTTATACAGCACTTTTCTCCAAACGGACATATTTTACAGGTCACAGACGGAGGTCCTTCCGGCAGCAGGGGGGAGGAGGAGGTGTCGGGGACAGCCACAAGTTGATGAAGCCCATGGAGGTGATAAAGACCCCCTACACACCACATCCCAGGTATCACGGGGGCATTCTTCACTGCATATGTTAGTACATATGCTCAATCATAGCTGCAGTGGTGCGGCGAGGAGTGGCAATGTATTTTAATACATCCCACTCTAGGTGATTTTGTAAATAATATTACTCAGAAAGCTGCAATTGTGAACAATATCGCCTAGTGTGCATTGATAGAATTACAATGGACAAGCATTCAAATTTGCTAGAGATTTATTCAAATTGTTACTATATTATACTAAAATAAATATAAATAATAAAACAAATGTGTGACTACAAAGCATTAGTGATAGGTGTGCACACGTATAAAACCAATGAATTGTATTGTAGTTTTTATAGTACTTTTTATTTTTCACCTCATTTTATTATTGCCCAATCGATTTTATTTATAGTATTTTTACTTTCCCTCCCCCCCCCCCCCCCCCCTCTAAAACAATGTTTATTTCTTCTTTACTTACATTTAGTTGGTTACAAGGTCATTTTAAAGGCAAAATAAAATCTGAAATGATTCGCCTTCATGGAGATGTTTTTTTGCAGCTGAATCATGCATTTTTAAGGAAACAAAAGAATGTCTCCTACAGAAATAAATGTGTTTTTATTTACAACTTTTTACATTTGTCCTATCATTTTATGTAAACAACAGTCATATTCCATTTAATATAAAAAAGGGTTATACAAGTCAATAAGAAGTACATATACTACCCTAGACACGTAAGGACAGGGATATATATACTTAGAGAGTTTTCAAAGCATTCCAAAGGTCAACAGGTCTTCCAAAACTGAGGTTGGAGAATCATGTATTTAAATTTGGATGAGTGAGTGGTCCAGGAGGTCTATGAAGTCACTGTTCAGTGGTGATTAAAATACATCATATAATATATTAATGTTAATTTCACTAAAGCAAAAAAGCAAATAATTTTGTATCATTGTTGTCAAATAATTGTTGTCATGTCAGGGGACACAATCATTTTACTTTATATTGTTTCTGTGCAGGGTAAATACTGCCTGCTCTTGCATGTAGCCCACAAATGTTAGCTTTATTTTTACACTGCAATTTAGATTTTAGTTTACACACAAATGTAACTCTTAAATCTAAATCTCTCTGCACTTTACATCTGCCCCACCTGCAATGCAGTAATGATTTTCCCTTTTGCTTGCTTTTTGCTTTGCCCCTTTTCCACTAGCAAAAACAACCCAGGATTTTGCCCGGGAACGTGCATTGTCCCGGGTTGTTTTGTTAGTGGAAACGCATCCCAAGGCAAAATCCCGGGTCGACGTAAGCTGGCCATACATCAGAACGATACCAGGCCCGAATGTACAATTATAATGAGTTGTTTATTGTGCATATTGTGAGGTATGTTGGTTGAGAAGTCGCTCAACTGATCATACACGCTGCACGTATGATCAGTCGGAAATGGCTTGCGGTCGTAATCAGATAGTATGTGTTTTATAGCACATATGATCACTCGTTCGATCGATTATCTGTATCGTATGCAGGTCCTTCTCTTGTATAGCCAGATTTACAACCACACAGTACTACAGTAGCTCAGTTTCTGGTAATTAGAATCCTTTAATCTTAATAAGCTCAACCTTTCAAGTAAGTGTTAACTTAGTGTAAATGTAAACATATTAATGACTTGGTCTATGGTACTTCTAGTCTCTGTAATAGATATTGAATATGTACAAATAACTCTAAACATTCAATAAGGCAAACTGTTTTATAGCCTAATGAGACCAAGGTTAGGCAGTAAGTAAGCATAGAGAAATTGGTCTATGAGCAGCAGCATACCGTATATACTTGAGT
This sequence comes from Crinia signifera, assembly GCF_055691185.1. NCBI lineage: Eukaryota > Metazoa > Chordata > Amphibia > Anura > Myobatrachidae > Crinia > Crinia signifera. The sequence goes on from NC_139227.1 coordinate 108,379,431, forward strand.
ATAAGTCGACCCGAATATAAGCAACAAAATAACTGGGAAAACGTATTGACTTAAGCGGGACCCTCACTTGAGTATAAGCCGAGGGGGGCTTTTTCAGCATAAAAAATGTTCTGAAAAAGTAGGCTTATACTCGAGTATATATGGTAATTGGAATGTGCCAGTAGCTGGAACCTGGTTTCACCATTTGACCAGAGGTCCCTGGTTTCACCATTTGACCAGAGGTCCCTGGTTTCACCATTACACTAGAGGTCCCTGGTTTCACCATTTCACCAGAGGTCCCTGGTTTCACCATTTCACCAGAGGTCCCTGGTTTCACCATTACACCAGAGGTCCCTGGTTTCACCATTTCACCAGAGGTCCCTGGCTTCACCATTTCACCAGAGGTCCCTGGTTTCACCATTTCACCAGAGGTCCCTGGTTTCACCATTTCACCAGAGGTCCCTGGTTTCACCATTTCACCAGAGGTCCCTAGCTTCACCATTTCACCAGAGGTCACTGGTTTCACCATTTCACTAGAGGTCCCTGGTTTCACCAATTCACCAGAGGTCCCTGGTTTCACCATTTCACCAGAGGTCCCTGGTTTCACCATTTCACCAGAGGTCCCTGGTTTCACCATTTCACCAGAGGTCCCTGGTTTCCCCATTTCACCAGAGGTCCCTGGCTTCACCATTTCACCAGAGGTCCCTGGCTTCACCATTTCGGGGACACCTGCTACTGCTCTGCACATGGCGGTGATATGGCTTAAAATAGACTTGTGGATATCTTTTTTGAATCCACTTGTGCATCATTTTTCTGCATTGCTGATATTAACAGAAAGCCTACAATACCTGCCTTATGCCCCATACCCACGTTTCGATGTGGTCTATTTTTATATAAAATTTTGATTCGATCCTGATGCGTGGCCCCACAAATAGATTGTGCAGGCAAGACTATATAGTACAAATATGTACTATATATTCCAAATTGAATGCATTTGCCTTGCTATGCAATTCAATCCCAATCGAATAGAGAGGCAATTGCACCATGTGTACACCTCTTTACAGAGACACCCAGTGGTGGCTCCAGAGGGGGATCGACTCACTGGCAGTTGGTGGGGCTCCTTTATTTGAATTTTGAACTACGCTTCAACCCCACCCCTGGAGCTGCCACTGGAGACATCTATACCCTATTATTGCATCACTGCCTGTCCCATTTATGGATAGGAGATATCTTCCTTACCGCTAATTGCACAAGACTAGAGTTGAACTCCTAAGGAAACTCTTATCTGATATTGGTGCCCCAATTGCACGATGCCGGAAACAGTTGTTACAAATGTGATGATAATAATAATAATAATAATAATAATAATAATAATAATAAATTAGCACTCTTTTTCCAATAGGACACAAGTTACTTCTCCTTCTGCACCTGTGGATTTTGATATTAAAGACCAAATGTTACAGGGTGTAAGAATCAGAAAGTGAAAAATTTTGGGAGAGTTTTCACTTTTTTTTTTTAAAGCGCAGTTACATGCTAAAATCAAACAGTTTTTTAAGTGTAAATGATTGCCACTTTTAAAAAAGCGGGAAAACTCTCCCAACATCTCTCACTTTCTGATTCTTGCACTCTATTACATTTGGCCCTGTGTTCCCTGTCCTACCTTGCATCACTTCCTGTCCCATTTATGGATACCAGAATGAATTGGCCATCAATGTCTAAGCTTCATTGATAAAACATATTTTGTGATACACGTAGTTTTGCATACACACTACATTGAAGATGGGCTGACTGGGAATTTGTGTGGCAAAAATATTTCACCCCCTTAAACGTTTTACCTCGGAATTCAATTGGAGGGAAATTTTGCTACAATTTTGATCATCACCAAACAGGGTTTTTTGAGCAGTAAATGATCTCGTACATGTGAGGAGAAAGGGGGAAATTTCCGGGCTCTTCTTTGCAGGGGATGGGGATGGCGATGCCATCCGCCATTCCTCGCCACCTGCCATCTGTATTTGCGAGAGGGGACGCACGTGCACGAGATGCACGCACGTCCCCTTCCGACGTCTTCCCCCGGGTCCTCGCCGGCTTGTCGGCGGTCAGCCGGGGTCCCCATCGCCTCCCCACACCCCCCCTAACCCTGTCCGTCTCCCTGAAGCGGAGACGGACATGGCCCCGTCGCCGCGAAGCACGGACTCTGAGTCAGATGAGAGCCGGGCTGCTGGCGGTGACGTTCTGGTGATTCGCCAGCAAGAGGGAGCCCGGCTCCATCTGTAGGAGTTCTATTGAAGATGGCTGTTGCTATGGGCAACCAATCAGATACTATCTATTATCTTCTAGAAAGTGTTAAATAAATAAGTAGATTCTGATTGGTTGCCCATAGCAACATCCCATGTGAAATAGAACTCCCCCCCCCCCCCCCAATTTCCCCCAAAATGTCTTATACATACGTAGGAGTAGGAGATAGGAAGGGTTTAAGCACATACTGTACCTTGTCTAGCTTCCAAATATTCAACAGTTTTAAAGATTAACTAAATAGGTTTAGTAGATCTAGGAAGCAACATTTAATATGTATTCATTGCTTCTAAATTGACATACCCATTGGGAGTCTAGGATGAGCTAAAGAAGAAATTGGTCTAGATATTGGATATTATAATTAACATCTATAATCATATTACTTGCAAATTGGCAGGTTGAATGAAAGCACTTGTATTAGAGATGATCGAGGAAACAGGAGGTGAGAGCAGACACAAAATGTATTCCACTGTCTTATGGTGACAAACTAAATGTTGTTCAGTTTGTAAACTGTGAGACTTAATAATCAAACTATACTATTTTAAAAATGTAGATCTGATTATATACATGAAAATAATGGAAATTCTGCAAAATCATCATGCACCAAGCAGCACTTTGCAGAACCCACACATCAACTTTTTAAATGCTTGAATCATTTTTGGTGGGATATAGCAAGCGTCACAATTTGCTTGTGATGAATCGCGCCACTTTCCGCATGCATTACAGCATTTGCTGAGAACAGGGAGGTGCGATAGAAGACTGTCACAAACCTGGGAGTTTTTTCTTCTGTTCCTCGGTTTCTACATGGTATTTCAGTATGTTCTGCCAGGATTCATTCAGCCGGCACCTAGACTGCAATCACTGTGTGTGAGCCTATGGTAAGCTTTTCCTAATTAGACACCTGAGACTCTAGCCCAGTGTTCTGACAGCTGTAACCCCTTAGCTCCCTGCTAGCAGTAGTTCAACATTTCTCCATCTGAACTCTCATTGAATTCCTCTATGAGTAATTACTACAACATTGGTGCAGCCCTTGATTACCTCTGCAAATCAGCACTTAGTATCTGGATCTGAAAGCCAGCATTCCCTGTGCATGTTAGGAGTTAGTCTTCAGTGTTTTACGGCCTACTAGGCCTCTCTCCACTTCAAAGCCTATCTGGAGTACTGACATCACAGGGTCTGATCATCTGACTATGAACTATCCAATACTGTGTCAGCCTGAGTCTTTATGAATCACCTGTCTCCAGTCATTCATCAACTAGGTATAAATAGAGGGTCCTTGGACTCCAAGGCTGTCAGTTCCTCAAGTCACACAGCTTAGTGTCTGAGTCTACTGTGTGAGGCATACGGACTAACCTGGTTCATACAAACCTCTGCTCCTGTTATCCAGCAGCTCCGAGCTGTTATCTTGCATCCAGCCCAGTCCAGTTTCCAGTCCTGTTCACGTCCAGTCTGGTCTAGTCCTGTTCATATCCAGCCCGGTCCAATTGTATCCAGTCCGGTCCAG